>NC_071540.1:17819163-18419163 GCF_026979565.1 Vidua chalybeata
AGAATAAAAAAAAAAAAGCCAAAACAAACAAACAAAAAAAGGACTATTTTTGTTTCTCATTATTCTAATAGTTTTGGGACTCCTTTAAAAAAAAAGGGTGATGTGTTTCATTAACAGGAAATTGAAAGTATTCAGAAAAAAAAAATCAGTATCTCTTGCTAATATATGTTTAAAAAAGAAGGAAAAAAGTGATTGCCTAAGGAATCCCAACAGCAACCAGAGGAAACAATCATAAAAAGTTCTATGAGAGAACCTTTTCAAACTGCCCAAAGGGTTATTCCCATTTAGCACTACATAAGGTCCTTCAAACTATAAATTACACACAAGAGGTTAACTCTGGAAATCTGATTTAGTTATTACCTTTTCCTTATACAGAACAAATGAAAAGAAATACAGAGAAAAATGAAAAGCAGAGGAGGAATGAATCCATCAGAGACTGGAGCGTGTCAGCGTGAGGCACTGACATTTCAACTCAATTTTGCAAATAAAAGGAATGTTTGGGGAAGGGAGGAATTGAGGAGTGAGTGCTGCAGGAAAGGAGGAGTTCATTACAACCCCCAGGGCTGGGCAAGGACAGAGTGCTGCTCTCCCTCTTGAGCTGTGTGTTAGTCAGGTTAAACCGGGCTGGGCTGGGACAGCCAGCAGTGGAATCCTAGAAATGGTGCCACAGAAATGTAACCAGCTCCAGAAAACTCTCACCCACCTGCCTGCAGAGCAGAATAATGCAGGCTGGGCTGGGCAAGGCCAGGCTGGGCTAAAGAGCCACTTCAACTCCCCAGTTCCTGCAGCACACCCAGCACCACCCCATTTTGGTGGGCAAAGCTCTTCACTGACTGAAATTCAAAATTTTTTTTTTTTTTTTGGCTCCAAGCACACCCTTCCAGCCTAATGGCCTCTTTTCAGAATTCCTGGCCCAATAAAGTGGCAGATTTGCTGCAGGTTCCTTGGCACCACCAGGCTCCCCCTTGCTTCTGCTCCTGTTGGGCTCACGGTGGTTGTGCCCACCCCAGCTCTGACTTCCAAACCCAAACCTTGCAGCTCGACTCGTGCAGCACTGACACATCAGAGACTGCCACAGAGGTGACATCAGGGTGGTGAATTTGTCATTGCAACGGCTGGGCCCCTCTCCTCACAAATACATCAGCTGGAGAGCTGTTATTTGCAGAACAGAATTACAGATTAGGGAGGAGCTGTGAGCCTGCATGGGTGAAGCTCAGTCTCTACAAGAAAAGCAGCAATGGCTCACAGGATAATGGTGCTGTGTGCTCTGTTTGCCTGCCCTGGCATTGTCCCTGCAGGCTCTGATATGCCTGCAGCCCTTTCCTGAGCTGCAGTGCACCGTGGCATCCTTAGGAGCACAGGTACCCATTCCTGCTGAATTTCCAGGACGTTCATTCCCACAAAATAATAAGCAGCGTTCAAGTAACTTCCAAAGCATTCCAAAACTCCTCTCAGAGCCCAGCACATCAAAAAGAGCTCCCTCAAAGCATCCCCCAGGAGTGTCCCCTGTGACAGAAATTGCTGCAAACAGCAGCTGCCTCTCCTGTCCCTGCATTGCCTTAGAGCAGGCACAAGTGAAATCTGTGCATCAGAACTGCCCTCACCAACCCAGGGATAATGAAACAAGGCATGATGAAGGTGCCAGAAGTGCTATTTGGCACTTATAAATTACAAGCAATTTGTTTGAACATTGTTTTTTCCCAGCTCCATAAAACTTCAATTCTTCCCCAGCGGGACGAGGCCGGAATTGCAGCAGAGCGAGTTCTCCCAACAATTATCTCCAGTTTGGACCTGGGAGCAGCGAGGTTTCTGATGGAGGAGTGAGGTTGTTTTCATGTGTTTGCAGCCAGCTGCCTGCCTGAGTGACAGATTTGTGCTGGAGCAGTGTGGAGCGCTGTCACTTCACTTTCTGGAGCAGCTGCTCGGAAAAGATTCCACTGAGGTGAGATCAAACCCCAGATAAGTAGGGCAATCAGAAAGCAACCACTGTTTCCCTCTCAATGCCAGACCAATGCTAAAGCTTGAAAAGATGGTCTTGACCACTGAGGTGGGAAGAAGGCTTTGGTAGGAGCACCCTGTTCAGATTTAGGGGCAGAGGCACCCTGCTAGGGAGGGTTTGCTGCTCACTCTGCTCAGGTGAGATGGGCTCTGCGCCGGGCAAGGGCATCCTCTGCCACATCTGCTGCCACATCTGCCTCCTATTTTATCTTCTCCACCAGGTCACACGTCCCTAATACACAAGCTCAGGGGTTTCTGTAATCTAAATTGCCCTTCTACTTAAAAGGGAAATCGGGATGTGGTTGGTATTTTTCTAAATGGAACTGTGCAAATACAGAAATGTCCAACGTGTGACATTTTTTGGCCCAGTGGTGCAAGTCCTACAGGTGATGGAGGGAACACAAGCTATGAAATGAGCCTGTTTACAGAAATATGAAAAAATACCATGCCAGAAAATCCAGCAAATATAAGATTTTTGATGCCTAAGGGGGCTGGTGATCGTTTCTTTGTCTTTTTGTCAGTGAAAAGTGATTGACAACTGTCTTCAAATCCAGTAAAAGATCTGCAGCTTCTAATATTTTGCAGGGGGAATACACAGGAACAAAAGCAATTAGGTGTCACTGCAAGAGTCCTTTTCCTCTCATTAAATGTATCCAGGGAAAAGCAGAAAAAGAACTCTCTGCTTTGCAAAGGAGATTTTTTTTTTTCCTCCCTACATTCACAAACTGTTTTGTTCCTATGGCTTTTCTTTTAAATTCCCAGTGCCCAGCTGACTTCAGCTCAAAGACTACAGATATATACTGAATTTACTGAAATTAGCATGCCCCAAAAGTCTTTCTAAACAAGTACTGCAGAATTTTACAAGCAGGAGGAAAGCCTGAGAGACAGAAGGGTTCTTTCAGCAAAGCAAATGCTTATATTTTTGCTTTAATTGGTCAGGAAAAAGAAAGAAAACAAAGTGCAAGGGAGATTCAACAAGAAGTGACTGGCTTTTGATTTAAATCTTATTTTTATGAGATTTTTATGCAGTAGTGAAACTTGGAAGTGCCTTCTAGTTGTAGGGCTTAAATTCTTTCCAAGAGCATGTTCAACAGAATCCATCAGAATATCAAAAATCAGAAAGAACAGATATCATGCAGGAGTTTGATGAGAACAGGCTTAGGAGATATCTCAACTACACAAGCAAACCATCAAAAAATTTGGAAAAATGTAAGAGTGGAAATGTTGAGCAAGGAAGACAAAGGGAAATGACTCAGCCAGAGCTTGTTTGCTTAGCATCAAAAATTAGAGAATGAATTTATCTGATAAAGAATTAAAAGGGACAGTGAGTCACCGTGGTTCTGTGGAAGAAAGATTTGCCAGACTAACCTAATTTCATATGCTGGTACAATTACAAGTGCAGTTTATGGAGGTAAAACCCTTAAATTCATGTAAATGTAATGTTACAGCAGTGTAATTTACAATATTCTGTTTAAATTTAGTATTTTACCATCTTCATATAAACATTAAGTGCATCAATAACCAGCCATATGGCAGATTTTACAAACCTGTTTTCAAGGAAAGTTGTCATAGTAAAATGGAATTTTAGTGCATGGCTGCCTCCTAGAATTCAATCTTTTCATCAGTGATCCAGAATTAAATATAAAATCACTATTGAGAAAATTGGTGGCTGCTGTAGCTGCTGCTTGAGAGAAAAATTGGTAAAAACCTGAACAAAACTGCTTGGGAAATTGGGAGAATTCAAGCAAAGGACACTTGGAGACAGGGAAATGCAACAAACACGAGGAATGCTGACCATGCCTATCCCGATCACACAGAGGATTTATAGCCTGGAAATGAATTACTCCAAAAAGATTTGCTGCTCCAAGTGGCTTTGGAGCTGAATGGATGAGTTTCCAGGATGATGCTGCAACAAAAAGCACTAATGAAATCTTTATAAAAACAGAGGCAATGTGAGCAGGGACAGAAATGTGATTTTTATCTCCTCCCGAGCACTCTGATAGAGAAACTCTTGCAGTCAAATAGATGCTTTACAATGGGGTGCTTAAAGGCTCACTCCATTTACCTTATCATGGCAAAGAAAAGAGGTGTCTCAGGATGAAGAAGGAGATAAAAATGCCATGTCCTCTAGTTTTTATTTCATCTGCTGAAATAAAAGACAGGAAGATAAGGGAAAGGAAAGGAGGCCCAAAAAAGTCAAACACTCTTTTTTTTCAGATTCAGTCTGGATGTGTCTGCACAGAAGGGATTTTAGTAAAACACTCCTCAGCAAGAGCAGCGTGGAGGAAATCCACGATATTTTGTTTTCTTGGGAATTTAGATCAGTAGAGGCCAGGTGCAGCCACAGGCCAGGTCTAACCCTGCAGGAACTTCCACCCTGCCCACCTTTCTTCCAACAGCTCCCTTTAGGGGATGGACACTGCTCCAGCAGACAAACCCCACCTGCAATGTCTGTGCTGAAAGTGGAGGATGTGAGAAGTGTGATGCTTTAGTGCCACACACTCCAAAAATTACATTTCCAACCAAAGAAAACACCTATTTTCACATAAACAACAAAGGCTGTATGTTTTTGTTTGTCTTTAGACCCTGTACGAGGCCTTCTGCAACTTTCTCATCTCATAAATGTCTTCTCCTAATTAAAGATTTTCTTGCCTGTTGCAATGAGGTTGCTTCCACTCCTGCTCTGCCAGTGCTCTCCAGTGCTCTCTTTTTGGCTCAGGGCTAAAATCTGGAGAGACAAGAATCCTTCCCCATGCCAAGGCTGTTCACTTCTTACTGTCCCAGGTCCCCTTAATTTATTTTTTTCAGCTTCAAAAGGGAGGCAGCTCAACAGCTTTTCTCTGCTCACCCTTGACCTGCCTCTCAATTTATGCTAATGATTAGTGGAACACCCAAAAAGGAGCTCAGCGCTAAATGCCATCTATCTTTATATTTCTGGGGGAGGAGTGGAGCATTTAAGAATTGATTAATGCATGCTTGTTGTAGAAATTGAAGAAAATGCAGAGGTTTGCTTGTACCTTGGTGTGTCTGGTCCACTCATCTGCAATAGACTTCACCCCACAGCTGGGAATAAAGCCACTGAATCCCATGTTGTCTTTGACACCAGGTTATTTCATGGTCCTTGTTGAGAGTTATTATTTTAAAAGAGAACTTAAGGGAATAAAACCTACTGGCAAGGAGGGAGGCCTTCATAAATTAGGGTCATTGCATGAACAGATGTGAGCAGACAGATTGTAGCTGCTGCTGCACAAAAAAAAGAGAAAAAAACAGACAGAAAAGGAGCTGAGCAGCTCTGCTGGAAAGGAATGCTCACTGTAAGAAGTGCAGTCTATTTCTATAAGGTTGCAAATTTAATTCTAGAGTGCTGCCATCCAGATAATGGGGTGAGGGAAAAGGATGCAGGAGCATGAGGACTGCAGAGCACTTTCTCTGTGCTGCTTTCTGGAGGATGGAATGTGCTGGTGATGCCTCAGGTTTTAGCTTTTATATTTTTTCACATTCTGGGCTGCTTTGTTGTGTGGGTCTGAGCTTCACATTAGGGGATGCTGAGCTCTCTGCACAGAGCAGGGAGACAAAACAATTCCTGCTCCAGCTGGGCACCAAGGACAAATGATCCAAACCTCAGGCCCAGGAGCACAAACAGCGTGGGCTGGAGAGAGAAAAACAAGCAGGATGGGAGTGCATGGGCTAAAGCTGGAATGGGACAATGAACTGCAAGGTGCAAATGGAGCAGAGCTGATCCCAGTGAGAGCCCCCGGGAGCGCTCGTGCATTTTGGGACCATTTTGGTTCATCTTGGGTGCAGCCCTGGCTGGGCTCTGGTGCTGCCCAAGGTGGATCCATGGAGGAGATCCTTTGAATCAGTCCCTGTTTTATTCTTTAGCTCTGCCCAGCCTCTGCTCTAGGTCAACCTTCTCAAGGCATCCCTGAGAGACCATTGAATGACACTGCAAGAAGGAAATGCATTTTCTACCCCCAGCATTTTCCTTAGAAATGCATTTTTTCCCATTTAGCACTGTGTGAGGTCATTCCCAAAACCTCTGGAGGCAATGCATTTGGAGTAGATCCACAGTGCCATGGTGCAGCACAGGAACAGGAGGTGAGTGCTGGCCAGGTGTGGGTGTCCCATCCAAAAAGTAGCAAAAGTTGTGCTTGAAACTCCCTGAGCTTGGCTGGTTTGAGCCTCCAGCACCACCCTGGCTGTGCACAACCCAGAGCCATCAGGCAACAGGCCTGGGGCAGGGCTTGGAGCAGAACCTGTTCCCCCAAAACACCTCCTGCTCCTCTCAGTCACAGCTGCTGCTGGAACTGAAATGGCAAACAGCCACTGAGCAGGACCCCTCACTGATTTGGATTTCCTCTCCCATCATGATCCAAGCCATCTCCAGAGGGAAGGAGTGAAAATGAATTTATTTACAGCAGACACACCACTGAGATTAGTTGGAACGCTGAGGAATTGGATCTGAGGAGTCATTTTGATCTCTTATGAGTAAAGTTATCACACACATGCAGCACTGTGGCACTGAGAAAACCTCTCCAGAAAGGATTCACCCTCCTAATGGAGGCAGACAGAGAAAATGAGAGCAAGCCAGAATGTCTTGGTATAGAAATATCAAACTACAATTGTACATTATTTCACTTCTTTCCTTGTGCTGAATTGTACATGAACAGCTCCTGAGTTTCTGACGTTATTTGAGCTCCAATAAATTCATTTGAATAGTTATTGGCTGGGTGTTCACTTACAAATATTCAGTATGAAAAACATAAATGGTTTTGGCTGCATGCATGGAATTTATTGTATGTTTGTGTTTCCCCACATTTAACATCTAGATCAAGGTTTCTGGAATGAACACTGACAGTTACAAATGTGCTTTCTGTTAAAATTACTCTTAAGCTGGCAATTGTGTTTAAAATTGCTTGGTGGGAGATTCACAAGAAATGAAGTCTGGAGAAGGACTGAACTCAGTTTTGATGGAAGTTCGATTCAGAACTTAAATAAGGTCTCAAGAGGGGTGGTGGGAGTGGGGAATGAAAAGTATTCTACCAACTTTCAGTCCAGCCACAGCACAGTGAGGCACCAAAATCATGCTATTTTCCTCAAAAATCATGCTATTTTCCCCAAAGCACTTGATCCAAACCCCAGCACACTCGCTGAAGCGGATAAATATTTTGCAGTGTAGCTAAAACTTCACCAAGGAATCCTAATTAACATCCTGAAATGCATCTACCAGGGAGAGACAGTCATCCTGCACTTGTCATATCCCACAATGGCCAATTGTTGCTGTGAGAGGATTGCTCTGGCAGGAAATGCTGACCTGGGATCTGTGGGTAGTTACCTCTTTAATTTTCTCCCTGAGCAGTAGAAAAAACCCCAAGATTGTCACTATTTTGCTTACAGCTCATCACAGCTCCCAGCTATTTCTGCCACTCTTCTTTTTGCAGCCAGCCCTTCTGATGCCTCAAAGTCCTCCAGAATATTGTGTTCCAAAACAGGGTACTTAATTACCCAGCCATTTAACAGATGATTCACTTCAGCATCCTTAATTCCCTCTAGTCCTTCCTCCAGTGGCTGCTATTAGAAAGTCAGGTTGCTACAAAGCCCTGCCTGCTGCCAAGGCTGGTGCCTGACTTACAACCTGTGGGGACTTTTATTAGAATAACATGGGCCACTTGTGTGCTGAGAATTCTGTGAATATGTCATTCCTTCCCTGAATCAAAGCTTAGAAATGCCACAGTTCTTCCCCCTGCATTAAATAGTAAATCACTGTGGTTTATAATCCATCATAAATGTAAGCCACCAACCCAATTGATTCCTCTTTCCAAGCAGTCTCTCCTGCAATCTAACACTAAATCTGTGTCTCCGCTGATGCAGTAATCAGTTTGTTCTGTTTGATTTCTCTCCCAAAGTAGGTGAACTATGAAAATATCTTTTCCAATTTTAATCTCCATTCTAGTCCAATAAACAGAAGTAAGTAATGTATCAGAAAAGTGGGAATACCCTAAGCAGGAAGTTAACAGACATTTTTGTAACTCACCTTGGACATGAGAGGTGAGGAAGGAAAAGGAGAATTAATAGAACAGGTATAATTTATTTGTATGTGGGTAATGTATGCATGATCTCACATTAAGGCTCGCATATAAGAAGCCATAATGTAAAGTCCATATAAAATATATATAAAAGTGAAGCTATATCCTTAGTGGAAGAACAGTATTGTATGGATTATAAATGAACTAGAAGTAGAAAATAAGCTCCTGCTGAGGTTGGTTGGCCAAGCCATTCCGATTATGCAGGGAGCTTGTCATCCCCCCAAAGGATCCAAGTGAAATATTCCTGGTTTAACAACGTGCTCGTTTTGGCCTCATGGGTGAACATTCCTGCACAAAAGGGGGAGGAGGCTCACTGAGAACCAGAACAAAGCTCATGGGGAGGGGACACCTCACAAGGAGGCAATCATTTCTGTTTTACATGTTGGTGAGCAACTGTTGGTCCCAGTGGCAGCTGAATATCCAGGAACTACCAGTTAAAATGAAGGAGAATGTTCCCACAACCCATCTGCTCCTGCAAATTTAGATGAGCTGGAATTTAGATGATGTTGGATTTCATCCATAACAAGGAGTGGGTAACAATAGAAAGAGATCCAAGGTTCATGTTGATAACAAAGTAAGTTTCAGATTTCATGTTTGTTGTGTTATTTGGTTTTTTTTTGTTTTGTTTTTTTTTTGTTTTTTTTTTCCCTTCAGTGAATAAAAAGAATAGGGAAAGCTCCAGAGATACAACAGGCTTCCAAGTAACCACGTTCCTCAGCAATTCAAAAAAGGGGAAGTTCTGGTTCTAATTATTTCATGATTCCTCTTGAAAAGAATTACTTGGTAAAGGGCACACAGCACAAAAAGCATACAGACAAACTGTGTAATGAGAAAAACAATATTTCTGAAATATTCTTGGGTTGCCTACAAAAGGCAAAGAAATAAAGGAAAAATTAAAAAAAAAAATGATTTAGAAGCCGAAGCAAGTCTAAAAGCCCTTGAGAGGGACATCCCAGAGACCTGAATATCTCAGCCCTGAGGAAAGGGAAGTCACAATCCTGTGCACCACATCAGGAGCCATCTCAGAAAGACTGGATACTGGGCACAGGGCTGGTTCTCTCATCTCAAAAGGAATATATTACAAGTGGAAAAAATTTCAGAAAGTGGAAACTAGGTTGTCTAATAACTCTCCATAAAAGCAATAATAGAACAAGTTGGGACTACTCAGCCTAGGAAAAGAATCGTTTGGTGGGATATGACAGAAGTGTGCCAAATTTGAAAGGATGGAGAGGCAATAACTTCTCACTAACTATTCACTATTGCATCCATGGAAAAGCAGAGGCGTGGAAGAAATGGCCAGGAGCACATTCTACACTCCTGAAAAGAGGCAATTCCTCCCACCACACACAGCAGGGCTGGAAAACAATTGCAAAAGGATGCTACAGATGCCAGTAATTTACATGGGCTCAAGGAGGCACTGAACATGTACTTGAAAGAGAAATTAATTGCACATGAAGGATTAACAACCAAATTCTGCTCTCATTATTCATGGCCATACTGTCAGCAGTGGGACTAAGCAGATAATGGGTTTATTCCTTCTCTCTGCACAATGCAGGCTCGTGTACAGCTGCAGGCAGTGCAGCCAGAGCCAGTTCTGACCTGGGAAGCTGCTGGGAGGTGTTTCAGTGAGAAAGGGAGAGCAGGCAGGATTAGGCACTAGCACAGGGATGGCAGCAGCAGGATGTGTCAGCAGAGCTGATCTGCCCTATGGACCCCGTGCACAGCTCTGCTGAGCACAGGCACCTCAGGGCACCTCCCCTGGTGCTGCCCCAGCAGCAGAAAAACAGGAGAGTTCCTAATTCCCACCTCATCCTCCAGCTCACAGCACAGTGCCCAGCACTGTGACTTTTGGGCAAGGGTAATGGATGAGTGATGCGATGGCTGACTCTCACAAGTAAAAAGTGTATCATGCATATATTGTTAAGAGAAGTTTTATAGATTTATAGTTGTGTTTTACCCGCCTTGTGTTGTTATTATGGGGTGGCCTGGGTTTGGGACATTTGGGAGGGTTGGCTTGTTACTATGGCAACGGCTGACCTCCAAAAATGATTTAAGGAAGTGATCACCACTGGACAGCAAAGAAGGAATCAATGGACAGAACTTTGGGAGGAGCTAAAGGGTTGAAAGGTGAAATCTCCATTCTGTGGATGAGCATATGGTGGGGAAAATCCTCTGCTCCTGGTGCTGGAATATTTTCGTTATTCAGTCTTCTGTTGTGCTTTTGATACGGTTTTAATAAACCTTTTAAATTCTTGGAAGTGAGCATTGTTTTTCTCTCACAAGTGTTTGACTTCACCTGTACAATAAAGCTGTAAAATCCTGTGTGTGGGGTGGGTTGTGTCAGTTAATTTGCAGCCAGATGGAGACCCTGGGGATGATCCCAAGGGTCTTGGGCAGCTTAACCTGATCAGGCTTCTTTAGGCTCAGCTTGCACCAGCACTGCAAGATCTGTTACTAAATCCATTAGGCAGGAGCACATGAACTTAAGGGGCTTTAAAACACTGTTTGCTTCATGCAAATGGGAATGTCACTCGAGGCCATGAGAAATTCTGGGAGCTCCAAAGGTTCTAATGCTTGAAATGGGCACCTGATATAACCATTTTGCATATGAACTTAATTAGAATTCTACTAATTAGACAGCATCTTTGTAAAGCAAACGTGCAGGGATTATCATATGATGTCTGGAGAAAAATTAAAATCAAGTTTATTTTCCAAATGCAATGCAAAACCCAAATGCAGAACGATGGAGAGGGCAGCTTGACGCGCACAAGGTGTGCCAAAATTTGCTCTGCACAGTTGTTTCTCTGAAGATTAGGAGGCTGAATCTATGGACATGGCAGATCATTTGAGTGGAATTACACTCCAGAACATATATATTTTTTGTTAGGAGGAGCTGCAGTAATAGATTCTGGTTAGGCATTCAATTGGTAGCCAGTACATGAATTCCAATTACTGAGCCAGTATTCAGAGTATATTTTCATTGAAACCTTTCAGACCAGGAGTGAGTAAAACCTTCCAATGGTTTAAGCTGTCCTGAACCACTTCAATTAATCTGTGGGTTTGTAAAATTGATGTAAGACTGCAGAGATTTCCACCCACACACCTCAATTTAATCCCTTTTCCCTCCCCAGAGACAGCTCTATTTCCCTCCTCCTTCTCCACCCTGATCCACTTCTCACAGAAAGATCACCCAGCAAAGCAGAGATTCTACCAATGAATTTCCCTTTAGCCTGGAAAACCATTAAGCTGTTACCAGAGGAGCTTCATGTAAAATGCAATACTATTTGCAGATATTCCTAAATAATTATTTTCCTACTAAATATTTTCCCTCTATGTAATGATACCCCTCTATCCCCCAAGTCTCTCTTTAGTTCTTTATTTCATCCTAACTATTTTGGTCCCACCTGGTGCAAACAACATTAAAAACTCTTTTTTAAAGGATGGATTTAAAGCCCTGATGGACTGTAAAGAGGCAGAAGCACGTGCCTAAGTGAAAATCTGAAAATCCTTCTCTGAGGCATTTTCTTGATGATTATTCAACTCCCTCTGCTCCCAATGCCTGATATTTAGAAGATCTGCAGATAAGAACTACATTCTCTGTTATTATTTGTTGGATATTATTTTAAATAGGCACTTTGCACATTACATAAACAGGAATAAACATCAAATAAACAAGAAATAAGTATTTCCAGGCAGAGCAGGCAGGTGTGAACAGGACTGGAAGGAGAAGAGCTGTGGTGACAAGAGAGTGATCTCAGCAGCTCCATCCCCTCAATTCCCCAGATCACAAACCAACAGCTCTGGGAGGCACACAGATATCTCAGTAAGAGAAAATTCAAGATAAAAATAAAGCAGTGCTATTTGTGAGGTAAATTGAAATGGTAGCACCTGTAACCACAATAAAAATACTATTAATGCTTTACTCTGCTCAACTGGAGTGCAAATCTGTGCTGCAACCCGTGGAAATGTTGTGTACTGTAAACCCAACCCATTTGAATTATTGTAATTTGGAGTGGCAGGAAATTGAAGGGGGGAGAGAGATAAACAAAAATATGTATTTGGTGAACATTGTTGCAATAAAACAAAAATATGTATTTGGTGAACATTGTTGCAATAAAACACTGAGGTTGATTCAGGTAAATCCCAGGGAGCCACTGACAATGAAAAAACATTCTTATGCTCCTCATTAAGTAAATAGTATAGTTTATGACTTAAAAAACTGCAGGAAAATACAGGCAAGTGTCTTTTTATGACTAAACTCCATCCAAATTGCTTCATGCAAATGAGCCCAGTAAAAGCAGAATCATTCAGTGCACACAAATCCAAGCTGCTGGATCCAAAGCAGGCTCATCTGGAGTAAAATCAGGTCATTCTCTCCAAGAGATGAAGGAATCTACAATGGCCAACACTTTTCAGAACAAATGACATCCCTTTAAATTGGCCTCATTAGCCTTTCCTGCAGACAAGCAAAATGCAATTTGGTTTCTTAAAGGGACCTCTCTCAACTGTAAAATTCCTGGGACTTGGCTTATGGAATTTTTTTTTTTTTCTGAGTTCTGATTTAAAAAATGTAAACTTAATAACCCATGAGGCTATGAGCAACCTTTGTTTTCAGCACAGAGAGCTTTCCAGTTAGCTGGAATGAGCTTTTTTGGGTTTAGACACTTCCAGGCCATTAAACTAATTAAACAAACGAGAATGCATTCCACCAGAATAACCAGTTGCTCCAGGAAGTGATAGTGGCAATTAAGTCAGTGACACTCTTCCTTGTGAGAGTCCCAGCAAGGGGCTCTGCTGAATGCACAAGCACAGCAAACCATGGAGTGGAGACTTGGGCAACTTCACAGAACTCCCAAGTTTGCCCCAGTTCTTTAAGAAATTCCCAAATTCCAGGCCCCACGAACTCCCCTCTGACCCAAGAGTGTAATTCTGCATCTCCCAGCACTGACAGATGTGCTGCCACCCCCCTCCCCAGTGAGCAGGGCCAGCTGCTCTTTGTCCAGGAGTGTTTCTCATTTCAGCAAAGTCAGCTGAGGATATTTAAAGCAGGGATATGAGAAAGCTCAAGTGATTTAGCTGGATGAGCTTGAATTTAACAGGATTACTTCTTATTTTTATTAGAAAGCTATAAAGTGATTCTGCTTCTTTTTTTTTTTTTTTTTTTTTTTTTTTTTTTTTTTTTTTTTTTTTTTTTTCCCAGAAATGTCATCATGGTAAGAGCAGAATTATCTAGAATTCCTGCAGCAGCATTATTGCCCAGGCTCACAGCAGTGTGGCACATTTAACTGGTTTCACCATCCATCATACAGAACTGTCTGCTGCACACTCAAACCTCTGGAAGGTTCAAATAAATCGAGCTGCATTCTTCAGCTCCTTGCAAGGTAAGAGCACACAGAGCTCAGGCAAAGCCTGAAACCAGCTACCACTCAGAAAAGTTCAGAAACGCTTGAGAAAGAGTGATTAAAAATACAACAGAAATAAAACCGCTGCAGTTTTGCCTTTTTTGCCCCCACAGAGAAGGAGGGAGGCTTTCAAAGCAGTGTTACAATTACCATCAGCAGAGCTGAATTGCTGCAGCACTGCTTCCTAAAGAGAGAGTTACACCTAGATTAAAAAATTGATTTGGTAACACAAATCCATGGGGACAGACAAATGGCTGGTCACAAATTGTGACAGATTCAAGAACCCTCCAATTTAATATTGTTCATTTTTTTTTGTGCTGGTGAATGCTTTGCCTGTTAAATAAACAGTTTTTTCCACTTTTCACCCAGGAAATCTTTTACCCAAACCAGCTGGGGAGGCGCCGCTTGAATTTGCTTTTCTAGAGGAAACCCCTTTAGAGGTTCTTGTCCCAAAACTGTCCACAACCAGGACAACACTGGAGAAAGAAATTGAAATTCTTGGGTCAACCTGAGGGAGGGATCAGTGACTTTTACATAAAAATAGCCACTGCTTTTCTGAGTAATCCGAGGAAGTATTTGTTTGTTCTTTCTATGCAAGACACAGAAAAATAATAAAATGCACTTTTTTTTTTTTGTTTTTGGCATGGAAATGCACATTTCTTAATATCACAGCACCTTTCTACAGGTGACAGGGAGGGGATGGTGACACCACCAGGTTAATGTCATTTAATTTCAAACACGTCTTTTCATCCTGCCTTTCCCATCAGGTGTCCTGAGTGTTGCTCCATTTCAGAACAACTTTTTGCAATTGTTGTTGTCAATAAGACAACTGTGGTTATACAATCAGGCAGGGAAAAAAAAAAAAAGAAAAGATAAAAAACCTGGTCTTCTGGTGACTTAGTGACTTAATTTTTAGGGGCAGGCTGAAAATTATCACTGTTCTATAAACCAGATTGCTTCAAATACCTCCATAAACCCAACCCAAAGCTAGAGCACAGCTTTCCTTTCCGGTTCTGAGCCACCACAGGAGATTTTGAGCCTGACTTTTGGAAGGCTTGAGCTTCCCAAGGCAAGTTCAGGCCTTTGGCAGCTCCTTCAAGCCAAGCTACGCCTGGACTTTTCTTGGTGCAGCAGCAACTTCATTTGTCTGATTCTATAATTAAAAAGATACTTAGACTTGTCAGCAAGATCACAGCCAGTTTGTTCTGAGTTTAAGCTCCATGACAAGACAGCAATCTTCAGGCTTTTGAGCATAATCATTAATATAATTATTAATGCCCTGGTGTGTTGTTCTTTTTCTTTTTTTATTTCCCTCAATTTTCTTCTCTTTTCCCCTGTTTTTTTTTTTTTTCTTATTTTCATTTCTTTTTTTTTTTTTTTAAGCAAGGCAACACTGCATTAGAAATAGCTCTTATCATTTTAATAGTCTTTAAATGAGGCTGGCAAAGCCTTAAATAAAGAGATATTTTGTTGGAGAAAATAAAGAAAATAGAGAAACTGTTTGTAAAACATAACTCTTGTGCCCAAAGGGACATATCATTTTCATATTTTAAATCTGAACGCATTTCAGTTATTTTGTGTTTTTGCAGCAATCAGTTCACATTATGAGAATAGGGTAGTATAATTATGGAAATTAAGTACAGATTTCAGTTGAATGAACTCATCAGATGGAATTACAGCCTTTCTAGATTGGTCGTCTGGCTTTATGTCAGATGATTTGCATAAAACATTTAGCTTAATGAGAAGTAAACAACAAGACTGTGGAATGTATTAACCCAAGGGGGTCTGAGCTGACATGTAAGAAATATTAAGGTTGTAGCTTTTTTTTATTATTATTATTATTATTTTAAAGACAAAAAGAAAGCCTTGAGAGCAGATTCGGAACATAAAGGTAATTCTGGTTTGGATCATAATTCTTCATGAGTGGTATTTTTCACCACCTACAGTCGCACACTGTGAAGTAATTTTTCAGGTTTATTTATTTTCAGTTGCCTGTAAGCAGAATCTGACATAATCTAGTTACCCTGTCAGATAGTGTTCATGGCTGCAAACATGTCTTTGTGTTCAGTAGTTGAATTTTCTTCTGGTCAGTGATCTGGAACTTGCTCAAATTACTTTCTGGGATATGTAGTCATTTATCCATAATCTCTGGAGGGTCTAATTTTCATTGGGAAGTACAGAACCGAACTGCACTTTTGCATCTTTAATCATTAAACTCAGCAATGCTGCCATCCTAAAAGCATATTGATAGCAGCCTGCTCAATGCACAGAATATTAAAGGGCTCCTTTTGCTGTTCCCATGGCAGCATCTTCTTCTGGAAGGGTGTTCTCCAGGAGGCCTAAGCAAAGTGTGTGAGGGTGATTTGAAATCCCTGGATTGAAATTAGGATTTTCAGCCTCAGCCCCTGGGCTGCCTCCCAGCCTGGTACAGCTGTGCATTCCCAAAATGTGATTAATTCAGGGCTTCATCCCACGGGAGATCCCCTCTAGATGGGTCTCCCTCTTATGCCACAGACTGAGGGTGCCCACTCACCACAGTCCAGAGTGACTCTTGCTCTGTGTCACAGCTCTGGTGGAAAGAACCAGAGTTCCCCCCCTGACATTTTAGACACCCAGGACTAAATGAAGCTTTCAGCTGTGTACCCCCAACAGGAGCAGGAGCGTGGGCAGCTGATCACAGGAGGCCAGGCTGGTGCCTCTCCAGCCAGAACCACCCAGCAGCTGCACATCACAGCCCTGCTGGGGGATGCAATTCCCTCTGATCCCCTGGCCAGGCCCAGAGAGCCTCTCCAAGCTCCAGTCCCTGGGATTGCAAATAAAGCACTTGATTGCTTGAAAGAAATATCCCCAGTTCAGGATTAGCATTCACTATCCTCAAACAGGGAAGAATGAAGATCTGCAGGAACAAATCAAACCCTGGGGCTCTACTTTTCATTTAACCCACACGTGAGCATTTCAGGGAACAGCACAGGTTAACCAGTAAAGTGGTTGTTCAATTCCAAAGCAAATATTTTCATTAATACAGCTCTGATTTAAAGGCATGAAATAAACTGTAGTGCTTAGACAGCCTCCTGATGGTGCAAATTTTAAATATTCTTGTATTCTAATAAAAAAGAAAATTTGCCATATGAGACTGAGTAGAAGGGGATGAACAATCTTTCAGGCTTCCATTACCATTGCCCAGGAAGGATCAGTACTGGGAGAGATTGCCTTTCCCCCATCCATGATTGCAGGTGACAACATACAGAGAGGAGAGCCACCAATCCAGTGGCTTGAAGAGCAGCATGCCACATGTTGTTCCTACATTTCAAAATAAAGAATCATATGGCAGTGGGAAAGGGAAAAAACCACTCTGCCTTTGCTGCCTCGTGTGTTCTTTCTACTGCTGAGCTCTCCTTAATGAAAAATTGGCCCAGGCTGGAAGAAGCAGAGCAGGAGATGAGGAGGAAATGGTGGTGTGGAAAACGACTGACCCTTGTGTCTGCCTGAATATAGAGACAGCAGAGGAGGGGGGTTCCTTAAAAGAGTCTGGGAGAACCAATGAGCTCATGGCTGGCTGCTTTTAGGGAAACAAGGGGAAATGAGGAAACTTCAGCCTGCTGGATGTGATGCCTCACGTTTTAGCTTTTATATTTTTCACACTCTGCTGCTTTAGAGTGCAGTTCTGAGCTTCATATCAGGGGATGCTGAGCTCTCTGCACAGAGCAGGGAGACAAAACAATTCCTGCTCCAGCTGGGCACCAAGGACAAATGATCCAAACCTCAGGCCCAGGAGCACAAACAACGTGGGCTGGAGAGAGAAAAACAAGCAGGATGGGAGTGCATGGGCTAAAGCTGGGATGGGACAATGAACTGCAAGGTGCAAATGGAGCAGAGCTGATCCCAGTGAGAGCCCCCGGGAGCGCTCGTGCATTTTGGGACCATTTTGGTTCATCTTGGGTGCAGCCCTGGCTGGGCTCTGGTGCTGCCCAAGGTGGATCCATGGAGGAGATCCTTTTGGTAAATCCCTGCTTTGTTCTTTAATCTCTAGTCTCTGTTCTAGGCCAGCCCTCACAAGGTATCAGATGAATGTGCAGATGTGGCAGGGAGAGATGAGCTCTGGTGAATTAAAGGCTCAGTGGCCACACAGCCAGGGTGATGAGAATAGGATCACTGCTCAGTTCAGAAATATTTTATGGAAAAAACATTTGGGGCCTGGCCTGTAGAAATTCAGAGCAGTGGGAATTGTCCTTGCTCTACAGCTGGCTTGGTGTCCTCTTTGAAACCAGACCACGTGCCACAAGCACCTTGGAGAGTTTCACACCCTTCTGGCTGGGTGTCACCCAGAAACAAATCCCTGACACACCTGCAAAGGTCTCTTCAGACAACATTAAAGAACTCCTGACCTGTTACTTCTGAGCAGTTTTGCCCTTGGGTAACAGATTCTGACCCACCCACCCGCCTCAGACACCCCTGAATGCTCACAGTGAGCAAATGCCACCATCTGTCCCACAGGGAATGATTCCCCTGCAAAGCCCCAAAACACCTTGGGATGGTTGGGATGAAGGAGGCTGGAGTAGTCTCTGAGGCTGGTGTATTTTAGATGTGAAGAAAACAACATCAGTCCCTGCTCTGATAGCAGAGAGGTAGAAAATGAGGTGCATTTCGTGGAGCTCGAGTGACTCAGCAGCAAAGCTGCGCCTCTCTCCATTTCTAATTGAACTGAAGGATTGTTTCTTTCTCTCTGCCTTGGTTTATGCTCTGCTATAAACCTGTGCAAGGCCCTCAGCTCAATCAGCAGCTAAACAAAGTGATATTTTATGTTTAATAAACACCTTCCACCCATTGAGCACAAAACCCTTTCCAAAGGTAAATGAGCACTCAAGATGTGGAGAAAAACTACATCCAATTATAGGGGATTATGAAATGAAGCTGAAGCAGACTGTGAGTACCACAAAGTGCACTCCTGCTCCCTCCTGCTGTCCTTCAGGACCATCCTTCACAGAGGTAATGCAGCTTTTACTCAAAATTTCACTGACTGCCTGAAAATTCCATTCCATAGCATATGATGCAGAATCATCTTCTCTTCTTTTTTTTTTTTTTTTTTTTTTTGAGAGGAACACATTTCTTGCTCCTAGTTCAGGCTGAACAACTTACACACAATTACAAACACAGCATTCAGCACAATTTTTAACTTGGTGCCACCTGGTCCCTTTTCCTCTGCCTTGCAGAGGGTGATCATTCTGCTCATCACTAGGTTGGTACCAGCTTTTCCCTGTGGGATACATTACATCCCATCTTCCCATGAGTTTCTGACACCATCCTTACCTAGAGTTTGGGAAAAATAAAATTTCCAGCCCCTGGAACAGCTCACAACCCAGCACAACCAGGTGCAGAAATGAGATGTCCAACATTCCAATTGATCACCCCAAGGGCTTTTCTCCTAAAGGTGTAGTCTGGGGAGTTTTCCTGGAAAAACTGTATCCTAGGGAATGGGAAAGGGTCTGGAAATGTGGATTTCAGGGGAGGAAAGACTGTCACAAAATGAGTACTACCCTCCAAATGCCCTCTTCAAGCTGGGCCTTGTGCAGAGAGGGGTTTAGGGTTCAGTTAAACCCCTCTCTGGAGGAATGGGAGCAGCAGAAAGCACAGCCTGGTGACTCCAGCACTCAGCTGGAATTCTTTGGGGATGTAATTTAAAGATTGTGAGCAATGCTCAAGTGGTTTACTGCAGGTGGCCCCAAGCCACTTGTCCCATAAATCAGTGTTAGAGCTCCTGATGCCTCTCCCAGTGCCTCATCCATCTGTGCTCCACAGACTCCCATTAGCTACAAGTTTTTATCAATTTCGCAGCAAATGAAGTAGAGGGTGAGAAAATTCCCTGCTCTCTTTGGAACCAAGAAAGCGATAAGGAAGCTACAAACTTTCAGAACTGTGGGAAGGAAAACAGCAGCAAAACATTAATTCCCCCCCAGATCATTCCCTCATGATCTGCTCAGAGTCACCAGGACTTCTTAGATGTTTAATTTTCTCCTGATCATGAGGGATTTGAGAGCTCTGCACCACTCAGAAAAGCAAACAACACATCTTGTAATCACAATTTCGTGTTTGATGCTGTCTGAGAGTGCAGAGGGAAAACTGTGGCTGGAACCACAAGTGTTGGTTGCGTTTCAACAGCTGTTAAAATGCATGAAAATAATATTTTGGTTTGCACAGGCACTGCTGCTCCCACACTTCAAGCAAATAATGCCATTTCTGAGTGACACCTTTGAAGCCAAGAGGAGGAGGAAGGGAACCTCCTTTTGCATGTTTCCTCCTCCTCAGCACCTTCACCCCCTGGGTGTTGTGAGTGCAGAGCAGCCTGGCACAGGGATGCTCTGCCTCTGATGCCTCAGGGTTCAGCTTTTATATTTTTCACATTCTGTGCTGCTTTAGAGTGCAGTTCTGAGCTTCATATGAGGGGATGGTGAGCTCTCTGCACAGAGCAGGGAGACAAAACAATTCCTGCTCCAGCTGGGCACCAAGGACAAATGATCCAAATCTCAGGCCCAGGAGCACAAACAGCGTGGGCTGGAGAGAGAAAAACAAGCAGGATGGGAGTGCCTGGGCTAAAGCTGGAATGGGACAATGAACTGCAAGGTGCAAATGGAGCAGAGCTGATCCCAGTGAGAGCCCCCGGGAGCGCTCGTGCATTTTGGGACCATTTTGGTTCATCTTGGGTGCTGCCCAAGGTGGATCCATGGAGGAGATCCTTTTAATCAATCCCTGCTTTATACTTTAGCTCTGCCCAGCCTCTGCTCTAGGCCAGCCTTCCCAAGGCATCACCTCACACCCCTGCATCACAGAGTAACCCCAAACATCCCCACATCCCCGTGGGAAGTGATGGGCACTGTTTTAAAAGGTGACACCTGAGCAACTTGCCTATAATTGAAATCATGCTGAATTCTTAATTCTCTTACTTATATAAATCCTTTCTGTCCACAGTTTTTTCTGGCGGTTCTTTTTTTTCTATTTATTAATTTATTTAGGGTTAGATTTAGAGCAGAGAGTGTGTGGGGTGGGCTTTGAGTGTGTGGTGCTCTCCTTTGAAGTTTCTTAGCAGTTCAATGAGGTCTGTAAAAATGTTGAAAAAGACCTGTTGATTGCATCTGTGTGTAATTACCAGTTGTGGAATGTGAGCATGCAGTATGTATTTATTGAATTTTGCTCTGAATGTGAATAGTACACTGCTGCTCCTTAGTTGCCTGCTCTGAGAGGTGGCTGACAATGGGGCTTTTCATCTCCTCCTACTTCTGCAGAGAGACATAAATAAATTTCCTCTTTTTTGTTTTGTCTTTGTTGGGTTTTTTTGGTGGGTTTTTCTTTTTTGTTTTGTTTTGTTTAACAGTCTACTGACATTTTGTCAGCCAGAACACATATTAGGAAATACCATTTCAGTACCAGTGTTACTTAGTAAATTTTAAGGGGTGGGGAAAAGAAGCAGCAAAAAGAGAGAGAAAAGTACTCAAAAAGAGATATTATGAATAATGTTAGTGCTTCATGAAGTGCCCACGGAGGTCACTCAGAATTTAAAGGTATTTTGCATCAGGTTCTTACATGTTTTGCTCTGTTGTTTTTCTTTTCCCAAAACAAGTTTGAATTTTCTGCCAATGTTAGGGGATGAAACTTCACTGAAATCTCTGGAAATGCACCAGCTTATTTCAGAAGCATATGTTGTCT
Organism: Vidua chalybeata; assembly: GCF_026979565.1. Lineage (NCBI taxonomy): Eukaryota > Metazoa > Chordata > Aves > Passeriformes > Viduidae > Vidua > Vidua chalybeata. Next base: position 17,840,348 of record NC_071540.1, read on the forward strand.
GTAATATTTCCACAGAAAGACAAAATTCAAACAAAATCTGTCCACATGAAGGATCCTCACCCGTTCCACAGCAGGAATTTCACAGTTATCATACTCATTTATCCACCTCTGCTCACAAACATTGCTCACGAGCCTTAAAGCAGCAAAATCATGGTGTACCCTTGGCTCCATTCCATAATAAATATCCTGAATACAGAGATGTATTTATTACACCTGCAGCCTTTCACACTAATTTAAAAGGAGCCTCAGCAAAGGGCACCTTAGGACATGGTGTGGAGGTATTGACAATCTCCTGATTTAATGCATTACCACATCCCACATGTGACTGCAGCAGTTTTATATCTCTGACAGTAGAGGAGACATGCAGCTTAATTGAGTTCAATTTAGAAGGGCTGTAGAACAAGCCATGTACACTGGAAATTCTGTATTTTATGGTAGCACCGTAACAATTTTTTAACAGTAGCTGGAACTCATTTCCACACTCCTGACTTAACAAAAGAAAACTCAGCCAGGGCTCCCAAGTATAATTAAATTTGATATTCATCACTCAGCCATAAAGAGCACCAGAGCACTGTGAAACAAAATCTCTGGCAGGGGGTCTGAGCCCTTCTGTTTCAATTTCCTGAAGGCCAAGACAGCTGAAAGAAGATAAGCAAACATCCCTGCAGAAATGGGAAATCAGAATGGATTTCTGTGAAGGACTGGACAGGCAGCAGCATAGCAATGAAAGTGCTGAAGTGTTTACAAATACTTCCACGGGATGCTGCACAGCTTGGGAGATGCAGCTTTTTCTTTTTGAGGAGCTGATGCAAATCCTGCTGAAATATGTGCAAAGAGCTGTAGTTCTCTTTCCGTGGATTTGGTGATGATCCATCCCATCAGTGTCACCCAGACCACAGGGCCATGAGGCCACGACAATCACATCCCAAATGGGCAAGTTTGAGTCCCAGATGTGTCTGTGGGTCAGGAGCACAGCAGGCATTTCCCACAGAGCTTGAAATCACTGAAATAACCACAGTTATTTCACTATATACTATACTACATATACTATACTTCATATATTTCACTATATTATTTCTATATATATTAATATACTAATATATTTCACTATATTATTTCAATAACCATTGAAATAACCACAGTTATTTCACTATATACTATACTACATATACTATACTTCATATATTTCACTATATTATTTCTATATATAAATATACTAATATATTTCACTATATTATTTCAATAACCACTGAAATAACCACAGTTATTTCACGATATATTATACTACATATACTATACTTCATATAGTATAGTGAAGTATAGTTTATATACTAATATATTTCAGTATATTATTTCTATATATATATTAATATACTAATATATTTCACTACATTATTTCAATAACCACTGAAATAAACAGTTATTACACTATATAATGCATATAGTATATTACATATACTATACTTCATATAGTATAGTGAATTAGAGTTTATATACTATACTTACATATTTCACTATGTTATTTCTATATATATTAATATTTTACTATATTATTTCAATATTATTTCAACCACTGAAATGACCACAGTTGTGGTCTTCCAAAAGAACTGTTCTGAGTAGCTAGACTCTGAGAGTCTCACAGGAATGGGTACAGCTGATGAGGGGGTTGCTTGTTTTCACAATCACTGCCATCCCTAGAATAAGAAACAAATAAAACAAAGCAAAACAAAAATATAACCAAACCCAATGAAACTTGGAGTAGAATCCCCTCACTGCAGGCAAGAGTTCCTGCTGTGGGGCTCTGTTTTGCTGTAGTTTCTTGAGCCTGACTTTTCAGCAATGCAGTGCTGACAAATGCCCTGTGCAGCATTGTTGGGCCACATTCTGATTTAGCACAGCACAAGTTTTAATCACTTATGGAAATGTATGGTGTGGGGCTTCAGGGAGCACTGGTGAAGTATTGATTGCTGCTCGAGACTTGTGCCTGTGCATTCTGAGCTAATGAAATTCGTACCAAGGACCAAAACTGGGCAGTGATGTCAACAGAACCATGGCTCATTTGGCCATGGCTCAGTCCCCACAATTATATTAAGTGGTTTTATGGGAATAAAAGCAGGAAGCAGTAAGCCAGCTGAACTACCCTCGAACGACCAGTGAAAACAATCCAGATATTCTGTCTGAAACGCTCACTTCGCAGCACAAGCAGCAGGCAAACAGCCTCTCCCAAACCTCTTGCATTGACAAAGTCACAGTGAGCACAGGAAAAGGGGCAGGGAAGTCATCTGCTGTGCAGCACGTGGCATCCCAAAGCCCCCTGGCTGCTGGGAAATAATGCAGAGACTTCACGTGTCAGAATGGATCCCTGGTGGGATTTCTGAAGCTATATCTAAATAAATTCCTTCTGCCAAGGGCATTTGATGGGGTCCCCAACCCAATGATAACCTGATTTTTCTGAGTTCCTGCTAACTCCAGGGCCTCAATGTGTGTTTTTGCCCTGCATATCTGTCCTGATTTGCATGGCTGGTGGTTTTTTTTCTCTCTTGCCTCAGCCAGGCTGTGTTATTTTTCTGATTCCCCTGCTGCTGCACTGCCTCTGCTTCCAGTTCTCTCGCCTCTGACCCGGACCACCTTTCAGGTGGAGGGATTCTCAGCTGCTGCTGCTTTCTGTCTCTGTTCTCTCTCCAGTCCTGCTCAGAAGCCAACAATAAAACTAAAAGAGCAGCAGCTGAAATTATAGTCACCTTCCTCTAGATTTAATAACAGCATATAACAGAGTTATAAGACTTCTAAAAATCTCACTTTCAGAGCTGAATTCAGTAACTAACCCGAAGTTTAAAAAGATATAATAATAATAGCAAGAGTCCAGGACTTTTAGAGTGAGGTAGAGGGTAGTAAGTAATTGGAAAATATTTAGAATCTTGCAGGCAACAAAAAGGAGGAAAGGCAGATTATTCTGGTCCATGAATATGCTTAAAATTAATCACTAATGAATAAAACTCCTGTGATCACCGCCTTGCCTCCTTTTCTGAACAGGCTGAACACAGCAATGAAATTCAGCTTTACATCTGAAATGCTCCCTGTCAAAACTAGCAAATACATTCCCCAAAGAAAGTTTTCATTTCAACAGTGCTGTGTTTTTTCCCACAGCAAAGTTCCAACAGGTTGTGCTGAGTGGATATAAGGGTGAAGATTTTTGTGAGCGTGGTGAGGCCCTGGGACAGGCTGCTCAGAGAGGGGGTGGATGCCTCAGCCCTGGGAAGATCCCAGATCAGGTTGGCTCTGAGCAGCCTGATCCAGTTGAAGATTTCCAAGCTGATTACAGGGGGTTTAAAAGTCTCTTCCAGCCCAAACCACCCTATTATTCTAAATAATGTAGGTAACAATGCTGTCAGAGACCAGAAGATGGGTGAGGAAGGAGGGAGTCTGGTGTACCCTGCAAATGAAGCTCTGTATCTTCCCTGCAGCCCAAGACCTTGTTTAAACGCTTTTGAGTTCAATTAACAGACCTGAGTGATTTAATGAACTTTGGATCATATTCATTGCTGAAGCAGGAACATTCAAACAGACACTGTGTCCCTGGTAAGGAGGCACAGCCTGGCACCCCAGAGCAGAGCAAAGGGCAATTTCCAGCCAGAGCCATTTGGGCTCTGTGCTGGGCTGTATCAGCCCTGCCAATGGCAATAATACTTCCCATCCAGTGGACACCTGTATGTTTGGAATAGGACAGAGAACATTGGCTCATTTCATTTTGGCTTGCAGATAGCTGCAGGTGGCAAAGCTGTTTGCTTGCTTGCAGCACAGGATGGGCTCCAAGTGCAAAGAAAAAGCCTCTGTTATCCCACAGCCCCCTCCTGCACCTTCCATATGTATTCATTTAGGATTTAGCCAGACCCAGATGTAAAATGAAATATCTTCATTGGGGAAAAAAAAAAATCTATGAAGTGACTTTACACAATTCTGTAAATATTATTTAAATACAATCAGAGCCCTGCATTGTGTGGCATAACTACAATTTGTCACAGCACAGTTAACAAAGGCACTGCAGTGAATTTAACAGAGCCATCTTTACAGGCAAATGCTGAAAACACAAGATCTGAGTTCTGCTCTTTACAGGCACAGGAGTTCTCCATGGTGGAAGCAAATGCTGACAGCACCAAATCTGAGTTCGGTTCAGACTCGAAAAGATCAGTGAAACCCTTTCTGTGCTGGCTGACTTTGGGCATCAGGTTTTGTCATATTTCCTTTGAAAGCAGCTCAGGTGAGGGGTGGGAGTGGGAGGGGATGGGCACAGCTGGATGCTGCTGGGAATGCTCTGGGGGTTTAAGGATGGGAGGCAGGGGATTTGGAGCACAGGCAGGAATCTGTGGCTCCTCAGGACTTGAAGAACAGATAAAGAGCATGTGAAGAACAGATAAGGATGTCCACATAAAGGATGTGAAGAACAGATTATGAGGCCACAGGCAAAAGGGGAAAACATTTCTGGAGCCATAGGAAACTGGGTTTCCAACTCTGGGAATGAACCAAAACTAAGCTTGGAAGTGAGAACCCATCAACCTGGACAGAGTGGAATCCTATTTTTCCCTAATTTAAAAAAAAGGAGACAAACTACATTTAAATATATATGAGCTTGAGAGAACAGAAAGTTATGAAGCCCATCTAGATACTCAGAAAAGTTACATCCTAGGGAAGAAGAAAAGCCACAAATGAAACTGAATGGTAGAAATAAAAAAATGCCACAACATCTCTTCACAGCTATTTCCCACGAACACTCTCAGACAATACACAAGACATTGTTAGTGAAAATCAAAGTTATTTTCTCAGCCCAGGCCATTTCCCTGTGCTTCATCTCCACCAACATTTTTGCTACCAGAAGCAAATATTCCCTTTAGTTTACGACACACAGAGCAGAACGAGATGAGCAGAATAAGGGCAATAGAAACCCACTTTTGTCAATAAGGGAAGCACTCCAAATTGCAAGATTTCACTAGGACAGACACAGCTCTACCTGCCAGCAATTACCCAGCCTTGCCTCTGGAGCTTCAAAGAATATTTACTCCCCACTGCACCATGCAGGGGGCATCAAATGGAAGAAAAATGGATTTGGAGAGGCTGGGAAAGGGAAAGAAAGCAAAAAGCAGAGATGGAAAACTCAGTGAATTCCATCACAGCTCTGGTGGGCACAGGAGCAGCTGGAAAGAAAGGCAAAGGGAGAGTGGAAGAAGAGAGCTCTTCCTCCTTGATTCTCCAAAAAATAGGCTCTTCTTTGACTCTAAAACTGCATTACTAAAGGCTTCTAATTTTTAAACAGAACACATGACTTTTCTTTCTCATTTCTGTTCTATAATGAGGCCAAATTTTTGCAGAAATTTTCCTTTCTTCAGTAGGAAAATAAATCATTTTCTATGAAAGCTGCCATGGAATATGGAAGAAAAAATCCCAATTATTATGTAATCTTAATTAATTATATTTTTGAAATTACTTTTCTTCTGCCTTCCTTACAAAACCCAGAACTGCACCGTTTATCTTGTTATATCTAAATTAGCAGCCTCCCCAGGCAGGTGTTACACTTGGAAGACAACATGTTGCAAGCAATTAGAGAATTGTATGTAAATACACAATTTGTCTGAGGAAAAGAAAGCTCTTTGGTGTGATTAAGTATCATTTTAAAAATTTGTGCTAAAGAAAAGTAAACAACTCCCCAAGTGGGTGATGCAGGATTGCAGAACGTGGTTCCCTGGGGGACCAGCCCAAGGAGCACAGAGTGTGAAAGGTCTGAGAGTGCTGACTCATTTTGCAATCTTTGCTCCTGAGAGACTTTGCCCTTGGAGGAATTGATGATTCAGAATGTGATTTCTCCTCCATCAGCAAGTCCTTAATAAAAGAATGGATTTGTGGCACAAATCTTGGATGCTCTCGCTGGGCATGGGAAGCACGAGCAGGCAGGGAATGCACAAGCAAAGGGGAACAGGAATGCTCTGAGGAAAGGCCACAGGTGTGAGAACTGAGCCCATCTGGAGAAACTTTTCCAAGATTTTACCTGGAGTTTTGTCATCAACTTCCCAGCAGCCCGAAGGGGAGGAGAGCCAAAACCTGGTACAGAGCTACACAACCCCACCCATGGATTCACAGCTGGGCTTATAAACCATGGAAAACTCTGCAGGAAATCTGGGAAAAACTCCTGCACTCTACATGAGAATGCAGCTGGAGTTATCTCTATTTTACTGCTGGATAAACCCTTGTGAAAGACAGAAGATGAGTGAGCCTTCTCTCTGCCCACTTTTGGGTGTTCACTGCTTTCCAAATGAATGAAAATGCCCACCCTGATGCCTCTCTCCTGTCAAATGGACACAGTTTAAGAGGAAGACAGTGAAAAGAGAGTGATTTTTATTCCTATTTCTGCCACTAAGTATTGTAACATCACGGGCTCTGGGGAGACTTGTCACTTTAATTAGACCCTTGAGGCCCTGAGTGGCTGAAATCACTTCCCAATAATCCCACTCCTATAAGCAGCAAAAGCAGAATTCTTTATGTTTTTTACCCCAGTGTGTACTGGCATTGTCTATTAAGCACATTGGGGTACTTATAGAAAACTTCTTAATAGCAGAAGAAAAAATTTCTACCAGGCCTGACCCATCCCTGTCCCCCAAACCAGAGATCTGCAAACCCAGTGACCGCAGCAAAACCCCAAAAAAGTGTGACCACAGCACAACCATTACCACAGCAGCAGAAAGCAGCTGTGCATTAAAATACTGCTCAGCACAGGAGAAAAATCCCCAGATAAGTTCCTTTGATTTTCAGGGGGTATGAAATAAATCACTTTTCCCTCCTGCTCACCTGTCTTAGGTACTGATTGCCTCTTTCGTAGGATGAGGAAGGGATGAAGCCCAAGGAGTGAAGTTTTCCTAGAGGAAAAGCATGAGGAATCACCTGAGATCCATTTAAAATATGACATTTCAGGAGTCAGTGTTAAATGCTTGGGTTTTTTTCATACTGTCTACAAGACAGGGTTGTTGTATAGGGCTGCAGCTGAAATACCTTTAGTGTCTGACCTCTCTCAGCTGAACTGAGCTGGGTCTAAACCTCTAACCTGGGGCAAACACACCCTGATCACAGAGGAGCTGTTCTGCAGAGATATCCCCTGACCCCTCCAACAGGAGCTGCACTTCTTTCAAAAGTTCAGAATTCCACCCCTCAGCATTTCTTTGGCCACCTCACAGGGAATGCTGCAGGAATTCAGGAGCGCACTGAAAAACCTCAGGGACATTCACACTCCTGCTGCCACCCAGCAGCACCTCAAGCTGGTTCCTGCACCTCAGGAGGGGACACAGGGATGTCACCTCTGCTTTCCCCTGCCAGCAAGCAGCCTCTGGGAGCTGGGGCAGGCCCGTGGATGGCAGGAAGAGGGGGACAAGCCAGCCTAAATGATGCCTGGCTAAGCTTGACCTAGAACAGAGACTAGACTGAGCTAAATAAAGTAGGGATTTATTAAGAGGTTTCAATAGATCCACCTGGGCAGCACAACCCAAAATGGTCACAAAATGCTCACGGGGTCTCTCCCTTTGATCAGTTCTGCTCCATTTGCATATTTGAGTTAATTGTCCCATTCCAGCTTTAGCCCATGCACTCCCATCCTGCTTGTTTTTCTCTCTCCAGCCCACGTTGTTTGTGTTCCTGGGCCTGAGGTTTGGATCATTTGTCCTTGGTGCCCAGCTGGAGCAGGAATTGTTTTGTCTCCCTGCTCTGTGCAGAGAGCTCACCATCCCCTGATATGAAGCTCAGACCCACACACCAAAGCAGCACAGAATGTGAAAAATAGAAAAGCCAAAACCTGAGGCATCATAAAGAATGGCAACTCTGCACCTTGGCTGAAAAAAAACCTCTCCCTCCTTTTGGAGCCTTGATTCTGCCTTGCCTTTACTGTTGCACATGATAAATAGAATGCAGCAAATTAATATTTAAGAATTCATCACCAAGAGGTGATTACTCAGCTAGAGCAGACTCATGTTATTGATGCTTGGCTCCCTAAGTGGGTTGGGGTTTTTTTTTTTTTTTTGTTTTTTCCTTTTTTTTTGGAGTGCCTATAAACTAAATTAAGACATTTAAAACACTGTAGCATTACACATCATTAGTTTTCCTGATCTGCATATTTTAGCAATTGTTTATGTTGTGTAGCATGAAGAGGCATTTCTTGCAAGTTATTTCTGAGCAAAGCTGGGTAGTTTGGCTGCTCGTGTGTAATCAGAGATTTAAAATCAGAATGATCAAAGAGACTCAAAAATATCAGGGACCAAAGTGGAGAAATAGTCACATAACAACACTCAGGAATACAGAACTTTAAAGCATCAAATAGAAAGGAGAAACTCATGAAGAACTGGCATGGCAGAGGAGATGTGGCCAATATTTAGAGAACGCCACTGAGACCAGAAAAATGTTTGGATTTCCCTGCACGTACCAGTCTGTGTTGAACCAAAACCACACAGACACTGGTCATAGCCAGTTGAATGAGAGAATTAGGATCCTGAGGGCCTGATGTGGAGTGGTCTTGGGTTAGAGCCAGGTGGAGCTGGAATCACATTTGGCTCCATGCCACAGGGCAAGAGGACTACACAAAAATAATTATACCAACAATATTTTGCACTGTTAAGCAACAAAGGCATGATTTTCAGCGTGTAATGCCTATTCACTTGTAATTGATCCAAATGGGACCTCATTCTTCATGAGAAGGGCTTGGAAAAGGGCCTGACAAATTGTCAGCTTTGTGCTGTACCCACATATGTTCCACAGCATACAGGGGTATAATCTTGAATTAATGCATTTTATAACTCGAGCAAAACTCATCTGGTTCTGTGGTGTAGAACTGAATGGCTGCTCTTGGCAGGCTTTTTAAGCATTTAAGACATCTCTTTATAGGCAAAATGACAAGACTCATCAATCCCATATTGTCCCCTTTGTAAAAAAAAATTAAAAAAAACAAACAACAAAAATTCTGAATCTGAGAATACCATTTGTGAAGTGTCCTTGGGTTATGCTGAAGGCTTTAATTGCTTTGTTAAATTTTATCTGGTTAGATGTGCAGCCAATAACTCAGTAGGGCTGAATCAGCTGTTGGTCCCACTCAGCCCCAGGGCTGGATTATTCCGTGCCCTGGGATTCCACTGTGGAAGTTTCTGGTGTTATGATCAGAGGGAAAAGCAGCAATCATAAAAAAAAATAAAAATAAAAGAAGACACCTCATTGTGACAGCGGTGCCCGACAGAAAAGGCAAAGCTTGGTGCATCTGTTTGGAGTTCAAGGGTTTGATTAAAGGAGGCCGAGCCAGGTCTGGAATACCACGGAGCCATCTACTGGGAAGTGCAGCTCTGTGCTCCTGCTTCCTGCTCTCAGCTCCCAAAATTAACCCCTCCACCATGCCTTGAGATTCTAGCTTTTATATTTTGCATATATTTGTGATCCTGCAGTTCTTTAGTGCGTAAATCTGAACTCCACACCCAGTGTGAGCTGCTGCTTCCCCCATTTTGGGCAGACACAACAATTCCTCTCCAGGCCTGGCAATCAAGGACACCTCACTGCCTCAGGCCCCCAGAGATGGAAACAAAAGTGAGTGGGGGGGAGCAAACTTGGGGTAAATGACTTCATTAGCTGAAGCTGGAATTGGCAGATTAACCCTCAATATGCAAATGGACCAAACTTATGAAAGTGTGAAAACCCCATGACCTGCTATCCATTTTGAGTGTAGCCCCTGGGGGGCTTTGTCTGCCCTAAATGTACCTAAAGGCCCTTCAATAAATATAAATAAACTGCTTTTTATCCCCTTAATTTTGTCTGACCTCTGTTCTTAGGTAGCCCCACAGAAAGCATCATCCTCATCTACCCATCCACCTCCCCTGGCTGTGCCTCTTGTGAATTCCAAACAGTTCTTGGCCCTTCCCACCTTCCTATTCCAGGGAAAAGGGAGGAATCCCCGTGTCCCAGCTGGATCTGCAGAGGAATGAGATCCTCTGAACATCCCTGAGTTTTGTGAGCAGGGAGGTTTGAGGACAAGAAGTCAGATCAGGAGGAATTTGCTGTGCTTCAAGGCTGGCACTTGTTTCTGCAGGGAACTGGAAAAGTTGATCTTGTTTTACAACGCACTAAAAATCTCTTTTATGATGGTTTGAGTCAACAGTGCTGGGAATCATTCCTCCTGCTTTGTTGCAAGAAATATTGGGTATTCTTAGGTGCTACTGAGGTGCCAGGGGTGTTTTAATTTGGGTTTTTTTTTTTTTCTAATTTTCTCCTCTTTTTTTTTTTTTTTTTTTTTTTTTTTTGAAAGCTGTTTATCTACCCAGGCAAATGCTTTGTCCAGGCAGCACGTGCTGCTTTTTCCCCAGCAACTATTCCATTCCTTGAAGTCATTTGAAGTGAGGCCCCAGATTAAAAGAATCATGATCAGCCACCATTCTAAACATAGCCAGAGCGGCATTTGCATCTGTCTTTGCATCTTAGCTGCTTCTAAGTGAAACAGCTCCCCCAAAAATGAAGCTGATTGCTTTTCACGTCCTGCAAAACAACTTGGGTAGACAACAGCTGGGCAAATGCCCCCTAATCTGCTTTGATATTAATTTCACATCTATATTTGAGCTTACCATTGCATTGGAGCTTCCAATGCCACAGGATTTCATCCTTAGGAGAGGAGGAGTTGAAGAGTTCAAGAGGTGCCACAGGGAATCAGTGTAAACACACAATTCCCAGTGGTGCAGAAGGGCTCTGTGCTCCAGAAAACTGAGGGAAAGAGCAAACCCCTCATTTAAACATGGCCAGTTCCACACAGCTCATGTAATTTTAATTTGATTGAATATTATGTATAATTTACATATGTAATAAATATATTTATAATATATAAATAATAAATACATTAACCTTTATCTTTAGGATCAGTGCTATTATTTTTTAAGAGTTTTATGGAACCCAGTGGAACAAAGACCTTCTCTGTGCTTGACCTAAACTCTCGCAGGCTGTAAGGGCAGCTGTGCCAGAATAAGGGCAAAGAACTTCAGGGTCTGGGTCAATACAAACAGAAAAATCGTGGAAGTTTCCATGGATGCAACACAAATATTCTGCTGCTTGGACCCCACACCAATCACAGGAACTTTGTGGGAGTGCAGGAGCCCAAATGGCATGAACTGAGACTGGACTGATAATCCTGCCCTCAGCTCTATTGGCAGGTAAGTCAAAATAAGAAAACACACTCTCCCAGTGAAAGGTTAATTAGTCGTCCCTTTTTTTCAAACGTGGGGTGTTCTGCTGTCAGGTTTGGGCAGGGTTTGCCCCTAAGTGCAGCATCAGATGGGTTGAAACCAAGGACAGTGAGCAGGAAATGTTAATTACAGGACAAAAGAAGGATTTCTGCCCCGAGCTGGGGCTGTGAGAAGTGGGAGCTGAGCCCTCACTGGAGTTTATCCAGCTGGGTAGAGCTGACTATCAAATTTAAGGAAATAACAACTATAGATTACTGTCTTTCCTCTCCTCCACTGAAGCAATGTGTCCCCCTGCTTTTTTTTTTTTTTTTTTTTTTTTTTTTTCCATCCTAAGCTTGCTCTTCCCACAGATAACACAGTCAGAGCAAAGCTGTCAAATTAGGGAAAAATTGTTTCCACCAAATTACTTCATCTTTAAGAACACCCCATCCTTACCTTCACTTCGTAGAAGGCTTTTCTTAGAACCATTTTTAAACCATTAAAAAAAGTGGTTTTATATTTTTTTTTTTCACTGAAATCCTAATGCACTTCTAATTAACCACAGTTTGTAGGGGTTTTGTGAAGCCATTATTCTGTGCTAAGAGGACACACACTTTATCAAGGCTTGAGCACGCTCTAATTAATAGAGATCACATGCAGCCCATTAATTAACTCAAATTGGTAATCAAACATGCAGAAATACTGCTTAACTAACCCCTGGTGGCCCCAGGGGCAATGCACTCCCTGAGAGGTGGTGTCACAGTGCCCCAGGAACACCAGTGGTACCCCAGGGTGGGGTGCAGGGGGGTTAATTTGACGGAAAATGCAATAGCATGGGGGAAAAAAGGGATAAATTAGCCTTAATGGGAAGTTAAAGATTTCCTAAACAGCAACCCCTGCCTGCTCACCTTGCTCTGATTATTGCCCACGCCCTCCCAACCATCCTTCCACGCCAGCCCTGGAGCAGAGGTGGGGGCAGGGATTGTCCCCCAGCCCCACAAACAGCTGGAGCTGCTGCGAGGGCAGCAGGGGAGGAGAACCCACAGGCAGAGGGACAGGGCTGAACCAGCTCTGAGCAGCTGCAGTGCCAAAGCCAGGCATCAGAATGCACCTCGTTATTGGTAGGAGCACTGGTGTTTCTAGGAGTTGTGTCAGCCCACCTGAAACATAAACTTTAAGGGATTTAGGGATTTTAGAGGAGCTAAGATTTTAGTTAGAGATAAGCCTTACTAGAGTTAAAATAAATGAGTAGGCCTTGATGAAGTTAAGAGTTAGTAGTTAACTAATAATTGACTGCTTGTCAACACAATGTTTAGTTAGCTGGGTTTATAATGGAGAATATAGAAACTGACAAACAGCTTTTAGGAACATGAGACAATTGTGGGCCTCCTCTGCTCTGAAACCAATTGAAGACAGGGAATGGGAGTTCTACCAAGGTTCATGTGTCATATTTGCATTGAAAAGGTAGAAAGGTCAGAATGAGGAAGACTTCATTTACTTCCTCATTTTGGGACCCCTCCCCATGAAAGGGACCACCGACCCATTTCAAGGAACAAACTACGCATGCTTAATAGCTTTGGGAATGATTAGCATACAAAGTGAGGAATGGGATGTACTAAATGATGAATATGTATTTGTATTTGGGTATTCAGTTCTGGTGTGGATAAAAGGACTCTGTAATCATTGGAAAGGTGCGGTGTGTATTTGGGAGCTGTCCCGCACACTGCCCGGCGCCGCAATAAACATACACTTTCTAACTTTAAACTGTTAGAGAGTTTTTATCCATCACAGTTGGATATCGGTGCTAGATCAATATCCATATTTCTTTAATAAATCACACCTTTCTCAGGAACCCACAACAGCAGAATTGTGGCAGACACATTCTTCTCTCTCTCAGGACTTTTTCATAGAGGAACACAGAGTGAAGAAAGAAAAAAAACATTTCTATCTCTGCTCCTTGTTTTTCCTATGTGGAATGTGTTTGGAGAATTGTTTACCTGGGGTGATTGTTTGGTTGGATTCTGGTGAGGATTGTTTGAGCCTTGTGGCCAATCCAACCCACCTGTGGCTGGACTCTCAGAGAGGGTCACCAGTTGTAGTTGTGAGTTAGATATGGTAGTTAGAAAAAGTAGGTGTGTAGTTTTAGTATCTCCTTTAAATAGTATATTAATGTATTATAGTTTAGTTATAGTAAAGAAATCATTCAGCCTTCTGGAGACATCAGCATTTCTTCCCACCGGGTTCACCTGCATTTACAATACAGAATCATCTTTGGAGACGTTTGATTCCTTCCTTTGGACTCTCTGCAGAACCTACATTGCTAAATCAGACCAGTTTTACCTCATCCATGAGAAAATCAGGTGGTGTAAATCCCCACTTGAGTAATTAAACGTGGCTCGACAGTGGGCAGCTACTAATCAAGAGTAGCTATTATCATCTTCATGGGAATCAGGAGAAGAACCCATTCCACGTTCATATTTAGGTCATCATCCCCTAGACCTTCTCTGTCCCCTTGGCACATTGCTGGTCCACCAGTGTTATATTTGGGTGAATCATAACTTAAAAAGCCACTGTTCCTGTTTTCCAGGAGCCCTTACAGGCTGATGAAGGTCACAATGAAGAGAGAACAAAACAAAAATAACTGAGCTAACGAAAAAATTACTTCTGAAGCACTTTCCCCTGCTCTGATTCAGTCTACTTAAATTACTAAGTAAATCAAACTCTAATAAAGCATTGTCCTCTGACATGAAATCACCACGCTATAATTCTGCTTCTAATCATTGGTGGTGCTAGGAGACAGTGAACACTGTCATTACAGACTGTGAGCTCATTCAGCCTCATGGAATTTTTATTCCAGAAGGGAAAACTACTTTAATCTATGTGACTTCCAGTAGAATCCAGGGCAAAATGTATCACTTGGTAACATCCTGAGCGTGTTTTGTGGCAAGAGCCAGGACAGGTTTTAAGAAGGATTATAAAATGAAATAATGAAAACTCCTCTATAGGTCTGTGTGTGAAATTTTAGCACCTGAAGCCTGAGTGGAATTTCTGCTGGCTCCAGTTTTCTGCCACAGGTCCCATCCTGCCTTCAGTCCCTGAGTTACTGTGTTTTGGCTCAAAGTCAACACAGGGCAGTTATTTTTCCACTGACCTCCAGGGCCATAGCTTCAATTGGAATGAGTCATTATAGTTAAAGCAAAATTAACTGGATCTCATCCTGCCTTGGCTTGTTAAATTAAGGAAATGTCTGCTGTGCCTCACACAAGCTGTTCCCTCATGTGGGCTTTAATCAAAGCACATCAGAACCTCCATTCCAACTGGACAATGCCATGATTACCTGGAGTTTTCCACATCAGCAAGTTGTTCCGAAGCTTTTCAGAAGGAAGTAGTGGTGGGTTGGCCTTGAGCCACTCTCTCAATGCTCTGCCTCAGCAGAACTGGGGGAGAAAAGGAGATGGAAAAGTTCACGGGTCAAGATGAAGACAGATAAACACTTTAATAATTGAAACAAGGCAAAGTATGCTGCTACTACTGATTAAATTGTAGCAGAGAGAGATAAACCCCTACAAAACCAAGTGATGCCCAATACAGTTGCCAAAAAACCTCCAAGTGATGCCCAGCCTGTCCCAGAACCAGTTCCCCCAGTTCCCATACTGGGCAGGATGTCCTGAAGTGTGGGATGTTGGGTCCAGCTGTCCCAGAACCAGTTCCCCCAGTTCCCATACTGGACAGGATTCCTGAACTGTGGGATGTTGGGTTCAGCTATCCCAGCCGTGCTCTCTCCTGGCCCCTCTGCACCTCCTCACTGCAGAGCCACAGGGAATTCCTCGATTTAGGGCCAGCACCACTCAGCAACACCCAACCCCATCAGCATGTTGCCCACACCACCCTCACCCTGAGCTCCAGACAGAGGAGAACGAGCTCCATCCCCGCCCAAACCAGGACAGCCACCAAAATGTCACCTGAGCATCTGTGCCCAACCCATGGCGAGACCCTAAAGGGAACTGGGAGCTTCCCCCGAGTGCTGATTCCAGATTCAGAGCTCCCCTGTGCAAGCTGCCAGGCAGGCACTTTGGGAGTGTTTAATATGTGCCACGCCGATTTTGTGCAGCGATAATTGGTTTTAATCAGAATGTTGTGCAGCGCTGAGTCAAACACATTACACAAGTCTAAATATATTGTGTCAACACGGCTCCTGTGCACAAAGCAGAGGCAGGCCCAGCTCAGGAGCTCCATGGAACACCAGCATTCATTAGGAAGAAATGTTGACTTAGTGGTGCCTTGCCCCAGAAGAACCATATTCCTAATAATGATTCTTGGGATGGAAATAATGGAAGGGAAGGAGAGGAGGTTTAGGGACTGTGGTTTCTCTGTGTGATGTGGGGCTCATTCTGTCTGATCCCGTGTGGGATGGGGCAGGATGGGGGTGAATCTCAGCCCTGACCCTGCTCTCACTGCCATCCCTTTGCTGCCATCAGCCCAGGAGTCTGCAGGAATTAAATATCAAGGCACCTTTTCTAAATTTAGCAATGGTACGGGGTTGAGGGAGCTGTCCAGGCATTAATTATGTACATATATTGCTTTTCAAAGAAAAAAAATTCAAAGAAACATTTCACATAGACAATAATGGACATTTCACATATACTATAGTGGACATTTCACATAGACAATAAAGGACATTTTACATAGACAATAATGAACATTTCACATAGACAATTATGGACATTTCATACAGACAATAAAGGACATTTTACATAGACAATAATGGACATTTCCTATAGACAATAATGAACATTTCACATAGACAATAAAGGACATTTCACATAGACAATAATGAACATTTCACATAGACAAAAATGAACATTTCACATAGACAATAAAGGACATTTCATATAGACAATAATGAACATTTCATATAGACAATAATGGATATTGCACATAGACAATAATGAACATTTCATACAGACAATAAAGGACATTTCACATAGACAATAAAGGACATTTTACATAGACAATAATGGACATTTCACATAGACAATAGTGGACATTTCATACAGATAATAAAGGACATTTCACATAGATAATAATGGACATTTCACATAGACAATATAGATAATTTGTTGAAGGTGCTAGGTAATGGGGGATCCCCAGAGCAGGAGAAACTCCACAATTAAAGGAAAGGGCAGCCAAGCCCCCATCACAAAACAGAGCTCACTGCTCATGCTTTCCCCTGGCACTGGTTTGAAATCATTTTAAGTGGGGTGTGAGAAGCTGTGGGCACCGTTCAGCTGGGGGATGATGGAGAGGGGATCTGGCTGAGGAGCCAGGCTCCTGTGGTCTCATGGGGGAAAAGGGAGGAAAAGAAAAGAAAACCATTTGCTCCAGCTGGCAGGGGGAATCAGGAACAAATTGTCCTTAAGCACAACTCTAAGTGAATTAAAGTAACAAACTCACCTTAATGATCCCTTTGGAACAGACAGAGCTTTTCAGTATTTTACTGCTCCTTCAATTCTCCACGGAGGAACAAGCAGCTCCTGCTTTTCCTCGGCTCCATCCTGTTCATTCTTTAGACCACAACTCTCACAAAGCTTTATTTTAGCCCTCAGCTCCCATTGGCACTCAGAGTCCATCACAATCTGATCATATTAAAGGCACCATTTTCATTCCTGAGTATTTTAAGAGCTCTATAATTTTTTCCCTTTACGAAACCACCCTGCCCCAGCAAAACATACAGTGTATTGTTCAACAAAATAGAGCAAATACAGACATTTTCAGACCATTCCAAATAATGGAAAAGAACAAAAGGAAACATGAAAAACGGCAGCTTAAAATCAATTTCCAGATACTTTTTAATGCATTCATGAAATAAAACTTCTCTTGGGCTGTGGAGCCTGGGCCTGATGATATGGGAAATGAATAGATTTATTAGGGTGGAAAATTGGGCAGCTTGGCTCTAGAACAGAACATTCACCTGTCATTATCACCTGAGCCAGCATCCCAAGGAGCTCCCCCTTCCCACAGAGACCCTGGTGGCCCAAGAAGCCAAATGCAGCTATAAATTCCATGGCATCCTGCACATAATTCTCCTTTTCACAAGGCCATGCCCACTTCACTTGGCACTGCTGGGCAGTGAAGGACAAGAGTAAAATTCAGCAAAACTTGCAGGCACTGAGAACCTACCAGGAGCTGCTACACAAAGAAATGATCCACCCCATTATGGAAATGATCTTCCTTTAAGCCCAAGAGAAATTCTCCTTGCAGAGCAATTTGCATCAAAACCACTCAACAGCATTGTGGTTACGGCACATTTTCATTGACATGGTTGTTTTGTTTTTGTTTTTTTTTTTTTAATTCAGAAAAATCCACATTTTTCTCTGTGCTGGGCCTTCCAATCAGTGAGTAAAAGAGGAGAACAGGGTTTTCCTGTTTTCCTATTTCCTCACACCAAGTGAGGCTTCAACTGGAACCATTAAAGGAACTCACCATCACATCCTCCCCACCCTCTGTCACCTTTTACAGCCTTCTTCTCTCCCAGCCTCCTGATTTTGGACACAACCCAAGGTGCACCATGTGTGTAGCACCAGGCTTGTGCTATTTTGAACAGTGAAGTAGAACCACCCACCACCCTGGCTAAAATTCAGATTAATTAGGACCCCTCCAGTCTTTGCTTTCTGATGATAAAAGGCTTGAAGGAACCTGCAGAGATGACACCTGTCAGTGTGAGTTATCAAAAGACATTAACCACACATTTAGTGGGGGTTGGCTTGGTTTTTAACTAAAGGAAACATTCTGTTTAATTCAAGCAGTGCTCAGTACCACCAGCATAATTCTTCAGCATAAGAAGTTATTACAAAGCCACAACCCATTTTGAAAAGGGAAGAGAGCAAAGCCAAATTAAACTGGCAGATTTGGAACTTTAAACTCAGTGGCAGTTCAAGTCATACACTACATTTAGCTAAAAAAAAAAAAAAAAAAAAAAACCCAAACCAAAACCTCTAATTCTATTTTAAGGGCTCATTTTCCACAAATGGCTGAGCTGTTTAAGTTAAAGTGAATAAATACCTAATGAGCCATTAAAGTCTATAAGGTTCTATGGCCTCCAGGCACTGGTACCTGGATTCAGCCAATTATAGTTCCATAAGATAAGATGAAGACATCAGGTTGTTATTGGAATATATAAAGGCTGAAGGCACTGTTAACAAGTCACTACAGGATGTGATAAAATTGTTTAAACTGGTTAAAAACTCTCAGTGTGCTTTGCCAGACACATTTTTACTGCCCCTTTCCTCCCCCCGAAAAGTCTCATCCCTCCTTTGTACAATATTGCATTAACACCAAAAGGTGATTTGTTTCTACATTTCCACGTTTTTAGCACATACTCTGGAGGTTATGAAACATTAATGGTGGCAATTCCTCAACCATGGCATAGAGAGAATAGGAAGGAAAGGAAAGAAATGAGGAAATACTGTTAAAAAAACACAACAAAAAAAAGAAAAAAAAATCCCTGAAGCAACCATCTGAGAGAAGAGCCATAAATAGTGGAAGTTATATTTGCCTTTAAGCAATACCAATCTTATGGAAATTATTCTCACATTGTCCTATATATGTATCCTTAACATTTTTCTAAGCTGAAGAACTCAGCCTATTCACAATTAGAATTTTCCTGTGCTGAACATATCCATTAATCTTAAATTATTTTCCCACATGCAAGCACATAGGATTTGACTGTACAACCCAAACACATAAGGAGAAACACATGAAAAATCACTCTGAACACACGGGCTCCAGTCTTGCAAAGATTTGTGGATATGCATCATTTTCATCCCACTGGTTTAAGTTTTCCAGGGGGAGCTTGGGTTTGTCTTGTCACAGTTTCACCCCTAAGCCATGCACCCCTCTTATTCCTCTTCTTTTGAACCCTTCTGTAAGCTCAGCCTTGCCAAAAGCCAGGCCTGGGTAGACTTTTGACTTTCAGACTGCTCATAACATTTTGGCACTTCCTCTGAGCCTGTATCCAACTGTTTTATCTTGCCTTTACCTGGAATATTGTGGGGTAGAGTCTGTCTTTTTTTATTGTGTGTCTGTGCAGCATTTTGTGCAGCAGCATCCTGATCTCTCTCCAGGGCTTCTTGCTGTTACTCAGCTTAACTCACTGATATTAAAGCAGGGCACCAGGGGGGCTCTCAATGGGACAATTCAGAGCCCAAGGTTAAGCAGATGAATAAATACATACAGAATCAGAGGCTGCCTGATGGAGGCTGAAACATTTCATTTGTTGAAGTCCTTTTAGCAGGAGAAAATTATCTCCGTGCAATTTTCTTTATGACTTAAGGATCAGTTATTTAAAAAACTGTGACTCTGTCCTAAGAGCTGCCACATAAACCCATGGCCCACAGTATATTTTTACAAGCACATTTTATAAACCTCACTCACTGACCAACGTTTCTGACAGGCACACTTCCATATTTTCCTTCCCCTTGCTTTCTCACATCAATGAACTGAGGGCTAAAAGCACACAACACCCCCAGCACAGCTTTATTTCCAGCAGCAAAACTTGCAGAAAGGTTTGTGTGATGACCTAGAGCAGGGAGCCTCTTCCCTAATCCCCCAGCAGAGCTTCAGGCCAGCACCCCTGAATTATCACCTCTGGCTAATTCAGCTTCTCACTGCCACAGCTGTGCTCTTGTTTGGCTCTAAGTCACCAAAGGGAAAAATCTTCCCTCCAAGTCCTAAGATCACATCCCCAGCTTGAGTCATCCAGGTAATTCAGGTGGCATGAGCAGCAGTGGGGCACATTCTGTCAGCTCAGGGCCAGCCTGGAACACCTTTCAATGTTCATTTTTCAATGTTCTCACCTCAAACAGGCTCAGTCATTGCACCAAATCCCAGAACCTGCCTGTGCTGAAGCAGGAAATTCTGTATTTCCCATGCACACATTCCTGCTCACTCCTGCAAAGCGTGCCCCACTCCACGTTTACTCAAGCTTGTAAAATCTGGAATATTGTAGCCCAACAGGAATTCTGTGAGAACATTTTACTGTCCTGATCAATGTCCATTGATGCCACAGGTGGGTGTAGTGGTTTTGCTTTGTTAATTTGAGATTTTGCTAATTTTGAGATTTTTGGATAATAGTAGTAACGAGTATGGTGGGTTTTAGTGTTGGCTAATTATTAATGTGTTTTTTTTTGTTGTTGTTGTGAGATAGGATTAGGAGAAAGGTAAAGTAGGTTTAAAACTTTAAAAAGGTAAAAAGGAAAAATTACTAGCAGTAATTAAAGAAAGAGTAATAAAAATGAGAAAGTAATAAGAATGAAAAGTTTAATGAAGCACTCCAGCCTGCATCAGCTCTTCATGGCTGTGCTCATGAAAGGCTGGGTGGAAAATCCTGTCCCCATCCATCTGGGGAGATGAATTCATTGATTTGGACCCCCTGGTTTCGTACCCAACCCTCTCACTAATGCCCTGGGACAGTCCCTGCCTTCACAGGGGTTCCTTTCTGGCACTGCACTCTTTTCCTTCATGGCAACTCACCAGCCCTGGATTGTTACAGACCTAAAAACAAAAAAAAAAAAAAAAAAAAAAAAAAAAAAAAAAAAAAAAAAAAAAAGGAGGCAAGAGGACAAAGTTACACAGCAAAGCAAATAAGGAACATGACAGTGTGAGAAACATATTCTAAAGTACAGCAGTCCTATCTCAGGCAATAAAGGGAGACTGAAAGTTGGAGCATTTAGCTGCTTTCAAATTGCTTTTGCATGAGCCCTGCCTCTTTGTGTGTTAAAGATTGCTCATAGCTGCAAATTAAATATTTTGGGAATTACAGAGTGGAGACCCAGCATCCTAATGGCACTTGGAAGCATGGCTGTGTAATGCAATCTCTTTTTTATTAAGGGAGGTTCTTTTCTCCTCTCTTGATTGCATTCCCAGGTTATTTCTTTGTCTTTTATTTACTGTTCCTGGTGTGCATGAGAAGCACCCTGTTAGCTACAGGCCAGGACCATCAGTTCCAGCCTGCTCTGAACACCTGGCTGCTTGCTGGTCTAAGACATATTGATTTAGAAGTCAAAAACTATCTTACATCCTACAGGTGACAGGAAAAAATAAAGTGCAGGATGTGTAAATGTTGAAAAGATTATTGCAAATATTTTTACAACAAATAAAGATAGATGACACATAGGTTGGATACGAGGGTTAGTTTTTATTATAATTATTTTTAAAAGGTTCTGTTCTTTGCTTACTACAAGTGGAGTAACATAAGTGGCATTTAATAGCAACACAGTCAAATACATGTTCAAATTCCCACAAGAAAAGAAAGGCAGTCTTTTTGATTTGCAGCTGTAAGAAGATATTTAGAAATTAAAGGGATTGCAGAGAATAATAGTAATCTCATTTAGTATAAGCTACAATTACCAGCATAAAAAA
Source organism: Vidua chalybeata (assembly GCF_026979565.1). Taxonomy (NCBI): domain Eukaryota; kingdom Metazoa; phylum Chordata; class Aves; order Passeriformes; family Viduidae; genus Vidua; species Vidua chalybeata. The sequence goes on from NC_071540.1 coordinate 17,861,983, forward strand.
TGTAATGTGAGAACTACCTAGAGAGAAAAACCAAGCTGGCAAGGCAGAACTTTCCCATCAGGGATGGGATTTAAAGAAGAAGAAATAAAATACTAACTATACAAAAAAAAAAGACTATCTATACCAAACACCATGCTGCAGATAAAGACCTCAAATCCTCCTGATTTATTCAGAATCTGCTCGGATGAGGCACTGGAATATTGTCAGTTTTGGAGCAATCCACTGGGGCCTGAGCAAGTCACCTACATCTAGAACAGCAGAGCAAAAGTCCTTTGCAAAGTCTCAGTCTCCATCTGCAGCACCATCCCCACCCCGTGTTGCTGCCTCAGTTTTGGCTGAGCTGTGGTGGTTTGAGGTTACAAACAGCTTTAATCCCAGGATCCCAGCGACCAGAACCCTCCCCTTTTTGCAAAGCAGCCAAAAGAGATTAAACCATTTCTGCAAAATCACTCAGCAAATATTAGGCAGGAAAAACTGAGGAAACAAACACCCCCCTGCCAAGCTGAAAAAAGCTGGACAGCAAAGGGGCTCAGCAGTCACCATCCCCATGCTGGTGCTCCAAAACCTGCATTTCCCTGCCCAATATGTCCATGAAGTGGGAGCTCCCCTTTGCTGGATGAAACACCCAAGCAGTGATTCTGTATTCACAGAGATTCTGTCAAGCTGAACCTTTCAGAACAGGGAGAAAGACCCTCAATTATTTGCAGCATAATCAGGAATGCCTGCCCTCAAATCCCTTACCTCGGGTGAGCAAGCAGCTGTATATTTTCAAAAACCCAAAGGAGCAGAACAGAAAATGACAACAGATATATACTCTTCACATCTAAAGAGAAACTGGAAAGACTATTTAACCAACATTTTCATGTCATTTACTTTTTTTTTTTTTTTTTTTTTTTGCCCTTAAGAGCTCTGAGAGAGCTCTCAAAGGGTAATTTGTACTCCTACAAACCTGTTTTTTTTTTTTTTTTTTAACACACATAAAAGATCTGCTGTGTTTTGATGTTTTCTGTTTTCTAGGTAAGCCTAGATGCCAGCAGCACGGATGGGTTTGGGTGCCCAGCTGGAGTTAAAGGGCACTGAGGGCTGTCCTGTGCCACTGACACAGAGCAAGGATCAGTGTCACACCCCAGTGCCACTTCACCCTTGGATGAGGATGGCTGCAGCTCCAGGACTGCCTCACACACCTGGATTCACTCTCCCAACCTCCTGCCTGGACACCAGCTATCAGCACAGGCCAGGGCCAGCAAGCCTGACCCAGACAGTGCAGGTTTAATATCCCCTAATCTCCATTTTCCCAGCCTCAATTAAGGAGACTCCTCACCTGACGCTGGTGAGCCAGGGATAGGCAAAATGACTTGTATGATTTTAGAAGGTAAAATGAGTGTTTATTTAAAGGTACTTTTCTTTTTATAGAGAACATAGTGACATTAATTCCATTGGTCTGAAAGTAAAAATCATTTCACCTGATTGGTCCACTGGACTTAGGTCAGTGGGGTAGAACAGATCTATAAACAATATGAACAGAAAGCAAGATAATAGATTGTTTACATTCCTCTCTGACTTTTTCCCAGGCTTAGCCTGGCAGAAATCTTTCTCTTTTTCTCTCTGACTGAACTGAGAATATCCACACTCACCTGCTAAAATAAACTGGACCCACAAACCCAAAGGTGAACACGAGGTTATTATTCACACCCTGTGCTCTTATAAACGTCTCCTCTTCTGATTAATGAAGAAAACAGGGTTACAAAAATGTAACTGAGAAAATTCTTTTGTCCTCAGATTTGCTGAAGTTGCTCAGATGTGTCCAAAGAATCTGCCCAGCCAGTGGTTTTCTCCAAATCTGTTTTGAGCAGAGACATCTCACTGTGACAGGAGACATCAGCACTGAACTCAGCACCCATCAAGTGCAATCCACTTAGATCTGGGCGAGGTTTCGCAGCCTTTAAAGAGACTGAACATTCCTTCCCTGGGAATTAGATATTACAGAGAGATGCAGGGATGAAGAGCTACAAACACTGAATTTCTGTGGCTCAGCTGGCCTGCTTTTTGGGGACACCAAGAAAACACCTCTCTTCTTGTGCCAGTTTAAGTTGTAGCCTCTGATTGGTTTTGCTCTGCAATCCAGGGAGGAAGTGGGAGACTTGAGACTTGAATCTTACTTTTCACATCTAACTACAAAACTGATCTGGCTCCTAAAATAATGTTGCAAAAAGGTTTGGAAGAGCCTTTGAACTTAAAATGTAATATATAAGCCAAGGAGAAAAATTATTACACTTAAATTAAATATGGCAACAACAAATAAGCCAGACAATTTGTTGCACAGTATGGATTCTGAAGGAAAACATTGCATCCATTATTTCTTATCATTGCTCCAGGAAAGAAATTCACAGTGAAGGCAAAAAATGAAGTTAGCAATGATTTTTCACTCATGAACCTTTCTCCAGGGATGAGTTATAAAGGAAAAAATATGTTGCCTGGAAGAAGAGAGAAAGCAAGAATTATTTATGTTTATATATTTAGTAGCACACTTGCACCCATACTTACTCTGCTATAGGAGAACCATTCAACAGCACAGTTACACTTTTTTCTAATTTTGTTCAAATATATGAAAGAACTCCTTATTCAAGGAGCTGTAAAATATCCATGTAAGCTGATTCTTGCTTTTATCTGGGGAAAGCTGAACACGAAGGCTTTCTAAATATCAGCTGGGTCACAGGGGAGCAATAACACTACCCCAGATTATTTGTATCCAAATGTGCAGGGCACAGGCTGGGACCTCAAAGGAAAGGGAGCAGCCAGGAAAACAGGCTGCCAGAATCAGGACAGAACTTTTCCAAAGCAGAGGGGCAGGGGAGGGAGTGCAATTAAGGAAAGGTGTTGGTTTAAAAGTAGCTCAGGAATATCAAAGAGTGGGGAGCCAGAATGACGAAGGTGTTTGGGGGGAGAGCAGGCATTAGATCAAAGGTAATATTACAAGAAGCAGGGCATCAAACATCTCACCAAATAGGAGGCACTGAAGTGTAAATAATGAGTAAATAGAGAAAAGGCTGCTGGAAACAGGGAAAATGTGGAGTGAGCAGGAGTGTACAGGGAGGAGGACAGCCACAAACACAACAGAGCTGCCATTTAATAAATTTGCTGTTCAGTGGAGGATGGAGGGACTGAGTTTCTTAGTTCCTAAGTTCAATGGCCAAACCAAACCTTGGAATCTTTGGGCAAGTTTGTCTACTAAAACAAGGACAATAGTAAACTTTTTGCAGAGGCATTGAAAAGAAACAAAATTTGTGTTTTCTGCCTCTGAAAGGGGTTTAACCAGTCTGGAAATCTCCCAGTTTTGCCAGCAGCCTGATCCTGCATTGGGATCCTGCAGTTTATGCCCAGGCTGACACAGCCTGTAGCCATAATTCATCAGGGTACATCAGTAATTAGGTGAAAGAAATGGGAGCACCCCCAGGATTAAGGCTGTGCACACACCCACAGAGCTTGTGGCACTGCAGCTGGGGACATGAAAATTCTGACAGATCCCTTGGCAGTGTGGTGAGTCCCACCTGGACCTCTCTCAGGGGTTTCCTTGGGAAACATCCTCTGTTGAATTATTGATCAAGCAAACAAACAGGGATGGAGAGAACTGACACTTTTCCAAAATGAAAACAAAGAGCAGAAAGGCAGGAAGTGGTGAAGTATAGAAAAGCTGAGGAATGGAAGCACAGCCATTACCCATACTGAAGGATATTCCTGTTATTCCATGGCAGAATAACAGCATTATGCCTTCTCACTCATGGTGGTGCTTTGGTAAATCCCTTAAGTAGATTAGAAAGAATTACAGACACTACTGGACAAGTAAATCCCCTGCAAACAGGTAAAACAGGCATTTTTAGTGCACTCAGCTACCAACAAAACCATGGTGCAGAAATGAGTGAAGCAGACTTCCTTGGATTCCTGGTGAGGAAAATGGAGGTTAGGAATTTTAAGCCTTACTTGTTCCCTTCTGAGCATTTCCAGGCTCAGCTGCTCCCCACCCCTTCGGACAAGGCTCAAGATAAACTCCTTCTCTCTCCTAAAACTGGAACCCCCAGTCACTTACAGAGGGATTGCAGAAACCATCTTTGTGCTGCTTTATTTCACATCTCCACGTGTTGTGATGTAGCTTTTACACCAGGGAATTATATCCTATATCCACTGGATACCCACTGGAACCCACTGAACCTAAAAGGTGTTAATTCCCCTAAAGGTTCTGCTGATTTTCACTCTGCAGCTGGTATATTTTTATAAGCTAAACTTCCTGTGTTCTTCTGCACTCCTCTAGTCACAAGGAAGGCTTCAAAACACAACCCAGATCTCTCCTTTAATGAGCTGCACAAACACAGAAAACCTGAGCATGTATTCATGTCCTCTCCAGCATCCTGGCTGTATGGATGGGTTTACCATAAAGCATTAAATGTCTTTTTTGTTAGCATTCAAAAGAATGCTTGGTTGGTGCCTCCAGATATTTTTCATTTCCCACTTCAAGCAGGATTCAGTATTTATCAGACCTCCTCATGCTTCTCTAATTGGATTCTTTGCCCATTGGAAATGCACAGCAACATTCTCCTCAGAACAATGCCCAGACAGAACACACCTTGTTTAAAAATACATAAGTACGTTTCTTGTTTGAGCACAGAAAAAACAACATTTCCATTTCCTCAAAGAAAAACTTCAAGGACATCAGAAGATCCAGGGCAGGCTGGTACTGACCCAGCAGAAGTGAGACCTGTGATAATTTCACTTTAATCCAGTTTTCTCCTACAATCACCTACTGCTTCTTATTCCTTGTCAATAACTTGGTCTGTATTTTGAAATGTTTCTCTTTGGCATACCCGAAGTTTCTGTGCTCTCCAAGAAGCAAGAAAGGCACCAAGCACATCTGAAAACACACAAACCACAGTCTTGTTCTTCAGGGGGTACCTACATCCCACAAAACTAAAATACAGCCAATAATTTTCCAGAATATGACACTGCATTACTATTACACAGAAAGATTTACTGAATTTACTGAAGGATTTACTGCCTGAAGTACTGTGTGAAACAATGACTAAAGAGTAGCAAAGCATTATTTTACAGTGCACAGCAAAAATCTACAGATCTGAGAGAATTTTAAAGGCTACCATAGACTGCAGACTCTGTAATGATCTGTAGACATCTTCTGGGGGCTTCAGTGCCCAGAATCTGAATCTTACTTTCCACATCTAACTACAAAACTGATCTGGCTCCTAAAATAATGTTGCAAAAAGGTTTGGAAGAGCCTTTGAAATTAAAATGTTATAGATAAGCTAAGGAAAAAAAAATTACACTTAAATATGGCAACAACAAATAAACCTAAAAGAAGCCTATGTTGGGGTAGAACCAGAGAGTTTTGTAAAGGAAATGTGAATATTGGTGTGAATGGAGAACAAATGAGGATTTCTGGATGTGGAGGCACCACGAGGAGCACACAGCAGGTCTCAAAACAGCCTCTGTTCATGGCACTCAGATTTGCAGCTCATGAGGGCTCCAAAAATGTCAAAAATGCACTTCCAAAACCTGCACGTGGTCACCAGGCTAAGACAGCCCCAGGAGACATGAAAGGGCTTGACAACTGATATTTTTCACATAGCTTAAAAAAATTTAAAGAAAAATAAAACTAACTTAAAATGTTGTTATTATTTATATCTACTATTATTTATATCTACTCCTGATTCAGACATGGGTATTTGCCACACTGATGCAGCAGCTTTGCCTACAGAAATTATGAAAGAAGATCTGGATCAAGAATTTAATCCTATTATTGATTATGACTATTTTCTGATTGACTTGGGTGAGTTTCTCTGAAGATTTTCCCCTCAGAAAGCCTTGATGCCTCTCATGGCCAGAACACTGTGACCACTCCAGGAGGGACACTCACAGAACAAATGTGCTGGCTGTGTACACACAGACCCTGCTGAGAGAAGGCAAATAGCATTTCTCCTCTCTTTTGTCTCCTTAAAAAGGGCAATTCCCTGGAAGTTCACAGCAATGTGCCAGAGTTTCATGTGAAGAGCTCAGCTGAGACTGAGACGTGTCAGTCACTTGATTGGCAGCATGTGGGGAAGTGTGAGTTTTTTCTCCCTCACCCCAATGAAATTCTGATGGCAAATATCTCTTTGAAAAGAAACCATTTTGGTTTTGTTGCTGCTGTTTTAGGCTTTGGGTTTTTTTGGTTTTTTTTTTTTTCCAAGAGTACTTGTTAGAATTCTGGCCTTTTAGGAAGTGGAATTCACCAAAAAACACTGGAAAATATCTGCCCCCAAAGCTCTATTTAATTTTCAAAGAATCCTTGCAGACATGGACTACCTCCTTTGCTCTAAGTGATGCCAGGATTTGATCCAGGAGGGCAGGATTTTCAGAGGACAATCATAAGGGCTTCTTCACCCAAACTTTTCCTATTCCAGTGATTACCTGAACCCTTCCATCACTCTCCTGCTGAAGCAGGATACGTCAGCTGAGATATTTCCTCACAATGAACTGGTTTGGATCAGAGTTTAAATGTCAGAGAGGCCTTCAGAGCCCTGAACTATGCGTGTGAATATTCCTGGGGAGCCCCAGGGGGAAGGAACTGCTGGGAGTGCTGAGGAGGAGTGTGGGTGGGTGGCACCTCATGGAAAGAGGGTGGGTGCCAGTTCATGGCTTCTTTTTCTCCCTCTGCCAAGGCTGGGATTGAAGCTCTCGAGATGATAATTCACATTCAGATTTGGGTGTTTATTATTTCTTATCTGTATTACAAGTCCTGAGTTCTACAGCATTCTACTAACAAGCTACAAAGTGGCTAACTATCTTCCCATACAAGGTCTTTTAAGGCTAAACTATCCAGTTAAGAAATGACACCTAAATTATTTTCACTTTTAATCCAATAACCAATCACTCAAAGTCTGCAATGCGGACTTTTCTGTCCAATACCACCCAATATTATAATACCACCACCAAAAGCACCCAAAAATACCACCCCAACCCATGGAGAAGAGGGTGCAGAAGAACAAGCAGCTGTGAGTTTGCAGGCCCCAAGTTGGGCAACTCCCTGGGGACTCCCCTGGCAGGGGAGACCCTCCTGGAGCAGTTCTGTGTCAGGAACCAGAGATGCACTGGACTTTTTCAGTCTTCAGCTTCTGTTTATTGTTATCTTATCAAAATTTCAGCACTGTCTTATCAAAATTTCAGCACTATCTTATCAAAATTTGCACCAGACTCTGCATGCAGGAAAAACAGCACAAAAATGGCCAACAATCTCTTGTTACAAGGCCTTTTAAGTCTAATCAAAAACTAAGCTACCCAATTAAGAAGTGACACCTAAATTATTTTCCTTTCTAACCCAATAACTGACCCCTACAGATCCACAATGTGGATTTTTCTACCCAATTACAAGATACCACCCAAACCCAAGAAGAAGGAAGAAGAAAGAAGAAGGGAACTCAAGACCTGTACCCTCCATCTTGAACCCATCTATAACATACTAAAAATCCTAAAACCTAAATTTCTCACCCATGTGACACACTACACTACTCTCTACAATCTCTACAATCTATTTCACACTTTTGCAGTTTCTTGTTTACCTTGAGGCTTTGGAAGTTTTCTCTGTGGATGAGGGTCAAAGTCAGTGCTCCCCTGGGGGTCAGGACACCCCAGAGCAGACAGAGAAATATTCCTGGTGCCCTGGGTTTCCACAACCAGCCACTACCCTAAAACCTCCATCTTGCCCCATATATATTGCTATATTCTAAAACCCCAAACTCACAGTTTTCCACCCTGTGATATCACACACTTCTAATCAAACTCAACACCTGTAATCCCAGTGCTATCAATCAATTTTGGAAGCCTTCTCCACAGCCTCAGGTCAGATATTTTCAGTATTTTCTTGTGGGTCTGTGCCCTTCAGCACAGAAAGTTTAAAATTCTCAGCATCCAGGATTCCACCAGGTGGGCAGGGCAGTTCTTAGGCAATGTGGCATCCAGCTCCCACAAAGCCTCATTAAGGCTTAAGGGAAAGTTTTTAACCCCAGTGGAAAATGTCATTGTCACCTGACATCCCAGTGTTTCCATTTCAGATTTTCTGCTCATCTGCATGATCCTGAGAGGATGTGAGAAGCCACACACACATTGGAATAACAGAAATTAATCACTCCATTAAAAGAAGTGCCTGAAATCCAGGCCCTTTGAAATTAATATGCAAGCACTCTCACCAAGGGCAGGACTTCACTTACTGGATGTACTCTGGCTCAGGGCCAGTGGCAGTAGATCAGTGTCAGGGTGGCTCCAAGTGACTGCTCTGGCAGTGATGGAGCACAGGCACTTCCTCTTTTTTCATTCCCTTACTCCCATTAACACATGCAAATGATGTGCCTTGCTGTGTCTCTTGTTTTAGCAACCTCAGTTAATTCCCTGTTAACACAGACTTTTTTTTTTTTTGTCATGCCCAGTAGACATTTAAGTAGTCTATTTTTTTTTTCCTTTGAAGGAAGAGGAAAGAGAGAGAAACAAGCCCTGATGTGGAGAGATGAAGAATGGCAGGGTACCAAAGCACAGGAATGAATGCTGAGGGACTTTCTCCTTCCATTAAGAACCTGCTCAGGAGTAATGGACTAAAATGCACAGCACAGAGGCATTCAGACAGCAGAGGTGTTTACAAACTCCTGAATACACTTGTCAGCTAATTCTCCATTGTGGATGGATCCCCATAACTGCTGCAGAACAAAGCTCTTTGCACATGCCATTGTTTGGGACATATTTTCCAGACAGATGCCACTCACTGGTGGTTGTTAAATGCTCCATCCATAAACCATTATGTGCTTCTATATTGAGGTTTCTCTGCAACAGGCAGCTGTTTGACAGGGAATAAACTCCTGGGGACAGCAGCAAATCAAATTAAATATATCTCCACAGAGCTATCATTGGGGGCTGCATGGCTTGATAGGCTGCATCAAGAGCAATAAACACACACAGGAAGAGCAAACCTGAGATAAATCAAGATAGTCCAAATGAGCAAAGAGGCTGACAAATCACCAGTGCCTCTGTGAAAGCCATTAGGAGTTTCAATGATGATTTCAACAGAGCCACTATTTCATCTGTCTGTCTGTGGGCAGGAAGATTTTAATCCTATAAAAGTCAGAGATTATCTAATTAGTGTTCTTTTCTCCCTCACTTTATGAACTTGGTTATGGGGAATTACACTCACTGATATGCCAATAAATAAATTCACTGAGGGAGAAAAATAAAGAAGTGGAACATGTTAATAGTTCAGATTTCATTCATTCTCTTTTCTAATATTTATTTTCCTAATATAAACCTGTATCCTGGAGTTTAGTATGGGCTAAGGAAAGAAAAGGGCCTGATTGCTTCCTGGAACAGAATCAAACATGTATTTTCTCAAACTCTGGCTCATTCTCATTGAGAATGTTCTTATAAACATGACAGCATGAATGTTTTCTTACCTCCTACTTTTATGTATGCATCAAAGCCTATGGAATACAGACTGGTAGAGACACACTCTGTACCAGGGAGGAAGAGAAACAACAAAAGAGATGCCAACATAGTGAATAAATTCCTCTTAATTAATAAATTTCATCATATTAACAATGGCCTAAGCGTAAGAGTGAGCACTTCAGGGAAAAAGCACTCACATATCTTATTTCAATATATTTTAGATCAAAAACCTGTTCTTTCAATACTCCCTTTCTCAGCCACTTGTGTCAGACTGAATAGACTCAAGTCCTCAGAATTATTTCCTTCAGGAAAAGAAATGATGAATCTGTGTAGCAGCGAGAAGAGCCTTGTTCTGTTTTAAAAGCTTTCACTCCTACATCATTCATTCTGTTGAGGGTCTCTCACCCAGCACAGGCTTCTGATCCAGCTGGGTGACTGGAGTTTACAACACCACATTTTATTGGCTTTATGGGCTCTCTGAGTGATCTTATCTAAATCAGCTGCATGTTAAGGAACAGAGAAACACACCTGTGCTATTGTGCCTCACAGAACACTTCCTTATCACCAAATACAACCTGTGTTTTTCCGTGATGGATCTGCCAAGAATCCCTCCACGGGCTGCTTGGGAAAAGGTGGGACAGCAGCGGAGGACAGCTGTCCCTAAAATTCAGTCCATTCAGCTTGAAAGTTCCTGTGCACCTCCATACCTTGGTGTCTCAGGTTTAGCTGGGTGTGTGTTCTGTTGCCATCTGTCAGAGGTGGGGCAGTTATTTCTGTTCATTGGGCAGTTTTCTTTATCTCTCCACAGCAAATCCTCCCTCCAGGAGATCTCTTCTGTTCATGGGCCATTAATTATTAATTATTTTCTGTTCATGGGCCAGTGAGTGTCCCTGCATGGCTGCGAAAATTCCATCATCCCATGGGGAGATGCTCGACCCAGGGGAGGAGCCAAACATTCCTACCTGGACACAATCTGAGACTCTGGGACACCACAGCAGCCTTTGCCCACTGCATTCCCAGAGGAGCAGCTTTCTGCCCCACTGCATTCCCAGAGGAGCAGCTTTCTGCCTCACTGCATTCCCAGAGGAAGCCCAGGCCCATCTCCAGCAGCCCTGGAGCTTCAGAGGAAAACTCCAGCCTTGTCCAGGATCCTGCTCCAGCAGAAGCACAGCTGGCACTGCAGGAGGGCTGAGCCACCATGGAATGGCACTGCTGCCACCACCCTGACCCACAGGGTGTCAGGGCCTCTTCTGACTCTGAGAGTGGTTTGTTTTCTTTTTTGTACTATTGCATTTGTATTTTTATTTTTCCTAATAAAGAACTGTTATTCCTACTCCCATATCTTTGTCTGAGAGCCCCTTAACTTCAGAATTATAACAATTTGAAGGGAGGGGGGTTTATTTATTTTCCATTTCAAGGGAGGCTCCTGCCTTCCTTAGCAGACACCTGGCTTTTCAAACCAAGACACGGTTAGCAACAATTTTCAGGCAGAAAAACCCTCGATACTTCTTTGAGGATAAAGTTATGAGGAACAGGTGTCACTGTGCTCTGCTGTTACTGCAACTTCACAAAGATGCTTTAGCACCTTCTTCCCTCAGTGCTCTGGTGGTTAACTGAGAAATAACCAGGTTCTTGTGAAAGCTGGACAAATCTGTCCTGATTTGAAGCCTCTGAAAGTCTTTGCTTGCACAGGCTCAGGGGAAATATAATCAGACAGCTGAATTCTTTGAAGCATTTAGCTGTCCCCAGCATGCTCCATTGCTTGGCTCTGAGCAAGAACTCCCTCTCCAGCTGTGTCCCTGACACCCAGAGCAGGGTAAAGCTCTGGGAACTTCCCCTGGGCACGAGCAAAGTGTCTCCTGTAACACCAGTCCTGCTGCTGCTGCTCACCAAGAGAGCAAAAGGGGCATGAGGGGGTGGGAACCAGAGAAAAGCAGCAAGGAGAGTGGTGGGGCAAGATCAGCAACAGGAGATGAAAATCACAGGTCTGATGAAGAATTTTCCTGGGCTATAAAGACTGGGATAAGAGAGGCTGGGGAGCAGCCCTGCAGGAAGGGATCTGGGGGTGCAGGAGGATCAGAGAGTCAGGGCTGTCCCGGGAGCCAGGAGAGCAAATCCAGCCTGGGCTGCTTCAAACACAGAAAAAAACCCAGCACTATTTACTGCTCACAGCAGCTGTGGCTGCCCCTGGATCCCTGCAAGTGTCCCAGGCCAGCGCTTGGAGCACCCTGGGACAGTGGAAGGTGTCCCTGCCCATGGCAGGGGTGGAGCTGGTGATTTTTAAGGTCCCTCTGCCATTGCAGGGTGTCTGTGCCATAATCCAGCAGAGAGCTGCACCTTTGGAGTGTGACATCAAAGATCTACGGTGCGAAATGAGTTTCAAACACAATCTGAAGTTTGAGTAGGGCTCAAAAGATGATTATTCAAAAATCCAATTAAAAGTTTATCCTTTGCCTAAAGGCATCCTCTTAACTCCAACACAGCTCGTTAGGAGAACTTTAGTTGCAGTAAAAATAAGAAATTTTAAGGCCATCTTATCAGGAGAATATTCTCTGAAAAAAAACCCACAACAACATTTTAAAAATTTAAGCAAACACAATTTAAATATTTAAATTGCATTTTAAATACCGTTCTGGAACATGAAGTCTATCTAAGTATATTCTTAAATGCAGACTGTAATAATGTAATGATTTTTTCCCTATTTAAAGTTCTGGCATCATTTCCTTTTCTTTTGCAATTAGGCAGAAACAACATGTCATTTTAATTCTCAATCTTTCTCTTTCTCCACCACTCCCCTCAACAGTCCCAAATTCTGACTCTGGTTAAGATTCAGTAAATAATTGCAATCCAATTCCCAGTAGCTGAGTTAATGAATTGTCTCATTTAAAAGTCACATTTAGCAGAGAGTTTTGCAAATCTGTTTCAGTGACTGAGTTACTTTAATTTTCCTTCATACTTTTCGTTCTTTAAAAAGAAAAAAGGCCTATTAGCTTAAACAATTTAGTAAAAATTACTTTTTTTCTTGCCATTTCTTAAAAATGGAAACAGAATATCTTTTATTTCCTCACCATCTGACCAGGTACTGTTTAATTTATCTCTTTCAGCTACAGCTGCTGCCTTCCAGAGATTATCTTTGTTAATTCCGCCCACAATTAAGAGATGATAAAGAGGAAGAGATGGATATTGATTAGTATTGCACATAATATAAAAATGCCATATAACCTTCTGGTTTTCAATACTGAGCTGTTGCAGTGAGCTAATGCATCCTGCAGGCAATTATGGTACCTCCAGGAATATCCACGTGGAGAAAAAACCACAGAAATCTGCATTACAGCCATAGCAGCAGAGAGATCTCAGGTTTGCTTTTTTGGTTTAAGAACTTATCCGGCATGTCAGGTTACATCTTGCTGTGCCTCTGCATTCCCCAGTCCTGCTACAGATTTATGAGTATACATTCATTTATTAGATATAAATGGCAAAAAGTGATTTTGTTGGTGTTTTGTTTTTTTTTTTTTTCTGAACAGTTTTGGGTATCCACAATAAAACCCAAAGCCTGACCATAAAAGACCTTGAACATAACCCACTTATGCCATGTTAATTCCCTGACTATAAGCATTTAGCTTGGAAGGGACACACCAAGGCAATGCAGCTTTCCCCATGCCCTGGGGTTGATTTATGGCAGCTGCATGTGGAAAACTGCCAATCACCTGCCAGAAAGTTGGGTGAGTGCAGGAACACACCTGAACAGGCTCATGACATCCCTTTAGGTCCATTTATCCTTTTTTGAGGACAGGTACTCAACAGTGAGCATTTATACAGCATCCCAGTGGTTCTCACCCTCGCTTGAGAAAGATTTGGGTTCACATTTCTTGAAAAATTCAAAAGCTTTTGGAAGCACTAAAAATACCAGACAATAAATGTGATGGCTCATTCCTTATTTCCTAAAGAAAACAATGCTAGAAGTGTTTCAACTGCTCCTGGCATGTGAGCATAACCCTGATCCCTCCTTCCTAGAGGAGTTTCCTCACCAAGAGGCTGAAGAATCACACTCCTCTTACCTTACTCTATCTTTACAACACCTTTGTACCCCTTTCCCCAAGGAGGAATGCCCATAGGGGGCACATTTTGTAGCTCATGATAGTCAATAAGTAAAATAAACTGCAGAGAAAGTTTGTCTGCTTCAAGCACTTCCTCCTTTCAGCAGGACTGTGATGGCCCAGCACCTGTAAGTGAACTGAAAACTGCACATCCGCCAGCCAAGCACTGTTGCCCTGATTTTTAAAAGTGTTAAGTTTTCTTTTGTAGTTCTTTTGAAAGTTTTAAAGTTCTCATAAAACTTCTTTAGTCTTCTGATAATGTTTACATATTTCTACTAGAGTTCTCACGCACTGTTCATGTAAATAATGATTATTTTGCATTGTGAAAAGAGAGAATTCATAGACTGTTGGTTTGACCAGTGTGGTTGGAGAGGTGGCAATTTCATCCTCCAATCCACGGTCACCTTTAGAATTCTATAAATACCAAATGTTTTAATAAAACTCGCTCTTTTTTTCTCTTTTGAACTTACCAAGCTCCTGTGCACTCATTTTGTGTCCAATAGCAACAAAGCACAGTCTGGGCTCTCAGTGCCCACCCAGGGCACATCTCCCACTCAACCCCACACAACTGGCACTAAGGGAGGCCCCACTCCTGGGAAAATGGCCTGAGTTGATCATAAACAACCTAAGTGACAAAGCAACATAATTTCTATTGATTTGCCTTCAAAGGCAGGATGTGAAACTGAGATGCTTTTCTATGCAGCCCCTTGCAGCGCAGCAGCTCCCACTGCTCGCTGAGGAGAGGTGCTGAAAGCAGCCTCCCCTTTTTCCTCTCCACACCCTTCTGTGTTCCTCAGCAATGGCACTGCAGTGGCACTCACTGACAGGGACAGAAAGGAACTGCACTCTTCTCTTCTTTCAGGGTTGTGAAGGCTCCCTGGGACAGAGCACACTCCTCTCCAGGGACAGTTACTGTCCTGGTAAGTAACGCAGATGGTGAATATTTAATTTTTTTCTCCTCAGCATCTTTCATGCTAAAATCTCTCTTTAGTAGCAAGCTGGAAAATCCAACAGAAAGACAAAATCAATGGCCAGTGAAAGCAAACTAATAGAACTTTACAGCAGATGGCTTTTATGGGCAGCCTGTCCCACCTCCATCTCCAAATGATCCTTCTGCACTGACGTTGATGCTGTGATTCTGACACAGAGCTCACTGCAGGAGCTCTGGCCTCACATTGCTAACTCCTCCATGTAACAGATGATGTGACCTCAGAAAGCACAACACAACCAACAAGCACAACCACCACAACTGCTGAAAAGGAAACAACTCTGCAGGTGCTGAGGTTCTGATGGAGACCAGATGTCACCTAACAAATGTACCCGTCCACAAGAGCTGCAGGAAGAAGCTGCTGCAGCTTTGCAATCCTCCTCAGCCCCACATCACAACTCCTGGGAATACCAGCAGATTAAACTGGCTGCTGATGCAGGGGTGAGTGCTTAATTCAACACCCAGAGAAACGTGGCACCTGCACGAGGGGACAGGGACATGCCCTGATTGGGACCACACGGGTCAGCAGCTGAGAAACCAGTCCTGCAGCCACGGGGTGCAGGTGGGAATTTGTTTGCCATGCCCAAATGCCAGCATCCATCCTGATTTGAAGGTTGGTGGGAAGAAAAATAGAGAGAAGCCCTCTTCCCCTGAGCTCTGTGAGATGTAGGCAGGCAGGGCTGGGAAATAACTGAAGTGTTAACGAAGCATTAGCAGCTTTGCTTTTCCTCCCTCATATGCTACTATCATTTCATGTCACTGAACCAATTCTCATACAATTGTCTGAGGCTCCAAGTGGAAAAAACTCATTATCCTTTGAGTCCAGCTGTTAAGAATATGGGATTATGTTGTATTTCCATCTGCAATACAGCAGAAGCATTAGCTCTTTTTGAATTATGGCCAGGAGGATGCAGATTTAATTGCCCTCATAGCTCCTCCTGCTTCAAAATAAAACCGTCTTTCACAACCATTGCATTTTCAGAACTCTTTCACTTGAAGGAAGTGACCTGGCTCTCTCAAACCTGAAGAGTTTAACAAAGAGAGGGTTCTCTTGCTCTATTCCTGCCAGCCAAGAATGGCTTGTATGTGTTTATACAAGCAGCTGAATTTCACCTTGAAACCTGAATTCTAAGGCAGTTGAGAAAGATTAGGAAGCCCAAGAGACTGGAGCCAAGCCCTGATCACTGTTTAAAACAGGAGTGCCCTGAGTGTCCACTCTGTGGTGAAACTGCTCTCAAGGAGGGTCACTAAGTGAAGGAGGGAGATGCTGAAATCCACAAAGCATGATTTATTGAGAAAGTTTGTTTTATTGGTTTATAAATCACACCTACCTCTTTATTAAAAAAGCTCTTTATCAACTTAAAACATTACCAGAGCCAACATATAACATACATATTTAGAAACTCCTCACCTGATTCCCAACTCTGGCTTCTTCTCTCCTGTCTGAACACTTCCTTATTGCTCATTAAATTTTAGCAGCCAAAGCATGCAAATCTAACATAACATACCTGCTGTACTGAGATCTTGATTTTTGAACATTAGTGCAAGGCTTTTCCACGCTCCAGCAAAGCAAGAGTTCAGTGAGTTTTAGATTTAAACAGGAAAATACCAGGAAGTTTTACATGAGATTTTTCTGAAGGTGCAAAAGACAGATATTGTAGGAAAAAAAAAAAAAAAAACAAAACTGTAGATTGCTGTTTTGATAATATATTTGACCCAAAATTTACCTTTATTCCAGGTACTTTGGTTCTCAACAATCTATAGCAGCATTTTGACAGAGAAGTGCAGCTCCTTTCAAAAACAGCTTAAATAATTTATTACCAACAGAGTAACGTTGGCTCGGGTATTTTCCATTCAAGCTACCCCTGGGCTGTACCTGATGAAGAGGATTTTACTCTCCATTAACACACAACTCCAACCCCTCTGCACACACCACAGGTGATTCAACCAGGTGGAGTGAGCAAGACCCCGATAACCCAGGTAACCCCGAGCACATTTGCCCTACAAGGTACATTGTGACTAAAGACACTGCAGGTGAGCACAGCCCTCAGCAGTGAGGAACACTCACTCTGAGTGTTGCTGATGCCCAGCTACAGCTTGCTGTTCTGCTGGAACTGGGCCACCAAGGCCAGCACCTGCTCGGAGGCTCTGACCTGCTTGGAGCCCAGGTACAGGGCACTGTTGGAGGCTGTCTCCTCCAGGAAATACCTGTAGTTGACCATCATGCCACAGGAGGCCCCGATGCCCCGGGGGCTCGTGTCCCCCATCCAGTTGATCCTCCAGAGCACCGAGCCGTTCTGCAGGTGGAAATTGGCCACGGGGTTGAGGGCGTAGCCTCGGTGCTTCTCCCCATACAGGTACCAGGCACAGAGTCTCATCAGGGGGGAATGCAGCACCTCAGTCAGCTTTTCTGACCTCACCCACTCGTTGGTGTTCAAGAGTTTCTTTAGTGTGTCGCTGGTGGGGTCTCCTGTGATCTCAGAGATTTCCTCCCATTCAGATTCTGTAAAAAGTTCATTCCTTCCCTTTTCTTTTGTCTGGGAAGAGAGGAGACCAATCAGCCATTTTGTGAATCCTGGGATAGGTGAAAGTGTGGAAAAAGCTTCTATCTGAGGAAGTTCTTTCTGTAGACAAAAGGAGACAAAAAATAAATCATGAGTTTGGTCATGATTGACACAGAGAAGTTGGAGTCAAAGGGCAGCTGATGGCCTTTGCTCTTTGGCAAGTGAAAACCAGGGAATCTGAGAAGGAACTGATATACATGAACACAAAAAAAAAGATAAAAAATTCTCCTGGCAGTAACAGATTAGTGATGAGAAGGCACCGGGAGCACACAGAAAATTTTACCACTGACTGAATCCATTCCTCACACACCATCTCTATAAAAGTACTTTTGCAGTACTTAACACCACTGGGTTCTGCTGTTATCCTTTTACAGACAGAAATAAACATAAAATCACAGGCTATAAAGAAGTGATTCTGAAGAGAGTATTTTTTAAATAGATATGCAAGTTTGGAAAACCATTTAAATACTATTTATTTTTCATACATAACTTTTTTTTATGTCAAGGGCAGTTTATTATTTTAGTCTATTGTAAAATCAAGAGGTATTATATTTAGATTTTTATGGAAAGAAGTATTTCCTGAAGTTTTGAATGAAGTTCTTTATAAAAGCCAGCTACCTTTAATGTTATTCCCTAAACCAGCAAGAAATACCAAGTGTGTGAATATGTTTTCAATGCAAATGTAACACTTGTTTTACCCACGTAAAATTTCTTCTCTACTCCTACTGATTTCTGATTAAACACTGCTAACTGTGAAATCATGTAAAGCAAAACATACATAAGGAAAACTATGTTAGTTTTGGGGCTCACCAGTGTGAAGAATAAAGTCACTGCCACTTGGAATGAACACAAAATGGACCAGGCAACCCTCCTGGAGGAGTGGGGAGCCAAGGAACAGAGGGGAGACAGAGCTGAGCTGAAACCACCCCAGTGTTGGTTTAATTACTGTTGCAGCAGAAGAAATGCTAAGAACCAAGACATTCATCAACATTACAGAAGCATCTTAATGTCAGCAGAAAATTGTCTTTAAATGGCTACAAATGGTGCTTTTTCTACCTCGAGGACGACCGAGGTAACCATTAAAAAGCCATCAGGGCTCAGCTGGCGCTGCCAGGTTGTGTGAGCTGCAGCTCCTCGCTGCTGCTGAGCTCCACAGCTGCCACCTGCAGCCTGCTCCGGGATGCTGCAGGGTCAGGGATGCTGCAGGGTCAGGGATGCTGCGGCCAAGCACCATCTCTGATATTCACAAAACCTCCTCCCTTCCCACAGAGGCCTCCCAAATATGGCCCTGCTGTCCTGTGCCTTCCAGCACTGTCTCACACAGCCAGCCCTGCAGTTTGGTGACACCTGCCCTGAGCTGAAGCCCTTTGTTATTTAGATATGGCAGCCTAAGAATTCTTCTGGGACCTGGCAGGGATAAGAAAAGCAGATCAAGCTACACCTTATCAAAAAACACCTCATTTCACCTCCTTAGAGAACCAGATAAAAGAAAACCAAGCACATTATTTCCTAAAAACATTCATTTCTGTATCTTATTGAACAAAACAGCATTTTTGTCATCAGAGCTCCCAGGATATCCTGGCTGGGTCATGCTCACAACTGCTACAACTACCACAATCAGATAGTCAAATTCTAGTAAAGAAGTAGAAACTTTTTTCAGGTTTCCACTAGAAGACACGATGATATTTTATTTTTAAGAGTAATTCCAAAGCTGATGTCTTTAAAACCATCTGTGAAATCCAACCATCAGGTTTCCTTGCATGTGAATTTCATAAAATTAAACAGTTCCTTTACAGACATCTTTTACACTTTTGTTTTGCTCCAGAACAGAGCTGACAGGGTTCTCACTCAGGAGCTGAGTACCCTGTTATTGCTTCCACAGAATAACAATTCCAGTCTCACCTGCAGAGCCCAAGGGCACCTGTGCACCACCACGATGACAAAAGGGACAATGAATTATTTCCTCCCTTCTCCATGTGGTAATAACAACCTGTACAAAGTTCCTAATGAAAGAACTGACACAGATTCCTGGGGACACTGACTGCTCCTTGGTCATCACCCCTTTCAGGAGTGACCTGCTCACCAAGGCAGCCCCAAATACTTCACAGGAGGTTAGCAGCTCTCACTCTATGAAAAACACAAAATGGGAAATTGTGGGGTTTTTACTTCTCAGGACAGATAAGACATGGGAAAGTGACTCCATTTTGAAGGTACAGTACCAACTACTACATATCTGATAAAAGCTTTATTCAGAAGCTTATCTGAGTCATCCATTTCTCGTGGAAAAATAAATAAATGCACTGGAGTGAGCACATTTATGTTTTGCTAAATTCAAGTGCTGGTTTCTAAGGCTATTGGTGGAGTTCCATTAATGTTTACTTTCCCGTCAGAAACCCACAGACCATTAAGAAACAGCTGCTAGTTTTGGTTCGGGGTAAATTTTTGTGTTTGATTGTTGCTTTTTGTTGTTGTTTTCTTTTTCCTTTCCTTGCAGAAGAGCACAGATTTCTCCCATTATCCGTATCTCATCTGAAACTGTCTTGCACTCTGAAAGCTGCAGTCCAAGGTCACATTTTTCATCAATGAAATCAAAGCCTGTTTTGGAAATTATGATCTCCCCAGGTCACCTAGATCAAATTAAGGTAGCAATTATCAACAGCCCAAGCAGAAAGCTAAAATCTGCCACCAATTGTTGAGCATTCTATTGAGTCACACAGCAGCTATCAGTTTTCTCCCTCAAATGCCACAGGCTATAAAATCCTAAGCAGTTTTCTCAAAGGCTTCAGCACAGTTATCTGTGTCTGTCATCTGCTGACTGAATTGCCATGATGTACCTTCTGCAGAGCCACAGACTGCTTGGAGTAGCTATAAACACATTGGGAATTAAATGTCTGGCTAATGAGAAATCCATCCACCTCCTCGTTCACCAGCACCTATCAGCTTGCTAGAAATGATCTGCCTGCACCCAGTTTGGGGTTTGTTTGGCTTTTTGTAGATGTCTGAAATAGTTTCAAAATCCAATTCATTTCTGGGAACAACACAAGCTTCAATTTCAGAAATACAAGAGATCATTTTTGTTGCCTGCTCCCTGCTTTATATACATTAATATAAACAAGAGACTACACAGAATGCCTACACAGCCAATTTCCTGATTTGTAGAGGGAGAACTGGGATCAAAGTGGTATCAGTGGCCTAATGAATTCATCCCAAAATAATCCCAACAGGATACGCTCAGAAACAACAGAAGCCTGTACACAAACCCCTTCTGTATCACCAGTGTGGGAAACTTTTGTCAAGAAATTGCCAAAAACAGAATAACCTGCTCCTGAGAGCACAGCACGGTTTCTCCCAGGATGTCCCTTGTAGGTGACACCAGGTCCAGTTCTGATCTCCAGAATATCCCCCCCCCCCCCCCTTTACCCAATTATACAGAACAATTCCTGTGGCAAATGCCAAATCTTAATGTCCAGGCAAAGGTTAAGGATTCCAACTGCAAACTGTGCACATAGGGGAAACTGAGAACCCCATTTTGTGCCTCAACTTCATCCATCCTCCATCTGCTTAAATTAGTGAGACCCAAAAGCAGCAGCCATCAATTTGTACACAGAGCCTCAAACTAACAGTGCTCAGTGCTGTGGTGTGAAATCCTCGTCAGTTTTCCCAACAATCCTAAGAAAAACCCATTTTCAAGGAATGCTTTCAGGAGGGAATCAGTGCTTGGCATCCTTTGAAGGTGAGAAGTTCTGCCCCACACATGCTCATGTTTAACAGAGTACATGACCAGCATGACCAGTTCAGGCAAATTAGCAAGAAGATTTCTAAAAAAATAAATCCTATTGTAATTGTGTCTTAATGAGATACAAAGGAGTATGGTACTACCTGGATTTACAGCCATCATTTTCTAGTTTAGATCAAGGTTTCAGTACAGTTTTTTGAAATCCTGAAAAGCTTCCATGCAGAGGGGTTCTCAGCACACTCCTAACTTTGTGCAGGTCTTTTCCTGCCCTAATGATACACATTCATGACAGGTCCAATTTGGAGTGTTCCTCATGAAGAATGACAGCTGGGATTTCAGGTTGGAGGTTACAGTGGCACTTACAAGTAGAAGTGTCAGAACAGGTTATCCTAAGGTAGAAGTTAGGTAAAGGATTTTTACTGGAGGATAAAAGAAGTTTTAAGAGCTTGCAGCACCTTGGGACAACACAACTGAAACAGTATGCTGCAGATCAAACAGATGTCCCACAAAAGTTAATTCAAATGCAAGTTACAAAAGTGTCTTAATCATCAATTTAAATAAAAAGAAAAACAAAATCCTCAACCCTTTCAAATGGTCTCCTCTTCCCAATGCCTTTTATTACCAGCTAAATTAAAGAGAGTCTCAATTTCTGTAGCCTGGAACACTTGATGATTTAGCAGCACTTCAAAAAAAGATTTGTTTATTGCAAAGCCATGCAAAGGTGATATAAAAAATCCTCTTCCTATCAGAGACCTCACCCATCTATTTTTACAAAGGCTGCTGAACAGTGGCTTAATGAGATGTAATTTTTGACCCAGGCCTTTTTTGCTGAGGCTGGATTGTTTCAGCTGCTGTCACCAAGTCCACTCAGCACTCCTGTACACCGTTTGTCCCTCCTGAAGTGACTGTAATTCTGCTCCCAAGAATTATGTCCAACCTGAATAGAGACAACCTTGGCAAGTCCTTTGCTGCACCTGAGCAGAGAGAAAGAGAGCACATGTGTGCAATTAATCCACAGGAAAAGGACTTCCAGAATTTTGGGAGCCAGGCAAAACAGGCTGCCAAGAGTATTTACTCATTGCCTGCCCTGCCTTTGGCCTGAACAACCCTGACTTTGTAGAAATTCCACAGTGGAAGTACTTTGAAGCTGAAATACAGAGGGCTTCTCTCCTCTGAGGGTGAGGTCCCCTGAGATGGGAGGCACAATGTCTGCAGCTGAAGCTGGCCGAGGAGGCCTTGTAGAAGAGCATCAAACCATTGTGGGAACAACAGGACAAAGATTTAGGGTCACTTCACAGATGCAAAACGTGCAGTGGGAGATGGTTCTTGCACCATTCGAGACAAACTCGAGGACAACACTTTAGAATGAAGGTGGAGAAAGTGTGAAGGAGTGGAACGAACAGCAGAGAGAAAAATATGAACATCAAAGAGAGAAGACAAAACTATTAAGAGAGCCATATCCCCAGTGGATAAATATTCCTGGATTATCCTTTCTATCTTCTTTAGCCCTAGAGTGGTTCCATTCCAAACAGGAATGGTGTAGGGGCAATGCACAGAGGTTCTTGTACCTTTAATCTGTGCATACAGACTACACACAAACACCTCAGTCCACATCCAATTTGTCACACAATTTCCTACCAGCACGTTTTTCACAACACCTTTAAGCAGTGTAGGAAATTTGAGTAGGGAGGAAGATCTCCACCTTTGGCATTGCATGGAAAGCACTCAAGTTTTCAATATTAAGAAGTTTTTAAAGATTGAGGGATTAATTTTATGATTAAAATGTATTTAAAGGCGTCTCAGCAAAGGGTTTCCTTTGATAAACACTGAAGAGGGGCTGGGTTTCAAACACTGAAATGTAAAAACTTTGCCATAAGTATAAATACAAAACACACTCTTCTGTTGGACACACTGAATTTTAAAACCTGCATTAGGTTATCTAAGCATGATGTGTCTGTTTGCCTTTATAACTCACAACTTTGCTGGTGTTGCAAGCAATTAGTGATGGACAGATACAATGTCAATAGGGTTATTTTATGAGAGCAACTCAATTATCCAGAAATTACTTTTCAGATGTGAAAGCAGATAACTGCATGAATTTATTCCAATTTCCCCTCACTCAAGATCAGACAGATGGCATGGCCTAATTATACCTGGACTACTGCACTTTCAACAATTAATCTAAAAACCATTCTAAAAGCAAGAAGCAACAAAATTCAGCCAAAATATCCATTAAAAATAAAATAAAATAAAATAAAATAAAATAAAATAAAATAAAATAAAATAAAATAAAATAAAATTAAAAACCAAAACTACTTCAGGGCAGCCAGCTATGATTCAGCAATTAAATAATCTATCACTTTCTGGCAGTAGAAGTTTAGAGCATCCAATTTTAAGATATTTTAAGTAGAAATGAAGTTCTAAATCACAGACAGTTTTCCAGACAGCCAGATGTGAAACAATGAATATAAACACAAGTAGTGATCATTACTTTTAAGTGGTAGATTTGTCAGCAATTTAAGTAGTAAAGACTGTTAAATAAAATGAGGTTCTCAGTGCAGGAATGTGACTGGCTCTCTCACACCACTCTGTACATTAATTTTCATTCCTTTCTCCACTTGCTTGGAAGAAGGTTCTCCAAGTACTAAAGCTATTAACAATAATCCCTTAGCCTGCAATGATATTATCTAAATTCACAAAACTGACTGGCAGGGAGTAAAAGATTCTTTAGACTTTTAAGACATTTTCTTTACTATATTTCAAGACATACCAGGGCAAAGAAATCTGTCTCCTTTTTATTTTTCTCAGTAGATGTATTCAGGGCACACATGCACACTGCATAAATAACCAGTGGCAATTCAATGTAACAAACAAAGCAATGAACTCATTAATGACCAGGAAGTGTTTCTGTTCCTGGAGCAGATGTAAGATTTTGGAAAAGGCACTGTCAGGTACTTTGAAGAGAGAATATCTTGATCAGGCTCTTCCCTCTCAACTGAGAGGCAGCTGAATTTTATCAGAGCAGAACAAGGCGGTGTCAAAGCCACCTTCAACAGAAATGTTCTCATTTGACTTCAGGCAACCACACAAGGAATTCACACAGAGCATGTCAGCTGTGGAACACAATCTACATCTGGCAGACATCAAGCAAGAGCAGGAAATGCTCCTCCTGCTCTGCACATCTCCAAAGGCTTCTCGGGGAGCAAGTTCCAAATGCAGGGGATGCCCCAGCAGCTCCTGGGCCGAGCAGTGACATGAACTGGGAACTAAACCACGCAGGGCAAACAGACCCTGAGCCCCCCTGGCACACCCACCTGCAGCTCTTTGACAACTCTTTTGATGAGGTGAGTCCCAAGTTCCACCCCCTGCAGGCCCTGCTGAGTCAAACTGATGGAGTAGAAAATTGCTGTTGTGATTTTGTCTGTATCTTCTGTCTCTAAAGGCGGCACTTCTTTCACTATGGCCTGGGAAAATAAGGATTAAAAATAAAAAATGTTAATAATAGTTATTATCAGCATTATGGGGAGGTTTTTCTTTTTAACTTTTAAACACTTTTCCCCACTCTTTTATTCATTAACAATAAAAATCTGATAAAAAAATAGGAAGAGCTGCTTATTCATTAGTAAGTGCAGAGAAAAACTGTAATATGGTTTAAAGTTTTCAGAAGTAATTGCACCAACTTTGAAATGTTAGTCTCATTTTCTCTAGATATCTCTTATCTTTTCTTATTCTCCTTGCTCTTGAGCAAACCCTCAAAATTTCAATTTACATCATACACAAGACAGACAAAATACCCCTGTAATTTTTACGAGCTAATTCTCTCATCTCTTAAAAGATGAAACCAAAGCAAATATTGCCAAATTATAGGGAATTGTGGATTTTTAAATAAGCACACTGCAATTTGAGCACTTTGCTGTGTACTAAGTGCCTCAGTGGCTGTACCTGGATGCTGCTGGAGATGTCACTGGTTAGTGCCACGTGCAGGACAATCAGTGGCTCTCCTGGGATGGCACAGTGAGAGAAGAAGTAGCACCTTCTGTAGGCCCCAACTCGACGCTTCATATCAACCCAGTTCCTGACAGGGTGCACAGCTTCAGAACTCAAGGAGAAAATTGAAAAATAAAATTGCTGTTATTGGTAATTTTTTTATCACCATTATTATTGTCATCATCATTATTGTTATTCTAATTTCATTTAAAATAGAGGTTAGCTGCCCTACAAGCTCAGTGCTTTTCCCACTGATGTCAGTGACAAAACTTTCCAATCAAAAAACAAGAATCAGGATGTGAATAATGTAAAATTGCCAGTAAGCTGTGCCAAAGTGGATTGTAAAGGAATATTGCACACCCACTCACTAGTGTGTTTGCCAAATTACCTCAAAGAGTAATTAAATATTAGTAATTATTTTTATTTGGAAAATTCAGCTTGTACAAGTTCTCTTTGTCTCATCAACACTTAACTAATGTACTTTCAAAACATTCTAGAGATTCTTTTTTTCTTCACGATTTTATACAAAAAGGTGGCCCACCACATAATGTAGTAATTTTCAACTTCTTCTCGACTTTGACTATTTGAAAATATAAAAAAAAAATATCAGAAATCAGTGCTGTAGATTCACAAATCAAAGCTGTAGGTTCACAAATCAGTGTTACAGATTCAGAAATCAATGCTGTAGGTTCAAAAATCAATGTTGTAGGTTCAGAAATCAATGTTACAGATTCAGAAATCAATGTTGTAGGTTCAGAAATCAATGTACGTTCAGAAATCAATGTTACAGATTCAGAAATCAATGCTGTAGGTTCAAAAATCAATGTTGTAGGTTCAGAAATCAGTGTTGCAGGTTCAGAAATTAATGATGTAGAGCACACTGCATAAAACCCAAGGTGCTTCCTTCACATGTAGTTTACAGGTGATCCTGTGCATCTCACTTCCAGCCAAAAGCACTGCAGCACCTCTGGGAATGTGGGAAGAGTAACTGAGAAAGCTGGAAGGAAAGACAGCCTTCTACCAGTGCAGTGTGGGAGCTACAGGATCAAATTATGGCACAAATTATCCCCTTTACTCTTTACTTCAATCTGTTTTTAAATTGGGCTCTACAGACTGTTAATGCAAGTATTTCACAATTATACTTTGCCTTCAGCTCAGAAAAGCAGAGTCTTGAACAAAGGGAATCTCTGCAGTCCCAAGCATTCCACCACCTCTTCATCAAGGACTCCTTCCAGCCTTTAGCACTTACTCACTAATTTTCTGGAGTACTTCACAAGGTGACTGCCACGTGACGCGCTCCAGGTTGAGGAATCCAGTGCAGAACCACTCCGAGAGCATGTTCTTGAGAACTCCATTCATTTCCTGTAACAGAGCAAAGGTGGAATGAGCTGCTGAATAAGCAAGGTAGAACATGGCAATGTGAGTAAAGATAATCTTGCTTGACTCCAACTACAACACTGGGAGCTTAAAGGAAACTCATGGATCTGCTTTAGAAGATTAACCACAAAATAGTCCAGGACTGAACCGAGGAAAATCCTTGAAGGGATTGTCTGCAGTGCAATCAGGGACAGGGAAGATCAGGCAAAACACCGCGGACAAGAAGCAGATAATGGGTAGAAGGTTTTGAGCACACTTGACCACAAGGCTGCAGTCTCACAGTAGCTCAGATTTCAATGCCATGGAAATAACTTTCAACAGGATGCAGACAGAATTTTTCTTCTCTAAAAACATGAAAATATTTGAGCAAGAAAAATAAAACTCAGCAGCATAAGACAATAGAACTGGAAAATCAAACCAGCTTTGGAACAGTATGAGATGAAACCCAACTGCAATGTCAAACCCTTTCATTGTCATAGTGATTCATTGTAACTGTGATTTTTATATTCCCTACCAGTTTCCTGCTGCCTGTATTATTAAAGATTTCATGTCTAAATTTATTTGAATTTAACAAGTATTCTTGAACTCGGCACAGCATGAATATCCCTCAAAGAGATTCCAGAGCTTGTTCTGCTTTCTTCCATTTGCCTTGTACACAAGACAGTGTGATACCAACTTACCAACAGCCTGATCAGAAACCTGGGCTTACCTGAAACTAATTTAATAACCATTTACTTCAGAACAAAATCTCCTCATCTTCCATTCAAACTTTCATTAAGTAGCTACACTGCACATAGAAGAGACAAAAATTAAGCTCCAATGTACTTTAGTTTGCTACATTAAAGAAAAACAACTGGAAAAAATATATAAATGTAGTCAGAAAACCTCAAATATTTTTCCTAAATTCAGATGTAGTCTCAGGACTGCCATAAAAAGTAAAACTATTTCCTATTATAACCTAATCAAGATGAAAGTTGCAGAGGCACTTGTCAAAAGACAAACATCAAAGCAGGTTTCTGCTGGCCAAAGTAACTGCTACAAGTATTCCAAGACTGAAAAAAGGACAGGTTTATTCCTTAACATACTAGGAAAAAAAAAAAAATCAAACCCAGAAGAAACAGCCATTCATCTGCATAGAACAATTCTGTCCTCCATGATGTTTTTTTCAGTACCTTTTTTCTAAACAAACATATTCTGATCAGTTTGCTTATTCTGACTTTAAGGCACCTCCACTGTGAATTCTTTTTTCTGCACAGCTCTGAAGTTTTTAGATAATAACCATAAATCACTTTGGTCAAATATCCCACAGTGTAGTGGAAGTCTCCAGGCATTGCAGGATTGTTTGGTTTGTTTTCTTTTGTAGGGGCACACTGTAAACCAGAAAAACAAGCTGGGGTTGTGAGATGTGGGGGCAAAGGAACAGATTCTTCAGGCTCTCTTGGCACCCTTGTGCTTTTTGAACAGCAGTTCAGCTGCACTGCAGCAGGCAGAGAGGGAAGTGCATGGCAGCACTCCTGCTGGCAGCATTTCCTCGTGCTGCTCTGCAGCTCCTGCAGTCACAAGGCTCAGGATGAGCTCAGGACACTCATCCTGCATGGGAAGTGGGACAGTGGGAAGCACTGGAGTCATGAGTTCTGCTCCTCTGAAGGTTTAGCAGGGATGCCAATGGAACTGAGGGCAGTTTGCATTACAGAGCTGCTGCAGCTCCAGGGTGCAGCTGCAGAAAAGCAATGCAGTAAGCAAAGAAGGAGCTGGAGCACATGTGCTTTCACTACTGATTTGGGGAGAAAGAAATATTGTTTATGGGGAATTACAAGTCAAACAACCTGTCAGTTGTGAATAATAAAGTTTTATAAAACAACAGGGCACTGTGCAGGAATTTGAATGGCTCCAGGTGGAAGGGACCTGCCTCCATCACTGAGTCCAACCCCAGCTGGGCCTGGAGAACAGGACACAGGGAATGGCTTCAGGCTGAAAGAGAGCAGGCTGAGATGGGATATTAGGAATAAATTGTTCCCTGAGAGGGTGGGGAGGCCCTGGCACAGGTTCCCCAGAGAGGCTGTGGACTCCCCATCCCTGGAATGTCCCAGGCCAGGGTGGACAGGGCCTGGAGCACCCTGGGACAGTGGGAGGTGTCCCTGCCCAGGGCAGGGGGTGGCACTGAATAAGGTCCTTTCCAACCCAAACCCTTCCAGGATTCCATGATTCTGTGCTGACAAAACCTTTCAGTGCAGAAAGACATCAAAGTTTTCACTATCCAAAACCGTGTTTAACTCAAGTCATCTAAACAAGATTCTGACTTGTGTTTAATACCTCAGTGTACAGGACATTTCCAAAAAGCTTCACTCCAGCAAGGCCAGGCTCAAGTTTGGGTCTCTTATTTTGCAGATTTAGTGGCAGGTTCTCTCATTCTGTAAATTGAGTGGTGTGTAAATTCTTATTTTCATTTCTGAGGCCTTTTTAGTCATAAAAATTACATCTGCAACACTTCATTAAAAAGAAAAGCAAACACATTCATTATTCAGCATCTCAGTCTTAAATTTGAGCAATAAGACACACTCAGATTAGTATTTCAAATTACCAGCTATACTTCAATTTCTGCTAGCCAAGTCTAATAAATTGTGGTTATTTTTTTCTCGTTCCGTGTTCTTGCTACGAGACAGCAAATTACAGCCTTTTTAATCTTCACATCAAGTACCTATTTCTGGGACAACAAATTGGAAAACTCTTATGAAAACCTCCAATTAATTATTTTTTATTAAGAAGAAATGCTTCTCTGATGAGGGAACCATTTCACTTTCCCTCTCAAGCTACTAAATAAAATACTCTTCACAAGAGTTGAGCTTTCCCATGTTTTTGGAATGTTTGAAGTTTTCAACTTGATTTATTTTTTTTGGGGACTTTGAAATACTTGGCAATATCAGAGTAGATCTGTGCTGGGGGGGTTGATTTGGTTTGTTTTGGGTGGGGTTTCAGGATTTTTTTTTTCTGTTGGGTTATTTTGTTGCCCCAGAAATTACCTTCAGAATCTACATAGAGAATATTCCTTGCGAGATACTGGAAGAATATCCCCACCAGCAAACCAGGATTCAATAGTGACACCAATTAAAGGGGACTGGTTTCTGCTTTTTTATTGCTATTAGTAATTACTGCAGTGCTAATGGCAGTGCTGAAAACTCTCCTGGCTTGTGTGGTTTATATTATTGGACATATTAAAATTAAAAACATTATTTCTTCCTTCCCCCCCCCATTTCTGCTCATTTGGACAATGTGTAAATTGTGCTCAAGCACTTTCAAGTGACTTAATCACTTAAATATGATGTTTTACTGCTATCTGTTGCACAAACACAAAACAGAAATCATACATCACCCAATGTCTGAGCAGTCTGAGCTGCTTTTATGCTGACAGTGCTGAGAAAATAGAAAAATATTTCATATTTACAACACAGCAATGGGCAATCCCAGTTTTAATAGGTGTTTCAAATTACAAAGTAAAAACTAAGGACTGACTAAGAAATATTTTAGATAGCTTGAGCAAAACCAAAATCCCAGGAGGCCACGTAATACATTCTGTAATTCTCCACCAGCATCAAGGAGATCCATTTAATTTTATTCCCACTTTCCTTGTCAGTGCAGACACAAATATACAGAGGTTATAAAACTCTTGCTGCACATTTGTCTTTATGTTAGAATTGAAATCAACTCTGCACTAATGAAATGGCTACACAGGACTTTTGATAGGCAAATACCAAACACTTTTTTATGGACGAACTTTTAACAATGATGGTGCTTCTTTTTTTTTTTTTTTTCCACTAGATCAACACAAGACCAAGATTACAAATACAATCCAACCACTGCTTAATTATGGAAGGAGGTTTATAGATAAATCAATTTGACAAAAATTCTCTCTTTTTCATTATAACTTTTGCCAGCAACTTGAACTTTTCACTGACTTTTTCTAAATCATATGGAAAGATGAAGAATATTTTAAAAGCAATCGCTGGATGATTTGCTGCCTGAGATCATAATGTTGTGAATTTTTCACCAGAGTCATATTTCAAGGGCTGAAATAAGCAAAGTGAAGTAAGCAAGCAAAATGTAATAAATCTCAAGAGGAAAATGCTGGCACAGGAAAAGTACAATGTTGCAGGTGAGTGGGTTCTGAACAGCAAGAGGAAGAACCGCACCCACGAAACAGATTTTCAGCAAATTTCACTCTGTGCATTGCAGGAGCTCATCAGAAATTCAACTGTTTATAAGGACAGTGGAAAATCAGTGTCCTGTGGTGAAAAGAAGGAACAGAACACATGAAAAGAACATAAGAGAGAGAGGACAAAAATTGAAACAGCGCCATGAAAAATAATCAAGCCCAGCTCTGCTGTAAATTAACTTTTACAACAATGTTTTGTGTGCCAGCACTTCCCAGTGCCACTCTATTGCTTCATAGCAGGGGCCACTTCCTTCCTGAGTGTCAGACAGGCAGCTCCTCTGCTGCCATGGCCTGGGGAAAGGCTTCACTCGTGTCTCTCCAGAGAATTATGGCATCAGTTATGTTGGAAAACTCCACCGAGTCCAGTCTTTGGCCATCATCACCTTGTCAACCACACCATGGCACTAAGTGCCATAAGCAGTGGTTTCTTGAACATCTCCAAGGGCGGGGACTCCGCCACCTCTCTGGCTCTGTTCCAGTGTTTAATCTCCCTTTATGCGAAGAAATTCTCACCGATGTCCAAGCTGAGGCTCCCCTGGCCCAGCCTGGGGTCGTTCCCTCTCCTCCTGTCCCTGTTCCCTGGGAGAAATCCCGATGCTCCCGGCTGTCCCCTCCTGTCAGGAGTTGTCCAGAGCCACGAGGTCCCCCCTGAGCTCCCTTTCTCCAGGCTGAGCTCCCTTCCCAGCCCCCTCAGCTGCTCTTTATCGGACCTGGCCCCTAGACCCTTCCCCTCCCCTGGACCCACTCCAGCACTCCAATGTCCTTCCTGAACTGA
The DNA here is from genome assembly GCF_026979565.1 of Vidua chalybeata. Lineage (NCBI taxonomy): Eukaryota > Metazoa > Chordata > Aves > Passeriformes > Viduidae > Vidua > Vidua chalybeata. The sequence continues at coordinate 17,893,185 of NC_071540.1, forward strand.
GGACAGCTCCCATAAAGCCCCCAGCAGCGAACTGGGTTCCGGGGACTGGTTCCCAGCCTAACGCCGCTCCAGGAGCAGCACCACGAGCAGGAAAAGCCCCAGTCCACATCCCCCACACCACACTCCCTTAGAGCCACCCGGGCCAGCCCTCACCTTGACGTGGGGCCCATCCACCGCCTTGCTCGCCAGCCCCTCCATCAGGTCGGCCCTGAGCTCCACGAGGAAGCGCAGCCCGCCCTCGAGGCGGCCCAGGTGCTGGAAGAGGCCGCGGTACTGCGGGTTCAGGTAGTAGCGGAGCCGGTCCTCGGCCTGCAGCAGCGCCCCGGGCTCCCTGCGCTGCTCGCGGGCCTGCAGCACCTTGGCGGCGGCCTCGGCCACCCGCCCGTGCTCCACGCCGAAGTCGCGGGCCAGGCGGGTGAGGAGCTCGGCGCGGGGCGGCCCGGGCTGCAGCGCGCGGTAGAACCGCACGAACTCCGCGCCGCGCAGCTCGGCGGGCGGCGGCGCCTTCTCCTTGGTCTCGTAGGGCGGCAGCGGCGGCACCGAGCGGCGCAGCAGCTCCTCCATGCCCGGGGAAGCGCCCGACGAGAGGCGGCGCGGGCCCCGCGCGGCCCAGAGCAGCGGGCGCGGGCACAGCCGCCTCATCCCGCACCCCGCCGCAGGCCGCGGCGCCGCCCACTGGACCGCTCCGCGCGCGCTGATTGGCTGCGACCGCGGACTGACAGCGCGTCCAACCAATGGGAAGTGAGGAAAGCGTGGCGGGGCTGGGGGTGTGTGAGGGGTGTGTCGGCCGCCATGTTGAGTGTGGCGCTCGGAGGTCACGGGCTGCCCGCTCATGGCCCGGGGATCCCCCGGCACCGCCCTGCCCTCAGAGTCCACCGGGCTGCGCTTTGAACCGTGCACTCATATCGGACACGGTGCCAGGGTCAGGTTGCACGTTAGGAGGACTTTCCTCGCAGAAAGGGTGGTTGGACTGTGGGCTGCCCAGGGAGGCGGCGGAGTCACCTGCCTGGAGGGGGCACTTGGTGCCGCGGCCTGGTCGAGAAGTTGGTGTTCGGTCACAAGTTGAACTTGATGATCTCAGAGGTCCTTTCCAACCTAATTGATTCTGTGATTCTGTGAATCAACAAGACTGGAAGAGACCTTTAGGATCATCCAGTCCCAAGTGTTCAGCCAGCGCTGCCACTGTAACCCTTAAACCACAGCAACAAATGCCAGATGCAGACACCTCAACATCTCCAGGGATGGTGCCTCCACCACCTCCCTGGGCGGCCTGACCTCCCAGCCAATGAATAAATTCTTTTCAAATACCTGATTTGAATCTCCCCTCTCTCAGTTTACGACCTTACACTGTTCACTGTATCCTCCCCTGTGACTCCCGTATTTCCTGCTGGGGCGTGCTGGGTTTGTGGAGCACCACTGAGCACCCAGGCTTGCACAACTCTGAAATAAATCATCCATGTGTGTCTCGAGTGTGTCAGTCTTGGCTTGGTGCACACCAGGGAGCAAATCTGATTTCCTGGGCAGCTCCCCGATGTCCTGAGGAGGCTCCTGGAAAGCTGCTGATATTTCAGGGATCACAGCCCCAGGCCAGCCCTGCTGCAGTTTTTGCTCTGAAACCACTGCATGGAACAACACAAATTTGGTTGTGCAATTTTGAGGCCACAGACCTGAGCGTGGCCTGTTCTTAAAGCCCTGTGGCAAAACACTCGTTATGAGCCCAAAGTCCTCTCAAGTGTGTCAGGACCTTTTGTGAATGAAGTTAAACATCTCCATCCTGCTCCCAGCTCAGGCTTACAAAGGTAAGACTCCTTTGGACATTAAGGTTTTGCCTCCTTTAGACATTAAACCAGCAAAACACACAGGTCATGATGTCAGTGAGGTTAGAATTGAGCAGCAGTTGTCCTTAGAAGCACAGGGAATTGTAATTCTCAGCATTTGAAATGAGAATTGAGGAGAGAATCAAGCCCTCTTTGGCAGTGAAGAGATAAAAATCTGCCTAATTACAGATTTTAGAACAATATGTTAGAGATTCTCAAGGAAGGGGACAAAAGGAAAAAAAACAGCAGTATAGTCCTAGGGAACTGAGGGTCATAAGATAAACTATTATACCATTAAGGGAGGGAAAACATGACTCAGAAGCATTAAAATATATTAAAAAGACTTTTTAAAAAAAAGTTTGAAACTCATTAGCAATGAATTAAGCTTCAGAAAATCCCTTCCCACCTTTAGAAATTTATTTTCAGCTAAATAAAAAGCCTTCAAAGTTGGCTGGTCAGTCCTTTCCTTCTCCTTCACCTCCCCAGGAAAGGGCTGCCAAAAAAGCCTCTGTCTATGGCAGATTCCCAGGATAATGTCTTTGGAGAAGAGGAGTAGGTAAGAGCTTCCACCAAAAATCATGATGATATTTCTATATGCAGTCTTTATAGCAATTCTACAGTTTTAAATAGGGATGAATTAGACAAATACAACTTTTTCCATTTTAAAACTAAAATAAAACGTTTTTAGCCACGCCTCATAAAAAGAGGTGGACAGACTTAATTTTTTTTAACAGAGGAGAGCTAGAAAATGAACTTTTCCTTCCATATATTTAATAATGATCTTAAATCTGCTGTGCTTGTTCAAGGTATGATTCTGTAATAAACTTCTTCACAATCTGATGCAGATTTGGTTGACATAAGCCCTAATTGTGTGCTAAAATTAGTCTAGTTAGTCTTTTCTATTCAATGAAAGCCTCGTGGACCAGCTCAGTTTCTGATTCAGAAATTTCAAGAAGCCTGAGATAGAGATGTTAGCACAGGGGGAGAGTGGTGATGAAAGATGAAGGCTCCAACCTGCCAGAAAATGGTCAGCACTTCTCAGGATCAATTCCTTTTAAAAATCCTATATAGAAATGCTTCTGTTCTTTCTATTTTGACAGCACTCTCAGATTGGCCTTGGGTAGGATTCCTGCAAGAACAGAGCTCTCTTGCATGACCCACGGCCGTAAAAACCAGCTACCAGCATTGTTCATCCCCAGAACCCTCTGTGGTGCAGCTTGTAAGGCTTTGTCAAGTAAGACATTTCTTTTGAAACCTTCTACTACTTCTTTTTATTTTTTTTTTCCTCCAGGGAAAACTTACTATCTGCTTCAGCTGCTGCATGGAAAATGAAAACACATCTCTGTCTGTCAGGGCTTGAGGGCACCACGAGATGTCAGTGGCCCTGCCCAGCCTCACCTGGGACCTTCTCCATGGGTTCAGGAGCCCCATTTCAGCTCAGCCTGGGGGTTTGAGACCCTTCTGCACAGGGCTGCAAGGGCCCCTCATCCCAGATTCCAGCCCCTCTTCCCCAGATCTGCCTTGCCACCATGGACCTTGATTCTTGAAAACGTTTATTTCTGAAAACTGAATGTTATTATTAGAAAACTGGAGACTGAAAGAGCCTAATTGCACTTCAGTAATTGTAAATTTTGTCTCTGAGCAAAAAGAGAAGCTAATAAAAGATGGAAAGTCAATTTGATTCAAAGTCAATCTGATCCTTTTTTTTTTCTTTCTCTTTAATCTGTTCAAATGTTAGGTAAAAATAAAATACATGCCCTGGATTCTCTGCTCAATAATTCCACTATAGCAAAGACAAACTGATTTATGATGGAAATGAAGGTAGTCCCGTGGCTTGGGGTTTGTTTTGTTTCTTTTCTGTATTTGCTCTTACATGCAGAGTGCCACACAAATGTATTTAAGACAAGAGTCTGAGCTGAGAAACTGACTGTGCTATTATTCAGGAGAATAGGAGAGCTTCAGTTCACTTCAAAAGAAACAAGATGGAGCCAATGATTTCCAATAAATCTGTGTTTGTGCCTGCAAAGAGCTCATCCAAGGGAGATTTGTCAGGAAACATCTGACAAAACCCTACCTAACCCAAAGGTGGCTTATTCTTGTAATAACACGGTTTATACACAAATTTCTCTTTTTGAGTTCTCAAACTAAAGATTTTTTTAAAATATCTACTAGAAAACATTAAAAATATCGATGTGATCACCTGAAATAAAAGGTCTTTTCCTCTGTCTTCCTTTCACCATAGTGCTTGCAGTGGGAGAGCAGAGTGGGAAGCTGTGCAGCAAGCTCTGAACACATTTTGTAATAGCTCAGAGTTTGAAAAATTACTCTAAATGAGCGAATATCCCATTTTGAAGAGTTCATAAATCTCACAAGAAAGCAAACTTGCTGTAGTTACTGAGCAAAAAGCAGGATCTTTTCAGCTCTTTGCTCTGCTCTTCAATTATTCAGCCCCTCCAAACAGGCAGTTCTGAGGGTGGTTTTGTTCCAGCTCCCCAAGCTGGGTGTTTAAAATGAGACAGCAACGTTCCACTGTCAGAGCTGTAGGCAGTGTTTAGCTTTAATCTTAATTTTATTTAAATACAACATTGTTTTATAGAATTACCTGGCTTTAGGCACAGGAGGCTTGTACTGAGAGCCTGCAAGATCAGCTCTGTGCTCACAACTGCAGTTTCCTTTGGTTCTACCTGGGTTCAGGATTTCCTTCCTGAGTTTTTCTTGTTTAATTTTCCTACACTGAGTTGTTCTCCAGGTAATGACACCAAGTACTGAACAGCAGAGGTGTCTGCCTCTGAAATCAGATCATGGGAATATTTGTTTCACGTGATCTCTTTCTATCCAGCAGTTCTCTGAAATAATTATGAACCTGAGGATTTTTATTTAGGGCGCTGTAGAATCAGAACTTTTATCATAAAACTCTGTTTCTATGTCTTTTTTTCTACCAAATTTAGGAATATTTATAACTGACAGTGGACCATTTCTAATGCTTTATCAAATATTATATATATATATATATATATTTTTTTTTTTTTTTTAAAGTAAAACCAAAGCTCTTGGAGATTTTAAGAAATGTCTGGAATATCTCAAGGCATAGTTAAACTGATTGTAATATTTTTTTTTATTTTCAGCCATGGGTCCTAAATACAATGTTGAAACATGTCAATATTCATATGAACATTGAATTTATTTGCTCAATTGTCTGATACTCAATTTTGCTGTTACGGGGTTGATAGTAATAAAAGTGGAATATAGTACATGAATTTACAAGTCAGTGTACTTCACCCTTGTTACCACAAGAATTCTTGTAATTATCACAGAGACTGCCCCCACAGAGGAGCAATCCAGCACTCTTTCCCCCCTCTATTTATGTTGGTACCATGAAAAAGAGAAAAAAAAACCCCAAATTTCTCTTTTAGTATGAAAAACAAAAGGTAAATGTTAGCCAGAGTTGTTTACCCACCACCTCTTTTTTCCTAATTTTGTATTTCCTCACTTGGAAAAGTCTTCATTGGTGATTCAATTCCTAGATAAATCTATTAGCATTTACCAGCTCATTCAACTCCTTGATATTAATTCTTGTTCAGGCTTAGATGGCAAATTAGACAAAAATGAGGCTAAAGATTTAAGCAGATACTTTTAATTATGTCTGGCTCTAATAGAAGATAGACAGAATCTTACAGGGCAGAATATTAAGCTACTTTCTCCTGCATGAAACTTTTATGCTTACAGCACAACCCACTCAGTGTAGTAGCAAATTCTTCCTTATTGCAGTTTTTTCAAGCTGATGTTTGTAGTTTTTCTCCTTCATTGCTGAGGCAGATTTTTTTTGGTGTATGAATTTGGGCATCTAAGTACTAAATGAAATTCCCTTCCAGCCTGCAGAAAAAGGAAGAAGAAGGCTGGGTGTAAGAGTGAGAAGCTGTCTCCCTGTTCTCCAGCTTGCAGTAAAAATTAGATCTTTAAACACCCTGCAACAGAGAGTGGGGAGGAAGAGGAACAGAGGACAACAGGAAGAGGAAGCTGCAGGATTCCAGTATGGAGGGAATCTCACTAAAGTTGATGAGAAATTCAACAAAACATTTGTGATTCTTTGGGGAAGGACAAAACTTTTCATCTGCTGTGGGGCTGAACTCCCTGGGGCTGTGCCTCAGGCTGTGAACCCCACAGAACTTTCCACTTTTCATTGCTCTCTCTGTTTTACCTGCTCCATCACAAAGGAGTGGGTGAACAGCTCCTTACAGAGCAGGAGTCTGAGCTGGGCAGTGCTCAGGGAAATACCTGCAGCACTGACAATCCAGGTGTTTTATTGGAGTCAAGGCCTGCTTTCTGTAACTGGAACACCTGGGAGGTGTTGGCTTGTCCATGAGTGACCTTGGCACTGCCCTGCCTAACCAATCTCTCTGTGCTCTTTGCTAACATCTCTACCTCAGGCTTTTTGAAATTTCTGAATCAGAAACTGAGCTGGTCCATGAGGCTTTCATTGAATAGAAAAAACCATCTAGACTAATCTTAGCACAGAATTAGGGCTTATGTCAACCAAATCTGCATCAGTTTGTGAAGAAGTCTATTACAGAAGTTTTGCACCCCACTCCAATTCAACTCCAGGCATGGACTGAGTTAAAGGAGGAGGAGTTCAGCTTTCAGCTTGCTTATTTACTGGGCAAATGTTTCTTTTACAGTTCGTGTTTAAGCCTACAGCGATGAGTATAGGCTGCCTGTTATAATCCTATGCAAATTTATTTAGTTTCCTGTATGCTAAAAGCATTCATTAGTTTTAATAAACACAAAGATTGGGAAATTGAGAGCTGTAATAATTGCTTTACACAGCATGGAACTTAATAATCAGGAAACAAACTCCTTTAAAACTCTTGTGTTTATACTACTGAAAGTGAAAGTACTGCTTTTACACTGTTGTCTTCAACAGATCTGATTTTTAGTGTTGCTTGAGTTTCCTTGAGGCAATTAGTTTGGAAAATTATCTGTTGGAATCGTTGTGGTGCATGGACTCAGTTTAATTGCAGAATGCTGACTTGCTTTGTGACATGGTGTTATTTCATAAAGTTACCAGCAGCCTTAACAGATGTGTAATGCTGCAGCTGAGGCACTGAAGTGTTTACAGTGTTCAGTTTGCGTGTAAATCCAGGAATACAGAAATTGCAAGGATGTCAGAATTTATGATAGCAACCTATTAATCTGTCAACAGCTCTAAAGGCCTCTAAAAGCTCAATTACCACAAAGGTGTCTCCACATTATTCCCACAGTTCTGGAGGAGTGAATCACGGTGAGGAAAAGGTGATGTTTATTTTGGTCAGTTCGATTGTTTTCTGTGCATTTCCTACACCCTGTTTGTTTCGTTTCTTACCATTTCTGCAAGTGTGGAATTAAAAAAAAAAAAACAAACCCAAACATTAAATCAATGCTCTGTCAGCCAGTTCATCTAATCTTTTAAAGTGATGTTTGCAGAGGAGCTATTCCTGGTGAATGGGAAATACATCGGCTGATCTCTCTGGGTTTATTTCTTCAGTCAGTGGTAGGAAAGAGGTTCTTCCAGAAGGTCACTAAATGTGTTCCTCTCTCCCCACCAGCTGTAGGAAGGTGCTGCTGTCTCAGTCAGTGCTCTCCAAGCAAACTAGCCAGCCTTTATTCCCTTACACCTTCAGGTCAGGGCAGGAAATTCTTATAAAATCCATAATTACCATGGACAAGACACAGTCCATGGCCAGTGGGCAGAGCTTTCCCTCAGCTCCAGAGGAGGAAGCCTGGGACAGCTCCTGAACCTGAGCAGCACTGGAGGTGTGGAGCCATCAGCCAGGGCCCAGTGGCTGCTGAGGTAATTATTGCCAAACCTCTCCATCTTTCTTAATTAGTAGCTTTGTTCTCCCTGCCAGCAACAGATCTCATCCTAGTTTATGTACTAATAAAATGCATTTCAGAGAATGCTGCAGTGCGCCAGCCCCCAAGAGTTGTGAAGGATTTGCTGTGAAGGATTTGCTGTCAGCCTGGAGCCAGCTTGTCCCCATCTCAGGAGCTCCTCTGGCAGCTCAGAGCAGCAGGTGCCTGGGGCTTGTCCCCACTTTCCAGAAGGCTTTTCTCCTTGTGCTCTGTGTTCCACAGGGAGCAGAGTTTAGGAGCAGCCTGGCATCCAGCAGCACTGGCATGTGGGGAAAGAAGGAATATTCTCTGAATTTTAAATTAATATTTTCTGAATTTTAAATTAAAGATGAATAGTATCTGAATTTTAAATTAACATCTATGTCAATTTAAATATTTTTTGAATTTTAAATCTTCTGAATTTTAAATTAACATCTATTAAACTACTGCTCTGCCATTGCTTAGAGATTTAAATACTGCTGGAGTAGAGTTCATTGTTCTCATTTAAGCTTTTATTGACCCCAGAGAAATTGCCCACAGCGTGGAACACAAGAATCTCTACAGTGCAGATTTGTATTTCATTTAATGTGATAGTAAATACAGTTGTATCAGAGGGGAGAAGCATCTTCAGGAGCCTTTTCTGATGCTGCAGATGGCTTTTTGCAAATACTGTACTGGTGGCTGGTGAAATCTCTGAAGGATGGAGTAAAATAAGTGAGGGCCACAACCTCAATTTACAACACACAAAATCAGAATTGGAAAGGCTTTTTGGGAAGGCACTGATTTTGTGAGTCTTGGTGTGTGTCTGTGTCTGTGCCCTTGTAAATGAGTGTGTAAATGTAAATCCCTGAGGATGTGCAGTGGTCCTGCCCTGTTGCAGTAAAGTAGAAAAAAACATTAAGGCTTCATAAAATCAGGCCTGCTCTCATAGAATCAGTGTCTGGCCTTGTCAAGCTGGCACTTTGCAAGTTCCCCTGTGAAAGCAATCCTGGTGTGAGCAGTTGGTGAACATCACAATCTGTTCCTGGGTAAAAAACAACCAGCACCTGTAGAAAATGTTTTTACACTGTTAGATAGAAAAATGAAAGCTGTCTCTCACAAACAACTTTCCCTGCACATCCACACTGAGAGTTTGAGTGACCAATCAATACAGAATAACAATTTGTTACTGACCAATAAAGAAATTGGCAAGAAAGCTCCTGACCAACTGGAGTCCCACACGAGGTGTGTAAAACTGCATAAAAAGGAGTTATGTGAATAAAGAGTGGGCTTTTTCCACCATGAAGAAAATGGAGTCCTGTGTGATTTATTCCCACACTGCCCTTCCTTTTTCCAGAGATTGGGGCTGATGGATTTTGGGGTTTCTCTGCAGTCACAGTGCAGGATTTTAACATTTCCTCTTTCCAGAGGGCAATGCTGCAGATGTCCCTGATGAGGCCGTGGTAACAGGGTGTGCCCACAGGGCTCAGGTATTTCCATGGGTAACCCAGTGATCTCCTTCCAGCCTGTGGAGTATTTACATCACCTTTGATGTGTGTGGATCAATGTTCCCATATGCTCTGGTTAGGAGTGATTTATGGAAGAGGAACTGGAGGCTGATCCAGTGAAATAATCTTGTTTTACATACTAATTGCTGTACTATTTGATGTTTCCTTCAAAGTAGAAGCTTTTATCAGCACTTTAAGTTGAGTTTGGATGGATTAACAAAGATTAGAATGGAAGTTGGAAGACAATATGAAGTGCAATACATTGTATAATGTTCATTCAGGACAAGAAAACACTTAAAAGATTAAGTAGCAGAATAACAATGAATTATATGATCTTTCTAAAATTAATAGAATTGTACTTTTTATCTTCAAAATACTCAATAAGCCAATGTCTATATTATAGATGGGCCGTAAGAAGAACTGCTGAAGTTTGAAGTTTCAACTGGAATTGCTGAAGCTTTCTGGAAATGTCATTCAGAACGCACCATTATTTGTGTGACACAGGAAGGAAGAAGGCTCAGTGCTCTGATTCTCTGGTGGATGTTTTGCTACTGCTTAGTGGAAGTGTTTGTTATATTCTGCTCTGCTTCCCTCTCTTTGGCTGTGAATTCATCACCTGCAATTGAAGTGTACTTTATTCCGTGGTCGCTGTTTCCTCGTGGATGCTGAGGAGGAGATGTGCGGGAGCAGACAAATCCACTTTGTGTCACCTGGCTGGGTCAGCTGTGCCACTGAACAGGGACAGTGTGGGCAGGAACTTCCTTTTTCCTAAATGCAAGACTTGCTCTGTGTACAGACTTCCTCCCTTGACTACTGCTGTGCTCTCCTTCATGAAATATTTATTTGAACCCCCTTTCCCATTTGATTTTTTTTTGCTTGCATCCTAATGAGACGTGACAGGGGGATAGCAGACTGCTAAAGCATGGAGACCTGTAAATAAAGGAACTGTTCCATCTTATTAAATTTGGGAGGGAAAAAAAAAACAAACCAGAGAGACCTGTTTCATATGCTATTAGATTATTTCCCCACAGTCACAGGTATTTTGGTGACACTGGCTCAGATTTAGTGGCTTTTTTAATGTATCAAACTTAATTTTCTCGCTTCAGCTCTGTCAGTCATGAAATAAAGTTTTCTCCTTTGCTTTTTAATTATTCCATGGATTAATATATTGAATATGGGCTCATTTCTATGCCTCAAATTAAGCTAGCTCTGTTTCAGCTTTTTCTCAATTACTCCTGTAATTAAGACCCATTAACCCATGGCAGAGAATAAAATAAGAAAGTAGAAACAAAAATTAAAAAGTGGGGGAGAGAAGTCGCTATTTGGCTTCCTTAATCATAAATTGCTTAAAATTCTTTCTGGAACAGCCACTAGAAGGGAATTTATTAAGGAACTTGACAGCCTCTATGTAGTTTTGAGAAGAACATAAAGTTTTCAGACAATAGTCCCATCAGGGATCCCAGTTGTAAACAGTCTGGATGTACCCACTTAATTACATGAAAACCTGGCATGGTGCTCTGGGGGAGAATTAAAAACTGCTAAACCTGCATCCCACACTGGAAGTGGGATATTTAATCAAGTCAAAAGCTTCATTGCACCCTATAGCCAGCCAAGTGAAATCTAGGCTGTTAAATATTTTATTAGGGCTGGTGTTCACTCCAGCCGTATATCAGGGCATGGTAACAGCAGCAGGAGGGTTTCTTTCACCCAGGGAGGGTGGGACTCTGCTGGGTGATTTTCCTGGGCACTTAGGGTGGTTTCTGTGGGAAATGGCCTCAAGGAGAGCCATGCTCAAGCTCTGAAGTGGCCCTGGCTGAAATGTGTGAAGATGGTCTGGATGCTGCACAGGAAAGAACAACTGGTAAATGTGCACCATTTTTTATTCTTTTTACACTGCCAGGCACCATTAACTGCATTAATGTAAAAAAATGAGGGCATTGTAGTAACTCACTGACACACAGACTATTTTTGCTCAAGCCCAAGGACACAGCTTAAAAAAAATAATAGAGGCAAAAACATGGGGTTTGCTTCAAAGCAAGCTCATAAAACTGAAAAATATAGGGTTCCTCCTATGATGCTTGTGAAACCAGCTGTATTATTTTTTTTTTTTTTTTAATTTTTTTGACCACTTTTAGCACTCTTTCAGTGCTTTGGCAAGCAAGCTTGGACACCATGTAAGTTTGTGCTGCATTTCAGGTCAACACAGCTCTTTATTGGCTATAAATAATTTGTGAGGTATTCAGTGGTTTATGATGCCTGCACTCAAGGGCCACCATAAAAGCAGTTATGCACATAAGATGTCAAAAATACATTTTTCATACTTTTGGGATCTCCTAGGCCATTGCTTAGGGATTATTGCACGCCTGTGTGCAATAAAAGTGAAATGATAATCCTCTTCCTGAAATGTTTATCTCAAAATGCACTAAATTCAGGTCGAAACCTTTCCAGACATTAATGATCATTACCAAGTGTCATTGTCTTCAGCAGCTTAGCCCAGATAAGCTTTAAATGGAAAATTAATGGCTCTTTTGTAAAGAGAGGCCTTAGTTGAAGCAGCTTGCAGAGGCCACGTGCCCTGATGGCACACAGAGTGACTTCCCCAGTTTGCTGCCATCGACCCCAGGTGACAGCAGAGCTTTAGGAGTGCCAGTTACTGAAAGCACCATGGAACTGTGAGCACCCCCAAATCCCAGCTGAGTGTTCCCCTCATTGTCTGAGCCCTGTCCCCACGTCAGGCTGTACAGCAAAAAATGCAGCGGACCCCAGATCCAGGGAAGAGATGCTGATGTCTGGCTCCAGATCAGAAGGCTGAAGGATAGCTTTATTAAAACTATACTATATTACATTCATATACTATTTAAAGAGACACTATCCTATTCTACACACTCACTTCTTACTCACCTCTCTAACTCAAACTCGGGACTCTGCTGAGAGCCCAACACAGCTGGATCCCACTGGTCACTGACCCCAAACAACCTTCACCAGAATCCAGCCCAGCAATCACTGCAGGTGAACAATCTCCACACCACATTCCACATGGGGAAAACAAAGGGGCAGAGATAAAGATTGGTTTCTCTTCTTCTCTCTGTGCTTCTCCTGAGAGACAGAATTGTGTCTCTCTGTCCAGAGAATGGGAATGGCACAAGGCTGGAGCCCAGAATTAGCACAGGGTGTGTCCGCGGTTAATTAATTACTGGAGCAAGGTTCAGTTTGCTTCCTGAAGAAACAAGTCAATAATGTTTTATCTTCCTCTCATTTGATGCTTTTTGGAATCTTCACCTTCCTCCAAGACTCTGCAATAATGGGGTCTTCAATGTAGCTTTTTAGATGTATTTCTAACCTGTTTGAACTTCAAATGGCATCTTGTTTCATATGTTCTACAAAATACAAATACAGAGGAGGGGGAAAAAAGGCTAATTACCTCAGCTGGACAATGAAGAATTCCACACTAAATATCCCTCTGACTTTTCACCTTTCAAGGATGAATTGTCCCAGTTACTGCTGCCCCTAAGGTGTGCCCACATGAAAAGTTTGGCTGAGTTACACCACTGCAAAAATGTTGGAATTTGCAGTCCAAAGGATATTTAAATCTAGAGCTGGTGTATCTCTCAGCCCCCAAAACTTTAAACTTTAGCACCTTCATGTGTAATTATTGGCTCTTCTGTAACTTTGTATTTGCTAATACCATCATTTTAAAACCACATTGCACTTCTTCTTTATGTCTTTATTAAAAGTGATCAAAAGCTGGTTGAAATAGAAAATAGCTTTTATTGCAAGAGAAATAAAATCAGGTTTTCCATGATAGAGGGCAATCACTCAAGGACTTGTATCAGAAAATGTAAGAAGAAAGTAACACTTGGCAGAAAGGACAAGGAGGGAGGGAGTGATGCTGAGGTCAGTAAATTTGTCAGTAAACTCAGCTCAGAAGAGCAATTCTGGGGCTGGCTCTGCCCTGTTCCCTTGAGACACCGTTGCTTGAGATTTTAAACCACTTTCAAGTAGAATCTGAAGCTTCACAAGATTTCAGTGCTGTATTATTCCCAAGGGCTTGTACAGAAAAGATCAGGTTAAAGGACTTCGAAAAAAAAGCTGTATTAATGTAGGGACTGAGGAGATCTTGCTCAGTCACCGTGGTAGTTTTAAGACCTTCTGATGCAGCTGTTGTGAAGCCTGATGGTTGAAGCTCTTCACCTTACAGATGTTTCCCTCCTGTCCCTCAGGAAACTCTCACAGCTGTACCCTGAGTGTGTTCAGAGGGCCTTGCCATGGATAAACCATCCCTGAGTTTTGAGAACAGACATCAAAATAGAGCCAAACAGTGGGAATGAAGCGTGGCTATAAGAGGATTCTTTAATGAAAGAACAATTCCTTGGTTTCCAGAACTGGAATCTCTGGAAGTCCTGCGTGCTGAGATGTTGTTGGAATTTGAAAAACATTCCTCCAAAAATCCCCAGAAGATGTGATCAAGCTCTTTGGTTCATAATCCATACCCCACATGTGCAGGGAATTTGGGACTGGTTTTCAGGTATTTATTGCAGCTTTCTTTGTTAGAAACAAACAATATCTCAGCATAAGATGATCACCTTGAAGTCATGAAAATGCCTGCAGACACCTGTGTGGGAATGGGCATTATTCCCCTTGGATAGGTTCTGTAATCCTTTGGAACAGTTTTTCTCTGCCCATGCAGATGGTATTTAATGATTTCACTGCTGTGGGTCACTGTGATTCTCCTGTGTTCATTTATGCAGAGGAAATCAGCTCCTGAGAAGCAGGTTTGTATCTTTTGTAAGCAACCACGGCCTTGGGTGAATTGGGGGTTTCCTCCAAAAAGTGTCATTTTGATCTATGAATCTTCTCTGTAATGAGAGCAGAGAATAAAGGCACCGCAAGAAAGAAACTAATGAAAACAAAATCCAGCTGTAATGAGACCAGTAGGAAGAACAGGCTTTAGATAATTCTGCCTTCAAAAAGCTGACAGTTTAATTAAAATTCTTACTGGGAATGCTAGGTAATATAGCTTTGCATTTAATAGGAATATTTTGCAAAACAAGTGTGTGACTGTGCTTCAAAACATAAATTAATTGGTTGCTGGCTAGAAAAATGATTGCTGAGTGGGTGTTTGAACCATCCTCCTGCACCATTTGGTGTCCTGCCATGCTACAGGTGCTCCCTTTGCATGGCCAGTTTTGCAAAATTGAGCTGTTTCAATGTTTTCTTACTTCTAGTGAAGTCTGGAGCCTTATGTCATGAAAGGAAGGAAATAAAATATGAAAGAAAGGTAATTAATTTTTTCATTGCAATTGACACAAATCAAAGGTGTACACACTGTCTTCATTTTTAATCAAAGTGGGTTGAGTTCCAGGTAGGATTCATTTGGAATGAAACATGCAAAAAACCTTTTTGAAAGGGAATGTTGATATTTTCCCTTGAAGCCTCACAGACAGTAGTGTCTAAGCTTATCTTTGCAAAGTCCATGCAAAGCCTGGTGTCTGTCCTGCTTATCTCTTGCGTGTCGTGGTGCTTCAGAATTCCTGCCAATCTTTATTTTACACCACCACGAGTGGGTGAGAATTAATCCAGCTTTACAGCCAGGCTGAAAGAACAGAGGCAAAGTGATTTGCTCAAGGTCATTCAGAAGATTATTGGCAGAGCCAGGATTAAAACTTACTTTTTAAATCCTAAAAGATGAGCATTTTTAAGAGGTCTGGAAGTGTGGATGTGGGGGTATCTCTCAAGAATTGCAGCAAAATTGAAACACTTTCTTTGAAGCTCGTCTTGTCCACAGCAAACCATGTGGGCACATAAGAAAATAAATGGCATTTTTCATTCTCTTTTGGCCTCCCTCTTTAAATTGTGGTGCTTCAAATCAGCTGTTGGGGCCAAACTCTTCAAAGCTTCCTTTCTTACATCCTCCTTGGAATTCATGTTTGCATAAAAGGGGAAGGCAAAACCACGAGCTTGCCTCATAATTCATAGTTCTGCACGCTTTATTTTTAACCTTCCTATAAATTGCTGCTGGGAGAAGATTAGAGAGGATGTGGAAATCTGAGGGGTTTAAGAAATGGCTGTCTGTAAGTCTGCTTTGATACTTCCAGTTGGCTCTCTGCCAAATACCATTTGATTCTGCTGGTGAGCTGCTCCCAGGAAAAAAAAAAATAATAAATAAAATCGGAGTAGTCCTAAAAAAAATCCAACTCCTGCAAGGGATGTGTGTCATTAGTGAGATGATTATTGGTGTTGAACTGCAGGGGTTAAACCCCAGTGGTTCTCTGGGTGCTTCCTGCAGGGGTTGGTTTCTATTTATCCACTAAAACAGGGTGAAGATCAGGAAGCTAAACGAGGGGAGGGAGTTGATTAGCACTTGGTTCTGCTGGTTTGCCACTGTTTTTCTGTGCAGAAACAAGAGTCTATATTCTGGTTCAGAGTTCAAGCAAAACTCCTAATAAAAAAGGAATATAAAAGCTAAAAAGAGTGTAGAGATGATTATTAAACAGCTGAGCCTGCCAAACGTCTGTAGAGTATGTGTGAGAGCATTAACAGAACAACAGCACTTGGGCTGCTTTGTTTTAAAATTTTATTGCACTTATTTCATGCTAAAACCACATTTAAGGTTCCAACTTCAAAACATTTTGTAATGAATACTTGTTGAGCAATCCTTTAGAGCAGAGTTCTTTATAGGTCCATTTAAAAGCTCCAAACCAGGCTCCTTCTCACCCTCCAGTGTTTATTCCTGTGAACTCCATGATGCATTTTTGCCCTTCCTTGCACAAAGAGCTCTGGAGCCCAGTTCCTTCATCATGGTGCTGAAAGTTCCAATTTTCTGTTGTGTTCCCAAGGGAATTCCTTGGTTTTCTGCTCTGCTGTGCCACAGAATTTCCCTTCTTAGGAAAACCAGAAGCAGCATAAATAGTTCCAAGTATCACCAAGAAATCAAATGAGCAGTTGCTCAATCAAACTCTTGTTGCTCAGGAATTCCAGCGCTGTCAAATTATTGAGAATATGTGGCTGTTTCCAGGAGTAGAAACTCTTGGTAGCAAAAAGTGCCTTGAGATTGTTATTGCATGTTGGAGCAGAGTGCAGCCCAGACATTAAAACATCTATTTATTCATGGCATCTGTAAATCACAGTTACCCTCAGGCTCTGCAAGAGCTCATGGAAAGTCCAGGATGAATAAATATTTCTGTGCAAGTGAAGAAAGAGCTGCATGAAATATCTGTTTGTTAATTCCTGGGATGGGATACTTAAAGACTTCTGATAAAGAGAACTCCAGGAAGAGCTATTCATCTTCAAACTGATCTTTTGGTTATAATTTTGTGTCTGTAGAAACTCTGCTAGTTTGCAAATATAATAACATCAGCAAAGCTTGATTATGTCAGTAACTTCCTGGGGATTCCACAACAACAACTTAATTAATGGGGAGGTGATTTGAAGATTTGGCATGAAAATACAGGAGTGCAGAGTGAGCTGGATCTGTAAATTTTTTGAACAATCAGCTTTTCCAAGTTGCTGAACTTGAGCAAACTGCACATCTGGCATCACATCTCTTTGTATAAGTGCTTGTCTGCTTCCTGATAACTTATTAAAAGAGTAGCCTGAGGCTTAGCCCTTGTCCAGCTGGGCTGGGATGGGGACAGAACTGTGCTTCTGGAATTTTGGGTGGGACATTCTTGCTAAGTGCTTCACAGATTGGAGGGAATTACACAAATCACTCAAATATGAACAGCATCTGTGACATTGAACCTTGCTAATGGGGGTGGATGTGTTGACCCTGTAAGACAAGTCCCAGTGAAAATCCCTCTGGATCAGAGCTGAAGCAAGTGAGACTTGCACCTTGCATGGCAGAACTTTGGAACTCTGGAGCTTGGATGAACTGTGCTCTGACTTTTCAGCTGCTCACAGTCTGCAGAAACGGTTTCTTAGCAGAGAGTTTATTTCCTGAGAGGTCTGGAAACAAAACCAAATTGGGGAGCCAACAGTGAAGCTTAAACCTCAACAAGTCTTTAAGCGTGTCAGGTGTCTGGTTCCTACTTGGGACAGAAACACTCCTTAGGCTTAGGAAAATTTTGGACAAAAAGTAAGAAAATAAGTGCACTAAAACACAGAACTGTACTGAGAGCTGCATTTATTGACCAGAGTGCTTATGCCATATTTATTTAATTTATAGAATCCTAGGATCCCAGACTGGTTTGGGCTGGAAGGGACATTAAAGCTCATCCATTTCCATCCTCTGCCATGGCAGGGACACCTTCCACTGTCCCAGGTTGCTCCAAGCCCCAGTGTCCTACCTGGCCTTGGACACTTCCAGGGGTGGCGAGTCCTAAAATTCCCTGGCCTTATTTTCTCAGAAGCCTTCATTTCCCCATCTCTGCAAGAGAAACACAGCCTTTCTGTCCTTGTAACTCCGTGACGTACATTAAAAACTTTTCCTGGATTCTTCCTAACTCTGACGGAGAATTTGACAAAAGAGAAAAGAAGAAAAGGTGGGGAAAAAACGTTACTAAAAAGAAAAAAATGTTCTTAAATCAGAGACCTGTCAATAGCATCATGCAAACTAAATTTAACAGCTAATTTACTCGTGACAGAAATATAATCCATATAATTTATGCATCTAATATAATCTGTCATTTGTGTTTAAGGAGGAGAGCATGGCAGCATCTAATAAAATGTAGAAGAAAAATGAGTTTGTGAGGTGAGTGACAGAAATGTTCATTACCTCAGTTCTTTCCTGCAGTGTTCCTCTCTTCTAAGGCAGGAATCTTAAGAATTTGATCCTTATGAAGTAGAAAATTACTACTTGAAAGGACATTTTTTTTCTTCCCCTTTCTTGTCAAAACCTAAAATTGTTCCAGTTCAAAACCAATCAAAGAAGAAACAGAAAATTCTGACTTCATCCCTGTCCAAAGAGAGCAAGGAGAAAAGAGGCCAAGGGCTCCTTCAGAGATGAAAGACATGTGGAAGTTAATTTGAAATCACCATCAGTTATTCAGGATGTGCATTAGGTGCACACAGGTGTGTGAGAGAGGTTTGGACATTCTGCAGCCTGTGCTGGGCGAGAGAAACCCCAAAAGCTCTGAAAGAACCCTGAATATGTGATGCTATAGCATCATCCTGAAGTGAGTTCGTGTTGGGGCTGCATTTGGAATCACAAAGCAGCAGTGAGGAAACAGTGGGGTATTGAAAAGCACTCCAGGGAAAAGCTGAGAGAGATTCTGGGTGGATTTTCCTGTTGCTTTTGAACGTGGCATGGGATGATTAATGATGTAAAAGTCCAAAAAAAGCAACACCCCGTGGTTGTAGCAGCACAAACTGAAGGGTTTTCACCCCAACCCCAGGGCAGGTCAGAGATTTTGCTAATCAGAGATTTTTCACTGGCTGCAGAGCAGGGGAGTCAGAGGGCTGTGAAAGGACTGCTGGGGCTCTCACTGGGACTGACACGTTCCCTGCTGCACCCTGGTTTGGGGGTTTTGCTCTCTGTGGGTCCAGCAGCCCCACAGAGCTGCTTTCTGTGGTTTCTGTGCAATTTGAACCCTGTTAATGCCATATCTGAGGGAAGGCACCACTCCTCCAGTTCAGAGCATCTTCTAACAGTATAAAACAAGAAGCTTCTCTGCACAATTGCATGAAAGCAACTTTCTGAAAAATATAAATCTGGTGTAAAATCCTTCTGGCTGTGGCAGGCATTAATTCCTGTAACAATATTTGCTATTTATTGCATGTTGGCATTTGGGAGTTCAGAGATACTGCAGTACATTGCAGACAGTGTGATATTTATGTGATGGGATAAACACATTTATCCATAGGCATTTCTCTATTAGATTAAGACAAACTGTTGATTTATAAAAGGAAAAATGTGTTTGCAGAACAGACAACCTCTGGCTTTTTGTTTATTTCGGTTGTAATCTTATGATATTATTCCTTTAAAGCAGAAGGCTGGCTCCCTTGCTAATTGTATTTCTGATATTTAGCAATAGCAAATGGAACAAATGCAGCATATTTTCTATAGGTTATTCTTCTAGACACATGGAAACTCAGAACTCATGTGGCACTTTCTAAAACTAATACTTCTGGTTAAGTACTTTTAAAATATTTAAATGCCTCAAACACTGAAATATTTAAACTTGAATGAACAGCAAGTTTAATCAATTTTATTTGAAATAAAAGGATGAAGCTGGAGATGCAGTGTTTCAGCAAAATTATGGCTGGGTATTTCCCTTCAAGCAGTTTTATTTCAGATGTTACTTTGGGGAAAGAATTTATTGCTCCAGATTTGCACAATGCTGTTTTTCTACCCCCATAATCTGGTTTTCTGTAGGGCCTTTTAAAATAAATTCCACTAAAATCATCCCCTTTGAGCAGGCTTCCTGCCCATCTCATTGGCCATTTAATATTATTAAATGGGGATTTGTTTATCCAACATGGTTTTTAGCCTCCTCAGTGAGGTTTGGGGTTATTCAGTTACAAAAGCAAGTGACTTTGGAGCTGGGAATCCAAATAGGGAGCTGGAGAAGCAGAAGAAAAATGTGACAAGTACAGTGCAATTATCAGTACCTGAAACCTTTCCAAGAACATTTTGTCACAAAATAAAAACCCAGTTTTGCCAGAATAGAAGCTTTCCAAGAGTCCATACTCAATTCAGGAAACTGTAGTTGTGAAAAAGAAGTCAAAAATGAGTCATTTCAAGAAATGTCAAAACATTTCTGAAGGAGAACTTGTGTTGGGTTTGTTTTTCTTTTTATTATTTTTTTGGTGTTAATTTTGATGCTATATCTTTTAAAAAAGTACTGAAATCAAATATTTCACTTGGCTCAAAATGCCCAATGTGCCAGCTTTGTAGGGAACTCTAAGTGGCAGATTTAGAGGAGATTTGGGATGAAAATTAGTTTCACAATGGATGTTTTTGTTGCCTTTGGCCAGGGCTAAAAACCAGAATATCTTGCACTGTCACAGAGGCTCCTCAGAAGTTTGTGCTCTCCTTTGGGGCAAAATTTACCTCCTGAGTGTGTGCAAAGGAAAAGCATAAAAGCAAAAGTCAGTCAGGAGATATCTGACATATCTCAAAACAGAACAAGGTTGAGAGGCTAAAGCAATGTGTGCAGGACAGCTGAAAAGATGCAAAGAGTGGCTGGAACAACAGAGATGGGAGATAAAGAATATTTTAAAAATCCATCTGACATCAGTGTCAGAAAGTCATTGCTTTTTATGTCATTACTCTTTTATCTCCACTTTGGAAGCTTTCAAACATCAAGGCTGAACATTTTATCGTGGTGTTTAACACTTGAGTGCTTAATCACTGCACCCAAATGAATATGAAACCACATATTTTGATTTTTTAACTTGCTGCAAAATGTCTTGTTCTTGCCCTAACAAAGAGGATGAGCTCATATCTTTATGTGTCATCTTTAAGCACAGATAGCCAGCTTTGTCCCAGTGGTTACCAGTGAATATTTAGTTTGTCTGGAGTGAATAAATGCACAAAACAGGATGGGAAATGTTGTGAAGGAAAGGCAGGCCAGAGGAGGTCAGAATTCCCCTGTGCCCTTGCCAGGTGTGGCTGTGTCTGCACTTGCTCTTGTCAGGAAAATCAATCCACAAACACCAGAGCTTTATGTCCAAAAAGGAGACAGAGGAGTCCTGTAACTTTATTTGAATAAAGGGAGAGGCCATGGGGCATTCCCCTGGGGTCTCTCAAATTTCTGGAGGACTCAGCCTCCTTTTTATCCCAATTTCCCACATTCCCCTCTCTCTTTCCACACTGGCTGAGGTACTTGAGAGGTTCAGACTTCCCAGAACACCTGATACCAAAGATTTCCCTCTAATGTACAACCCTCCCTTTTCATTTTTAATTCTTATGGAATTTATGGTTTTTCCCCATTGTTTCTTTCATCTTTCAATGTCTAATTTCATTTTTCAGCAAACCTACAGTTTGTTTGTAAAGGCAAATATCTTTTTCCATTCATCAATCAGTGGAATCCTTCCCACTGTTTCTTTCATCTCTCAGTGCCAGTTTTATCTACCAGTAGACCCACAGCTTGTTTGTAAAGACAAATCCCTCATCCCTCTCACTGTGATCCTTGCCATTAATGCAGAGCCAATCACACCAGCAAGGAAAGAGCTTTAAGGTGACCAAAAATATGAAGCCCCAAAGTGCCTCTAATGCTTCCAGGTTGACTTTAATTTTGGGTTTGGTTAGAGGTCCTAAAAGAGAATGTGCTTGGTAGTGTCTCATCATGATGACCTCTTCAGATTAGGCCTGCTTGGATTTGATGGAACTAAATAGAGCGTGGAGAATGCTGGTAAAATTCCTTTTTAGTTCTCATAGTTCTTTGCCATTAAGTTCTTTGTTTTATAAATTATTTTGCATTTATTAAAAAAAAAAAAGGGAAGATCGGGTGAAAGTGCCACTGACCTGCGCTGCAAAGTCAGCAGCTACCCTGGGCATCAGTGGGATTGCCAATATTATAATTTCTAATGTGCACTTAGGATAAAAAATAATAAATGTCTATTTCCTCCGTGTTCAGCTGAAATGAGATCCCACTGGAGGAGAAGTGCTTCTGCCTGGTGAGAAGCACAGTGTTCTGATGGAAATGGTGGAGAAATGGAAACTGGTGGGTCCGTGTGATCCCTGACTGTTAACGGCTGCATCAGAAGAGCAATCTCCAGCTCGAGACTTCCAGGAGAAAGCCACAGCTGAGTGAAGGCCTTTAAACAGAATTATTACATGGATGGGTGCTGGGATTCAGAGCAGGAACTGCTCCTCATGCAGGGAAAAAGCAGGTGTTGAGTCCATGTGAGCAAAGGATAAGGTTTTCCAGGTGAAGCTTAGCTGACATCTGCTGGGAAAAACGGTATTTTCTAAAAACACATCTCATGTCATTGTAAAATCATGTCTCCACTGCCAGCTCAAGTGTCATGGGGCTTTAAAATTCTGGAGGAGCAGGTACTGGAAATGAAGGTACAGTTAATTATCTTGTGGAGGTGTGGTTTTGGTGGGAACAATCCATCCCTTTTTAGCATAATTTGCAACATTTACAAGACCTTTCTCCAAAAGGCTTAGAGGCTTGAGAGCAGTTGCCTCAATGGGCACAGAGCTTAAAAAAAGAGATAAAAATAATAATACTCCTGAGAGAGCCAGGGAAGTGAAGCCAAGTGAGTTATGAAAAGATTTGCCTCATGATTGCTCTAATTTTGTAGAAAGTGCTATACCTTAGAAAAAGCTGCCTTGTATTCAATTTACATAAAGTGTTTTAGTACCAGAGCAAGAAAGTTATAATTTGTCTCCCCTGAGGACAGTAATCTCACAACAGAAGAAGACAGAATGGGTAGAAATATGGAACTAAACTAGCAAAAAGCAAACCCCTAAATAATCCACTTTTGTCACCTAAGCATAAAAAGAAAGAAAAAAACAAAAGGAGAAACAAGTGTTACAGTAATTGTATTCATATGAAAAACAGAGCTACCACTCTTAAAAATTTCCATACTGCCCAACCACTGGGAATGTTGCCTTGAGCACAGCTTTTCCTCTGAACCAATATTCAGAACACTTAAAAAATAAAGTTATTAGTTTTACAGATAGATTGAAGCCAGTGTCTTATTTGGAATGGAAAGCTCCTGTCATCAGGAAAACCTTCCTAACAAAATAGAGAGAGAAGAGGAGAGGTTTTGAGCTTCTGCTCAGCTTGATGAGCTTGTACTTTCTCCTTAATCTGTCTGTAAATCAGGTTATTCCTGGCTGCAGACAGAGGAGTTCCCAAGGGCAGGAATTCTGCCCTCTCACTCCCTGAAGAAGTGGCTGCCCCCAAATCTGCCTCCTCCCTGCAGCTCCACTCCTTGGTTCAGTTCTAAAATCCCCTTCTTCCCTCTCAGCAGGATTTTTATGGCTCTTGGGTAGCCAGAACCTCACTGCAACTGCAGACCCTGGCCCTGCACCCCCAAATCACAGTCTCAAGCTGTGTCAGGGGAAATACAGGTTGGATATCAGGAAAATTATTTTCATGGAAAGAGTGATAAAGTATTGGAATTCTCTGCCTGGGGAGGTGGTGCAGTCACCATCCCTGGATGGTTTAAATAAGCCTCCATGTGGCCAGGGTTTAGTTCAGGTGTTGGGGCTGGGTTGGACTCGAGGATCTTGAAGGTCTCTTCCAACCCAGTGATTCTGGGAATTCTGGGAATTCTGTGAAATCCCAGCAGCTGAGCTGAGGAACTCAGCATTTGAACTTCTGCAAAAGCTCTCCTGCATTGGGAAGATTTCTGTGTCTCGGGGAGCAGGTGGTCATTCCAGCCTTTGATTTGTTCTATTTTTCATCAAGTGAAAGCCCTTTCCCTGTTTTACACAGCAAACATTTAATGTTTGAGAATTGAGCAGTGTCTTTAAATTTGTCTTAAAGCATCAAGGCTGCAAAGACAACAAGGTACCAAGGGTTCCACTTTTTTATAGTTCCTGGTTTTTTCTCTGCTGTTACTTTGTAAAACAAAGCTGCATTTATTGCTTTTTTGGAGCAATAGGTTTTATGGGGTTTATGTGATGGATGCCTTAAGGCAGCACAACACATTTTCCTTTCCTGAGGTTTTTCTTCTGTGTGTGTATGTCTGTGCTTAAAGGGAGAGTGAAATTATCCAAACAGGAAAAAAGGAGGCAAAGGGATGTCTTGGTTTGAAAAGCCAGGTGTCTGCTAAGGAAGGCAGGCGCCTCCCCTGAAATGGAAAATGTGAACCCCCTCCCTCTGAACTATTATAATTCTGAAATTAAAAGGCTCTCAGGCAAAGTCATGGGAATAGAAATAACAGTTCTTTCTTAGGAAAAATAAAAATACAAATGTAATAGTACAAACAAAAAAAAAAAAAAAAAAAAAAAAAAAAAAATCCACTGCCAGAGTCAGAGCAGGCCCTGGCAGGCTGTGGGTCAGGGTGGTGGCAGCAGTGCCATTCCATGGGGGCTCAGCCCTCCTGCAGTGCCAGCTGTGCTTCTGCTGGAGCAGGATCCTGGACAAGGCTGGAGTTTTCCTCTGGAGCTCCAGGGCTGCTGGAGATGGGCCTGGGCTCCCTCTGGGAATGCAGTGGGGCAGAAAGCTGCTCCTCTGGGAATGCAGTGGGGCAGAAAGCTGCTCCTCTGGGAATGCAGTGGGGAAGGAAGCTGCTCCTCTGGGAATGCAGTGGGCAAAGGCTGCTGTGGTGTCCCAAAATCTTAGATTGTATCCAGGTAGGAATGCTTGGCTCCTCCCCTGGGCGGAGCCTCTCCCCATGGGATGATGGAATTTTCTCAGCCATGCAGGGATACTCACTGGCCATGAACAGAAGATAATTAATAATTAATGGCCCACAAACAGAAGAGATCTCCTGGAGGGAGGATTGGTTGTGGGAGAGATAAAGAAAACTGCCCAATGAACAGAAATAACTGCCCCACCTCTGACAGATGGCAACAGAACACACACCCCCATTTCCCACCTAAGACAAAGGATGAGCCGGGAATGGTTCTGGCTGGAAACTGAAGGGAGGGAAAGAGCAACAAAAGCAGTGGTAAGTACATATTAGAATTTACATTCTGGTTGAACAGTAAAGCACCCAAATGAGCAGAATCCAGCTTCAGATTCTGCAGCACTCAAGGTAAACATATGCAAACTGCCACTTAGAACATTCACTTGTCTTTTGTTGACAATATAATCTCTTCTTTAATTGACAATCACAGTTACACTTAAAAACCCCATTTGAGCTCACTTACCTCTCTGCAAATTTATCACTGTGATAAAAGCTATCAAAACAATAGGAACAGTTATATATGCCTCATATCTAATTATTTCCACAGATTTAAATTGCTTTCTCTAACTGAAAGTAGCAGGTTTATGCCTTTTTTTTCCCCAAACAGTCCCAAATGTCCCCATAACAGTAGATTTCTACCACTTTGCTTTGTAAGCAGAATCAAAACATGGTAACACATAATCCTGAAAGTTTCATAGCAAAGTGAGATGTCTCATTCTTTTGATGCTCTTTCTTTCCACATATTTATAGTTTCTTGCAAGGAAATGTAAGGAGGACATTCACGTGCATCTTCCTTACACTGGATTCATATGTGGTTTCATATTTTTCACTGTGGTTTGATATTTTCTATCTAGGAAAACAGAAACAGAAGCATCAATACCTTGGAGAAGCAGAATTATTAGAGAGGGAATTTATAACCCTGCATGGGTTTGTAGGATGTCACTTTCCAGATCTGCTTATAACTGACAATTTGAACTAAAGGCTTAAATACATAGTAGAGAACACTGAATTTTTATTTATTAAGGGAGGAAGGCTCAAGAATAATCTTGACTCAACATTAAAGCTGATGTTCTTTAGACATTAAAGGATGGGCAAATGGAATTGTTGCACTCAAATCCACGTAAGTGTTGATCCAAATGCATAATGAATATAAATATAAATGATTACTAAAATATAAATGATTCCTAATTTTAAAAAATTATGTATATGAGGCTATAATTTTTATGAGTAAGGCACATAAGCCTCTTCTCCCAGGTAACGAGAGACTGGATGAGAGGAAATGCCCTCAGGTTGTGCTGGGAAGCTTTGGTTTAGATAACAGGAAAGATATTTTCATGGAAAGAGTTGTCAGTCATTGGAATGGGCTGTGTGGGGATGTGGTGCAGTCAGCAGAGCTGGAAATGTTCCAAAAATGTATGGGGTGGCACTTGAGGGCAGGGTTTAGTGGTGACCCTGCTGATGCTGCTGTTGATGTTGGATTTGATGGTCCTCTCCAGCCTTAACAATCCAGTGACTCTCTGGCTGTTACTTCATTGTTTTTAATTTCTTGTAAATTCTGTCCTGTCCATGACAGGTCAGACTGGGCAGTGCTGAGGAACCAGGTAACTACACCTTACAAATATTTTGCTGCCTTTCAACTAATTTTGCAGTTTGGATCAGAGATTTCTTCATCACTGTCCGTATTAAATTTACAATTAAATAATTCACTTCCTGTATCAGCCCTCAGCTGCTGGGTCAAGGCTGAAAAGGCAATAACAGTTACAAAACTGCAAAGTGGCTTTAATGGCCAGTGGGTAGGAGCAAATTTTTTGTGACTCACATAAAAATCAAAACATTGAGGCAATAGAATTCTTTTACTTCTGAATTTGCAGTTGCAAGATCAGTGCTTAGCACCAAGTGGGAGATGATAGTCTTTACATGTAATGGTATTTCATTAGCTTGCCTATTTATTCAAATTATGCTTTTACTGTTATAGAACTGTTCTGTTTA
Source organism: Vidua chalybeata (assembly GCF_026979565.1). Lineage (NCBI taxonomy): Eukaryota > Metazoa > Chordata > Aves > Passeriformes > Viduidae > Vidua > Vidua chalybeata. The sequence continues at coordinate 17,919,598 of NC_071540.1, forward strand.
TGTTTACATTTTATAGTCCTATGTTTACTTAAGAGAATAACTTGAAACCATTCCACAGATGTAGCAGCACTGAAAACCTGCCACAATCCAGTGAGAAAGTGCTTCGTTAGGAAATGTCATTTAATCAAAACCATTCAGACTGTTAGGGAGAAAAAACCCCACACACTTTTATGGAAATTGCATCAAATAAAGGGTGTGCTGCTGATTCTTGGCTGAGGTGCAGTTGGAGAGTCAGTGTTCATGTTTTCAGTGGCCTCTGAAAGAGTGCTTTAGGGAATATAAATAATAATATAAATAATAACAACAAGGATCATTATATCATTACTAATTTCTTGTAATTATATTATTATTTTTATTAAAAATTAGATATAATTAGATATAATTATATACACTATATAATATAATTCAATATATATTGAATAATATATATTGAATATATATCTTGAATGTATATATATAGAATAGATATAATATATATAATTATATCTTGAATATATATATAGAAATATATATTATTCAATATAAATTATTTCTATAGATGTAATTTTTGTTTTTTTTCAGCTATCAGCTGCGACACCAGGAAGCTGACATGGTGAAATATTCCACACAGCTTCTGGAGAAAGCCTTGGTTGGTGCTGGCATCAGAGGGCTTCAGGATGGGGAACCATAATAAATAATGTGCAATCCTTCTGCAGAGTAGCAGCAAACACCAAACTCCCAATTTTAGGTTGCTCAGTGGCTCCTCAGCATTTGCAAATAAAGCTGGATTTTGAGGCTGTGAGTCAGAAGCTCGAACACACCCCCATCAGGCTGTGCTGGGTCAGGCTTTGGGAATGTTTTCTTCCCAGGAGACCCAAATCTGCAGTTTTCTCCTGGTGTTTTGGACCCCTCTGTGCGAGGGCACAGAGATTGTCATGGTTTGTGCAGCGGGGAAATGGACTGTGGGAAGCTCACTAGCTGCCTTTGGAATTAGGAATTATTCCCAGTTGCTGGGGGCAGTGTGTCCACGGTCGTTCCAGGTCAAGCTGCTGTAATTCCATAAATTGTCTCCTTGGCTCTGTTCCTGCTGCTCTAAGGGGGTTTTTCTCCAGTCACTGAGAGGCTTATGCAATGTTTTCTGTTTAAGGACCTTGAGGACTTTACTGTTTCAGAGCAAGATGAGTAAAGATCATGATGCTTAATAAAATAATTATGAATTTAGTCATTTATCTTGCAAGTCTGCCATGTTCTCATCCATAAGGAGGGGGAAATATGAAAGTGTTAATTGATATTTCTCATTAAATGACAACATTTGTAGATAAATCCCAAAGTATGAATTTTGGCCAAATCCAGACATTTCTGTGTGATTGGTAACTGGGTTCAAAAGGTCTTCATTTTACATTTTGGCTTATTGAGTCTTTTCAAAGAAAACTGAAAGTTAAAAAGCTCATTTTTAAAATGTATTTAAATTAAATATCATTCTTTCAGCTTCAGGGTTCATAAATGTTTTCAGTCAAACCAGTATCTATTAGAAAATATTTAAATAGACATTACAAAAGTAAGTATGGAAAGAATTAATTTGCAACATTTTATCATAAAGGCATTTGCAAATTGCTTCCTACATTACTCGACTATTTATAGTTATTTGTTCTTTTTCCACTGGAGCAGACTAAAATTCTCCTTTCCAGCTTCTTGCTGTTATCTCCTGGAATGAATTGTGTTCCCCACACAGCCCCCACGATCGATGCAAATATGCTTTGATTTTTTTCACCAAACAATTACCCCTAAATACCAGAGTTCATTGCCAGGTTAGTGCATCTCCTGCTGCTGATTCAAAACTGGAGGATTCATTTGTAACCACTTTCTTCTTGCATTATCATTCAGGAGTTGAGTGATGTGATGCCTCACTCTCAGTTTATTTCCAAACACAATGAAATGTTTGACTCCATCACCTGAACACAAGAATTCTTTTTCCCAATTCTTCATGAATGCAGCACTTCTCCTTTTGATGTGATTTGGGTTGTGAGGTCTCTTAAAAAGAGTGGAAAGCTTTGCCACTTTTTGAGGAACTGGACTTAAATTCAGAAATGCTGGTGGGGATGTTATAAAAAATCAAATAGCACCAAGGTGTATTTTGAGTTAAACCCTGTAAAGTCACTGCAAAAGGTGAATTTGAGAAGAATTAACTGATTCAGCTAAAATACTCCTTATCTGTATTTAAGACACATAATCACAGAATAATTAGTGTTTGAAAAGACCTCCAAGATCATCAACTCCAGCATGATCTTTGTCCTTTTGGAGGACATACAAATAAATAAACAAAAAGCAAAAGAAGGAAGTGTGCACAGTGAAAACAAGGGCTTGCTCATCAGCCTCTACAGGTCGTCCACCAAGGATGAAAATATCTGTGTCACAGTACAAGTGGCTGCTATTTTCTGTTTTATCAAATAAACCTCTGAGAGAGTTTTAAAAAGAAATTTGCACAGTGTTTGGGGAGATAAACTGCAGCTCACTGAACTTGGAGCACTTCAGAGGCACCATTCAATGCCTGGTAAGGGGAATAAGAAAACTGTTTTCTTATCTCAGAGGAGGATCTTGGGTTTTTAAAGTGAAAAGTTGCCTTTTCCCTAAGTGAGGACTGACTTCTATCAGCCTGCAGCTTCACTGAGGCACAGTGGGCTGCTTTCAGGGCTGCTCTTCATCTCAGATTTACTCCTCACATATTTCCCTTTGTTTCATGATGTTTCTTCTGTGCCATTTACAATTAATGTCTGGGCTGATCCCCAGATTAATGAGTTGCTTTAAATGCTTACCCTGTAGACAACATCCCACCTGTATTTATTTGTTTTGGATTTCTTCCCCGAAACAAGTTATGAGTTATGATTCAGTGGGTATTCAATCCCAAGTTACTGTCACAGACAGGAACCAAACTAGAGGCTTTCCTCTTTGATATCCTTTATTTGTTGTTTCACAGCTGTAAAGGGACTGGTTCTGCCACATTTTTTGAATGAAATGGAGGTTGTTGCATTAAATCAATATCAAATCTGATCAGGAGTCAGATGAGTTCTTGGAAACTCAGTATGGACAAAGATTTGACTTAGCAATTTTTTTTTTTACACCCCAGAATTGTAATGAAGAAGACAAAGGAATGTTTTTAACCCTGGATCAGTTACATATCAATCACTTTTCCAAGCTGTTTGTTCACAGCAGCTTTGCTGACTCCCCTGCCAACAGCTGAGTTGTTAATTCCCTGTTCTGACCCGGGCACAGGGAGCTCTTCTTGCTTAACCCCTTTGTATTTATTTGGCAAAACTCTGGAATGTGACGCACTAAATCACCCCTACAGACTCGTAGAGGCTGGGAAGTGCCCATTTACTCACTTTTATCTGCCCCTAAACCTCTCTGCTGGGTGCTGCAGGCCTGGCAGTGGGCAGGGATAAGAGCTAACCTGCCCTGAGAAGGAGCAAACTTGGCCAAGCCTCGGAGGTGGGGATAAATAAATCAATGTCTGCACTCCACATCCGTGGTGGCTCAAGGCAGAACAGTCCAGCCCAAGCATCCTCCTGTAGGGTGTTGGATCCTGGATGAGCCCAGGATAAAAACCTTCCTCCCTCACTGCTTGGGGAGCCAGAAAAATGAGTTTGTGAGAGGCAGCTCAGCTCTCAAGTCAGTGGCAGAGTCTGCTGAGCCCAGAGAAATCCTTCCCGAGGAAAACCCTCCCTGCTAATAGGCTGACCTGTGTCTGCAGCATTTTTTTCTCTCCTGTTTGTGTGATTAGAAAATTCAGATGTAATTTCACAAGCTTGCTCAAGGTTGCTCAATGTCTGCCCACCCGCTGGGATTTAGTGTAATAATCAGATTAAACATGTTCTGGATTGGAAAATGATCAAACATTTCCTGCATTTGGCTCCCCAGGGTTATCCAGGGCTTCTACACTTTAATAAAAAAACCCTCACCGTTTTATTTAAGAAAAGTAGAAACAACCCACAGATCTGTGCTGTTGTCCTAATAATTGCTTTATATTTTAAGCAGGCATTTTTCTGTAGTTAACCTTCTGCTAGGCACATTAAAATGAAGTTCAGAGGAAAACTTCTGTAGTGATGGTGGCATCACAGTGCTTTGAGCATTCATTTGCTGCATTACCTGGAGGAGCAGTACTTATTTACAGGGTTTGCCTCCTGTGGGACACTTTTCTGAGGAGTATTGAATAATTTTCCTGATAAAAACAACAGCTGCAAAAAAAATCACCTCAGTGCCAATCACAGACACGTTGTTAATACATAGCAGTGAAGCAGATTACATTAATTCTGAATTATTGCACTTTTCATGCAAAGATATTGTTTGGTGATCTGAACATAATCCTGGAAGCTGTGGTTTTCTGCAATACTGGAAATATCACTGTCAACAGCATTTTGGAATTTTGCTTTTCTGTATTATTGCAGTGCTTTATAAATATTCTCTTTCCTGTGAAATGAAGATCCTTCCTCAATACTTGCTGTACTGAGAACAAATACTTGGGGCTTTTAGAAATGCAAGGTTTATCACGCTTTTTTGACTTGGTGTTGCATAAAAACCTTTGAAAGCTGAATTTGACAGGGGGACAGTAGAGAGTGGAGTGAGCCAGAAAGGACTGGGTTTGTTTGGGGGAGGGATTAGACAGTGCTGAAATCAGAGACAAAACCTGCCCTGACCTTGTGCTTCACTTCAACATGCATAAAATCCAGGAGAAATAATTATGTCATGTGTTGTAAGAATAATTTCCTTTGCTATTAAAGTTGCCTGGATGATAGTTCAATGTGATAAACGCCTCTGTAGTTTTTTTACTTATCTAAGGTGTAAATCAAAGCACACCCAGGGTGGCATTTGGCTTTTCCTGTCCTGAGAATTTGTCTTTGAGTCAGGATCACATCCCATCCCTGCCAGAGGTAAAAAGGAGGAAAAAGTCTTTTTTTTTTTTTTTCTGTCCCCAGGGATGTACTTGTCTGGCTGATGGCTCCAGGAGGTGTCTGTGGAGAGTTTACCTGCTCTGCTCTGGATTCTGTAACGAGTTTGGGAGCACTAATTGCTTCAGACAGGGTTTTATTGGGTGTCAGGGTGGCCACTGATTCAGGTTTAGCAATTTACATCATTGATACTGTCCAACAGATCCTGCTGAATCAATTAATTGTGGTGTATTAAAAAAGAAAATAAATTAATTCCTTAATTCTGCCAAGGAAGGTGTTTTCTGTTCCGGAGTAGTAACTGACAAAAGAGCTGTGAGTGGATCAGTAGAAGGAAAATTCATTATTTGAAGGGTTCTTGGAACCTTTCATTGGAGTAACCCCCACTTTTAAAGGTGTGGCAGACACATCCTCTCATACAGGTGGAGAAATAAATGAATTCATGGGATTTAATCAAAAATGTCAGAGGTCAGTCAAAACAAGGTCTGGACCATACTTGACTTTTGAAATGTGAAATATAAATTGACATTGGTTTGGGGGGGCCTTGTACAGAACAGTTCCTAATTTGCTGATTTTCCCCACCTATAATAATCTTTGAGCACTTTTAATCAAAACTGTCAGAGGTCAGTCAAAACAAGGTCTGGAGCATATTTGACTTTTGATATGTGAAATATAAATTGACATTGGTTTGGGGGGGAGTCTTGTACAGAACAGTTCCCAATTTGCTGATTTTCCCCACCTATAATAATCTTTGAGCACTTTTAGAGTGGGTATTTTGCATGAACTTAGCAATTGATTCAAAGTTAAACAAGAGGTGGTGCAGGTGGAGAGGAAAAAATTAAAATTTTATTAGGTTCAGCTGCATCAATCCTGATATATTTCCCACTTCATCTTTCTTTCAACTGGAATTTAGAAATGCAGCTGTTCTTGACTAATTTTATTATTTTATAACTCGCTTCAAAAATTTATATAAGCTTCAGATGCTCAGCATTTTTTGCAAATGTTGACCCATGACTAGTCAATTTAAATTGCAACAAGGTCAGACCTTACCCCCCTCCATAATTCACATCATGAAATGCCTCATAAAATCTGAAAAGCCACACACCAGGAAGTGCAGAGGGGGCAGGATCTTCTGCAGCTGCTGGAAAAGCAATAAAAGTATTGCAGTATTTTCTGTGAAGGAGCAATAATGAAACCTTTCCAGCCAATGCTCTGACTTGACTCTAAAGATTTTAAAGAGCATTCAAGTTGCTTTATAGTAAAGGCATTTTCTGTCTGTATTATGAACACAGAACTGGGGACCAGCCTGGATAAAGCATGTGGGGCCTGATTTGATATTTCTGATATTTCTGTACAATAATCTCTGCCAGGCTCGGATTTCCACAGCTCGGTGCCTGTGACAGGCAAAAAGGATTGGGATTGAAAGCAAAGATTTATTGTGGGTAAACAAATGCTCCCCAAACTGCTTTGTGGGGTTTGCAGAATAACAGCAGCGTTGGTTCTATCAACACCTTTGCACTTGAGTGGCTTCTCAGGCCGTGTTGGAATCACCTTGAACTGATTTTCTTGGTTTTTTCAGCTTGATTTTCTGCCTGCAATTAAAACTGTGGATTAAGAATGAATATGGCAGATTTTTTTTTTTTTTTTTTTTTTTTTTTTTTTTTTTTTTTTTTTTGTGAAAATTGTTCTGAAATTTTATTAATTATGACCTGGGGAGAGAATGTTGGGAGTTTTATTAATGCATTACCCGTGTCCAAATGACTAAATGCCATCTCCACTGACAGCCTGGAGGAATTTGGGCTCTCCTGAGCTGGTGCTGGTTTAATTGAGATCATTTGGGGTCTCCATTGCTCCCCAAGGAGAAAGCAGACAAAGCTCTATATTATATTACATAGAAAATATTCTATATTTGTTGCTCTGTGATGCCCTGCAGTTGCCACAGCACAAAATAAACCCACACCAACCCACAAAATACTGTCTCATATGAATGGTTTCATACCTGTTCCAGGGCTGTCTGTGTGGTTCTTACCTTTGTGCTTGTCTCTAGGTTGGAATTGCATTTTCCTTTATGTGAAGCATGGGGAGGTACCAATAACTTATTTATATTTGCATAGGTCTTGGTCTGACAAAGCACACAAGTCCCTTATTGATCAGCAGGATTTAGGTGTGTGCTGTCCCTCCTGCTGAGCTGCATCCAGAATTTTTAGTGCAGTGGGGACAAGTCTCTTTTGTAAGCTGTTAAACAGGAAAATTTGTGTGAGGAAATTTCTCTCCTATTTCTGCACCACTCAGAATTATTTGCATTTCATAGTTAAATGGGTTGCTCCTGTGTGAGGGAAATGGGATTATTTTGCTTTGCTCGAAGGCAGGCTGAACAGATTATGGTGGAGTCTTGGAGTCTTGGACAAAGCCTGAAACTCAAGTGGGAAGGGTAGAAATGACACATTAGAGTGGTGTGTTGTAAAATGGGTTTAAAAATTGATCCATTTTAAGGAAAAAAAAAAAAAAAAAAAGGATGAAAGGCCAATAGACATAATGGCATCACTGTAATAACAATCAGAGCATGGCTGAGCAAGGGAAGCCAGGGCAAAAATTCCACAGTTTCAGCAGAAAGTACTCCCTAATTTAACATACTGATTATTATATAGATATATACACACACAGTTTTAGGATTTAGAAAAAGCAAATGCTGCTGATATCACCTAGAACCCATCTTCCAAGCAGAAAATTGGAGCAGCAGAGAAACTGCCTTGTCTTGAACAATTATAGAGCTTTCTGAGGGTGCTTAAATGAAAGCAATCAAAGGCTGTGATGCCTCCTGGCTGAATTGTAGCTCTTTGTGTTGGCTATTTTCATTTTAAGCTAAAAAGGTGTCAGTAATAGTAGAAAAAATAGTAATAGTAGGAAAGTAGCATGCTGTAACCTCTTAAAATTAGAGATATCTGTGTACATCTCCCTGTTCCCATCCAAAGGACATTATTCCCAGTGGGATTTCAACTCGTGATGCTGTTTGGGGTTTTTAAGGGAGGCTTCTCAGCTGCTGCTGCTCTCCTCTGTGCTGGGCTGATCTGGAATGCCCCATGGGCACCTCCTGGACCATTGTTGCCCCTGGCATGAGGCCACTGCTGGGCTCGGGGTGGTCACCGAGGGCGGTGGGGGAGCAGCAGCACGAGCTGGGGGATGTCACCTCCCTGTGTGACAGCCCTCGGGCTGTGTGCCATCCCTCCCTTCCTCTCTGTCTGCTTCCACTGCTCACCAGGCATTCCTTGGCAATGCCCCTTCCTCCTCCCTCGCCCTCCTGGCAAGCTGCTGAGCTTGGCTGGTTGCCCTTCCGGCTGCCTTGTGGTGGCCCTCTGCTGCAGGAGGGCTCGGATTTGGCGCGGCAAATTCTGCAGCTGGAGCTGAGGAGATGCTGCTCTCTGCACTCCCTGGGGAGGCATCAGCCAGCCCCAAGCCCTGCCCTTCTCTCTCCTTGTGCCAGTCTCCTCTCTCTTCTCTCGGTGCTTGTGCCACTCTGGTGTCTGTGGGAGCTGTCATCCCTTCTAGGAAGCTGCTCTGCAGGACCAGCATGGCCCAAGGGGCTGCTGACCCTCTCGGGGTCTGTGTGTTGAGGTGACCCCAAGAGTGTAAAATTCTTTGTTCTCCCAGCCCAAGCAGCCAAAGAAGAAGTCTGAGTGCATAGGATCGGCTTCTCGAGGTTGTTTAATTTTCCTTATCTATAACATTCTTTCTCTGACCTGCTGAGCTCTGTCCAGCAGGTCGGCCATGGCATTCTGTCTGCCCTCAGGGTGGTGTTTACATTTTATACCAAAAACTACCTGTACTGTGCTTACAATAATGTGCCAATATCTATCGTCTATGTCGGACAGTGTGTCTCTACCTTAAACCAACAGAAAAGTGTCACCATCACAGCAAGACATGGAGGACAAGAAAAAGAAGGTCAGGACATGCCCAAATTCCTCCATCTTGTCCCCTTGAACTCCATTCTAAAAAGACCCAAAATTCTACTTTTTCACCCTGTGTTAAGTCAACCACCACACTACTCAAACCCTTGTGGCTTGTAATTCCTCATACAGAGTTGGCAGTTTTTTCCACGGGCTAAAATTGAAGCCACAGGTGTTTTTGACTTTGTGCCAAGGTCCCCGAGCCCCCTGCCAGGGCCTCGAGACAGCCAGGGCAGCCAGAGGGATGTCCTGGATTCCCACAGCTCCCAGGCTGCTCCCTCATCCCTCCACCCCCTCTGCAGATGGAAACAGCCCAAAACCTGCCAGGTTTATATTTTTTGGCCAGCTGTCAGGCTGACCCCTGTGACAGCACCATGCTCCTCACCCCAGGACACTTTTGCAGCCCTCGGGGCTGTCAGAGCCAGGGGATGGCCCAGGGCAGCACAGCCAGCCCAGCCTTGCTTGTGGAATATGAGACCTTGGCAGGGAAAAGCTGGGAGCATGGGGAAAGGCAAAGAGATTAGTGCTGCCCAATTTTAGTGATATATATTAGAAGCTTAGAGAACTTAATCTTTTAATGTGATAAACAGGGAGAAGAACCCTGAGCTAAGCTCAGAAATACCTGATACAGGAACCTCCCTTTCTTCCAAGGAACTGGACTCCCGCCTTGGGAACTTGGAGTGGAGGTTTTGGGTTTCCCTTGTAATTTCATGTATGTAGTAAAATGCAATCTATCAGACAGAGAATTGCATTCTCCAGCTCGATATTTATAAAAATCAGGCAGCCTGATCACTTGTGAGCCTGTGGGTGATGTTTGTTTAGAATTTCACTCAGCCTCCTCCCTGCCATTTTCCTACAGTTATTCCTTTGCTTAGACAGACAAGCTTGGGTTTTGGCTGTTCATTCTGGAAGGAAGAAATTCTGCAGAGCTTGAGACAGCAAGGATGGTTTTAAAGAGGATGAGAACAAAAATGCACACACCCCACTCCTCTCCCACTTCTGCCCAGCCAGCTTTAAATTTTCCCTTTAAATTTAGCATCGGTCTTGCACCACTCAGTTCCCATTTTTCAAGCTGTTGTAAAATTTGCAGCCTTTCAATAATCTTTGTATTAATTTCCTCACGCTGAAAATAAGTAATTACTCGCATTTTTCAAAATGTGATCCAAATTAAGAGGCTACACTGCATCTTCCCTTGCTGGTTATTTCAGGAGAGCTAATCTACAACGTGGGTGACCTTTTCCAAATTTGGACCCATCTGGCATTTTCAAATGGAATTGAGTATTGATCCCCACACTGTTAATTTATTGTTTAATTAAGAAATCATCGTGCTGTGATGTGCTTTGATGGCACATCCTTTTCCACATCAGCCAATTAACGTGGAGAATCATCACAAAACTATCACTTTTTATTATTATTTTTTAATGGAGCTTCCCAGAAATGGAGGTCTCCTCTCATGGACTAATGGTTTGGAATGCATTTCAGCATTAACGACCTGCAGGAGCTGCTGTAGAAAGTAAATCCTCAGTTTTTATCTTTTGGGGAGGACAAGGTGCTGCTTCCTGCCCTTGATGGAGTTTCTGGAATTCCTCTGTGCAGCCCAGGTCACCGACACCTCCATGAAATAGAGAAGTGGTTGTTAAGGACCAGTCAGAGCTGGGTTTGCTGTGCTGCCTTTGCTTATTAGGGGGAAGAAATAATATTTCTACCATGAGACAGCACCATCCAGATGTCAAGGGTCAAGTTGCCTTCCTGTGGGTGAAAAAGATTTAAAGCAGGCTTGTGATGTTGCCAAAGTATTTGTAATTTGTGTATCTGAAAGTGTGCCTAAGCAAACGTGTTTCATGTGTTTTCTGCAGGACATTTGTGTCCTAAAAGGCACCTCTCACTAGAGCTGATTGACCCTGCCTTGTGTTTTTAGGATTTTTTATTTTTAGTTGTTTGAACCAAGGTCTTATTGAAGTGTTGTCTTCTGCCTCCTCAACCCCCTACTTAATGTTCCATCCAAAATCTCCTGTGAATGAACACTGAAACTAAAAATCCTGGTTGGGCTACTTGAGCCAAGGACTTCTCTTACAGTCAGATCTTTGGGGTACATTAAAGTTATCTAAAATATTCTTGCTTGACCAGGCACACTCAGGTGTGTTCAAGGAGCAAATCTGATCATGGAAACTTAAATTATAAACTAACAACTTTAAAGGAAACATTTATTTTTAAAAGGCTGCAAAAGCAATGCAGGGAAAGGAGTGTGAGGGACTTTTTTCTTCTCTTCCTCCTCTTTAAAGTTTTGCCTAAAAGAATCAACATTTTTTTCCTATGTAACTTTTATATTTCACAATTATGAAATCAACAGCTCTTCTGTAGATTGCATTTCTTTTTCATTAGTCAGTTTTGAGGCAAAAATGAATAATATTTATATATATTTATCAAGTCATTTCTGACCACAATGAAAAGTTACCCATAATATTTTGATTTATTAAAAGTAGATATATTTTTAATTACCAAATAATTTAATATGAGCACATCTGGCACAAAAGCATCCAGAAATAAATCACAGTGGTGTTAAATTTAATTTGGTCTAAACTTCAAACAGAAATCATGACCAGATAATAACTTCAGCTTAGTTATTCAAGTCATCTCTGCAATTCCAAGTCCAGTCTAAAATAAATAGCCTGTCAAAACAACACATTGTTAGCAGCTCAGCCTTCAAGGAATTGCAGGACCAGAAGCTCCCAAACCATGGCACTTTTGAAATGAGGAACAAACTACATCAGTTCAAGGAACATTATTAGAAAACCTGGCCTCACGCTGGTGAAGAAATGAAACCTTGCTGGGTTGTTTTTTTTTTTTTTTTCAAAATTAAAACACTTTGAATTCAACCAATGGGAATCCAATGAAAGCAAATTATCTTTGATCTTCTGAGAAGAGCCTGCAGTTTGGTGTTATTTAATGTCTTAACTGTAATTTGGAATAAAAGAAGAAGGGAATCTGAAATAATCCCTCTCAATTGTATTTCCCAGGGAGTTTCAACTCTTGGAAGAAAGAAAACAACAGACTTTTACTTCTGATTGTGACAATGTTCTTTCCTCAGAATGCAAGTCCCTCAGTGATGCAGAACTGTGACAAAAGTGTACATCAAAAGGATTGAAAACCTGCTGGGAAACCAAAATTATGATCTAAAGCCCACTGAAATGGAAAAATGGGATTCTTCCTATTGACATCACTGGCTTTTAGATCAGGCCCTTGATTTATTACCAGCAAAAAAGATCTCAAAATTTCAGATGCAGTGTCAAAAGCAGGTTTCCTTTTAATACCCCATAAAGCACGGAGGGTTAGAAAGCTGCAGAATGACCAGGTAAAGTAGAAATCAAATGCTTTTTTAGCAGGTCAGAGGAAGGTCGCTTGTTTTACAGTTAAGAAATAAGCCCTCAGCTGAGAGTGACAGCAAGACTTTTACTCCTGCAGCCCACAGAAGGTGATGGCTGTCAGGGTAAACTGCTTTCCAAAGGGCTTTCACCACTCTCAGGGCTGTGACATAAATTTAAGCGAGGGGAGAAGCTGGACAGGTGAGAAACACTGAGAAGAGCTGGGTTTTAGGAAGCAGAAGTCCTTAGCAGCAGGGGTGGATGTGCCTGGGGTGCCCAGGGTGGGTTGGCCAGGATTTCTGGTGGGTGCTGGGAAGAGGCTGCAAGTTCCCTGCTTCCCCTGGAGAGAGCAGCAGGGAAGAGTCCCCAGGAGGGGACAGCTCCTGGCACATAAGTTTTCTGCTCCCTGGGAATACTTTGAGCTGGGTTAACTGAAATTTCTGGTGTTGGAATTGCCCAATGAAGGCTCAGAGGTGCTGCTGAGGTGTTTTCCCCCTTGAGCAGCACCACTGCTGAGGGAGTTCTGTTCCTCTGCTCATGTGGGCAAAGCCAGCAACAGCACAAACATCATCCCACTATTCTACCCCTGAATATTGTAAAAATGCAGCAAACCCCAGCGCAGGGAAGAGATGCTGACGTCTGGCTCCAGATCAGAAGGCTGAAGGATAGCTTTATTAAAACTATACTCTATTACATTCATATACTATTTAAAGAGACACTATCCTATTCTACACACTCACTTCTTACTCACCTCTCTAACTCAAACTCGGGACTCTGCTGAGAGCCCGAGCCACAGCTGGATCCCACTGGTCACTGACCCCAAACAACCTTCACCAGAATCCAGCCCAGCAATCACTGCAGGTGAACAATCTCCACACCACATTCCACGTGGGCAAAACAAAGGGGCAGAGATAAAGATTGTTTCCTCTTCTTCTCTCTGTGCTTCTCCTGAGAGACAGAATTATGTCTCTCTGTCCAGAGAATGGGAATGGCACACCTGAATCCTCCAATCTTTTTTGCTGTCTGTGATCCTGCTCTGGAAGGAGATGAGCCTGAGCCCTCAGACCTGCCTAGTTTACTTCCCCCTGCACATGACATCATTAAAGTGGGCTTCTAAATAAAGCAGATGAGCATTAATTCAGCATAAAGAGCTCCACACTCATGGCAGGTACTGAGACATTATTGTAAATATTGCTGGGTTTTCTGCACGTGGACCTGAGTGATGCAGATGTACCACAGTCTGCATTTAGAAAGCATTGGGATCATAAAAACTCACTTTTCATAACCATCTGACTATGATTAATTGTAACAATACAACTTATTAATTAAACTTGGGAAGCAGCATAATGGGAACTAGCATTCTCAATTCACTTGAATGAGCTTCAGCATTTATTCTGCAGCTCTTTTAATGAGATGCTGAAATCATCTGCGTATCAATCTATTCATTACCAAATGAGACAAATGCAACAATCCTAAGTATTCATGAAAATATCTTCATTAGAAAAATCATATAATTAACCTGGAGTGTTCTCTAAATGAAGCACCTCAAATGTTACATATTTTCTTTCATAATTGCAATTTGAGAATATTAGTTTCTCATTCTCCCTGATTATATTTAAAGTAAAACCAGCATTCAGCATGATTTTAAATCTTTTTCACAAAAGAATAAATTTCAGGGAAATGCAAGCAACGGGGGCCTTGTTCCCTGTTGGTTTTGCTTTATTTGCTGTTAATGTCCATTATCAAAGACTGTATTTCAGCAAGAATTGATTGTGGGTCCCATCTTTGTGCTGAAGTCTGTCTGCAGCTCTGCTCATGCCACTGCCACGTGAAAAGTTTATCAGTTAATGACTCTTCATTGCCTTCCCTCATCTCCAAATACTTCAGTTAAAATGTACAAATTATCTCCATTCTGGAATTTGCCAAGAAATGTCACACACTGACTCAAAGTCCGTGTCAGCTTCCCTTGTTTTTGAGGAAACATCCTTTGTTCTAGTTGAAAACTTTGAACATTTCCCACTCAAGGGGAACTGCCACTTTACATAAAGTTTTGCACAGCACGTCCTTGCCTCTCTTCCATTCCAGCCAGCAGTGACACCACACAAAGTCCCTGCAGAGCTCTTGGTGTGGAGCATTTCTGGGGCTTTCAGAAGCAATCCTCACCAGCTGGAATATCCATGTGCTGTCTGGTGGCAAAGAATTTCCCAGAAATACTCACAGGGACCCTAAAACTGCTGCATGGTCTGGTTTCCTCCTCCTTCCAGCATGTTCTGTCTCTCTGGGGTGTGTGCACTCCCCCTCCTGCTCTTGTTCTCCCTCTGACGTGGCACAGGCTCCTCAGGGTTCTCTCATGATGTGATCCTGAGTTTTCAGACACATCAGAGCCCATGGAAGGGCTTGGGTTGGCTTAAACATGACCTTTTATTTTTGTTGTTTTCCTTAAGGAAATGAAGGGATCAAGTGGCAAAGCTGTGCAGGGATCTGTCCTGGTCCATTATCATTAAAATTTGTTAACTTCAGTGTACAGAATCCCTGACTTATTTTGAGGGCAAGGGGATAACCCTGAAAAAAAAATTGATACTAAAAAGGGAACTAAAAGAGACCCCACACAAAAGCAGGGGGGAAAAAGTCCCCAACAAACTGCCTGAAGATATTTTCATTAGCTACTGCAAGAAGGTGCTGGAATTTCAAGGATACCTGCTCTAAGAAAAGATGATGTGAGTGGTTCATGTCTATTTTTACCTCGAGATGAGAGGATAAAAGGGAATGGAGCATTGAAATGGGGAAACATGACAGGCACAGTGTACAAAACCTGACAACTTGTAGGGAGTCTGACAGAGAAGCAGCACTGCTGATGTTCCTGGGAGCTCCATTCATCACAGGGTGGGTGTGGATTTGTCTGGCAAAATTTGTAGGAATGCAGAACCACTTTAGATCTCATTTGAAGATCTCTGAATATTTTGCAAACGGTAACACTCTGGCTTTTCCCACCCCTTTTAATACAGAGGGATTTCACTGACTCTTAATTAAGTGTTAGGGTATGAGTAGGTTGTATATTATGCATGCTTGTCTCTAGAAGTCTGCAGAATTTCTGTAATAAGAATAGGGTTTAAAACATCAATCCCTGTTTATTTATAAGGGTGCAGCACACAAGGAGTTAATAGAATGAAAATTTTCATCTCCTAGAGGGAGCTGTGAACATGACTTCAAACAAATCTGTGCCCAGCTATAACAAGTGGCTGAATATTTCTACTGTACCTGCTGGATGATTGTGATCTCTGTTTAAACAAAAGATTTCTTCTTTTTGATCCCTCTATTTATCCTCCTTTCAATGAAGGATTTTCAGCTCATTTAATTAGAAGCTGCTCTCTAAGAAATTTTTGGGACACCACAGCTTAACATTATAACTTTGAGCAACGATAACAAACTCCCTCAAGGAAATTGACTGAAAGGCACTTCTTAAAATACATGTTATCATCAATCATTATCATCAACAGGTGAAATTCTCATGTTTTGGTGTCATTTTTTTATCTAATACAACATGTTATCTCTTTCCTTTTGGTTTAGTAAGGAAATAAGATTTATGAATTCACTGTCTCTTTGTTCCTCTAACGACTTTGGATTTATTAGCTATTTTCAGTGAAACTTGATAAAGATATAGTGGCATCAAAGAGATTTTCTGTTAACACTCCTGCAAAAGGAGGCAGCTGGGCAAGAGAAGAAAACCAGCCTGGTCTGGTGGGAGATGTCCCTGCCCATGGCAGGGGATTGGAGTGAGATGATTTTTAAGGTCCTTTCCCACCCAAACCATGCTGGGATTGATTCTGTGCTGTCTTTTGTTATCAGGCACCAGCCAATCTGCACAAGGCAGTGGAGGTGACAGATTTATGGAGGCTCATGAAGGAGCAGTTCCTGTGGATAACAAGATAAAGAGCATTTTTAAGCAGATATGACATATTTCTGCTGCTGTTACCTCGATAGAGGATTCCTACTCTATCTTGCCAAATTGGTGTCTGCTATTGCTCTGTGTTTTGAACTTATCTCTGGAATATTCCAATTTCCTCACTTTGGTCATTCCTGCCTTTCCCTGAATTTGAAACTGTCCTTTGTGGAGCTCCTACGTGAAGTCAGGGGAAATTTGCTTCTGATTTTGGTGAGAAAAAAGACCTGAGGACAGTGAGAATTTCTAGAATTCCAATTTTGTCAGGCATCAGGGCTGTGTGGAGCCCAGCCCACCAAGGGAACATAGAAAGACAAAGCAAGAGATGACTGAAAAGCAAATCCTGTTCAGGTATTGCAGCTCCATAGGAAGCAGGATTTAAGTCTGAATGTTCTACCAGACAAATCCAAACCTTGTGAAATCTAAATGTACTTACAGAAGGTTACTGATCATCCTGACACAAAGTTTTTGTGGAAACTGCAGTAGGTGCAGACTTCCTGGGAAAATTCCTGTTGAAAGATCTGAAATCCTTGGGGATGTTGGCATCTCAAAACCCCAAGTCCTTCAGCTTTACAGGGTGAGAAATCCAGAAGCAATTCAGCAGCTTATTTCAGCCTGAGGAAGGGAGGGGAAAATAAGGTTTTCCAGCTGATTTACTTTTGTGGGGTAGATCAGCTGCTTCCCAGAGCAAGCCAGTCCATTTTCCCTTCCTGTCCAGGGCTGGGAGTCTGTTCCAGTACAATCCACAGGCACAGACCACACTGCCTTGTTTTATCCTCTTGGTAGAGCACACAGAGCTTTGTTGTCCCGCTGCCTCTGAAGGGATTTCTCTGCTGGCCACAAAGAAATGACTTTGCAAGCAGTGGGTTTATCTCCACCCCACTGCCTCTCGTTTCCTTTGGCTCCAGGATTTGTCCTGCATTGATTCTGTGAGGTTTTCCCTACCATGCTCTGCTGGCTTGGACATTTTCCCCACTCCAAATACTGAACCTAAAAAAAAAAAAAAGCTGCAAGCCACTGATTTGACATTGTGAAATCTGTTGTGTTTAATGGGTTTTCTGCAAGAGGGGGTTGTTGAAGGCTTTCTGTCTCTTGGTTTTCCTAAAGCATCGTGGAGTTCAAATGCTGCTGGAGCAACATTTTCAATCACAGAGAAGCTTTTGATTTTCAGGGCTATAGATGTAGCATTCTGAGTAGCCTTAATCACATACATAAAGGTTTTTAGTGTTTCTTTTGTGTGGTATTCTATGTGTCAACCGCTGTAGTCAGACCCATTTCTGAGATTGGAGATGGATCACATCGCGGCGTTGAGATGAGAAATTTCCATCTTTATGGAAGGCGTAACGAGACCTGGAATATAAGAAAATGGGGCATTTTATTAAATGATGCATTAATGAGGCTTTATATTTTCAGCATAGCACCTGTTTATCCTGCTAGCACTGCAGTCCATGGGTGTAACATTCCCATATTGAATATGTGGCTTGTTCCTGCTCTTGTTACAGCCTGATTATTCTGGTGTAAATGTACCACTGCAGGTAGATTCTTTTTTTATTGTAGAACAGCCATCTGTGTTTTTAAAGCCTTGATGAGGCTCTGAAAAGCCAAGCAGCATCAACTGCTTACAGCAGCCCAATTTTGATAACTTTAGAATCAGAGCATTCAAAAATAATCTCCAGCAATAAGTGAAACTAGATTGTGTGGTGCGATGGGAGGCTTGTGTGCTGATTGGCTCTGTGTGTTCTCCTCAAGCATCTTTTTCCCTCTGCTTGCCAAATTTAGGTATTAGATAAAAGATTTTTAAATGGTGCCCTAGGCTCCACTTTGGTGGTCTTAATTATTTACTGCCTCCTTGCACACAGCCTTCCCCACTTAAGTAATTGGTCTAACAAATTACAGTATTAAAACGTCTGTCTAAACAATTTGTAGGTGCAGCCTGATGTTTAGATGCTTAAAGTGCTGCTCTGAAATCCACAGTTTATTGTGCATGGGAAATTACAATTGAAAAAGAGGAGTGTTCCTGAAAAATCAGGGTCATTTGTGCAAACACATCCAGAGGTTGGAACTAGGGTAATTTGCATCATTATGGAAGAGTGCTGTGCTGGAACCCAGGGTAACTTCATGGGGATCTGTGGTACCTGTCAGGTGGAATAAGATGCATTATAGCCTTTGCCTCCTAAAAAATACACCTGTAAGTGATGCCTTGTGTTGATCCTGCCTCTTTCCTGGGATTCACTGTTGGCTGCAGACATTAATTTTACACCGAGCACTGCTATTTCCTCTTATTGCTTTCACTTCTGGGAAGCACTTGAGGTACTCACCCAGCTGAGGGAAATGGAGGGCCTTGCCTGGGGTGACATGCACAGGCAGTGACAAACTCAGGCAAGGAACATGGACTTTTACCTCAATTACTCCTTTGGAAAAACAGGTCTTTATCCTGTGTATGGGAATACAGGACTCCCTTTTCTTCATGGTGGAAAAAGCCCACTCTTTATTGACTTAGCTCCTTTTTATGCAGTTTTACACACCTCGTGTGGGACTCCAGTTGGTCAGGAGCTTTCTTGCCAATTTCTTTATTGGTCAGTAACAAACTGTTATTCTGTATTGATTGGTCACTCAAACTCTGGGTGTGGACGTGCAGGGAAAGCTGTTTATGAGAGACAGTTTTCATTTATCTATCTAATGGTGTAAAAACATTTTCTACAGGTGCTGGTTGTTTTTTACCCAGGAACAGATTGTGATGTTCACCAACTGCTCACACCAGGATTGCTTTCACAGGGGAACTTGCAAAGTGCCAGCTTGACAAGGCCAGACACTGATTCTATGAGAGCAGGCCTGATTTTATGATTTTTCTACTTTACTGCAACATCCATGTCCAGGATCATGTTCAGCACTGCAGGAAGGTGTGAACTCCTTGCTGGATGCTCTAAAAGGGGAGGGTGGTTTCCTTCAACTCACTTCACTTGTGCTCAGGTGTCTTCTTTAAGCTGGGTGTGGCAAATAGAAGAGAGCCCAGAAGGTGATGATTCCATGCCCAGGGAGTGCCTAATGCTCCCTGGAAGCCCCCCCTGCTCCTCTGGGGGCAGTGGGGATGGGTGGCTCAGCCCCACGCCCAGCTTAGCTCGGTGGAGCAGAAAAATTCACTCTCACCCTGGAGACACAAGCCAGCTCTTCACTCTTTGCAAAGTCAGTGGTGAGAAAGAGCTCCCAGTGAATTAATCAAGCCAGCATTTCAGGCAGAATTCAGCTCCCCTGAGCTTCCAAATAACTCAGTTTCATCACACGTGCTGGGAATGCTTAGAAGCCTCCTCAGAGGTGTCCACTGAGGGAAAAGCAGAGCCCTCAGTGCCTCTCCTCTTTCAAAGGCAGGTGAGACTCACTGCAGGCTCACGTGGTGCCACCAGGACAGAGCTGGAGCTGCTGGAGGGATGTGCTCCTTCTGGGAGCTGCTGTCCTGCATCCTGCTGGAAGGATGTGCTCCTTCTGTTGGAGAAGCCTTGGCAGGTGGGATGGAAGCTGAAATGGGGACATCTTCCTGTGCCTGGCTGAAAGTCCTCGACTGCAGAGATTTCAGCATGTTAAAAATGAGCACAAATACAGCAGGAAATAATGAAAATTGGTATTTTGGGGAAGAGGGGGGATAATCATAGCAGAAATTGAAGAGATTTATCTTTAAATTGAAGTCTCTTGATACAGATCTGTGAGTAAGTGAGGGGATGGTATAGAAAAGGGGTGAAAATCTAGCAAGAGCTGTTTTTTTCATCTGATTTGGTATTCTCAACAGTGGCAGCTGATGTTTGAAAGCATTTGCATTGCATCTGTCCTTAATGTTCACGACGAGATAACAGAAGCAGAGGGATCTGATCAAAGCACAGCCCTGTGCCTCCCATTGTGAAAGCAGCAAAATATTCCAGGAAAAAAAAATGAGAATGCTCAGGCAGGTGTATAGAAGCAAATTCACAGCAGATATGTGATGGCTCAGAGGAGATAGTGCAGAGGAAAGAGGGGAAAATGGGAGCTCTGGGTTTCAGCTTTCTGGTCAGGTTGGATCTTTCCACTCTCTTTCCACTTAGTTAGAAGTGTTTGTCCATCTCTTGCAGGTGAGAGATGCCTGTAAACAAATCAGTGAGGGGAAAGGAAGAGAGGACGTGTTCCTGCATTTAGAGTGGGATATCACCAGCACAGGCTGTGTGTGTTTACAGCCCTTTAGGGAAGCAAAGATGACAGGCAGGTGACAGTGACCTGTGATCCCTTTTCCCAGCAAGTCCATCTTGTACTTCTGAACAACTTCTCCGAGGGTTTCTGCGTAAAGAAATGGAGGAAAGACCAGTTCAGTTCTAAATTCATATCTTAAGAGTCAAAACTATATTGATATTTTTGATATAGATGGGAGTTTCATGCTGGATATTTCCTATGTGGTCTTTCAGGATAAACACCAAATTACCCAACACAGTTCAAAGATGTAGCAGTTTGGTGTTCTGGCATCATGAGTTTGGTTACAGATTTAATTTGTTGCACAACACCGTGGATAAAAGACAAATTTCAAAGAATAATTCAAAGAATAATTCAAAGAATTCAAAGTTAGTGAAACTAAAACTTATTAATGAGGGAAGTGTCCTTGTTGAGAGCAAAAACTTGCTTTGTCTGTGGAAGGGACTCCTGTTTTCTGAGCTTGTCAGTGCTGTAGGAGCTGCAGGGCTGAGTGAAAGAAGATGATACCACCCGAGGCACTTCAATGTTGTCTTTCCAGGCTATTGAAGCTGAGAAAGATAAGACTGGTGCCAAAAATAAAGCACTGTATGGAGAGCCAAGGGGCATCACTTCATTTCCCAGGCCTGAGACAGTTTTGTCCAGCTGTCTCAGGCAAATCACTTAATGTCTTGTCTGTTTTCCCCTCTGCAGATTTGCAGGAGTGCTTTTCCACCTTATTGTGGTGGTGGTTTGATTTCTGGAGATCTCAACGGGAGCAGGGTAAAGGATACAAGATAGAAAACTTATTTTAATTAATGTCACTTCATCAATAAGGGTCATGAGGAAATGTTATGACCTCAGGGGTTTTCTGGTGGAAGAACAGTACTTTATTCCTCAGAACTTGTTGACAAGTTTGAGACTGAAAGGTGCAACTTAACTGAAATCAAGGGAGCTCTCCCAAGAACTGATTTATTCTAATTGTTTAAAAAATGAGATACTTGTGGAGTGGTGACTGAGAGATAAGGAAATATTGTGAAAATCAGATCCGAGCCACACAGCACAGCACTCCTGAAATGATATTTCACCTGACTGAGAGGGGAGGGGAGAACTTCACCTAATTACCTGAGGGGTGAAAGCCTGAGCTTGCTTGATATCAACAGGAATTCGAGTTGAAAGGATGCCTGCCCTGAGGCTGGTGTAGAATTGTGCTGTGGTGAAAAATTGAATATACAACATGTGCTGTCTTTTCCTACCTTTTGCTTTGCCCCAAGATTCCTAAATCTAAAAATGCCTCCTCGGGAGGGGGGAGCAGGGGAAACAACCAACGTTTCCAAACACGCCGCCTCTGGCTCTGCCTCACCTTTGACACGTTGTCAGCGTGGTTTCTGTCCCTCCCTGTCTGCCTCCAAGCAGGGAGCTCAGCAGTGTGTGCTGCAGGTGAAATTCCCCCTGACAAAGCCCAGCAAACCTCCCAGGGAGGTTTAACAAGGCTCTGGAACCGAGGGGGCTGCGGAGCTCAGCGCTGTGACATTAATTTCTGAGCTGTGAATGGAACTCGGTGCTGATTGTATTGATTTGAAAGCTACCACCAGGGCTGCTGCTCATTGACATTCTTGTTGGCAGCGTGTCATGGAAGCTCCAGCCATGGTAAAAGTGAGATGTATTAACAGCAGGCTTGTCAGATGTGTCTGCGCTCCCATCCAGACTCCGCAGGCTTCAGTGGGATCGCCACTGCCCTGTGTCCTGGGCATTTTGGGCTTTCCTTCAGTTGGTTTTCACTGTAATCTGCATGGAATCATCCCAAATGTTTTCTTTCTTATCTGGAAGAGCAGTCACAGCATTCCGCCTTGTGGAAGAGGTTTTACAGTGACTTCTGCGAGCCAGGGAGAAGTTTGATAAGAGGATCCATGTTTGATAAGAGGATCCATGTTTGATAAGAGGATCCATGTTTGATAAGAGGATCCATGTTTACCCCTGAAAGAATTTTCTACCAAGGGTGTTGACACAGAAACCAAGAAAGGGTAAATAAGAGAAACCTGCAAGTGCCTGTTCCAATGATCACTTTGTGACCAATGAGTAAAGTGTACACTCAGGACTTTTGTAAGAATGCATAAAAAGCATGCATGCTAGAATAAAAACAGGTTTGAAGCCGTCTGAAAATGGAGTGTGTTGCTTTGTGTTGTGACCATCTCAACTCTGACACCACCAGCCCTTTCTGGGCTCCCATTTCCCCAGGCTCACACCTGTGAGGGCTCCAGGCTTGTTCCCAGAAGGAAATGGGGACAGAACCTTTGGGTTGGGGTCAGCTGCATCACCAGGGCTGGCACTGCCTGCCTTGGCAAAGTAGGGCAGGGCTCTGGCTGCTCTGCTGCCCACAGCCCGCCCCAAACTGCCAGCAAAGGCAGGAAATGAAATGAAATTAAATAAATTAATTCCAAAGTCTTTTTGAGAACCTTGTGAGGCTGGCACTCTCCCTCGTCTCCCTGCAATAAGGAAAGTCTTTAACTTTTTTAATTGCTTCCATTTTTTTTCTCCTTGATGGTGACATTTCTTCCCCAAGTGGCTCCAATGGTGGTTCATTTATCGTTTTTTCCCTTTCCCAAGCCCATGTGACTTTGTTTTCCTTAATTTTATTTAATTGATTATAACTAATTGACTCTCACTTCAGGGAATTGAGGTTTCTGAGCCTGATCTTAATTTATTTTTGGTGAAGTCTTTTTCTTCCAATCTGGGCCTCAGCTACAAGGTTATAATTTTAATAAAAAAAAAAAAGGTGCTGAATGGAGAGATGCCTTACCACAGGCTCAGTCTATGGTCTTGGAAAGCACTGGAAACTTACCTTAATATCCATTAACTCTTCTGTCTGCTTTTAATTTCACCATGCCTTGGATGCAAGCAGAGCCAGGTCTCCTGTGAATCAGGCTTTTGGATTTGATCTACAGAAACATTTCTTTTCTTTCCTTTCCTTTCTGGAGCATGCATATGTTGTATTGAAATCCAGGAACAAGGCACAGTCACTCCAAGGCTTCATCTCAGCACAATAGCAGTTTTGCTCTTTTAAAAAGGAATGAAAACAGATTTCCTTGGCAGCGAAAGTAATTTCAGTTCAATCTCTGGTATGTGGATAATTATATTTATTTTCTTATGTAAAATACTTGGAGATCCTCGAGAGAAAATATTGTTTATTTTAAGAGATGCATTTAAAAAAAAACACTGGGTTTTTTGCATTATGATGATACCAGAGCATCCCAGGAAAATGTTGTGGTGACAGGGAATTTCTGGATGTGCTCTTTATGTTTGACCACTTCCCCTCCCCACACAATCTCTGCCACATTTTCTGCTCTGGGTTTTAGAGGACTCCAAGTCATCCTTTGATCCTGAACAGATCTTGGTGGAGCTGCCAGCAAAGCTATTTACTATTTTTGTTTATTATTTATCTTGATGGAGCTAAAAAAGCAAAGCTATTTATTATTTTTGTTTATTATTTATCTTGCTGGAGCTGCCAGCAAAGCTGTTTATTATTTTGGCCATTTTGTGGTTTGTGTGCGTGAACTCAAAGGGGTGAGGGGCACTTCTCAGTGGCTCAGCCCCATTTCCATTTCTTGTGCCTCCCTCTCTGCTGCTGGTGATCATCACAGGAGCCTCTGCAGGTTAAGAACAAACTGTGCTACACGTGAAAGCCGAGGGAATCTTAATTTTATTTTATTTTATTTTATTTTGGTCCAGCCGTTGTGCTTTGCCCAAGAGCACCATCTTCTGGCTCTCCTTTTCTGGGAGCTGAGCTAAGTTCTGCTGCAAGGGCGAGATGGTGAGGGGAAGTTAAAGCTGCTAAAGCTGTGCCTGGTGGGACATTTGCTGCCATTTCCTATTTTAAAATGCCAAAGCTCTCTCTGAACCATCTTCACTTGCTTTGGCTCGGCCTCCTGACCCGTTCAGAGAGCTGGGGAGGCTCTTCAGAGTCTTGCAATTCTTGACTTTGGACACTTCTCTGCATGGTCATGCTATTCCTGATGTCCTTGCAGTGAGTTCCCACTTCTGGGCTCTTATGTGGTTGCTCTGGCTTAATTTTGTTCCTCAGAGCTGCTTTCTGACCACTAAAATCAGTGTATTTTGACCAGGAACACCTCAAGAAGAAATTCTCTTAAGACCTCCGTTTGATCCCATATGAGATGGGATATTTGATCCCATATGAGATCAAAAATTTTCCTGATGGAAGATTTGTGAGAAATTTTTGGATGGAATTGATGCTGGTTCAGGCCAACATTATAAAAAGCCTGTCTTTAAAAACTGAATGCATACAAGCATGATTTCCAGAAGAATCTCTTTTGAATCAATGCCTCAAAACCAGGTGGGAACATCAAGTGTGAAAAGGGCCCAAATAACAATCAGGTCAGGATAAAATTTCAATTCATTTCAGCTCACAGATGCACTCTTTTCCCAGGCAATAATTAAAATTGTTTTTCCTATTGTTCCATTGCAAAGTGAAAGATAAAGCCACAACTGGAAGGAAGTTCATCATCAAACTCCTATCACTTGTTTGGTGTCTTGGACAGAAGAGGAACAGGGATCTATCAAATATCTCCCAGCCATGTGTTCTAACTAAAAAATACCCAACAGTTCCCTGCGGGATGGAGATGCTTTGCACTGCTTTGCTGCTTCACGAGTCATTGAAATCAGGGGAGATTTCACTTCCTGGGAGAAACTTTGGAATTGCAAGCGTGGTTAAGCATGGAAGAGATTTCCTTGGGGGTGGTGAAGTCTTTCTCCTTAGAGGCTTTCCAGAACAGATGAGAGTCTGTCAAGGGCAGTTTGTGTAGCTGGGGCTGCCTGGGGCAGGGAGAGGGACTGGGTGACCTTTGAGGCTCCCTGGAGCCCCATTTTGGTGATTAACCCTCAGAGGGAGCTCACACACTTTGTGCTGCCCTGATCTGGGCCAGGATGGCAGCACTGGGGTTGTTTGTGCAAAGCCAGCAGAGCATGGCTCATGGGTTCTGCTCCAAGAGCCTGCCCTGCAGGGTGGGAGCTGGTCCTGCCTGAGCTCCAGGATGATCTCTGGCATCACTGGAGGGTGCTGAGCTCTGTGGGAGGCAGCAGGATGCCCCTGTTTCAGATTTGGAGTAGGTTCTGCTAAACTCAGCTGATGCCTCAGGTTTAGCTTTTATATGTTTCAGATTCTCTCCTTTTTGAGTGTGTGGGTCTGGGCTTCACATAAGGGGATGGTGAGCTCTGTGCACAGAGCAGGGAGACAAAACAATTCCTGCTCCAGCTGGGCACCAAGGACAAATGATCCAAACCTCAGGCCCAAGAGCACAAACAGCGTGGGCTGGAGAGAGAAAAACAAGCAGGATGGGAGTGCCTGGGCTAAAGCTGGAATGGGACAATGAACTGCAAGGTGCAAATGGAGCAGAGCTGATCCCAGTGAGAGCCCCCGGGAGCGCTCGTGCATTTTGGGACCATTTTGGTTCATCTTGGGTGCAGCCCTGGCTGGGCTCTGGTGCTGCCCAAGGTGGATCCATGGAGGAGATCCTTTGAATAAATCCCAGCTTTATTCTCTAACTCTGCCCAGCCTCTGCTCTAGGTCAGCCTTCCCAAGGCATCACAGCTACAAGACCTTGCTGCTGTGTCAAAACGTTGCTCAGCTCATATTCATGCCAGTGAAAACTTTATTCTTGTCAGTGAAATCTTTATTTATTTGTGCTCCTGTTCCCAGCACAGACACTGCACGTTGTCCTAGCAAGGCTAAATAAGACTGAGCTCTCCAGGGCATGTGTCTTCTTAGGTGAAACTGGAGAATTTAGCATGGCAGGCCCTTGGGGTGGCTTTTTGGAAGACTTTGGGCACTGTTATGAGCACATATCATCTCATGGGAAGAGATAAAATGGAGAATTCCTTTTGGAAACACTGGGAGGCCTGCAGTGCTGCAGTTATCACTCCCTATCTCTCTTGACTGACACAGCTGCAGAGACAGAATTACAAGATTTTATCGCATGAATCTCATTAGAAAATGCCCACTGAAGGCTTTTCAAAGAGATTTTTTTCAAAGCTTCCATCTGCCTCTTCCTAAAAATGCATCCACCATGTTTCTCAATAAAGTCAGTGAGATTGTAATGCATCCATCCTTTCCATCCTTTTTTTTTTTTTTTTTTTTTTTGTCATTTCCCTTGGTAAACTAATATTTCACTACCACGAGCCTGGAAGAATAGTGCTCAGGTTGAACATGGAAAGCATTGTTCAGCAGGACTCACTTTGGGTCTTACACGCTGTAAATGAGGTCATGTGTTCAAAAGGGATCTAAATGCTGAGGTTTCTGAGATAGGATTTGTATTGTGCTCTCAACAGGCAGTATTTATGCCTCTGTAAAAAAAGTTCCTTGCAGATTAAAGTTACAGAAACTGCTACAACCAGCTTCTGGGCCTATTTTTAAGCTGCATAATGTGCTGCTCGATAGCCTTTGATTATAGCAGAGATTGGGATTTGATTGGAAGAACATGTCCGTGTGTGGATGTGCTGCATGGGTTGCAAATCTATTATTTACAGCACACACAGGGGTTTTCTTCATTGCTTTTTAAGCCAATCTATTCTGCTCCCTGTGTTGCAGCTCACTGTGACACCATCTGGCAGCTCTGTGCTGGTCCTGGACTTGTGTGAGAGAGCCATGAGTAGAAGTTTAAAATTGTGATGTTTTGGTTTATTTTAGCAAATATCCTTTTGAGACGTTGAAGCTGCAGGATAAATTTTCCAGCAAAACCTCCTAATATGCCTCTGTTCACTCATCCCCTACTCAACATTACTTGTAAGTGTGAAAAAAAAGAAGATAATTCCAGCTGGCAACGTTTGGGTCTGAAGGCTGAGCATCCACCAGCAGGATCTGGGCTGAGGTCATTGGAATAGCTGCACCTCAGTTTCATAATGGTGGAAATATATTTCAGTTCAAAGAGACAAGAGTGACTGTTGCTTAAATTCATATTTGGCTCCTGAACATCCCAGAAGCCCTAGAGATGTTTGGAAATAGATTTAGCCTACACCAGACCCCTGAAGTGTGTGAATATTGAGGTTATTTTAACCCTTTTGTTTCTCCATCTTGAAATACCTTTCCCTATTCATTTTTCTTCAGGATGCTAAAGATTTGGAGAGATATGGAGTTACTGGTAAAAGAGAGGTAAAACAAGGATTTTGTCTGGATGTCACACAGCCTGGAGGCCTCGGGAAATGAAATTATGACAGGGAGTAGTTTGTCTGTCTTTGAGGAGCTGTCCCTGGAGGCAGGATGAAGGACCATGGGTGACCTCTGTCCTTACAGAGCTGCTGCTTCTCTCCGTATTATTTCCCACTGTGCAATTGTATGGCAAAAGTACATGTGCTCCTCTTGATGAGAGTGCTTACAAGAGCAGCATTTGGGATGCTTTTAAACCCGAGATTATTTAGTCTTCTAATTTTCGAGCTGTTCCCTTCTCTCTTCCATGCAAACCTGGTGTTAGCAATGGTGAATTGGCTCCAGCTCCAGCTCAGATGATTTAAAACAGTATGAAACCGATTTTTTAAAATAAGGAATTATTCTTTTCCTCTATGTTGCCTTTCATGCAGACATATTCTGCACTGTGGGCAGTAAGCATATCATAGATTAAAGCTCTTCATAAGGTCCCAGCTTCCACCTGAAGGAAGTTTGGGGAAACACAAGAGGAGTCTCATGAAGTAATGGTTTTGTCAGGAAAATCAATCCTCAAACACCTGAGGTTTATGTCCAAAAAGGAGACAGAGGAGTCCTGTAACTTTATTTAAATAAATGGAGAGGCCATGGGGCATTCCCCTGGGATGTCTCCAATATTTGGAGGACTCAGCCTCCTTTTTATCCCAATTTCCCACATTTCCCTCTCTCTTTCCACACTGGCTGAGGTACTTGAGAGATTCAGACTTCCCAGAACACCTGATACCAAAGATTTCCCTCTAATGTATGACCCTCCCTTTTCATTTTTAATTCTTATGGAATTTATGGGTTTTCCCCATTGTTTCTTTCATCTTTCAATGTCTAATTTCATTTTTCAGCAAACCTACAGTTTGTTTGTAAAGGCAAATATCTTTTTCCATTCATCAATCAGTGG
Source organism: Vidua chalybeata (assembly GCF_026979565.1). Taxonomy (NCBI): domain Eukaryota; kingdom Metazoa; phylum Chordata; class Aves; order Passeriformes; family Viduidae; genus Vidua; species Vidua chalybeata. The sequence goes on from NC_071540.1 coordinate 17,948,050, forward strand.
AATCCTTCCCACTGTTTCTTTCATCTCTCAGTGCCAGTTTTATCTACCAGCAGACCCACAGCTTGTTTGTAAAGACAAATCCCTCGTCCCTCTCAGTTTCAACCAGCAGACTCACAGAATGGGGAAGTGTTGGTGTGACTGACAGCCTGCACTGCGTTTGGGCTGGCAGTGGGGAGCTCTGGCCATCAGTAAAAGCCAACAGTGCAGCTCTGGGCTGTGTCCATGTGGAGCAGGGAGGGAACTCAGTGTGGGAGCTGCTGCTGTCAGGATTCACCTGCTGCACATCTGTGCAGGAGCTGGGCATTCAGCACAGAGGTTAAAGGCTCGCTGCAGAATGTCAGACCTCTGCTCTGTGTTTGTCCTTTTGCCAAAACATTTAGTGCTGGGGAAAGCTCTCAGCTCCTAGTGCTGGAGAAATGTGTCTTCTGTAGTACAACTGCTCTGGGAGATTCCTCTTCCCCTTGTTTGCTCACCAGTCTGTCTCAGATCTTGGTTTTAATGAGGTTTCTTGCTCCAGAGAGCTACCACAGAAGGCCATTGGTCTGAACCTCTTCACTCCAGAAGAATGCATGAATAATTCAAGCCCATTAGCATTCATCCACCTCCCACTGAGACCCTTGCCCAAACTAACTTACTCCTATCCTTTTAACTACTTATTCCTTCCTAACTACCTTTTTTTTTCCCCTCTTCTGTTTCTCTTTTTCACTCTACCTCCCCCTGTTATTGAAAACAGCACTTGTCTGCACCAACTGCCTCTTCCATCGGGTTCCACAGGGAATGCTGGCTGCTGCTGTGGGGAGGGACCTTGTGTCACTGAGCCACCAACAAGAAACAGCTTACTGCTCACCAGGCTAGCTCTGAGTCCTGCTTTCAGGGCAGAAGTGATTTTGGCAAGGGGGATTTCTCAGCAGTGCTGTTCATGCCTCTGCATTGTAAACCTCACTGCAGCAGGACGGCGGGGGGAACTTCCCCTCAGAAAGCACTGGCCATAAAATAAATATTTCTGCTCAAGGCCTTCTGCCTGTGTTAGCCCCCCTCTGCTGTGGGACAAGAACATGTTGTCATCTTGAGCAGGTGTCCCAGATTGAGAAGCAAGATGTTTTCTATTGCCATCTGTGTAGCAGTTGCTTTCTGTTAAGTGAGCAGTTTTCCTTATCTCTTCCACAACCAATCCCCTCTCAGGAGAGACATCTGCTGACAATGGGCTACTGAATGTCACTGTGTGACTGGTAAGAACTGGAACATCCCACTGTGAGATGCTCCACCCAGAGCGAGGAGCCAGGCATTCCTACCTGGATATAATCTGGGTTTTGGGGATGTCAGACTCAGCCTTTCCACAGGTTCCCAAGAGGAACAGCTGGGGTTTTCCACTGGACCTTCAGAGGAAAACCACACCCTTCTATGGATCACTGCTCCAACAGAACCACATCTGCCACTCCAGGAGGACCACAGCCACTCCAATTTGGACTGCTACCAACACGCTGGCCAAAGGGGTGTCAGGCTGTATTCTGACTCTGTCAGTGGTTTTACTTTTGTATTACTGCATGTATTTTGTGTCTTTTCCCTTTTCCCAATAAACTGTATTTCTGACTTGGAGTCTCTCCCTGGTTTTGCTTTCAAACCAGAACAGCAGGGAAGCTCTGAACTTAAGAGAAGCTGGTAATGGGAGACGCTTCTTTGTTTATGGCCAGTTTCTGAAGAGTTCATTGTCAATTATTGCTTTGCTCTGGCGCCATTCATTTCTTAGCAGTCTACAGTGGTGAGAATATGCTAAAGCCATTCCTGACTTTCTGGTGAGGATGTTTCCATTTCTGACACCTTTGGCTCTGTTTCTTGTCTTCACCACCCCCTGTGCCCCTCACTCCACAGCAAACCTGCCTGCCCACACTTTCTGCTCTTTCTCCCTTTCACCTTCCTGTCTCAGTGGTGTTCATTTTCCTGAAGCAAACCCTGCAAAGATAAAGCAGGCAGGAACAGCAGCTTTTGGGTGGGTCAGGGGAAAGAAAAGCTTTGCCATGGCTGTGGCACAGGGCTGGCAGTGCAGCCAGCTGTCCTGACTTTGGCAGTGACTTCCTGAGTGACTTCATCCTGCAGGGACCCCAATTAGCAGCACTTCAGTCCAAGGGGATTAGCTCCAGGCTGCTAAATTCCTGCCATGTATCCTCTGAAAGGCCAGCCCCAGCCTGTCCTTGCTGGATTGGGTATGAATGGGCACAGGAAAGGTGAACTATTCTGTATTCTATTACTTATCTCCTTGGGCAGTGCAGTCTTCCCCTGTAAAGTTGGACTTTAAATATGATAGTTATTAAGGCTTGTCCAGGTTTGAGATTTAGCTCACATAAATTCTGACAGGAACAAATGACTCTAAATTGTGACCAAATCTTTCTTTCTCCCCATTCCCTTGCCCTTCCAGGTGTCCTGCTCAAAGAGGAAGCTGAATCAGAAGAGCTCGGGAAGGTAAACAGCTGCTTTAAAACAAAGCTATCCAGATCTCTTCCTAACAGAAAAATTTACTGCAACGTGCCATGCTGCAGCTGAAAACAAGATGTTTGTGACAGATACTTTTCTACTTGAAATTGGCTTTTAAAGCAGGTAGCAAGTGGAGGGGAGTGGAGCATGTCAGACTGCATGCTGAGCTCAGGGGAGAGGGGAACATCGTGGAATTCAGTTTCCTGGGTCAAAGCTCCATCAGATAACACAAGAAATGTTGATGAAAAAGCAGGTAGACCAAGACAGATCAGTGAAATGTGGTAGGAAGCAGCTGAATCTGGGAATTAGGATGCCAGGCACGAGGGACTCTGGGAATTATTTTGATTGTGTTGTTGAAGGGCAGATCATTTCCCCACTTGCTCTGCCCCACCTTTTTCTTTTTCCCATTCAATGTGGTAATCGCCACAGAGCAGCAACTGTGGGTACTGCAAAATGGGATCAAAGTAAGGTCTGACTTGGCTCAGAGAACTGCAATGGCAATTGAAAACAGGGGCAGGGCTGGCAGTGTGATTTTTGGGGTGGGGGGGGTCGCTGACAGCAGCCCAGCCCGTGCCAGCCCTTCTGCTGGCAGGAGGCAGCAATAGCCAGGCAAGGTGGCCAGGCTGGTGCTCACAGCAGCCCCAGCCCAGGGCAAGCCCCGGCTTTGCCTCTACCTGGGCTGGCCCTGAGAAGGCAGCCCTGCAGAGCACATCCGTCAGCTCAATTAAATTAGCTCAGAGAGATCTCTGATGTTAAATAGATGCAGCTTTCTTACATATTCAAGGGCTGTTTTCAAGGACTGTGCGTTCAGCATGCTGCCTGCCAGGGCTCTGATCGCACTGGGGATCTGCAAGCACGCTCAGGGAGTAACTAAATACAGTTTTAGCGAGGCTGATACAACATGTCCTTTGACTGGAGATAATGGTGCTCTGCGAAGCTGCCCGGGGCTGCTCCAGGCAATGGTCCCAGTAAAAACCCTCGGTGATGCTGCAGAGGGAAGAGAATAAAACCAACCCGTCCTGTGCCAAGTGATAAAACCTTTTGCATACGCTTATACTGCTATCGTTTGCCCTTATAATGCCTTTCACAGAAGGATCTGGAGACATTTTCCAGACGTTAGTTAATTAATCTCCATAACATCCCTGTGAATTAGGTGACTTATCTACTGTTTTACAGACGTGTGAGCTGAGGCGAGTAGAGGTTAAGTGTCTTCCCCGAAGTTAAACAGTGAATTAGAGGGAAATGCTGAGAGTGAAATGAAGGGCCACAATTCTGTCTAACAGCCCTGCTCTCTCACCAACACCGTGGCTGCCCAAGAAATCTGCCTTCCCTCTACACCATGTCCTGCTGGACAGGAAAGTGGTGAAGTTCAAATATTTCTTGCAAAACATTAGCTCATTAGCAAGTGTTTTGCCTGTAATTTAAGCTCCTGACATGGATTCGTGGGTATCAAGTGGTAGATGGTGCTGTGTAAAACAGTGATTTCTTATTTAAGGCCAATTAAATCTTTCTCACGAGGGAATAAAATTGAGTTTAAAGACACCAACTGCATGTGTGTATTCTGACATGAAAGCATTAACACCTCAAACTGAAATGTATACTTTTTTTTGAAAGGCTTCCAGGTTTGCCAGTATAGTCTCTCTTGTTCCTGAGAGAAATTGACTTTCTACAAGTGTTCAGCAGGATTTTTTTTTTATTATACTTCCCCCCCCACCTGATCAGAAGAAAGAATTACTGATTTGCTTCATATTTCAGCAGACATTCTGGAAGTCAGAGAACACATGGTTTATATTTGCAACTTCTGACAAGCTGGGAAGAGGAAATAAGTATTCAATACCTGTCCCACACGATATTGCCTGTCCAGATCAATAAATACAACAGGAAGGGCAGCACTCTTGTAGAGAGTTGCAGTTATAGCTGCCACCTGCTTTTTGGCAAGTCCTACATTTACTGGCATAAAGCCCACTCTTCTCTGAAATGCTCCAGCTGCTGCTGCTCCATTCTATTTTAATAAGGTGTTTAAAAACCTCCAGCTGTTTCTGAAGAACCAGCTCAGAGGAGATGATCAATCTGACAGGCACAACGTGAGTGTGGGCCTCACAAATATTCCACTGTGGCTTTGGTGATTAATATTGACACGCTGGATTTGGCAGCTCTGATGGAAGCAATCTACTGCCAGATGGTGGAAGAATGGAGAGGGACTGGAAAGGAAGGCAGAGGGATTGTCCACCTGCAAATCCACCCTCAGTGGCACCCAGGCTGGCACAGGGAGGGTGGAGATGCAGATTCAGCTCCTGCATCCCATCTTTTGTCCGTGGCAAACACGGAGAGGTCATCAGTTCCTCTCCCACTAGGGAAAAAAGCATCCATGGCCTCATTCCAACCCACAACAAATCACCTTTGTTCTCCCAATTAATTTAGCCTTCTGCTCAGTGTGTGGCACGTGTGTAATTAGCTCCAGAAAGGCAGAAATGTTATTTCAGAAAACTGTTTGAAATGTCCCAAAGAGGCATTGCAGCAGGCTTTACCCAGTGTTCCTTTATCTCCATTCCCACTCTAATTACCAATGAGCCTCCTTCTTTAATACTGTTTTATGGAGCTCTTCTTTTCTTCCCTGTTGCTATTAGAAAGTTGCTGATGTGGAAAAAAAAAAGAGGCAAGGTATCATGAGAAGAGTCATGGCAGACTGAGCTCACTTTGAAAAATCCCTATTCAAAACTGAACTGGAGGCTTGCTTTTTTTTTTTTTTTTTTTTTTTTTTTTTTTTGGCATGAAACCCCAAAACCCTGAGGGACAGGGGTGAATTCTCAGCAGAAGAGCATTGACTCTGCCATTCTTTCCTGGCTTTGCTTGGAAAAATAGGAGCAGCATGATGGGTGGAAGATCATCCCTCTTGATCACTTATTCTGTCAGGAGACAGTGCAGGTATAAGAGTACAGCATAAATTTGACTTTCACTGTAATCAGAAATTGTACTCATCCCGTGTTTGTCAAGACAAAGTTTGAAATCCTAGTGCATATAGGAAGGAAGAAGGCTGTTATCATCCAAAAGTGAGATAACAGTGTGATCTGTGGCTTTCTCCTATGCATTCCCTCTCTCACCACCCCTGGAGTTATGGGTCTTTAATATTCCAAACTGTCACCTGAGCTGGGAGGAGGAGGAGGAGATCAGCAACACACCCATCCATCCCACCTCACTCATGGTGCCAGCCCTCCAGAATAAAGGATTTATTCCCTCACACCATTCTGATTCTGCCTCGTGGAAGTGAGTTGGTTTTGATTTGTTCTGGGATAATTTTTTTTTCCAGAGGAACAAAAAGATGATACAGATTCTTGATTTGCTTGGAGAGAAGCTGGAAATATTCTGTGTTTATTTTTATAGGACAAAGTGGGCCAGAAATGCTGCTTGCTGTTTGGTCACCAGCACAATGTCATTGCTGAGCTCCTGCCTGATTTAATACTTAAATCACCAAATTTACAGGAAGTAAAATCCCTTCTGATTGTTGTCTTTATCCATAGCTGATGTTCAGCCTAGTCCTGGCTTGGAGCTCTGCTGTAAAGGATCCCATTCTGCTCGGTTTTAACACCAGGGGGAATTTTGGCTGCAGTCTGACCCCAAAATGCAACACAGGGCACATCCACAGGGCTGCTTCCAGTGGAATGTGTCTGTCTGCAGAGGGTCACTGCCCTCAGCAAAGAAAGCTGGGAAAAAGGGAAGCACACAGGAGGAGACTGGCTGGGACAAACTGAAGGGTCCTGTCTTCATTTGTTTAATTATATAATTTGCACAGCACGTCCCCAAAGCCCAAGGAAAAGGTGAGAGGTGTCACTTCACCCACAGAGGGTCACCCCTGACACACCCAGAGACCGGCCAGCACAGCCTGGAGGACAGTTCACTGCTGGGCTGGGCACTGGGCACAGGCAGGAGCAGGGACTCTGGGACTGGGAATGAAAGACACCACAGCCACTCAGCCCAATTTCCATTTCTCAGGAACCTGGGGAGGCAGATTGTCCATACCCAACCTACAGCTGGGCTGTTGAGCCTGGAAGCCACCCTGGCTGCTGCCATCTGCTGAGGCCAACAGAGACACTGACTCCAGGGCATCTGAGCACCGAATGGGCACCAGGAGCAGGGATCTGGGCACCAGGAGCAGGGATCTGGGCACCAGTACAGGGATCTGGGCACCAGGAGCAGGGATCTGGGCACCAGGACAGGGATGTGGGCACCAGAAGCACAGATCTGAGCATATCGTGAGCACCAGGAGCAGGGATCTGAGCACCAGAAGCAGGGATCTGGGCACCAGGACATGGATCTGAGCACCAAAAGCAGGAATCTGAGCACCACGAACAGGGATCTGAGCATCTCATGAGCACCAGCAGCAGATCTGAGCACCAGGACAGGGATCTGAGCACCAGGATCAGGGATCTGAGCACCAGGAGCAGGGATCTGGGCACCAGGAGCAGATCTGAGCACCAGGACAGGGATCTGAGCACCAGGACAGGCATTTGGGCACCAGGAGCAGATCTGAGCACCAGGACAGGGATCTGAGCACCAGGACAGGCATCTGGGCACCAGGACAGGGATGTGGGCACCAGAAGCACAGATCTGAGCATATCGTGAGCACCAGGAGTAGATCTGAGCACCCCGTGAGCACCAGGAGCCGACTGATCACCAGGAGCAGGGATCTGAGCACCTAAGGAGCACCAGGAGCAGGGATCACAGCTGTGCTTCAATTCCAGAGCTCCCTCAGCACGGATCTGCCTTCTTTGCAGAGGGGACAGTGCCATCTACAGCCCCGACTCAGCCTGGCTGTGCGATTGAATCGGAAATGGGAGAGGATCTGGTGCATTTATCGATTTATAAATGACTGTCTAAGGCAGCACTTTCTGAGCCCTCCTGTGGGCTCTGTCTGCTGCTGAGCGCACTGACAGTAAATCATGGACAGCAACACAATAGCCACACAAGCAATTTAGGAATCACCTTATCCCAACCACTCTCCTCCATGGTTTTGTGTCACTTTGAAGACTGTTTGACAGGGCTCGTAGAAAATGCCACATCTTTATCCAAATCACATCCATTTCCATCGGGTTTTGGAATGTTCTGCCCAACTCTGAGCGATTTGTGAGCGATTATTGCAGATATTGTGGCTGTAAAACTTCCCAGTTACAAACACACCCAGATCACAGCTGTTCTGGGAGAGGAAGGGAACACAGGATCTCCTTCTTGGTGGGCCAAAATCCCACAGCAAATGCAGGTTGATTCTAAACTCAAACAAACACTGAGGCTTTCTATAGCTAATTAATGGAATAGTGCTGTCCTGGGTGTTTTTAAAGGCTGTGCACACCAAAGGAGAAGTGAGTGAGATTTGCTCTGCTTGTGTAACCTGGGAGGTTTCTGTTCCCACAGGCTCTGGCATTGATGGTTCTGAATGCTTTAGTGCTGCTCAGCTCCTTCCCTTCAGGCAATAAATCTGTGCCTGCTCTTTGGAACAGGAAAAACCAATGGATTGGAGGCTCTGATTCCAGTGGAACAATTGCACATTTGTGGGTTGTGGAAGTATCTTGCTAAAGGCTGTAGAGGAGAGGAAGTTTGCCTCTGTTTTGTTCCAAAATTCAGGGTTAGGTTGGGTCTGGCCCATGTGACCCCTTCAGAAGAGAATCAATTCCAGCAGCTACACCTGAAAAATCAAAGCAATGGCTAAAGGAGAAGATCTGTGTGATTTAAGTTTATTCCCAAAAATCTGGACTAATTTCATTCTGAAGCTTCCACTCCAGTAAACTCCTGTAATAGAAATGTAGCACCAGTCTGCTCAGGGGAAAAAAAAAAAAAAAACCTAAAAAAAAAAAAAAAAAAAAAAAAAAAAAAAAAAAACAACAAAAAAAAAAAAAAAAAACACAAAACAAAAAAAAACCAAAAAAAAAAACAACAAAAAAAAACCCAACAAAAAAAAAACTTATTTCTGCTCCTGAACCCATAGAAATATCTCCTGTGTTAGCAAGGTTTTTGCCACTAGTTGACAATTCAGTTCCAGGCAGTGGAGCACAGTAGGAATCAAATCAGATCACATTACCACAGGAGGAGGATTTAACATGGTAATGAGTAAGATGGACTGATGTTTAAATAGCAAGAGATATTTGGGTGAAGATTAAAGGATTTTTAGTCATGGGTTCAAATTCCTTGGTTAAATAAAATTCCTAGTGACATTTGTGCAACAATTCTGGGGAATTACAATGTGTGGATTTAGTTTGTGATAAAGTTTAACCTGCAGGATCTCCTACAAAGTACAAGAGCCATTTTTATCATAAAAATAAAAAAGTTGACCTGCTTGACCTCTTCTCAATGCTTCTGGTCTTTGACCTTGGCATGCAGCATCCAAAGCCCAAAGAATCACAGGATGAGCATCATCCTTGAGGATGGTCAAGCTGCAGTGCTCCAGGATCACAAACCCACTGGGATTTCTATGACTGAGCATCTGTAAGAGTTAAACTAAACCTGTCAGACCTCATGGCAGAGTTATTCTTTGGAGCACACGGAGGGGCAGCTGACTTCTCCAGGTACTTTCTAGTTTGTTTTTTTTTTTTTTTTTTTTTTTTGGTTGGTGTTTTTTTTTTTCTATTCTTTTAAAGATAGAATTAGAGCAAACAGAGCTAGAAAATCCCTGTTATGGTGAGTTTGTGGCCACCAATTGCCCCCGTAACAAAAAAAAAAAATCAGTTTTTGAGTTGGCCGAAGTTGTGTGGTCACAGCTTTTCCCATCTTTAATGAAAATCCCCAGTAATTATACATTTCTGCTGTGTTTTGAGTGCTTGTTCACCCATCACCTTGGAGCTGCAGATACAGTTTGCAGTGCCCTGGGGTGCAGCATTTATCATCCCAGTCCTTGCAGCGAGGCCGTGTGCCCTCAACCCTTCCTCCCTCCGAGAGCTGAAACTCTCTGTTTATCTCCAAACAACAATTTTTCTACTCAGGCTCAGTTAATGCGTGCTAACCTTAGTGTAAACAATTTTTTTTTTTCCTAGATAAACTCCCTCAGGAAAACTTTCTGCTTGATTTTTGAGGAGTTGCTCAGCTGTAATCATGCAGAATTCTCAGGGTTTCAAGCCATGTGCCCCTGCAGAGGCGTTCTGCCTGCTAATGATAGGCACTCCAGCTGTTCCCTTTGCTTGGGCAAGGCCACTGGAAGGACAGCTCTCTACTTTTGCCATCCCTTCCCATCTTGTGCACGAGTGTGGAAACCCAGGGCACTGGGAATATTTCTCTGTCTGCTCTGGGCTGTCCTGACCCCCAGGGGAGCACTGACTTTGACCCTCACTCATGGAGAAAACTTCCAAAGCCTCAAGGTAAACGAGAAACCACAAAAGTGTGAAATAGGTTGTAGAGATTGTAGAGAGTAGTGTAGTGTGTCACATGGGTGAGAAATTTAGGTTTTAGGATTTTTAGTGTGTTATAGATGGGTTCAAGATGGAGGGTACAGGTCTTGAGTTCCCTTCTTCTCTCTTCTTCTTCCTTCTTCTGGGGTTTTGGTGGTATCTTGTAATTGGGTAGAAAAATCCACATTGTGGGTCTGTAGGGGTCAGTTATTGCTTAGAAAGGAAAATAATTTAGGTGTCACTTCTTAATTGGGTAGTTTAGTTTTTGATTAGACTTAAAAGGCCTTGTAACAAGAGATTATTTGCCATTTTTGTGCTGTTTTTCTGCACGCAGAGTCTGGTGCAGACAGTGCTGAAGTTTTGATAAGATAACAATAAACAGAAGCTGAAGACTGAAAAAGTCTAATTCATCTCTGGTTCCTGACACAGAACTGCTCCAGGAGGGTCTCCCCTGCCAGGGGAGCCCCCAGGGAGTTGTCCAACTTGGGGCCAGCAAACTCACAAATGAGAAACTGCAGAACTTTTGCAAAATGTCACAGTCCCTTTGCTCAGCAAAGCTTCATGGAAAATACACGGATTTTGCTCTCAAGAGTGAGCCACTTGTTTCTCTGGCTTTTGAGAGATTGCTGTAGGGAGAAATTTCCATCCTTTTCTGAGACAAGCTGTAAATCAGTAAGAAAAAGACTAACTGATACCAAAAATGAAAGCTTTCTACCCTAAGAGTGAAGATTCATTATATAAACCCCGGGAAGTCTTTAAGAGCGAATTTGGAGTTCACAGTGAAAATAACTGCTCACTTAGTTCCTGGCAAAGCTGCCTCCAAATTATCTGCTTTTCATAGGAATCAGCCTTACTGAGCAGGGTTTTTGAAGCAGCCCTGCTGCAGACACAGAAAAGGTTGTTGTTGTTGCACTGTGGAGCTCACACATCACTTCTGCCTTCTTCCGTAAATCCCAGTTCAGTGCCAGTCCCTGTGCCACCTGAAATGGGCGCTGCCCCGTGGGTGGCTGGCACTGAACTCCACCTACATGTTTGTTTGAAGGCGGGGAAAGATTTGTGTCTAACCCAGCTGGGATGTGAGCAGGGATTCACTGCCCCCATCTCCCTGGGCCTCCTGGAAATTTCCCTGTGAGGGAATTTGGGAAGGCAGGGGCAGTTCCCCCTGTGCCTGCTGCAGGGAGCACAGGTGTGTGCTCCGTCCCTCTGCTGGGCAAGGGCTGGGTCTGGGATGCTTGGGAATGCAGATTTCAGTGTTAGACTGTGTTTATACACAAAGTGGCAGGGACAGGAAAAGCTAATGAGTCACTTCATGGGCTTTACACATTGATAAATTAATAATTAATAAAGCATTAATGACACAGGCATGGCAGCTTCCGTGCTAGCACTGCCTGCCAGCTAAATCCCTACAAGTAAATGAATTCCCTCCCCATGAATCTCCCTCCTTCCTCTGCCAGGGCTGGGAATACAGAATCATTTACCCTGCCTGAGTGCTTCGTGTTTATCCAGGGAAAGAACAGAGCCCAGGGCTGTGTCAGGGCTGCAAACCCTGCACCAGTGACCCCATCCCTTACTCCTGCTCATCCCAGGGCTGGGCACAGCCAGACAAAGAGGAAAAGAGAAGAATGAGCAGAAATCTCTGGCAGCCTCAGCTGTCTGATCCTGGAATTTCTGTCACTACACAGGCTGCTGGTGACAGATCACCTTGAAGAGATTTAATTGATGCCTGACAACTTTTAACAGTCGTGCCACCTCCATCCTCCCTGTAGAGCTCTGCATTCATCTGGTACTGATGTTAAATAATAATTTTTTTCCAGGTATAAAACATGGGCTTCCAGTGGGCAAAAGCAGCAGGAAAAGCCAGCGAGGTGAGAACATTTGGGGATTAAACATGGCTGAGAGAGGTTTCAAATTCTGATCATGACTTTTTTCTGAAGTATTTGTTCTGCCCTATCAGCTAATACAGCAATGGTGCATGCATTAACATCCTGAAATTGAAACAGAGATCAAGGGTATAGGGTATAAATTGGTTTTGGAGCATAACATTAAATAATCAAACCACGCTGGAGCAGCCTCTGTGACAAAATGACTTACATTTTTGGTGCTGCTTTTTAAATGTAATTATGCAGTTTAATTGTTTAACTTCAGCCTGTGGAGGAGTTTCAAAGATGTTTTTAAATAACTTACGGCATGAAAAGCCTCCTGGTTTTTAAATACGCTTCGGGTTCAATAAATTTGTTTTTAATTTTGTGTGATGTGTGAAGCAGTGACTTTGTTCAGTGCTTTCAAGGGGGTGGAGCAGGATTTTCTTAAACACTCTGGATTGACGAGGCTACAAATGTGTAAAGACAGTAGAAATTTCCATGCAGTTTGTTGTTTTGCTTCTCTGGAAGAACACAGGGCTCCATAAATTTCATGTTTGGAAGAACAAGAATCTTCAAGGCCAGGTTGACAGGGCTTGGAGCACCCTGGCATAGTGGAACGTGTCCCTGACCATGGCAGGGTTGGGATGAGCTTTAAGGTCCCTTCAATCCAAACCATCCTGGGATTCTGTGACTGTGACTTTGCTGCTGCTCTGGGCCTCGGAGGCCTCAGGGGTCTGGGCATCGAGGTGACCCCGAGAAGGCAAAAGTCCTCGTTTCCCAGCCCACACAACCAAAGAAGAAGTCTGAGTGCATAGGATCGGCTTCTCAAGGTTGTTTATTTTCCCTTATCTGTAACATTCTGTCTCTGCCCTGCTGAGCTCTGTCCAGCAGGTCGGCCATGGTATTCTGTGTGCCCTCAGGGTGGTGTTTACATTTTATACCAAAAACTACGTGTGCTATGTTTACAATAACATGCCAATATCTGTCATTGATGTTGGACACTGTGTCTCTACCTAAAACCAAATAGAAAAGTGTCACCATCACAACAAGACATGGAGGGCAAGAAGAAGGAGAAGAAGGTCAGGACACACCCAAATTCCTCCATCTTGTCCCCTTGTACCCCTTCTTTTAAAACCCTAAAATTCTACTTTTCCACCCTGTGTTTGTTCAACTACCACACTACTCAAACCCTTGTGGCTTGTAATTCCTCATACAGAGTTGGCAGTTTTTTCCACGGGCTAAAATCGAAGCCACGGGTGTTTTTGACTTTGTGCCAAGGTCTCTGAGCCCCCTGCCAGGGTCTGGAGACAGCCAGGGCAGCCAGAGGGATGTGCTGGGTTCCCACAAGAGGGAAGAGCTCTGGGACACAAAGGGACTGTGGACAAACAGGAAAAGGTGACAGGTTTGTCTTTTCCACTCCTTCAGCCATTGACCTCATCCTCCCCTCCAGGAACCAAAGAGACAAGGAGCTGCTCCTCAGAAGAAAACACTTCTGTGAGAGAAACAAGTGAAATCAGAAAGTTTCATTTACTGGGAAATTCATATCCTCAGAGATGAAGGATTTGGTCTGAGGAGGAAAAAGTAAAACTGGAGGAGAACACTTGGAGCTGGAGATGGCAGCTGGCAGGGCACCAGACAGGTGCTGTGCACAATCCAGCTGGGATGAGGATATTCCAGATGCCACCAGATGGCATTTGGGCCAACACCTTCCACCTGACAGCACGTGTGACAGAACGCTGAGCTGCACCACAGAGGGGCTCCTCTGTGAACACGCTGTGCAGCACTGGTGCTGTCTGGGCCGAGCTCCCAGGGGAATTCAGAGGGCAGGATGAGACCCTTCCTTTGGACACAGAAGGGTCACAAGTCAGCCACACTTGTCACATGCTCACCTGCAGTTCTGGAGAAATTAACTCCACCACTTCTCCAGCTGTTAATTCCAACAGGATTGGATCTATCGAGCAAGGACTGCACATTGCACAGCTCTGTAAACTGAAGCCACTTTTATATCTGTATCTAACTACAAGAACTTCACAAATAAAAATGTCAGGTCTGTAGCAAAACAGTGTAAAAGAGCACATTCTATTATCACATGCACATTTTTCAGGAATACAATTCCTGGTTAACCTTTCTAATTTCAGAATGTTTAGAAGAGGTAAAGTATCTAGTCTCATTCTTTATTTTCCTGATTTAATTTCATTAACTCTTCATCCGTGTGAGAAAAAAAATATCTCAGGAAGCATTAGGTCTTTTCAAAACACTGAGGCTTAAAGCCCAGGAAGTGATTTGTGCATCCTCTTCATTTTCTGAATTGTAAACCATCCTCAGTGCCTTGTGCAATCCCCACGGTTCAGCAGCACGTGGCTCGTTACAGCCCCAACATTAAAGGTAACTGAGTAATTAATCTGAGCAGTGCTGCTCCTCGCACTGACTGTGCCACTAGAAGGCACTCTCTGCTAGAAAGTCGGGGAAAGAGAAGCTTTTCATTAAATAATTCCATGTGGACACCTCCAGAAAAAAAACTGCAGACTCAGGTGTAACGTCAGGGAAATGCTGGACAGAGGCTCTGGCTGTGGTTACAGCTGTTTGCCAGCCAAATTACAGAATCTACACCATTTCCCTTTGGAGGGCAGTGCCAAACGGATTTACAGTATGAAGGACTGAATTCCATGAGCTTTGAGGTCTGGAGGAAGGGCCAGGGAGTGACTCCAGCACTTGCCCAGGGTTTGGAGAACAGGCAGGTGACATCTGATTTCCACAGGAACCTCTGGCAAACCAATTCTCTGTGGCTCAGCCACCTGAGGATGACACCTCAGGTTTTAGCTTTTATATTTTTCACATTCTGGGCTGCTTTGGTGTGCAGTTCTGAGCTTCATATCAGGGGATGGTGAGCTCTCTGCACAGAGCAGGGAGACAAAACAATTCCTGCTCCAGCTGGGCACCAAGGACAAATGATCCAAACCTCAGTCCCAAGAGCACAAACAGCGTGGGCTGGAGAGAGAAAAACAAGCAGGATGGGAGTGCCTGGGCTAAAGCTGGAATGGGACAATGAACTGCAAGGTGCAAATGGAGCAGAGCTGATCCCAGTGAGAGCCCCCGGGAGCGCTCGTGCATTTTGGGACCATTTTGGTTCATCTTGGGTGCAGCCCTGGCTGGGCTCTTGTGCTGCCCAAGGTGGATCCATGGAGGAGATCCTTTGAATAAATCCCTGCTTTATGCTGTAACTCTGCCCAGCCTCTGTTCTAGGCCAGCCCTCACAAGGTATCAAGGAAGGGAACCAAGGGGACTTTCCTGGGGGTGTTGAGAGAGTAAATCTAGAGGAGGACAGGAAACATCAGCTGGCACAAAGGCTCCCTGCCAAAACCAGAGTGCCAGAGTGGCAGGATGGAGTCCAACAATTCCTCAGCCCCACAGCAGGCAGTGGCACTTCCCTGGCCCTGAGGGAGCTGGGCTCACCCTGTGGGAAGGGAGGTTCCAAAGCTGCCTCTTGCAGGGGGTGAGTGTCACAGGTCAGTGTGCCACTGGCTCTCTCCAGCCTCATTCAGTGCCTGCAGCAGATGCTGTTGGCTGAAAGCTGCAGTCTTATTTACTGTACATTGTCTTTAGGGCAGAGATTAAATGAAAAATCCTCTTAAGGATATCACAGTTCTGGATCGTGTATCAGTAGGCCGAAGTGTTTCAAAACATGCATTTATTAGAACGCTGTTCCTCTGTCCAGAGTAACATTCCTGCTATAAAGACAGGAATCAGGAAACCACAAGAGATGAAACAGCAGTGTCAAATTTATTTGTGTTGCCCAGTGCAAAATACACAGGCCACACAGCTCCTGTGATATTTGACTTATTTCTCAGTTCTCAGGTCTTAATTCAAAACCAGCACTGCTGTTAAAGATTGCCTGCACAATCTGTGGCTGAAGACTTGCATTAGGTCACTCCTAATTTCTGTCACAGAAAAGCACTGATTCTGTTTGCTGTTCCTAATGCAGATCTTCTGTGAAAGAGCATTGTCTTAGGTTGGAAGTGCAAGATGTGGCTGGGGGTGTGTGTTCTATTGCCATCTGTCAGAGGTGGGGCAGTTATTTCTGTTCATTGGGCAGTTTTCTTTATCTCTCCCACAACCAATCCTCCCTCCAGGAGATCTCTTCTGTTCATGGGCCATTAATTATTAATTATTTTCTGTTCATGGGCCAGTGAGTGTCCCTGCATGGCTGAGAAAATTCCATCATCCCATGGGGAGATGTTCGGCCCAGGGGAGGAGCCAAACATTCCTACCTGGACACAATCTGAGACTCTGGGACACCACAGCAGCTTTTGCCCACTGCATTCCCAGAGGAGCAGCTTCCTTCCCCACTGCATTCCCAGAGGAGCAGCTTTCTGCCCCACTGCATTCCCAGAGGAGCAGCTTTCTGCCCCACTGTATTCCCAGAGGGAGCCCAGGCCCATCTCCAGCAGCCCTGGAGCTTCAGAGGAAAACTCCAGCCTTGTCCAGGATCCTGCTCCAGCAGAAGCACAGCTGGCACTGCAGGAGGGCTGAGCCCCCATGGAATGGGACTGCTGCCACCACCCTGACCCACAGCCTGCCAGGGCCTGCTCTGACTCTGGCAGTGCTGTTCTGTATGACTGCATTTTTATTTTTGTTTTTCCTAATAAAGAACTCTTATCTTTGTCTGAGAGCCCCTTAATTTCAAAATTATAATAGTTCAGAGGGAGGGGGTTTACATTTTCCACTTCAGGGGAGGCTCCTGCCTTCCTTAGCAGACACCTGGCTTTTCATAACAAGACCAGCATCTACAGCTGAAATGGGGCTCTGAAGGCTGAGAGGAAGAGAAGCAGGGCTGGAAGAGGATGGTAATCGAAATCCAGAGGAGGTGCAGAGAAGAGCAGCTAAAATCAGTGAAGTGTTACATTTATGAGGGAAAAATACCCCTACTGAACAACTGGAATCTTTCCAGTGACTGGAAAAATACAGCTGCTTCTTAAAGCTGAAATAATTTCCCTGGAAGTTATTCTGCCAGAATAAACTTGAGGAAAGCAGGGCTACTGCTGCTGCACAGGGGAGGGTGCAGGCAAATTCAGCACTGACCATGTGTGCCCTGGGAGGAACACAGCCAGATGAGGACCTGTAACATTATACATCGTGTGTAATAAGATAATGTACATGTATAAACATCATACAAAATGATTATCCACTTTAATATGCTTTCCTATATTCTAATTAATATTTTCTGTAATTATATTACAATTATATAATTATTATATATATATAGCATAATTATTAAAATTAATTATTTTAATTCATGTTTTTCCTATATTCTAATTAGCTGCTAAAGTCCAGATCTGACAGGGCATGGATCATCACCTTTTTATTATACAGAGCACACCTGGATTTTTAGACTATCCTGTGAGCAGCAGCTGTGCTAAAGTCTTTCTGTAACTTACAACTAAACACAATCTCCCACATAATTATACACTTCTGCTAGATTGTGCTGTTAACACACATGACCTGACTCTTTGTTACCACATAACCGTTTATTAGATTTTTTTGAAATGACATTACAAAGGACCTAAGGCTGGTATTACAAGTGCATATTGATACATTTCTCATGTTCACAAAATTTCCCCCGTTATTATGAGCTTTTATGACAGCGAGTTTGGAAAAATGACCTGTCATATTGCCTTCACAGCACTCAAGTGCTTAATTTTGGTGGCATTTAAGGAGCAGTTGAAGTGGGGTCCACCTGCAACTGCTGCCTGCCACTAGTGCTTGCTGAAATTTGCATTTGAAGCTGGAGGAGCATTGCAGTGATTGTCAGGAATAGCTGACATTGGTAATTTTTCTTCACAAGTGACACAGTACAGGCTCTACCAAACACACCTTCCATGGCCAAAATGTAGTAAGTACACGCTCCAGGCCCACAGATGTGGGTATGATTAGAAAAGCAAACAAAAAAAAAATCAAATATTTTGAAGTTGTTATTCCGAGAGAAGCAAGGCTGTAAAAATCTACCTGGCTTCTCTCCTTTTTTATTCCTCATGTATCTCTGCTTTGCTAGCAAACTGTTGTGTCCAACGAGGCAGTGATTCCCACTGAAACCCCACACAGACATCCCCAAAACCCCATCCCTGCTCTGTCCAGCATCAATCCCAGTTATTGACCAAAGGTAATGCCAGAGGACAGTGTCAAAAACCTTCAGTCCCACAGTGAGATTGCTCTGTTAACAGTTCCTTGTCTGCCCAGGTGTCACAGCTTGGGGTGGCAGTGGTTGCTCAGACGTCTCTCAAGGTAAATCTGCATTTCCACGATGCTCCAGGAACACACAGCTCAGGTAACACCAGCAGCAGGAGAGGTGGATTTGATGTTCAGTGTCTCTTGTTTCCAAAAATCACCTTTGTTACGTGTATGAAAGACAACACAATCCTCAACTAGTGAGTGCCTGATGGTCAGAGCTACAATTAATGCAATTAATTAAGTTTCAATCTTGTGCTTCACTCCACAAACTCACATAGGACAAGGCAAGATTCCCATTTGGAGGGAGTCACTAAATGCTGAGCTATCAAACATGAAACATCTAGAAAAGTACAGGAAAGAGAAAAAAGTGACTCCACAAGAAAATCCACCCAGGAGTTGAGATCCATAAGATCTGTGTTTTAATAACACAACCAGGTGATCCTCATTACAAGAATTCCAAAAGTGAAATTACAGTACACAAACCAAAATAGAAACTACCCTGCCCCAACTATACAATGTACATTAGGAATGCAAGCTCTGTAACAATATAAAAATGCTTTCACACACTGGAGTTGCAAAAAGCCATTCTTTAATTCCAAGGATTTGTAGAAAAAAAAAAAAAAAAGTAATCTTCCATTACTTAATCTTCAGTTGTTGGCAACCTGTTGAGGGAAAAATAATAAGAAAGGAGATTACTGAGAATTAAGAGAATCATGCTCATCAGAGATTTTCATTTGTGGTATTCAGGCTAATGGAAATGACACTGAGGGCAATGAAGCCAGTAATAATGTGTGTTTTTAACAAAGTAACACAAAAATAGATACCTTAACAAGCAAGAATATATCTGTTCCAAACACAGGCCTACTGCAATATAGGGGCGAGGGGGCAATCGAGAAAAGCTGTAAGATCATATAACACAATAGAGATTTACTGAAAGGTGAATTGTGTTCCTCCAGGGAGCACTGCCCTGGGACATGGATTGCCTCATGCCTCAGCGCCCTCCCACACAGCCAGGACCTGCAGCTTGGCAGCTGTGTGGGAGTCACTGCTCCCTGCAAGCTCCTAGATAACACACAGGAGGAATTCACAGCTGAGGGACAGCTCCTCCTCAGCAGCCCCTGGGGCTCCACCTGGGGCTTCCCAGGGCAGTTCCAATCCCTGACCCCCTTTCCATGGGGAAATTCCTGCTGCTGCCCACCCTGAGCCTGCTCTGGCCCAGCCTGAGGCCGTTCCCTCTCCTCCTGTCCCTGTGAGCAGAGCCTGACCCCCCCGGCTGTCCCCTCCTGGCAGGAGCTGTGCAGAGCCAGGAGGGCCCCCTGAGCCTCCTTTGCTCCAGGCTGAGCCCCCTCAGCAGCTCCTGGTGCTCCCTTCCCCTCCCTGGCCTGTTGCTCTGATTTTTAAAAGTGCTGAGTTTTCCTTTATAATTCTTTTGAAAGTTTTAAAGTTCTCATAAAACTTCTTCAGCCTTCTGATCTGTTTACCTATTTCTACTTGAATTCTCATGCACTGTTCATGTAAATAATGATTGTTTTACTTTCTTCTTTGTGGGAGGAGAGAAATGATAGACTGTTGGTTTGACCAGTGTGGATGGAGAGGTGGCAATTCCATCCTCCAATCCACGGTCACCTCTAGAATTGCATAAATACTAGATGCACAAATAAAACTTACTCTTTTTTCTCTCTTAAATTCACCAAGCTTCTCTATACTCATTTCCAATAGTGACACTGGCCCATGCTCTCTCCCTCTCCAGCACAATCCCCCTCTGCACCACTCCTGGGGCAGCTCCCAAAGCAAAGGGGCAGCTCCCAAAGCAAAGGGGCAGCTCCCAAAGCAAAGGGGCAGCTCCCAAAGCAAAGGGGCAGCTCCCAAAGCAAAGGGGCAGCTCCCAAAGCAAAGGGGCAGCTCCCAAAGCAAAGGAGCAGCTCCCAAAGCAAAGGAGCAGCTCCCAAAGCAAAGAGCAGCTCCAAAACCAAAGAGCAGCTCCCACAGCAAAGAGCAGCTCCCAAAGCAAAGGGGCAGCTCCCTCTGTGTTACAGCAGCAATTCCAAACGCCCAGGGCTTTGCTCCAAGGCCAGGAAGGCAGTTTACTTTAGCCCTTGTTGGAAGCTGGGGTCTTGTTCTCTCCCTCGAGCTCCTCCACGCCCGCCTGCATCATGAGGTCGGCGATGTTGCGCTCCAGGTCGTCGATGCGGCAGCTCATGTCATCGACTGCCCGGGGGTCAAGGACAGCACGGGCCTCTGGGAGCCTCAGCAGGGAGCCCAGAACCCCTCTCAGCCCACCCTGCCACCAGCCCAGGCTGCTCCCAGCCCCGTCCTGCCCGGCCTTGGGCGCTGCCGGGGCAGCCACAGCTGTGCCAGGGTCCCTCACAGGGACAATTCCTTCCCAAAATCCCGCCTCAGCCTGCTCTCCTCCAGTCTGAACCCATTCCCCCGCTCCTGTCGCCCCAGGCTCTATAAACACTCCCGTTCCACCTTTCCTGTGGGCTCCCTCCCGGCCACAATTAAACCACCCTGAATCTTCTCTTTTCCAGGTGAACAACCCCAGCTCTCCCAGCCTTTCCTCCACCCCTCTGACCACCCTGGAGCCTCCTCTGGGCTCTCCCCAGGTCCTTCCTTTGCCAGCCCCAGCACTGAAGTGAGATCATTCCTCTAACAATGGGTAGCACTGCCTTGGTTTCATTGTTTTTATCGTTACAGCTTTCTCAGCAAACACTTATGGCCACTTCAGAACTTATCTTACAAACCCCACTGGTTACAAACAGACTTCGTGCCACTTGTAATCCCGCCCCCATCTGAGTTTAGAAAAGGATATTTCTTCCAATTATTTGGTCAGACATGGTTTGAAACTTGTCCTGCATTTGCTGGAGCAATGTCTGCACCTAAAGGAAAGGGATAAAAAAGAAATGGTTTGTTTCCTTCAGAGGCTGCTACCCTGTAATAACTACACTGCTCTTTCACTGCCGAGCTCAAAACCCGCCAGTATAGCTATATCGATAGGTAAAAATGCTACTTATATATATGTATAAAGAGCTGCACTGACGCTTACAGGAAACATTTGTAAGGTCTAGAAACCTCCCTCGCTCCCCAGCCAGGACCAAGCCCACGGCAGCAGCCTCCATGCTCCTGTCAACCACCTGAGGGAATTCCGGGGTGCCACGGAACGCTTGGGGATGAAGGCACCCTCCCCTTCCACCCCCTGCCGCGGCAGCGACACCTCCCGCGCAGCAGGCCGCTCCAAGCCCCATCCAGGAAAGGCTTCCCCTCCTTTCCTGGCTCTCCGCAGCCGCTGCAGCGCGGCCCCGGCCCCTCGGCGCTCACCACGGCCGTCAGGTCCTGGACGCTCTTGGGGTCGGTCTCGGCCATGGTCGCTCCGGCGGCGGCTCCACTTCCGGGCCGCGCCCCGCCGCTTCCGCCGGCTCTCGCGAGAGCGCCCGCCCCGCGGCATGCTGGGAAATGTAGTCCTTTGCCCGTCCCCTGGTAGTCCGCAGATCCCGCACCTCTATTTAAATTTTTCACTCTTTCTACATTTCGGCTCAAAGTTGCGTCGTTCTCTTATTAATCAGCCTTCTGTCTTTTACTGGTTATTGGTATATTCTCTTATTAATCAGCCTTCTATCTTCTACTGGTTATTGGTATATTCTCTTATTAATCAGCCTTCTATCTTCTATTGGTTATTGGTATATTCTCTTATTAATCAGCTTTCTGTCTTCTACTGGTTATTGGTATAGTCTCTTATTAATCAGCCTTCTGTCTTCTATTGGTTATTGGAATATTCTCTTATTAATCAGCCTTCTGTCTTTTACTGGTTATTGATATATTCTCTTTTTAATTAGCCTTCTGTCTATTGGTGCATTGTTATAAACACACTGTATGTAACTTTTGATATAAAAGGTAAACACCACCCTAGAGGGCACTCAGAATGCCATGGCCTCCTTGCTAGGCAGAGCTCGGCAGGTCAGAGAAAGAATGTTATAGATAAGGAAAAATAAACAACCCTGAGAAGGCGATCTGAAGCATTCCAGACTCCTTCTTTGGCTGTGGTGGGCTGGGAAACAAACACTTTTACCATCTTGGGGTCACCTCGCCCTTCTGAACCCCGAGGCATCGACACAACCCCTCAACCAAACCCTGGCACCCAGTGCCACATCCAGGCTTGTTTAAACCCATCCAGGGATGGTGACTGCACCACCTCCCCGGGCATTTCCAGAACTTTCTCACCCTTTCTGCAATAAACTTTTCCCTAATATCCCCCTCTGCCCCCTCTGTTCTAGGCCAGCCCTCCCAAGGCATCCCTGCAAAACCTTTCCTGCTCCTGCCTGCACAGGAGGCGCTGGAGGAGCCTGTTCTCTCCTGACGCTGCCACACCTCATTTTTTCATTTCAGCCTTAGTTTCAGGTGATGTCAGTGCTGTCTCTATCCATCATAATGCAGCAAGGTTTCCCCGTGGGAATTTATCAGCAGATCAGCCCTAAGGTTGGATTTATGGTTTTGCTGAGATAAAGACTCTCAGTGCAGGGCAATCACTCAAGTCATGCCTGTGAAACAATGACCACGGATCCAAATTTCTTCTGCTTCTGTTCCTAAGCAAGCATTTTCTACAGAAAGCTGTCTCCAGCTCCTCATCCTGGATTCAGGGTGTTGTTTTATCCCTTACACAGGGTTAGCAAAATGCTGTAGGGCTGTTCCCTTGCCAGATATGGTTTTATCTCCCTGATCTCTTTTCCCCTTTTATCAGTGAGTGGCTAATACTGAAAAAGACTGGCTCTTTCTTTGTGTTATGAATTGTAAAAAGATGTTTGGAGCATGTGATGAATGAGAGTTACACTTGGGACAGAACATAACTGTTCTTGGGCTTTAAAACACTGCCTGGTTTTAGGCTGCATTGATAAAACATGATTATTTCCAGTTCTGGGATATTGCCATACTTTGGCAGTGCTTATCTGTGCAGTAAAATGCACAAAAATTTACAATATCAGGCCATCAAAGTGTGGGCAGGACTACTGCTATCCCCTCCTTGCATGACTGTGGTTCTGTGTAGTTCTGTGGATATTGAGAGGATCACACAGCCACAGCCCACTGTGATGAAACACCCAGCAGGTTTAAGAAGAATTAAATTAAACTATAACCCTAATTGCATGGCAGGAAAATTCAACTCTTGTAATTCTGGCTACTCTAGCTTAGAAAGGTTTTTAGTGTATCTTGAGCTGTAGAATGGATCCATTGGAAGCTCAGCCTGGAAGGGACGTGGAGGGCATCTTTAATTTCCCCGCTCTGAGGCTACACAGGCTGAAAAATTTCAAGCTATGTGTTGTTTCAAAAGTTGTATGTGCATGCACGAGTGTCAAGGGAAGAGTTAAGGTGAACACATTATCAGTTTCCTGCTTTCAAATGTCAAAACACATAACTTGAGCAAGGTCAGTAACACAGGCACACAAATAAGAGAGTGATGGCAGCTGAGAGGAATCCCATTTGGAAAATAAATTGGAGGTGGAAAACAATCCTAGAAACAGCGTGGTAAATGCTTGTGAATCAGCACTTGTCCCTGTGTTATTTGTGATTTTGTTATTCAGCCAGCCATGAGTAAAGCTCCACCTCAAGCTTCCCCTGCACTTTCCACACTCGTGATCATATTGACAGGAACCTCGTGCAGGATAATGACAGATTCTGCTGCTTTAATTATCCCTTCAGACCTGCACCACCAGGGGCTGGGGAGCTCACAGAGGAGGAGACTCAGAGCACCTGGAATTGTTGCTGCAAATGACTGAATTGACCTTGCCAGAAAAAAACAAAGAATTGAATAAAAACCTCTTTGTTAGTTCATTTTCTGGAGTGGGGATAGGCCAGCTGAAGAAAAGGCACCAAAGAGGTGCATTGGGGTGCTAAATGGGGGATGAAGTTCTCTCAGCAATTTGGCCATTGCATTTTTACAACTATCAATTTGGGTAATACCACAATTGTTGAGTGCCAACATCTTAAGGAAATTAGTTAAAATGTTATTAAAAGGGTTAAAATAGTCACAATGCAAAGGACTTGTTTCACCATTACAGTTTGCAAGTGAAAGTTCTGCTCTGGTGGCAGGGGACTTGTGGAATATTCTTGGAACTCATTTGCCAGTGTCTTGCAGATTGCAATGCAGCTTTGAAATCAGCATCTGCAGGTAATTCCTGTTGTCATAAAAACTTGTCAGAAATGAGGCATGCAGAGAGGAGCTCAGCCTTGAGCAAAGGCATCTCATGAATCTCTTCACCATCACTGGCCCTCTTGGGTTATGTTTTCAACACACTGTGAATAATTGAGCCAGCACAGCTAAATGTGAGGGGGCAAAAACCTCACACAGCAAGAGAAGGAAGGGTCACCAAGTTGTGCTTCTGCCCTGCTGTTCAGCCTCTGCTCTGCCTGCAGAGCTGCACTGCCATGGGCTGCTCTTAATGCAGTTTGCATTTTGACAAACTCTGAAATCAAGTTACTGAGAAAGAACATCCTGGCTGTGAACAGCCTGGCTCAAAGAATCTCTGGGTATCAGAAAAAATGGGCAGATGAGACTTACTTAATTTTTTAATTGGCATTTCTTGTAATCCCAGATGTCCACAGTGTTCAGTATTGTAATTTCTGGGGCCAATGGGACCCTTGGTTGGGCTGTGGATGAGGCAAGTGCTGCTGGTTTGGCTGGATCTGGAAAGGAGAAGGAAAAGCCTTTTTCCATCCTTGAAACCAAAGCCATTGGCAGCCACTGATTTCCCCAGGAAATCACTGCTCCCATAGAGAGGAACTCTAGGGACATTCCTCCCCCAAAGCTCCTTTGCTCTCAGAGGATGACAGAGTTGCTTCATCTCACAAAGTTTCTCGAGGTTAATTTTCTGCCCTGCCTTCATTTATTCAGAGTGGGGAGCCCTGGCAATGCCTGAGGTTCCATGGTGCTGCCTCCTGGGCTGGCTGGCACTGGGCAGGATCCCCTGGGCACTGCTCAGGGCAAGACTGAGGCAGGAGCTGCCCAGGTGGGTGCTAAAGCTGCTTTTTGCTCATGTCAGAGTCCCCAAACTGGCAGAGTTCTGGTTCTTTGCCAAACTGCCTGGTGCACCAGTTAAATGCTTGTTGCAAAGTCACATCAGAGTGATTAAAAAAATCACAGTGCTCATGTTAATTTTCTGCTCTGAATAGTTTAGGAGAGCTCAGTGGTGCTGGGGGCAACACAAAAGCAATTTTGCACCGTACCTGCAGCACGCCAGAGCCAGGACAATCCATCAGGGTGTTGCCAGCACTATTGATGTGGTCTGGGATGGAGTTTGACTTGAAAGATGAAGAGGAAATTAAGTATAACAGAGTGATAATGGAATGATCAATGCTGCTTGCCGCAGACTTGGTGTGTGCACTGAAAAGGAAGATATTCTGTCCAATGTGTCAGTGAGGGGATAAGTCTTGTCTGAAATGCAGAGCTAAGTGGAAGTCATTAGTGGGGCAGGGTTAACACTGGGGCTTTGCCAACAGAGCAGAGAAAACAAGAAGGATGAGATGATGTCCCAGACTGTCTCTTTCAAGAGAGCATAAATAGTTCTGGGGTTTGTCATGAAATTCCCTTTCCTCAGTAACCACAGTTCTGTTTTCTCTCACAAACATTGAATGTAAAGATGGGATTTGCGGAGCAGTCCTTTTCCTCTAGCATTTGAGTAGCCTGGGTTGTGAACCAGAAACCTGTTGTCACAAAAACTATTTTTTGTTATTAAAAGTCTGGTTTCCGTGGAAAAAAAGGCATCAGTTTGGGACAAGGATTTTCTTTTTTTATGTGACTCTCTGTAGAAGGAGTCTTCATTTAATAGGGAAAACTGTGCTGAGTATTATGGGCCCCAGAGGCATCTACCATGAAGCTTTTTGGCCATAAGTGTTCCTGAAAACTGATCTGGGCAGGAAAACCTCTGTGTCCCACCTTGGGAATCCTCCACCATCAGTAGGACTGGTCTCTGTGGCAGACATGGCTGCAAAATTCTCTTTGGGCAACGCCATTTGGAATTTTTGATGATGTTAATGGCTGCCACAAGGGAAAAAGAGACTTCTGAACGTCTGATTGCTTGTAGGATGTGGCATTTATTATTTATCCTGCATGCTTTTGTTGCTGGTTGTTGCTAAACATCCTCATCCTCGTGGGTTCCAGTGCTTTTATAGGATGTCAGGTTCTCAGGAAGTCATTATGGGCTTCATTAGGGATCTCCATCTATTTCCCATCCTTCCATGCATGGAGGAGTCTCAGTGCCCCCCTAAATATTTTATTTGGACTTGTTGCAAAGCCCAAGGGATGGAAAAGTCCAGTGCCCTCTGGACTTTTTATCACAGCCAGTGAGGTCTTTACTGACAGCATCTGATCCATCCTCTGAAATGTTTTTAGCTACAGTAAGATCAGATTTTGAACCAGATAATGGGATTGCTTTATCCCAATCATATGGTTTAAAATATCTTGTGGGGTCAGAATTTCATTATTTTAATCTTCCATTGACCATTACATGAACCCTTGCAATTCACTGTGGCTTTTCTACAAAACTAAATTGCTTAGCAGTGGCTTGTACCAAATCTTTTTATAATATCCTTGAAGAGTCAGTAGCTTTCTAAGACAAGATCTTCTACTAAAATTCCTTTACCACACAGTAAACTTTTATTTCTTAGCATTACTGGCCATTCAAATGCTGTGTCACTTACCTTTGTTTTCTATTTAATGTTAAGCTGAGTTTTAAGCCATTCACAGGGCAATCAGCATTTTGGCTTTACATTTGTGTAGACAAATTGTACAGAAAGTTTAATTAACTAATCAAGTACCCACAGTGAGTCATAACAGCGTCGTAATTCAGAACAGCAGCAGTCTGACCATCACCAGAGTAATTCTCTTTGTGCTTTAGGGGATGCCAATCACTGCCTTGGTGCTCTGAAATTGGCAGGTTTGGTCAAAACAGGAAGATTTGAGGCAAACAGAAGAGAACTGAATTGATATTTGGGGAATCATTTGAATATGGAAGCCAGCCATCAGTTTCAGAGATCATTAGGGTTTTAAAAGCCTGGGATGAGCAGGAATTTTTCAGAAATTAGGCATTCAGAGAGGAGCTGTCTGAGCAAGGGTGTCTCATGAAGCTCTTCACCATCACTGTCCTCCTTGGGTTGTGTTTTCAACCCACTGTGAATAAATTTCAGTCCCCCAGCACACGACTGCATGGACCTTTATCATTAGTTGCATTCAAAATTAGAGTGGTTGGGGATTTTCTTCTTTTTCCTCTATTTTTGTGAAAGGTTATTTGTAAGTATGTGCATTTTCAAACTGGATGCAACCTGAGCCAAAACTCTGGAGTGTTTACTCCAGAAATGTGGATTTGGTCAAACACTTTATTTCATATCTGCACACCCCTGATTTTTCCCATCCCTTCCCCTCTTGAAGCATCAATAGCAGTTAGTAAAAATCTCACAGAGCTGGGCTAATGATCCCTTCAAAATGAGCAGGGAATAAATTACAGCAGGAACCACACTAGGTAGATGACATGATTTAACTGAGCTGAGTCCCTGAAGAATTAGTCTGGTGATTATGGGAAGTGGCTTTTTAAATGAGGTAATTTGAAATTAAGTTTCTTTTTCATATCTACTTAGCACAGCCTATTGTTCAGAGTCTGTGGCTCAGGTTGGTATCTGATGTTTAAAACAGCTTTGCCCAGAGTGTCTCCTGATGAGTTTAAAGTAATTTAAGGCCTTTTCATTCTTGAATGCTACACTTGCAATGAGATTGGGCAGCAGAGTGGTTAAAATGAGTTTGTCCATTGCTATAAAAGATATTGCAGTATAAGTCAGAACTTCTCAAAAGAGAAAATAATTTAAAAGACTGGAAGGCTGAAAGAGAGACTGCCTGCTGTCCAGAGCATGGATCCAGCTCCTGCAAGCTGCAGTTCCCTTTGCCTCCTGAGGATATTCCTCATGGATTCTCCCAGATCAAGTGCTGCTGGTTAAAAATGTGCTGGGGAGCAGAAATGCAGCGAGAGCTTGGACGCTGTGCTCTGTGCAGCTCAGCCAGGCAAACAGGCAGCAGAGATCAGCACTGAAATAGCAAGAGATTTGTGATTTCAGTTTTCCAGGTCTCTGCCTTTTACACTCTCCTGACAGAAATCCTTAGGGAGCCACTGAAATATCCCATTTATCACAGTAAATTCAGATGGCTGGTGACATTAAGTGCTGTTATGGGTCTGGGTCACGGTTGCTGCCAGGCACAGCTGTGTTCTGGCTGGGTCAGGGGGCAAAGAGCTGGAGTATTATTATTATTGTTGTTGTTGTTGTTGTTTTGTTGTTTTGTTGTTGTTGTTATAATAATAATAATTATTATTATTATTATTATTAGTGTTGTTGTCGTTATCTCTCAAGATAAGACCCAGAATAAGTGAATAAGGCCCAGATTTTCCAGCAGCTGGGTGGACAGGAAAGTATCCATCCAAGTGTTGTCTGCCTCTTGAATCTGTGGATGAATTCAGGATCAAGCCTTCATGCTCCTGCTTGGGTAAATCAAAATTGTCTGAGCTCTGTCAGCCATTCCAAATTGCAATTTTTTGCTTCTGCAGCTGACTGAGGGCAGCTCCTATTTGTGCCCAAGGAGAGGAGAGAAAGCTGCAGCTACACAGTGATGAGGTAACAGGGAAATTACACTCCCCACTCCAAACATACAGAATTACCACAAACCATTGAGTGGTTTTCCCTTCTGCTGCACACTTGGTGTCCAACCTGTCACGGCAATCTTGCTCTGGAGCTTGAGTGAAGCTCAGCCTCTGACCTCCATCCTCTGCAGGGAGGTTTCCAGCCAGAAATCAGGCAGCTCACAACACAAACCCAGCGTCTTGAGCTCCAAATGCTGCCTTTACAAATTGCACTTCCACTATGTAAAATAAAGCAATTTATTTTTATATTTTTAATGCAATTTTTTAAATGCAATTTATTGGCAGTGGATATGATGCTTCAGTGGTGGGCTGGATGTATTTGACAGGCTGAAACCAGCTACCTTCCAAAGAAACAAGTCCTGCTCCATGATCCTGTGTCAGATAAGCCTGCTAATCTTCCAGAATCAGGTAGATCAGATTTAAATTCTGGGTTTAGCCATTTTAATCTGGAATGAAATGCATGCATAGAAACTGTAAATTTGTTTGTCTGGCTCAGGTTTCTCTTGTTATAAGGCTGCTTATCACAAATAATAAATCCATGCACTTTTTTTATTCTGAAACACTGGCAAGGTATAATTATATCATGATTTATTTTACAACATCAAGACCAGGACTTGAAGTATTTACTCAGGAAAAAATTAGAAACCACAGAGAGTAATCAATCATTCACAACTGGAGAGCTGAAATTCCTTCTTTGTCCATTTGGTAGAGTGAGAACAGAATAACCCTGTTATTGGGACCTCTGACAGAGGCAAAGAATAAAATTCAGGCTTTTTGATTTCTAATCCCCTTTCAGGCTGAGCCTTATTAATGCACCTCATCCTGAGTAACAGTCACAAACAGTAGTCCAGGCTTTTTAATCCCAAACACACAAGGGATTCGTGAAATAATAACAATTTGGGGCCCAAATAACTGAGTTATACAGCATGTTGTTGGTTTTTGGGTTTGTTTGGGTTTTTTTTTTTTTTTTTTTTTGGTTTTTTTTTTTTTTTTTTTTTTTTTTTAATAGTTAGATCTACTCCAAAAGCTTCCAGTTGTGTAAGACTGAGTTTGGGCTTTGGTGGAGGGATGTGCCACTGATTTTTGCCTGTGATATTTCCTTCTCCAGGCCCTGCTGGGCACCCCTGATGGATTTATGCCCTCCTGGGAGTGTTTTCAGATCCCAACCAGTCCCTGCAACTTTGGGTGCAAAGAGAAAAACTTCTTATGGCATTTAACTGTGTGGGGAAACAAAAGTGCATTACAAATCCTCAATGCTTTCAGGGTAAAAAAGTGCCCACCATGGAGTTGTAATGGATGGGAACCAAACTGATTCCAGAAAGAACAATCAGTCTGCCTCTGAAAGAATTATGCCTATTTTCAAGCCTGAATTTTCAAGTAATTGTAGATCAGTATGCAGAAAATTATTTTTCATATCTAATTTATGTTCAGTAAAAGGATCATAAAAATCTCCAGATTCTGCTTCTTCCAATTTCCAGCTGTCTCAGGAAGACTAAGAATTGCCACCATAACTCTTGATGTGTGTTTAGTTATCAAAACACTTTTTTACATCACTCCAGAAGCCTTGACATTAATAGTCAATTCTTCATTTCTTTATTCAAGTGAATGGTGAGCTCAAAATTACAAAATACAATGGAATTGGTGTCAAACTAATTGATTATTTAATGAAAATTCAAATAACTGAGCAGGAAGATGACCAGACCTGAATCACGGGATGACGTCAGCTGCTGGGGTGGAAGTCATTCCTGTTTCATAATTTCATCATTCCAGTGGGTTCTTGGGGTCTGTTTTGCAGCCTGTTAAAAATGAGATGTGGTTTTGTCACAGTTCTTGTCCCCTCAAAAGGAGCTGCACAGAGCAACCTCACACAAAGTTCATTTCAGGAGTTATTCACCAAATCTAAGGTTGGTTTTATTTATTTCCGTGGGCTTATGCTGTTTTACATCAGCTGGGGATATAATAGCCATTTCCTTGGGTTCTCCACCAATTCCTGCAAATCCAATAGTGAATGTGAACAAAACTTTCTGACTGTGGGTTTGGAGATGTGCTGTGTGTGGAAGGACTCTCAGCCCCATCCACCAAATATATGCAGGTGCATTTTGGCCAAAACACCCTGGAAGGGTGTTGATATCTTTGATTTTGAAATGGAACACGCACTGAAATTAGAATGTTGCAGCACGATTGAACAGATCTACTTTCCGATTTGGGGTCTGTTAGAAAAGTTATTTTCCAATAGAAATAAACCCCTTCTGAAATTCTGCCATTTTATTCAGACTGCAGGAGATATTAACCTTCCAAACTGGCTGTTTGCAAACAGGAATATCTCCTAAGTTCTGCCTCACAGCTTTTATTTTTTTTTTAACTCACTCCAGAGAAACATTTTCCAAATTTCCCTTCCAGCATGAGCTCTGTTATCTCACTGCAGGTCAAATGTAGTCAGTCCTTGCCTCTCTTTCCCTAAGAAATTCATTAGGGAGACACAGAAGAGCTGATAATTAGCTGTGAGGGACTTGCAGCAGATGTTAAATATTGCAGCACTGATAGTTTTGTACTTTGAGATCTGAAATGCTGGAAACCTCGTTCATTACCGAGGAATGGTTACTCTCATTTTCAGGGGCTGGCTAGTGGAATTTAGGAGATAAGTTAGCAAGTGAATACATGAGCTGCTTAATAGCAATTCCTCACCAGCCCTTAGCCTGGAGTATGCTGAATTTAGAGCCAGCTCAGACTCTCAATTGTTTATGCAATGATGCTTCAACACCAGCCTGAAAGTACAAATCCAAGAGGCCTCCCCTGGGCTCCCTGAGCACTGATTTGGGTCGTGTTGCTCACAAAAAGGTACAAGTCAGGTACCACCAGGGGGATATGCAGGAGATGGAGAGCAAAGCCAAACACAGAGAAAAGGAACCAGGACTTTTAAGCCTGTTGGAATTTGCCTGAACTCTTTGAGAGGAATGTTTCACGTGCTTTATTTCAGATAAGCAATAATAACATTTTTCTCCTGCAGGTTACAGTTGGAACCCTGGTCACTGAGAATTTCAGACTTTCTGTGCTGCCAGGCACTGACCCCCAGGAGAACTCTGCATTCGACCTGAGGCTGTGGAGAAGCTTCCAAAATGGAATGATAGAGCTGGGATTGTGGGGGTGGAGTTTGAATAGAAGTGTGTAATATCACAGGGTGGAAAAATAAGAGTTGAATGGTTTAGAATACAGTAATGGATATAAAACAAGATGGAGGTTTTAGGGCAGAAGCTAGTACTTCTTCTCCATGGGTTTGGGTGGTGTTGTGTAACTGGATAAAAAATCCACCTTGAGGGCCACAGGTAGTTAGTTATTAAGTTAAAACTAAAAATAATTTAGGTGCCATTTCTTAATTAGTTTATCCTTAAAAGGCCTTGTAGAGAGAGAGATACAGCTCCATTCTTAGTTTGTTGAAGTGCTGTAGAACTCACAGTT
Source organism: Vidua chalybeata (assembly GCF_026979565.1). NCBI lineage: Eukaryota > Metazoa > Chordata > Aves > Passeriformes > Viduidae > Vidua > Vidua chalybeata. The sequence goes on from NC_071540.1 coordinate 17,980,099, forward strand.
TGTGAGATTAGATCATACTATAGATATTATCATATAATATATAGATATAATATATAGATAATATAATATAAATAAGAGCTAATAAACACCTGAATCCCAACAAGAAATACCATCTCACACGTTTAATCCTGACCTTAGCAAGAAAGAAGCAAAGACTCCCTCAGGTTACCACAACATGGTTTGCCAGTCTGAGCTGAGTCCCAGGCTCCAGGGACAGAGAGTTGTGTGCTGCCCAGCTGACAAGGAATATAGAAATTAATTAATTCAAGAAGTCAAAGCTGGTTCTGAAGCTGAAGGGGAGCCCCAAACCCCCATTCCTGCAGCATCCTCTTCCTCACAGGTCACTGCATCCCTGCCAGAGCTTCCCCTGGGGCACAAAGCACCCAGTGCCAGCTGCTGGGGCCAGACGTTGCCCTGGGGAAGGTCTGAACTCCCCAGTGCCCTTCCCAGCTGCCCCAGTCCCTCCCACCGAGGTGCCTTTGATCCCAAGGAAGGGGCTGGCCCCGTGCAGAGCCATTAGGATTCCTAATTTTAGCAGCTGCATCTGTTCAGTTGGGACTCTCAGCAGAACAAGGAGCCTGGGGGCAAGGGAGACATCACTCAGATAGGAATTACAAATGTTTTAAAGCTTCCCTCTCTCCTGGGTGAAACTTTCCAAGGGCTGTGGTATTTGTGCTGCTCCCATTCCAGGCTGGTCTCCTGCACTTGGGTAGGAAGATTCTTCCTGTGCAGAGAACATTTAATGGATGTGTACCAGAGATCTACTTCATATGTGCCATCTCTGTTGTACAGCAGGATAACAAGCATTTCTTATTCTCTGCTATGGAGATTTGTACATTTCAAAGGCTATTTTAGACCATTCTCAGGACTTTTTGCATGAGTTGAGTGGGATTCTTTTTGTTGATAGCTGTCAAAAGTCCCTTAAGCACTAAAATCTCTTCACAAAGTCCAAAACCTAAGCCGCCTTCCTAAACCTTAAACCTTTTGTAGGAGTTTCTCTGTGTTTATGTTTCTAAGAACTTTATTTATCATTGTCACTTTTACCTGTTTATCAGTCCTGAATGCCACTGATATTGCAATAGAGAACTTGGTGGGAGATGCTGCTGAAAATGTACCAAAAATAAAAGGCAAACCTAATGCTGGATTGTGCTGGGAGGTTGGCTCTACACTCACCATCTTTCTCATATTAAACAAACCTTAACATTTTCTAAAAATCTTGCTAAATTATCTCTTCTCACAGCATTTTGTCAGTGGTTTGCTGAGACCTCTTCAAACTCTGCAAACCCCTTCAAACAAAGCCTTTTCCAGTTGTGCCTGATCAGCAGTGCAACCAGAGAGTTGCCTGATTTATAGAAAAAAAAATATTATTTTTATTATTATTATGTTGTTGTTGTTGTTAAAAAAAATTAACAAAACCAGTGCTTCTTGATCCCTACTGTTCTGTACACACTGTTTTTAGAAAATGAATTTTTCTGGAAGAGGTAAATAGGAAAATATTGCTGTTGAAAAAGAATGTCACCTTACCAAGCCAGCTTTGAGAACCTGGGAATCCTTTTTCCTGAAAAAGAAACAAAGCATCTCGTCCTACTTTCCTAGAGATTAGCTTTTGTTTAATCTTCCAATCTTCTGGCATCCTGAATCACTGACTACTCTAATAACAACATGCTACTTAATCCTTATGAAACATGTAATGATAATTCAGCCTAAGAAACAATTGGTGTTTTACTTTTAGCTGCCAGCTAAAAGCTTAAGCTAAACTTTCTGCTTTTACACAAAAAAAAAAAGTGAAGGGTTTTTTTCCTTTTTTTTTCTCCCCAGTAAATTCTCTAATTATATATTCCAGTTGGTTTTTTTTTTTTTCCCAGTATAGTATTTTTTCTCCCCAGTAAATTCTCTAATTATATATTCCAGTTGTTTTTTTTTGTTTTTTTTTTTTCCCAGTATAGTATTTTTTCCAGTATAGTTATTTCAGGCATCTTTATCATACATAGCCAGCTCTTACTGTGTTTTATTTTATATTCTCTTAGAGCAGACCAAAGGCCCACCCTTCCACTTCATCATCAAACAAGAAAAGAAAACCTGTTAATTTTAAGAGGTCTTTATATATAAAGTTCTGATGTCACTTCACATAAATCCACATTTGTTGTCCTTGGAAGAAAATGGCTGTTTCATAAAAATAAAATTTAAAAAAAGGTAGAAAAAGGTCTGCAGAATGTCATTAATATTTTCTGATGATATGAGGAAATGTGTTTTGAGAAAAGAACGTTCATAATCAATCACTCTGCCTTCTTCACCTTCTGTATGGGCGGTGAGCTCCTGTGAGCAGACACCCATCCTCTCCACAGGTAACACACTCGGGGTAAAATCTGAATAGGAGTAAGCCCAGGTCAGACTTCAATTCTGTCACTTCAGCAGCTTCATGTGAAATAAAAATCGACAGGCCAGGTTGGGGTGATGATCAAAATCGTGTTTGCCCTTACATGACTGACTTGGATTCTCCTTTGGTTTTGTGGTTAGATTTTTAATCTGGTTTAATTTCAGCAGAGATTTATCTACAGAGGAAAAGCTGAGGTCTAAAGATCAATTCATTTTGTTCCTTCTCCCTGCTCAGCTTTTCAGGAGTAATTTGTTTGCCTTTCTCTCACTTTGCACACATTGTATTTGCATTTGTAGATGATGAAATACTCGACTGATTTTTAATACTGCTGTAATTTGGTCCACTCGTTCCCATCCATGAAAAGAGAGGTAATTTGTTTCACCAGGAGCTGCCAGGAAGCTTTTCAGCTCTTAGCTGGAGCTTCCATTCTGGAAAGGCACACATCAATAACCAAGTCTATTTGCTGCTTTCAGAGTGAATTCTTTGTGAAGGAGAGCTGGGCCAGAGCTTTCTCTGCAGGTGATGCCTCTGAAGCGTGAAAGCAGACAGTATAAAATGTGTGACAAACCCTGACTCTTCTAAATAGGGGCACAAAAAGCCCCAGGTGTGCCTAACCCAGCATTCTGCCGCTGCACTGTGTCCTGAGAAATTTGCTGGGCTGTTTTTCCTCCCTGAGGAGATTATCTTCACATAAAGATAGAGGTTAGGATGAGTGCCAGCTAAAGCTTCTCCCTTTTCCTTCTGGCTTTTGGTTCCCTTTACCGAGATCCCCAACCAGAGAAGAGACATCTCTGAGTTAATTAATCAGGTTTGGAGTGAGGGACAGCCAGGATTATTATAAATTATTAGGGGCAGTTTGGCCTTCATGGGGAAAATTCTGACACCTGGGGCTGAAGGGTTGCTGTGCTGGCTGGCAGGAGGGCAAAAAAAATCATCTTTTCTGTAGAGAATCCAGGCTGGAGGAAATGAGCTGGCTTTTCTCTCCCAATGTTTAAAGTTAGAACCAGCTTCTCTTGCATTATTTGTTGGCTGAGGGTTTCATTCCTTTTGAGTGCTGCAAGAAAACTTTGCATACAAGTTATCCCTGCCCTGAGACACAAAGGGCTTTAATTAACTTAGGCTTGAATGATCTGAATGGAGAGGAAAAGCAAACCTGAGGTCCAGGATGCTGAGAGCTGCCCAATATCTTTATCTTGGTAGCTGAACACAATTCCCATTCCTTCCTATCCTATTTCCAACTTTTGTTTCCAACAGGAACCCTGGGTTAATTCATGTGCCTGATGCCACCCGGGTGCGAGCTTGAGGACGTGATGTGTGAGTTTGTGGGTCTTAAGTTGGGTAACTTCTTGGGGGCTCCCATGGCAGGGGAGACCCTCTTGGAGTAGTTTTGTGTCAGGAACGAGAGACGCATTGGATTTTTTTGGTTTTCAGTTTCTGTATATTGTTATCTTATCAAAACTTCAGCACACTGCCTGCACCAGACTCTGCGTGCATGAAAAACAGCACAAAAATGGTTCACGATCTTTTGTTATAAGGTCTTTTAAATCTAATTAAGAAATGACTCTTAAATTATTTTCTTTTCTAACTTAATAACTGACTCTTAAAGACTTGTAATGCGGATTTTTCTCCTTAATTACAAGACACTATCTAAACTCAAGAAGAAAGAGGAAGAAGAAGAAAGAAGAAAGGAACTTAAGACAGCACCCTATATCCTCCATCTTGAACTTATCTATAACATACTAAAAATCTTAAACCTTAAATTTCTCACCTATGTGACATATTACACTATTATCTACAATCTCTACAACCTATTTCCCACTTTTGTGGTTTCTCGTTTACCTTGAGGCTTTGGAAGTTTTCTCCATGAGTGAGGGTCAAAGTCAGTGCTCCCCTGGGGGTCAGGACACCCCAGAGCAGACAGAGAATGTGTTGGGGCAAAGCATGCTTTGGGTGATGAGTTTTTCCCCTGAGCTCCAGCATTCATCTGGGAATGAACCCCTCCACATGCAGCTGAAGGCAAACACTGCAGGCAGTTGGTGTTCTGTGGGTGATATATGGAATAAACACAGCTGGCTCTGACATTAGCTCAGTTTGTTAGAGCATGGTGCTAAAAATGCCAAGGGTGTGGGTTTGATCCCCATTCACTTCAGAGCTGGACTCCTTGTGATACAAATTTTAAACATTTTTTCTGTTTTCCCTTAACAGCAGGATCCATTCCTGCCCTCTGGGTAAACCTCAATAAAACTTTGCATTAATTTGCAATCTTGCCTTCATGCTAAGCTACCCAAAGTCTTTTATTGCTCATTTCACAGCTCTCAGAGCTCAGCACCTGTAAAATCTCAAGGCTGGTGAACGATGTCTCTAGTTAGGAACGAGTGCAATGCTCTGCTGAGCTTGGAAATGTGCTCAGGTTTATGTGGCTCCTGCTAATTTGTCATGCAAAGGAGCTCAGAGATTTCTTCTGGCTTCTGCTGGGGACCATGCAGAGCAAAGCTCAGGTGAAAGGAGATTACAGGAGGGGAGAACTGAAGATAAAGGCACGACAAAGGTCTCAAGGTGATTCTGGTGTAAACCTGAGCATTTGGATTACCAGAGGATTCCAGCTGGTGACTGAGGAGGAAAGCAGAAAAGCTCAAGTTGCATTTGTTGGAAATGTCATTGGAAAACAACATAGGACAAGGAGGAATGGCTTTAAACTGAGAGAGGGGAGATTGAGATTGGAGTTAAGGAACAAAATCTTCCCTGTGAGGGTGGGGAGGCCCTGGAACAGGTTGGCTGCCCCTGGATCCCTGGAAATGCCCGAGGCCAGGTTGGACAGGGCTTGGGATAGTGGAAGGTGTCCCTGCCGTGGCTGGGGTGGGACTGGATGATTTTTAAGATCCCTTCCAACCCAAACCAGTCTGATTCAGAAGCAGGGTGCTCACAGTCTGCTCTGGGGTTTCATAGGCCAGTGTCAGGTTCAGTGAGCTCTGATTTGGTAGTTCAAATGTGAACAAAATAGGAAATATATGAAATAAGAAGGGGACCCTCACAGTGGTCCTGTTTGGCCCCAGTTTTGGGCTCAGATCTGTCTGTAAGAGATCTGGAACACAACCCCTGGAGAGTGAGCACATCATCCATCCATGTGTGCTTCACTTCCTTGAGAGGCTGGAGGAGTGGGAGAAAATCCTCAGCACTGATGAGTTCCTGCTGGCTCAGCCCCAGAGCACTGTTCCTGCAGATTCCCCGTGCTCACGGGGACATTTGGAGCATCTGGTGATGAGACACTTCCTCAGGCATTCCCTTCAGCCTGCAAAAGTCACCCAGGGACTGGGCTGGGGGGGGAGCAAGGAGGCTGCAGAGGTTTCCAGAAGTGCAACTGCAGGTCACAGCTGGGGATGTGGCAGCTGGAAAAGTGCCTGCTCTGGGATTCTGGAATTGGTGATCCTCCCACAGCCTGGGAAGGGAAGGGAAGGGAAGGGAAGGGAAGGGAAGGGAAGGGAAGGGAAGGGAAGGGAAGGGAAGGGAAGGGAAGGGAAGGGAAGTTGTATCTGTGGAAACACATGAGCTAGAAATTGCTGCATTTCTTACAAGCAAACCCACAGGTTTCAGGAGGAAAATCCCCCATTAGTACACGTCCCTCTAGATCTGCTTCCCTGCATGCAAGAACAGGACCTTGGGACAATTTCCTTGGATAGAATTTGGCAGAGTTAAGCCCTGTGCAGAGTGTTAGGCTTAGAAGCTACTTTATTTACCCACCACATTTTACAAGAAGAAAACTTCCCAAACTATTACAAGCTTGATTATTCAGCAGAAAATCAGTTGTGAGAAATGAGTGCTGTACCTGCCTTGTTCAGTGTGCTGGTCCAGGACTTTTTGGCTGTGTTTTCTTGCTCTCTGAATAAAACAGGAGGATCACATAAATATTGGCAGTCCTAGGTGGTGCTTTTTAGCCAGAGCTGAGCCAGCAAACAGCTCTGTCTGTGCCAATTTCTCTCTCAAGCTGAGCGTGCCCTTGAGGAGCAGGTTCAACACCTCCTTGTAGTTAGAAATGGAATAAATTGTCTCACACACAGGGACACAACTATTGCCTAATAGTTTACAGGTTGGGATATTCTTTGCTGCTGGTGGACCCTTTTTCTCTTTGTTGGAAACAGAACAAATCAAGAATTCCATGGGGTTTTTTATTCCTCTTTCCCACCAGGATCAACCATCCTGGAAATATCTGAAGACCTTGTGAAATTCCCTCCCTTTTGGAAATGCAGGTGTTTGAGAGTGTTCTGTGTAATCATTAGATACATGCAGTCAGTATGGTTTGTGCAACTACACTGTGCAGTGGGAGGAATAAAGATAAAAATGGAATGCCAAGGCTTGAGGTAGTGTCTGGGTTTGCAAATCTTGTGAACAGCTTGCAGGACTCACAGTCCAACAAAACTTGTGAGTCTGGAGAGCTGATCTTGGTGGTAAAAGAAAGGTTGATCTTAATTCAGCTTCCTGATTGACATTTTTTACATTTCAGAATTCCTCGGGGGAGGATGAGTATGGGAATAAATCACACAGGACTCCATTTTCTTCATGGTGGAAAAAGCCCACTCTTTATTCACATAACTCCTTTTTATGCAGTTTTACAGACCTCGTGTGGGACTCCAGTTGGTCAGGAGCTTTCTTGCCAATTTCTTTATTGGTCAGTAACAAATTGTTATTCTGTATTGATTGGTCACTCAAACTCTCAGTGTTGTTTGTGAGAGACAGTTTTCATTTTTCTATCTAACAATGTAAAAACATTTTTTACAGGTGCTGGTTGTTTTTTACCCAGGAACAGATTGTGATGTTCACCAACTGCTCACACCAGGATTGCTTTCACAGGGGAACTTGCAAAGTGCCAGCTTGACAAGGCCAGCCATGGATTTTAGGAGAGCAGGCCTGATTTTCTGAAGCTTTTCTTTATGATTTTTCTACCTTACTGCAGCAGCTGAGGACAGGAGTGAACACACAGCAGCCACGTCAGAGTGCTCACAGCCTCCTGCTGCACTGTGCTGAGCTGGCCTGAGCCCCTGGATTTCAGGAGGACACAGATTTACACATCAGGGCTGCTTTTTTTCCTGTCTCTGCTGCCCCACACTGAGGTAGAGGCAGGCAGGGAGAAGCATCTGTTGCAATCTCTGCTAGTTTGATAAAATGAAGTATAGTCAAGCATAAAATTTAACTACCTTATCATAATATTTAGTTGCACTTTTTAGAGATTTCAGTGCTCTGGGTGATTGAAGCTCTGTAGAGTTTCAAAAAGCTGGAAGCTCTTAGTATAGGAATTATCCCAGAACCTGCAAAACTGGGCCTTTAATTTGCTGTTATTTTAATAAATAGGATTAAAGCCCAGCAAATTTATCTACTGACATATTATTGCTCTTTTGGGAGATAATTTGAAACTTATTTTTCTTCTGTGTAGCGTTCTCTTCAATATCCTTGCCCTAAAGATTAATTTCTGTGTATTTTCATTGGTGTTTTGGGTTGGGGTTTTTTTTTAATCCCACTTGTGTAATAACACAGAGAAATGGACCCTTGTTGCAATTTTATTCAGAAATGCATCATTTCTGGGGTTTTAAATTCTGTTGGAACTTTTCCCAAACTCTGAATCCCTTATGGGATAAATCTCTTTGACCTTCAGTTTTCCTCAGATATCTTTTTATCAGCATGAAATGAGTTTAATTTGTTTAAGCATGCATGCTCACACTCTAATGAGCTGATAGTGCTATCTTGATCAGTTCTGGAAATGACTGTTCTAAACCCTGCCAGCCTCATTCAAGGTATGAACCCTTGGATCCAGCTTAGAATTACAGATTAAATGGTTTCACCCTCTCTTTCTTAAAAAATCCTCTAAAAATTATAGTAATTATGCTGGGGGAATGTATTCATTAATATTTGCTGAAGTGTCTAATAGTTTTTTTTTTTTTTTCATTTAATCATGAGCTCATAGCTTTTTGTCTCTCAGAAGCTTTGAAATTTCCTGGAGCTTGTTGTCTTTGAGCTGAGCTGATTTCTGTGAAATTCTCATATAAGAGTCTCCCAGAGGTAGAAGAGCTCTGGCTAATTTGGTGTGGAACAAGAGAGCTCAGAAAGCTTCGGGACAGTCAGGTGAAAGTAAACATCAGACTAATAAAAATACAAATAATTTGGAAAATCAGATACTCAAGGTATAAATTTAGGGTTGTTCCTTGCATTGTTGCTCTGGTGAAGATAGTTCAAAACCAGGGATTTGCAAATGAAACTTTAATTAGAAAATTTTGGTGTCTATTTTCTTAAATGAGGGTGCAACATACTTAAAGGGCAGTAGAAGAGCTGTTGGTTGAAGAACATAAAAGCACTTTCTTTGTTCTATTAATATTCATTATTCATGAGTGCAACCCAATCATCTTTAGCATTTCTCACACAGTACCTTTAAGGTGATGAATTTTAATGAGAAATTTCTTTAACTTTGTAGAGCAAAGGAACAATTCCTGCTGTGGGCAGGTGAAAACAAGAGAAGCCATGGAACCAGGGAAGGATTTCATCTGTGTCCTGTCTGTCTGGGGAGGGATGTGGGCCTGGATGCAGAGTTAAACCAAATGGTGGAACATCAGCAAATGCTCCTGCAGATTGTCTGAAATAAAGTGAAACATCCTTGGATTCTCACAGAGGCTTCACTGCCCTCAAGTTCAACATGTTCCTCATCTGCCTGAGCTTCAGGCAGCAGGAAAATTCTGTATTGGTCCATTTGTTCTTACTGAGAACAGCCTCTTGAAAGCTGATGGAATTATTTGGAAGAAGCTGAAACAAAACCTGTTGGCTCATCTGATGGGTTAATACCTGGCTGAACATTAGAACTGGAAAGAAAGAAATTTTGGAAGACATTGTGGCTTAATTATATGCATGTCTGGAGTTCTATGCTAATATATTAAGTTTTAAATTACTTTTTAAAACAAAATTTGTCAGGTATGAAGCAGTAGAGATTTTCATTAAAATCTCAAGTGTTGTTTCAGGATGATTATGTTTTATTATTAATGGTATAAGAGGCTGTACCTTTCAGAGGAGAAACACCTGAAGGGTCTTCTACAGCCCTTCCTTTTTAGATATGTGCTTGATTTTTCCAGCTTCTGTATTTATGGCAGGAATTGAGTATGAAAATAATGAAATCTGAGTTAGATTTTTATTTCTCTTGCTGAATCTGCTGGAACAATCTGCTAAAATGCTCCTTAGTGCTGATAATCCAGGCTTGGATTTTTGTGTGAGTTCCTGGGATGCTGTTCTGATTGCAGATCTTTCTTGCAGTGCACGAGCTTTGGGTTAGGCTCTTCCCCTCTCTGTGGGCATTTCCCTGGCATAAGAGAACACTCAGCTTTGGGGAAAATAAGTTTTTTGAGAGCTGCCTTCTATCACAAGTGAAATGATAAAGACAGGAGCACAGGAGGAGGGGAAACACCTCGGTTCTTTCTCTTCATCCTGTGAGCATCATTTTAAACATCCAGGAATAAAACAGAGTAGCCCAGAGCATTAGGTTTCATCCTTGTATTGCAAATTAAGAACTGCAAATTTGCTAATATATTGCAAATTAAGAGCTGGAGCCTTCCCAGCAGATCTGCAGCCTGTTCCTCAGGGCTTTGCTGGGTGTTGTGCCATGGTTGGGACTCAGGGAAGGGGGAAAAGCCCCATTGCTACCAAAACAAAAAGTTCACAGGAAGGAATTCAACACTTTCAGTAAAATGTGATGGAATATCTTCATTTTACCATGCAGAAACTGGATTCCATTTAGGAAATACGACTTTTATATGAGCCTTTTATCAGTTTTAACTTCAACTTGTGGCTAATAATTTATTACTTGTAGAAGTAAAAACTGGGAATGTGCTGTACTTCTTCCTCTCCTTGACCTTTTAGGTTTTCATCATTATTTATAGGTTACTGCAATGTATTAAAATAATTTTCTGAACCAAAAAAAGAAGGAGAAAACCTTTCATGGGGAAAAAAACAGAAGGGACATGCTGAGTGTAATTTCTGTCAGCAGATGTGCTTAATTGATCAAAATAACTGCACAACGTTTGGGTGTGTTTGAAATAAAATTGTTGACCACTGCAAGTTCTAAATAGTTCTGCTATAATTAATGCATGGCATATGCAGTCCACTCCCTGAATTCTTTTGCAATTTGCTCCTAAAATAAAATACTGTTCCCTCAATGAATTTGTGGCTTAATCAACCTGGTAACTTTATGTTTTGAATGCTAGTGGCTTGATGCAAAGACAGGTGTAAAGCAAATTTCAGTTCTAATAGTAGGCTGAAATAATAAAATACAGAACCTATGAAATTAAAGGAAGCTAATTACTGAGATACTAACATGTCCATCTTATGTAATGCTTCTGTACCAGAGGAACTGGTGAGAGTCACAGAGGAGAAAGAGCATGAGGAGAGCTGGGAGGCACCAGGGCTGCAGAGAAACCTGGAGCAGTCTGCAGAACCCTGAGGATAAATGAGAGTCAGGCCAGAGCAAAGGCCTCAACCCCTCGGTGGGATTTCAACATCACAGAAAATTTGCATTTAGCCCCTGATCAAAAGCCATTCTCTGTGGTTTGGGTCCAGCTCAGACCAGGTGGGAGGTCCTGTGTTGTGTTCTCACAGAGGCTGGGGAGCAGAGCAGGATATATTCCTGATTTCCCCCAGGAAGCAGCGCCGTGGGGGTTTTTGCAGGTTCCTACAACACCAGGAGGTGTTGCTGTGCCAGAGTAGCAATTAGGAGCTGCAGAAGAGATGCAATGCATTGGTGAGGGCTGCACAGGGTGCTTCCTCTGGGTGATGGGTGCTGTTCCTCTGCTGGTTCTAGCATGTAGGCCCAGGGAAAAGGCTCTGAAGTCAGAGAATCTGGGTGCCAGGCAGCTCAACTGCTCTTTTAATTAAATCTGGTTAGGAAATGATACGATCTTGGCAACAACAGTATCTGCTAATTGTAACTGCTTGTTCTGAATTTGTTACTCGGTTGAGTTACACCGGCACTAAATGTTCCCCCTAACATATTTTTCCCTCCCCTGTAGCAGGATGAATCATGCAGGACTTATTTTCTGCGAGAGCTGGTGCAGCCCAGACCCAGCTATGACAGGAGATTTAAGTTGAAATCAGAAATACAAGTGATGGTCCAAATTCAGCTGGACATACAAACACTCAGTTCCCTGTCAAGCACTGGTAATTTGTTTGTTTGTTTGATTGATTGTTTTAACCCCATGACTCAGCACATTCTTGGGTTGTGTTTTGGAACTTACACAGGGTTAAACACTAGACTGAGCCAGGGTTTGGATTTTACATCACAGAACCTGTTGGACATGGAGCTGTTACAAGCACTTGAGCAGTAAAACCCCCAGTATTTCACCAGATAGCTACGTTTTTAGAGCCATGTGCTGGGCTAATTTTATGTGCAACCATGTTGAATTAACTCCTGATGTAATAAGGAAATTGTTACTTGGAAAAAACAAATCAGCTGCCCTACCTGATTGTTGGTATGTCCAAAGTGTGTGTCAGTGGGAGAAGTGGTTTTTTAAAAGCTGCAGCTGTTCTGTGTCAGGATTTCTGTCCCAGCAGCCACCAGTGATCAGGAGCAAGCGCTGGATTCAGCACTGCTAGGCCAGAGGGGCAGAATCTCCAGAGAAATGCAGGTGGCATCACCATGCCCAGGACTCTGGAGAGGTTTGCTTCATAGTCCAGACCAGGATTTTGTCTGATTTATCATCTCACTGGGCCTACAGCAGAGAATTACCAGCAAAAAAAATAAAAATTAAAAAAATGTGAAAAATAAAGAATCAGATGAGCCTGTGAATAAACCAGCAGAAATTGCACATTTAATAGGGCAAATGTAAATGCCTGTCATCTAAAGTCAACTTGTTCCTCTTGTTGGAATATTCCCATGAATAATCCGCTGCAGATTCTCTGGTTTGAATCATAAGGTCAATAGCAAGATAAACCCAAGAGATTAATTCCAGTCACGCCATCCCAGTGGTGCCAGCAACTGTGCTTTTCTCCACTTCAGCTGTGCAGGAGGGAGGGGGGGCAGCTCAGCTCCCAAATGCCTGCAGGAAGCTGCAGAACTCTGCAGGTGGCAGGGTCTGGATGTGCAGGTGGGAGGGAGGGCTAAAGGCTGGCCCTGGTGAATGCTCCTTCACTGAGCTTTGCCCCATCACAAGGACATGGGGACCTTGGCAAGATTTAAGAAATGGAGTAATGAAAGCTGGAAATCTGATTAAAAACTAATTTAGGCCTTGATTAATCTCAGTGCTTAAATACATTCCCAAAATTCAGCGTGTCAGAGCCCTGTGGGGATCAAGAGGGCTGTCACTGTGGCTGGCATGGGCCCTGAACACACAGGTGTCTGTGCACACCTGGCCTCTGTCACCTGCGTGGAATTCACTGAGCACCCTCACACCATCTGAAGGGTCACATTGTACAAAACCATCCAGTCTGTCCTTAAAGGAGGTTGCTGACCTCTGCAAAGCCCTGTTGATTCCTCCTGGCTGCACATGGGTATCCCAAAAGGGGCATCTTCCATTTCCACCAGAAAATCACTCCCACTGCCTCTCTGGCAATCATTCCCCTCATTCTTTACTATTTATACCTTTGGACACTTCTGAGCTATCATCTCTTTTTCAAAAAGTCTATTTTTTCTCTTTCTTCCAGAGAAACCTGTCACCATTCAACACAAAATATAACACCAAGGCTGTTTGATATGGTCAGTAAGCTTGAGCTTTTTTTTATTCCTCATTTTTATTTTAAATAATTATATGAAAAAGAAGTTTTTGAAGACTTTTGCTGTCTAGTATGATATGTTTACAGTCTGCAGACCACAACTGCATTTCAAGCAAATGCTCTTGCAAACAGTATGTGTTTTATACAAAGCAGTGCAATTTGTTAGGTACAGATTGATCATCTGGCTGCAGGCAAACTTTGAAAGCTGTCACATACAGCGGTTTTATTTTAAGCTTGTTACTGGCTTTAAATACAGAATTTGGATTTGTGTCTGTATGCCTGGTGGATGAGCTGTGGATAACCACACTGGTGTGTAGCCCTGAAAGAACGTGTCCTAACGCCTGGCTCAGGATATTCATTGCAAGAACACTGGAAACTCAAAGGCAAATAAAATAACAAGTGTGTCTGTGCCAACAGAAGCTGGTTTGTCTGTTACTCATTCAGTGTTAGGTATTCAGCAAAATGCATGAGTGGTAGAGACAAAGTTTATTCTTAGTAGTCATAGAGAAGGATGAGCATTTATCAGTGGATAAACTCTGACATTTTTACATTCTCCCAGCCTCCAGCTCCATGGGGGTTTTTTGGAGCTGGCTCTGCTGGGTTGGCTGCTGCTTACACCGATGCCAGGAGAGAGGGGAGCACTGGAACCTATGCTGTTGCTTTGCTTCGTGTATTTTGCTGATGCACACATGTGCACGTTTCTGTCAGTGGTTTTGGGAACGGCCCAGGCCAGGCTCAGTTCACTGTGTAGATGTGTTTGATAGGGACACCAGGCTCAGGTCCCTGTGTAGATGTCTTTGATGGGGTCTCCAGGCCCAGGTCCCTATTTAGATGTGTTTGATGTGGTCTCCAGGCTCAGGTCCCTGTGTAGATGTGTTTGATGGGGGATACCAAGCTCAGTTCCCTGTGTAGATGTATTTGGTGGGAGATTCCAGGCTCAGTTCCCCATGTAGATGTATTTGGTGGGAGATTCCAAGCTCAGTTCCCCATGTAGATGAATTTGGTGGGGTTTCCAGGCCCAGTTCCCTGTGTAGATGTACTTGGTGGGGTTTCCAGGCTCAGTTCCCTGTGTAGATGTATTTGATGGGGAGCACTAGGCCCAGGTCCCTGTGTAGATGTATTTGGTGGGGTTTCCAGGCTCAGTTCCCTGTGTAGATGTATTTGATGGGGAGCACTAGGCCCAGGTCCCTGTGTAGATGTATTTGGTGGGGTTTCCAGGCCCAGGTCCCTGTGTAGATGTATTTGGTGGGGTTTCCAGGCTCAGTTCCCTGTGTAGATGTATTTGATGGGGAGCACTAGGCCCAGGTCCCTGTGTAGATGTACTTGGTGGGGTTTCCAGGCTCAGTTCCCTGTGTAGATGTATTTGATGGGGAGCACTAGGCCCAGGTCCCTGTGTAGATGTATTTGGTGGGGTTTCCAGGCCCAGGTCCCTATGTAGATGTATTTGGTGGGGTTTCCAGGCTCAGTTCCCCGTGTAGATGTATTTGATGGGGTTTCCAGGCTCAGTCCCCTGTGTAGATGTATTTGGTGGGGTTTCCAGGCTCAGTTCCCTGTGTAGATGTATTTGGTGGGGTTTCCAGGCCCAGGTCCCCATGTAGATGTATTTGGTGGGGTTTCCAGGCTCAGTTCCCCGTGTAGATGTATTTGATGGGGAGCACTAGGCCCAGGTCCCTGTGTAGATGTATTTGGTGGGGTTTCCAGGCCCAGGTCCCTGTGTAGATGTATTTGGTGGGGTTTCCAGGCTCAGTTCCCTGTGTAGATGTATTTGGTGGGGTTTCCAGGCTCAGTTCCCCGTGTAGATGTATTTGGTGGGGTTTCCAGGCCCAGGTCCCTGTGTAGATGTATTTGGTGGGGTTTCCAGGCCCAGGTCCCTGTGTAGATGTATTTGGTGGGGTTTCCAGGCTCAGTTCCCTGTGTAGATGTATTTGATGGGGGAGGCCTGTCCCTCCAGGACCAGGCTGTCCGTCTCATTGAAGGTGTCACTTTCCCCGGAGCGATTGGCGCTCTTCGCCCGGCTCAGCCGCGACTGCAGCCGCTCGTGCTCCTTGCGCAGCTCAGAGTAGGAGTGGGAGAAGGTGTGGAATATCGAGGTTGCGGGGAAGGACATGATGAGGATCCCGCTGAGGATGCTGCTGAGAGCCACCATCTGGCCCGGCACGCTCCGCGGCACCATGTCCCCGTAGCCCACGGTGGTCATGGAGATGATGGCCCACCAGTACGAGGCGGGGATGCTGGTGAATTCCAGCACCCTGCCCGACTCGTTCTCGGCCAGGTACACCAGGGGGGAGAAGAGGGTGACGGCCACGCACAGGAAGAGCAGCAGCAGCCCGAATTCCCGCGTGCACTTGCGCACGGTGAGGCCCAGGGTCTGCAGGCCCAGGGAGTGCCGGGCAAGGCGCATGACGTAGAGGATCCTCAAGGCACGTAAAACCCGTAGCACCAAGCCCACCTTCTCCAGGTACGTGTTGCTGCTCGGCCTGTCCTCCTCCTCGCTGGAGTCGTCCTCGGAGAAGATGAGGGAGGCGTAGTAAGGGGAAATGGCCAAGAAGTCAATGATGTTCAGGGGTCCTTTGAAGAACTGACACTTGCTCCTGGCCTGGATGAAGCGGAGGCAGAACTCCAGGGAGAACCAAGCCACGCAGATGGTCTCGATGACAAAGATGTAATAGCACTTCTGGGAACACTCGCCCTGCCACAAAACAGAGAGGGAAATAAACAAAAGAACAGCCTGTGAACCAGCATCCAAAAACACTGAGGGGTGAAGCAATATGGATCTGCCTGAGTCACTGGTAGCAGAGATAAACAAACCCCAGCTCACAGGTAGTGTGGCAGCTGTCCTTCGGTTCCACAGAGAATATTGAGCACACAAAATAGCTGAACAAACAGATCTAAATACCTCCCTCATTTTACTGTGTTGCTTCTTCCAGCCTACTGGAATGAAACTCATCTATTTATAAAGTCCTGGCATGCAGGCTCTAAGTCCTGAATGCTGCAGACAGGTAGAAAAATTATAAATGAAAAGCCTCATAAAATCAGGCCTGCCCTATTAAATTAATAGCTGGCCTATCACTTCTTCTTAATGCAGCTAAGTACTTTGCAAGTTCTCATGTGGAAACATCTTGAAAATGAGAGTTCATCAACACAGCAATCTATTTCTAGGGTGAAAAACAAGTGCACCTGTATAAACAATAAGATCTGTCCTGTGAGAATCAGTGAAGAAAATATGTAAACAATTCAAGAATAGAGAGATTTGATGGACAAGTAAAATACCTTTTACTAACCAATACAGTAACTGACAAGAAAGTTATCAACAAATTAAAGTTGCCCACAAAGTCTGTAAAAACTGTATAAAATGAGTTGTGTGAATAAAAAATTGGCTTTTCCCACATGAAGAAAATGGAGTCATGGCAGACGTTTTACAACACTGAATAACTCACAGTTTCTGCTGCACTTGAGAGTAACAAGTCTTTTTGTGTTATAGAATTGGCCAGTAGAGGTTCCCCCTCAGGAGTGAGTTTTACCCTGCCCAACCCTCAGAACAATTTAGCTCTGTAGCACCATTTTGGGATTTTTCCTTTTTGCAGAGTAAGCTGCCAAGTCCATATTTTACCCCTAAAATGAAACGCCACAGAAGCTGATGAAGGCCTGGCCCTGCCAGGGCTCTGCATGCAGGGTCAGGCTGTGGCTCCATTTGCAGTCAGAGCTGGAGCACATTGATGCTTGCAGAGCTGCTGACTGGGCTTGATGAGATTGCCTGCAATCAGCAGTTGTGTTGTGTTGTGTTGTGCAGTGCTCACTCTTTCTGAGCCCTGAATTATTTGTACAGTGCAGCCTAGACTCTGCACAAACCTGCCTCTGGTCACTCCAGTGATGGGGCCTCTGAATTATTCATTGCTCCCATCAAGATTTTTTTTTTTTTTTTTTTTTTGTTAGCTGGGCTGAATTTCCAGTACATCTGTTATTTATTTGCCTCTAGACATTTGCAGGTGACGTTGCTCTCAGATCATCATGAGGTTTTCCCTATTCTTTCCTTAGAAAAGAGAAGGAAAGAAATTTTGTTTGCTGGAAGGTTTAACCATTAAGATGTAAGCTGTCTTTTGAACTGAGCCTGAAATTTCAAGGTGTAGCAATGTAGAGACTGTTTGGGAGATTTTTAATTCTTGCCACCCTCAGTGACCTCAGTATTCCCTATGGAAATTTATATTTACTTAGTGAAGGCAATTTATGCTGTCAGCATAATGAGAACATGCTCATTGCCTTCACACTGGGAGATGGATTTCATCCCAAGAGTTTGCATGTGAACATTTTATATATTAGGAACATTTGTATATATTATGGAATGCACCTGACTTGATTTATATAGAATATCCCTCTCTAATGTCAGTCTCGTCAAACATTCTTCATCCTTTTGAATACCTTTTTCAAAAGCAACAAATAAGAGGGGGTAGAGAAGGAAATATCAATCACCAAAGCCAATTTCTGTTTCTCCCAGTAGTTTTGAGGATTTTTACAGCTCAGTGTTTTATGTTGCTGTCAGAACTGTTGTCCAAAGATCAGACAGAGCACACTGACTTCAAAGCTCTGTTCTCACCAAAACACTGATGCCCCTGTGTCAGTGGGAGATTTCAATTTTTTTTGCCACCACAGTCCCATTAGTTACTTTCAGTACTGCCCAAATACCCTGACCCATGCAAGCCTTTTTTGTGTAAATGTCAGATAAAGAAATCTCTGTGCCACAACAACTTCTGTACAATTCCTCTTTCTGAGCAAAGCAGACACATTTGGATATCCTAGTGTTCAGCACCTGCCAACACAAACCACAACAAACTCCCTCCCTTGACCTCACCGTTAACTAGAGGAGAATTCTGGGGTTTTATTTCCAGATCTTTGAGTCAAATTTTCACTGAGCTCCTTCTCCTCCTCCTGCAGTTTGCTCATGGTGGAGTGGGAGCTCTAAAAGCTCCAAGCTGGGGTGTTGCTGACTGTGAGCAAGAGGGGGAAGATGAGGTTTTATTTATAACTGACCACAGCATATTTTGGGAGGGCTTTTTCAACCAAACCATCTGACATCAATCTGTACTCAACCTGTCACTGACTTTGATGGGAGAACAGTTATGACAGGGCCCAGCAGTGAGTATTAACTCTTTATACTTTATTCATCCTGCAGATTTACTTTTCAACAATGCAAGAATTTATCAGGATTTATGGAACTTGCCTCCAGCAGAAATTCTACACCCTATGATATAAATGTAATAAAATGAGTGCCTGGTATTGATCTTCTGTATGAAATGAGCATTTGGCTCAGCAATGAATGAAACAATATTTAGTGTATAAAAAGATATATACTGAGCCTGGTGTCTGAAATATTGAGTGGTTTCTTAGGTTTATAAACTACCTCAAAGAAGCAAAGGAGTTGTTTCAAACTCCTCTACCACCAGAGATAGTCAAAAATTCAAGCTTCCTTTTGATTATCCCCCTCTGATGTATAAGAGAGTGGCTTGTTTTTCATGTTCTCTTATGTGCTGGAGTTGATGGTGTTACAGTGAGATTGCTCATTTTAGGATATTCCTGTTAAATTCTCTTTAAATAGGAAAAAACCTGCAGGTTCATAATAAAACAGGGGAAGAGCAGTACTGAGTCCAGTTAACCCAGTTCCCTCAACAGCCAGAGGAAACAGGTGCCCAAGGCAGCTCTCCTGGCTTCTGTTTTCCACTCACAGAATCCCAGAATGGTTTGGGTAGAAGGGACCTTAAACCCATCTTAAACCCTTAAACCAGGTTGCTCCAAGCCCTGTCCAACCTGGCCTTGGATACTTTCAGGGATGGAGCAGCAAAAAAGCAATTTATTCATTAATTGTGAATTCCAGCTAAATGCGCTTGAGATATGTGCCACTCACAAGATAAAAAGAGATAAATTTCCCAGCCTCTTAGTTTGCCAGGAAACATTGATTAAAGTGTAATGACATCTAGGATAACAAAAAAAAAAAAAAAATCAGATTGCAGGGTTATGCAGCACTAGCCTAACTTACAACAGGTACAAATCTCATCCAGTGAAAATAATATCTTTACATGCATCAATAATTTTAGTTATGCCCAGGAAGACTGAATCAGAATTTCCCCTGCAGAATATATCTCTCATCTATCCATGCTGGTTTCCAGATGCTGCTCACTTTTTTATGTAGACAAGGAAAAACTTTATTACTATTGAATAACTGTATGACACCACCAAGGAACTCCTCTTGCTCCTTCAGGGTCTGCTCTGTGTCCCACTTGTCTGCCCTCTAAGACAATTGACAATTAAAATATGCTTTGGCAAACTTGTTCTGAATCAGCTAAAAATCTGATCCACCAATGAGTTTCCTACTGCCAGAGATTTACCCCAATGCCTTTTGCAGTGGGTATTTACCCTTTATTCCCTCTTAATCTGAAGTACAATGAGGGAAGAAATCCTGTTATTTCCCTCATATTGGGAGTGTAGCTGGAGCTGTGTGAGGATAAAATTGGATAGGTACCAACCTTCTGCCCTGGGTGTGATTGACTCTAAGAGAAGTTTATTGGCAGCAGTCTGAGCCTGTTTTCTGTGGTGTGTAATTTGGGATTTCCCACAATCTATAAAAAGGGGTCCAGGAGATAAGCAAAACTACAGCATTTCCTGTGATCTCCTTCATGTGCTTGCCAGGGAGCTCTGCTCAGGATGGTGTCAGTGATTCCAAGTGTTTCTTGATGATCTATTCCCAAGTTAAATAGCAAAAGTTCAAATGATCTATTCCCAAGTTAAATAGCAATTGATCTATTGTGTCAAATGATTTATTCCCAAGTTAAATAGCAAAAGTTCCTCCAATGCTTGTAGAACACTTTGCTAATAAGCACGGCTTGATCAGTATCTGGATTATTTCAGAATCATGTCATATTTCCAGAGCTTTGGAGTGGAAATCAATATGTACCTCAGCACAAGGTATATGTGTCGCTTACACAGCACACTTGTGAGAAAGGAATCTCATGTTATTTATGAAGCCAAGCTGATAGAAGTCCTTGAACCCAGCTAGAAGTCATGACTGAACCCCTGCATGCAAACACTGTTATTCCCAGGGCATGTTTATG
Organism: Vidua chalybeata; assembly: GCF_026979565.1. NCBI lineage: Eukaryota > Metazoa > Chordata > Aves > Passeriformes > Viduidae > Vidua > Vidua chalybeata. The sequence continues at coordinate 18,000,307 of NC_071540.1, forward strand.
GGAACCAGCTGGCTCATCATCATAAAACAAATGAGCAATGGGCTGAAAGGATCTGAGCCCTGCTCCCAGCCAGCTCTGCCTGAGCTGCAGCAGTGATTGCTCCAGAGGAAAGCTGCCCTGTGCTCAGTGACCCACCCCTAATGGAGCCAGAACCAGGCAGGGAAGGAGCTCAGAGAGCATATGCTCCATCCTCTTGGAGTCCTAGAGGAGCTTCCCTGAACACAGGACCTGCACCTTCTCATCCCTCTGCAGTGGAAGGACAGGCTGCCAGAATGTCACCGTTCACACCAGGAGTGTGCCTGGCTCCGTGGCTGATGCAAGGTCACGGTTCACATCTGCTAAATTTATCCTGGCAGGGGCAGGTTTTGTTTGGCACAGTCAAGCTGCTGCTCAGATCCTTCCTGTGATGCACACACTGCTCTGTGGACAGGGGCCAGTGTCCACCAGAGTGGCAGCAGATGGGATCAGCCTGTCCTGCAGCTCCTGACCTGCCTTCTGCCAGCCTGTGCTGTCCAGCACTTATCCCGGCAAGACTGCTCTTCCTGCAGCCCAGCCCTTTGGCCAAAATCTGCCAGCCCTCTAGGTGCAGGATTTGGAAGTAAAACCAGCAGGAATTTCCCTCCCTAAGCCCAAGGTTGCCATTTCCTGGGTGGGGGGCTGTTTTCCAGCTTTTTGTATTTCTCAGTGACACCTGGGCAGTGCATCCTGGTCTAGAGCTTGTCCCTGAGCAATTCCCTTTGTGTGAAAAATAAAAACCAATGGGATGGTGAAAAACAAGCTTTGGTTCTTCCCACAGACCCAAGGCAGTGGGAATACAGAGGAGGCTGCAAGTCTAGAGAAGGGTTAGGAAGGAACAGAGGCAGAGCAAGACCTGGGTGTAGGGAACTGCGCTACCCAGCTGGCTCCAAGCTGTTCTTATCCCGTTGGCAGCAGGAAATGAACAGATACAGGGCAGAAATCCCTTTTGGCTGTGAAGTGATGGCTTGGTTAGGAAATGTGGTGCCAATCTGTGTTCCCTGCATACCTGAGCTCCGGGATGCAGCTGCAGTGCTGCAGGTAGTGCTGAATCACTGCGGCCGCATTGACGCTGCTATTTGAATAATTAAACCACGCTCTGCTGAATCAAATGATGGGGAGGGAGAGCTTGAAAACCCTGTGTTATGGATCACATCAGCACTTGGATTTATGGTTTCAGCCTGATGCAATAAAACCAGAAGGTTACAGCCTGCTGAGAAAGAGACTCTAACCTGATTTAGGGAATGATGAGCTTGTTAAAGCAGTGCTGTGTATTCTGAGAACACAGTGAGTTCCAACTTGTTCTACTTGGTGGAAAAGAAGCCTGGACTTAGGAAAACAATTACTACAACTACAGCATTTGAGGAAACTAAACTGATAATGGTATTTTATTAATGTGGACATTAGAAAGATCAGAGAAAGAAATTAATGCTCTGTGTCCAACAAATAATTATCCCCTCTGGGGCAGAAGTGTACCTAAAATAAAATGTTACAATTAAGTTTTAAACTTTAGTCTGCAAACACTGTGAGAGTCAGTCTGAAGAATCTGATTTTGATTTCAACCAGTTGGTGACTCCAAAGTGTTGGTGTTAGCAGAAAGATGTGAAAGAGTAAACTTTTTCTTGTTTTTCTGGCAAGGAATCTAACAGACAATTTTGTAACTGTGAAGAGCAGTATAGTCAAAATGACAAGGAATTTATCTGGACTTGGGAGGATAACTTTCAACTGACAGTTTTGCTGCTGGTCAAAGCATTTTGCCTGTTACTGTTTCTTTGTTTCTTTTCTCACTGGATTGTAAATTCTTTGGAGCAGAAATTCCTTCTTATTGTAACTCTGGAGTACAGAGGGTCCCAAATCTGTTTTAAGGGAAGATATTGGTGCTAATGAGAGGTGCTGACACTGTGGGAAGGAACTTGTATAGTAAAAATGCAGCGACCCTGACTCAGGGAAGAAATGCTGATGCCTGGCTCCAGATCAGAAGGCTGAAGGATAGCTTTATTAAAACTATACTCTATTACATTCATATACTATTTAAAGAGACACTATCCTGTTCTACACACTCACTTCTTACTCACCTCTCTAACTCAGACTCGTGACTCTGCTGAGAGCCCGAGCCACAGCTGGATCCCACTGGGCACTGACCCCAAACAACCTTCACCAGAATCCAACCCAGCAATCACTGCAGGTGAACAATCTCCACACCACATTCCACATGGGGAAAACAGAGGGGCAGAGATAAAGATTGGTTTCTCTTCTTCTCTCTGTGCTTCTCCTGAGAGACAGAATTCTCTCAGGAGAGAACAGACACATTCTCTCTGTCACAGAGAATGTGAATGGCACAAACTTGGAGGATAAATTAGTTTCAGAGTTTCCCAGAGATGGAGTGCCTCTGTGAAAGGCAACACCCGTCTTCCCAAAATGGGCGTTCATTGAACACTCACCTGTGCTGAGCCCCTTGAGGAGAGCCAGGTGAGGGGAGTGAACAGGCTTTTGTAACTGTTACAGCCCTGAAAGCAACAGCAGGGAAAGAAATCCTGATTCCCAGTGAGGAACACGTGCTGGCCACTGCACAGCTGTTGGTGCAGTGCCTAGTGCAGAACAGCTGGAACAGCTGGAACAGCTGGGGGTCCCCCCAGGATGGTGTGCAAAGCTCAGAGCCTTAGCACTGCTGGGACACAGCCAAGAGGGGATGGACATAAGGCAAACAAATAATGTCTAATTGTGCTTTCTGAACACTGGACACTGGCTTTGGAAAGCCAGGCAGGCTCCTTTCCCTCCCCGAAGGGTCAGAGTTTGTGCAGACACTGATTTTGTGTGGCAGCGGGGGTGAGCTGGGGCACAGATGGTCAGCAGTGACCACCCCTGCAGTGCCCTTTTGGCTGTGCAGAGCAGGGCTCCAGTGATATGAACTTTATCAGTGCTGTACATAACAGACTCAGTGCTGAATTGTGCAGTTCTGGGGGTGGATGCCTGGGAAATGGTCACTGATAATGTGGAACTCTGAAATCAGGGTCTTAGCGTGACGGTGCAATTTCAAGCTCAAAGCTCCCGGTGTTTCTGGCCTCAAAAAAAAGGCAGATCCCATAAAGCAATGATTCATAAATATATATCAAAGTCCCAGGCCTGAATATGCTGCTTTCTGTTGTTTAATGACTTCTTATTTAACCTTTCTTCAATCATTATTCATTTTACTAATTCATCCCATGAAGCACACAAATAGCTGGGTTTCACTGTGCTGAGTACACCCAGACCAGGAGGTTTTTGGTGCTCCAGGGAAGCACATTTTCCTACTTTCCTCACTGATGAAAATGGTCAGAAAAAAATCAGAATTGCACTGGATGCTTGGACAATTTAAGACAGGGATTGTCTGCAGAAAGTGACCTGATAAGAACCCAAAATAAAGTGCTTGAGCAGATGCAATAAAGCCAAAGCACATCCAGCTTTATTTTGTTCCAAGTAATTTCAAGTCATATGTATATAGCAGTGTATTTATAGATAGGCATGTACACATATGCCTTTATAGTATTACACTTTAAATGAGCATTACCTTTTCTTTCTCTTCACAGTAAGGCAAATAAATTGGGTTTTTCCCCCATAAAGTAAAATTATTCCAGTTTTAAAGAAAACCTGTTTCTTGGCAGTTTCTCTCAGTGTGCAAGCCAAATAGTCTTTAGCATCATACAGAAACCTTCAGCAACATCAAGCATTAAAAAACTAATCAGGGCCTCCAGAATAATGGTGTAGAATATAAAAAATAATTTAAAAGTGGTTCTATATGTTAAGTACTGGGTTCTCCTCATCTCTTCGTGTTTTCTGGATTCTAAGTGCAACCAGAGACTAGAAACTTACTCTTTTAAAAGGAACTAGGTTTTCACATAATCAAATGATCCCAGGGAAAGAAGCTTTTTTGAAAATGAGTATTCTGTGTTTCAGGATAAAAACTTCACATGAAACAACAGTGGTTGCAGCTTATGATGATTTTGTTTCTTTAGGTCCTATAAAATACCTAAAGCAATTCCAAGCTTCTCAAGGTCAGTTAAGAGCAAACACAAGAATTAGCAGTAACAAGGTCAGGGAATGGAAATATCTGGGGGTTTTCTTCTCCCTGACCTTAATTTACTGCCTTCCCTAAGAAGAGACCTTGCCATAGCCTTTCTGCTGAGTCATTTCTCTAGGGGATGCCAATTTTAGGGACTCATTAAATGAAATATCTCATCCCAAGGAAAGTCCCAAGAGTACTTCAGAGTGCTCTCCCTCTCCAGGCCCTTCTGCAGTGGTTTTATCCCACAGTTTTCTGGTGTAATGATGTTTTTTTCCCTTTGAGTTGGATGTGCTGAGCAGTGGCTGTTTCAGTGACCCCTCTTAGATCCTGATTGCAACTCTTATGTGGGACTGGGACTTTTGGGGAGCTTTGATGGGACTTCTGTCCTGTCTCTAGTGGGATGATCTGAATTTCTTCATTTGAGGGTAATACTGGTGAATTTTGTCACTTCAGCTTTCCTATCCTGTATGCTTGGTCTCCAGCTCAGATTTGTAGTTCTCTCAGGCTGCCTGTTCAGATCAATAACAGATTTCCTCACCTCTAAATATGCCTTTTTTCCTATCTTTACATGCCTTGATTACTGCACATTGATGATATTAAATCTGCTTTTTTACCAGACAGTTTGAGCTCCATAAAGAACTGATGCAAATATCATGGACAGGGATATATTTCCTCTGGAAAATGTGATCATTCTGTTGTTTTATTCCTCACTAACATAACCTTGTTACTGATGACTCCTCTTTCCTTCGCCTCACAAATAATAAAACCTTTTGTATATTTATTTCACTGTCAGACTCAAACTTGAGCTCACCAGAGCTGTTCCTTTGCTGCTCCACATTTTTGCTGAACTTTTTGCTCACCCTTCACCTGGGACTGCTCTCTCTGGGCTGGGATTCACATCATGTCCATATATAATATCAACTTACTTATTTGCCCAAATCTGGGTGGGTTTTTTTTTTTTTTTTTTTCATGGGGAGGTTCCTAAATGGCATTTGGCACATTCTGGAGTGTGTCAGTTATAACAACTCCTCCTTTATTTCGCTGTCAGCTGCATCCCCGACTCCAAGCTCCCCCTCCCGCCCCCTCTGCTGCCCCTGGCGCTGGCTCCTTCCCTCCCCTCTGGTTGCCAGGGTGACTGGGTTTCCCCGATGCAGATGCTCTCTGCTGGCTCCCTGCCATCCCTCTCCCGGAGACAGACCCGAGTTTTCACTTTCCCTCGCATGCCGAGGACTCCTGGTTGCTCTTCTGCCTGCTCTTTGCTCCCTTCTGAGCAGACCTGGCTCAGCAGCTGCGCGAAGGACCAGGGATCTGCTGTGCCTGCAGGGTGGGATCAGCAGCCTCTGAGCCAAGTGAGTGAAGTGGAAGTCACCGTGCATTGTTTTGCCTTTTTTTTTTTTTTTTTTTTTGACTCTGATCCTTCTTGAGCTGGAGTCCAGCCAGTTTTCACTCTCTTAATGTGGCTGTGGTGAGGAGGAACAGGACCCTAGAGTGGTACATATGCAGCAGAGGTAAAGCCTTTTTTTTGTCTGTTTTTCAGAATGGGTAGTATGGATAAATTCAATTTCCAGTGTTAGTGACATTGGAAAAGGGATCCTTGCAGTACTTTTGAGGACATTTACCTCAGAGCTTTTGCCAAGCTTTGGCTCAGAATTGACTAAACCTCACAATATGGCATCTTTGAATTCAGGTGTGGAATTTCAGGTTGTTCAGAAACTTTTGTGAAGGAATTCAACTGTTTTCTGTCACTGAGCAAACAGATATCGAATCATCTTTGTGTTCAGCCCTAAAAGCAAAAATTTCAGGTCCTGAATGCCTGTTTCAGGTTGCTGGTAAAGGTGGCCCCATCTTGGAATCACTCTCTGAGGTCAGTTCTGAGTTACAAATCAATGGAGAGTTGATTTTGCTAGGTATGACTCAGCTGCAGCCAATAAATACTAATTTTAGTTAATTAATTTCATGGAGTTATTTGTCCAGCTCTTGTTACAATATTCTTTTGAGATCCCAGTAAGGAAATTTTAGTTGTTGCAGGCTAAGACTTTAGGGATGGAAATTTAGGGATGCCAAAACTGCTTGTTAGTAGTTCAGAGTCTCTGCTTTTCCACAAGGCATGAGTATTTTGTCTCATATATTCCCCTGTGTTTCCTGTGGCAGAACATCACATAATTCACAGAACAGGATTTTTAATACTCTGTATTCTGGGGCACAATGACAAAGTGCATTAGGCTGCTGCTGTAAGTGTAAATTATGCAATGTTTCCAAATATTTGGACAAATGTGGTCCTTTCCTCAAGTTCATCCTTCATCCTCTCCCCTGCACTTTCAACAATCCATCTTTTGAGCTTGTTTCAATGCAGTTTGCTTGTTTTTAAAGTACTGATATATATGCAAATCTCTAAGTAGTAATGTCATCCTTGTTTTATAGGAAATCCAGGAACTGCAGCTCCCAGACACACTTATAACCCTCAGCATGCTTTTCTTTCTAACTTAGTAATTTATTTTTTAAACACACAACCTCTTACACCCAGCAGAGCTGGGCTCATGTGCTGGTTCTTTTACATGGGACTTATTTATCAAAGCTTTTTTCTGCCATGGTTGGGAAATGAAGATAAAAAGCATCAAGCCGTTTCCATTAACAAAGTTAGTAGGAAGCACTTGCTGGAGCAGAGTTTGTAATGTTTGTACATTGAGCTGGAAGAAGGATGTTCTATATTTAAAATGCTTCCTTGGAAGAAGCATTGGAACTGTGTTAACAGTTTTTCCTGTGATCACAGTTTTTCCTTTTTTCAGCCAAAAAGTAATAGAATAGCTGAGGAAGGCTGCAAAAGCACCAGGCTTATTCCCGACAGGTTGGAGCCTTCCTGGGCAAATTGAAGTCAATATCCAAGGGGTTAAAATGGAAAAGGGAATTATCTTAGATTTCAGCCTCCTGTGCAGTCCTCAGCTTTACTCAGACATCAAATATCAGGGCATATTTTAACCATGACAAGGCTGCTTTGACCAGTAAGATAGATACAGATTTTTATCTTGTGCACATCAGGTTGTGCTATAAATGCAAAAATTACTTTATTCATCAATGTATGACATTCTGAGTGTCTTGTCTTACAGCAGGGGTTGGGGCAAGGGGTTTATTTGACATAGATTTCCTCAGCACTTCTGGAAGGGCAATTTGCAAATGAAGTGCAGGATTCATTACAGAGATTAGTCAAGGTTATTTGATGAATCTGGATGTTACCACATCTGAAATAACTTTGGGTTTTTTACTTTTCTTCTGGTCTATTATTACAAAAATAAATCTTTTAAATGCTGAAGTATTTACGGTAATGTTATAGAGAAGATCCTTCATGTGTGATACAGGCTTGATTTATTTGCCCTGAATTAATGTGGATGAGTTCTTTGAGAAGGGTTTAAATGCAGTTAGCAGTTCAGATAGTGCTTGGTATTGCTCCTACGATATGTACATATATATGGGGCAAATACATAATTCTCTTAGCATGGAATTATGATTTTTTGGAGGCACAGCTTTTATGTATCAGTATGTGCAAAAATACTTCATCTGCTTCTCATCCTTCAATCTTTATGCAACTACTGAAATATAACATATAAAAATTAATGAATATTTCTCCCTCTTTAAGCATCTGAAAGTTTTATCACAAGGGAAGACACCCAGCTGTTTTAAAAGTAAAGATGTCAGAGGAAAATATTTCTGTAGCTGATGTGTCCAAAGGAGAGCTTGCCTGTAACTAGAGAGTGAAACATCTTGGAAACTCCACAATGTCAATTTGAGAGTCAGTGCTAACAAGTTAATCTTACACTGGCAGCTGCCTCTCAAGAAGAACAAACCGTCCTATATTGGAGAGCTGAAATATCTGCTCTGTCCAAAAGCTTTCTTGTATTCTAGCTAAAAATCAGTATAATATCTGTTCCCACTATCCTTAACATGATATCACTTGAAAATGGTAGAACTAATTTGAGCCATAGCTGCTCTTTCTGCCCCAGACTGTGCCTTCAGTTCTGTGGTTAGACCAGTTAAGAAGGACTCACTTACCCTGTCTTCTTCAGCTCTTAAGTCTGGCATTGTGCTCACACAAAGGCTGACAGCTGTGGTGGCCACAAAGAGGATGGAGAGACAAGCAAAGACTTTGCCTGGCAGTCCTGACTGGGGATTTTCCACCATATCTCTGAGTCTGTTCATGAACTGCCCAAATCTGGTTTTCTCATCCAAGACACACGAAGCCTCCTTGCTCCTCCGGAGCTCCTCTTCTTTGCGGATCTCGGCCAGCTCCTGCAGCTTCTGGAACAGCTTCCGAAAGCAGCAGTTCTCCAGGTTGGATTCCTCAATGCCCCAGTACCTCAGCTCCTCCTGGAAAGACAAGGCACACATGTCTCTCAAGAGCATCAGCTTCCCCGCTGCTAGGAAGCTGACAATCATCCCGAAAGCGTTGGGGTTCCTGTCAAAGAAGAACTCGTGGGTGTCCTCATCGTAATCGTCACACAGCTGGATGATTTCTTCATAGCTGCTGCAAAGCTTTAGTTTGCTCAGTCTGGTCAGGGGAAACTCGTCTAAAGTACTCCAGGGCAGCAGGTACTTGATGCCTCCAACGTTGATCATGATCTCTGTCTTCAGATCGACTGCAGACACTTGGTCAGGGTGGTAAATCCTCCTGGCTCTCTGGTAATGGACCCCCTTGACAGAAGGGGTTTCCACGCAGATGGGAAGCAAGTGGCTCAAGGAATTGCAGGAGTTGTAGCTAATGTTGCTATAGTCTTGGTCACTGCCTCTGGAGAGAATAGGCATCTCTAAGAGTTCTCACCGGGACATCCAGAATGGCATCAGAGCAGGGGGATCTGTCAGCCAGAAGGTACAGGGAGGAGGAGAAAACATAGCAGAGGTTACTGCAAGAGACAAGGAGTTTCCAACCACTTTCCTCATTCAGGAAATCAGTGAGTGCCTGTTTTGTAAGTAGAAGTCACCTCCGTGCTTCTCCCTGAAACCTGCAGCCCGTGAATGAGCTTTACTTTGCAGCCTCATTGGTTGTCTGGCAACACAGGCACGGAGCAGAGCCACAGCCTCATTCATAATTATCACCGAGGCTCGGCCGCCTGTAAATCCCAACGGGAGCACCTCGGGCTCTTCTCCGAGCAGGTCTGGGCACCGCTAGATCCTTATTTTCCGGTTGTTGTCGCTTCGCTTTCTTATTTCTATACACCCTAACCATGCGATAACTCAACTAAGCTGCTTAGTGGTTATTAGCGAGAGAGTGGTCAATTACCTGCCAGCCCCTGGATGCGAGTTCTAATTGCTTTAACGGGACTGCTCAGATCGTGATTCCTCCGACTCTCGCTGCACGCCCGTTCTGCCCTGCCTCTCGGGGGGATTGCAGGGATTAGCTGGGAGAGGTTTAAAAATGCCTTAAATTCTGTCTAAATCATTACTGTTCTGATCAACCCGACCTCGTGCCACTGCAAATTACTGAGGAGTTAGAGGGGACCTTTGCTCACCGCGGAGAAAACTTTGTTATAAGCAGGCAGAAAGTGTTTTCTCAGCTCGGAGAACTGAAATTTAAATTCTCCTTTCAGGGACAAGCCCCTGGTTTTGCCCGTAGTCCCTAGAGATCAAAAAGCACTTTTTTACCCCAAGGCAGCGAAGTGCAAGGAAAGTTTCCCGAAGTGACTTACCAGAGGAGCAGGGGCAGCTGGCGGGCGCGGGGCTGCCCCGCAGGTGATGCTCACCTGCCGCACACGGAGCAGGGGCCGGCAGCGGCTCCCGGGGGCATCGTCCGCTTTTGGTTACATGGAAAATCCCTGGAGCACTCCGGAGCTCTTTCCTCTCCCTCCTTCTCCTCTTTCCTGGAAGGGGAAAGCAGCCGTGGGTGTTGATGTAGCATATGTTGTGCTAAGGGATCCTCCCAAAGGTGTCCTGAGCGGCAGCTCCTCTCCTGGGCTTTCCTGGTGGGAGATGCTGAGGGAGAGCTGGTGGATCCTGCCCTCTCCCTGGCCCTCCTCTCTTTCCCCCGGGACTGTCGATGTGGTCCTGGAAGAGGAGGGGAGAGGGAAGGGGGAAGGGCTTAGAAATAATCTCTCCAGCATCCCTCCGTGTGTCCAGCAGGCAGCAGGCAGCAACTGGGTAAGAACATGGAGTACAAGTCCCCGGCTAATGAGGTTTGATAATCAGTAAATTCTGGCAAATCTACTTAATAAAACAATTTCAGTGTCTATTAACTCCTTCCAACATAGTCACGCTACAGTCGCTTGGTCTGGAGAAACCACTTCAATTTCTCAGCAGCAGTTTCCATGACCTGCATCCCTCTTGAAACTGGGATTTGCTCTTTAATATCCCTAGATGGAAAGGGGAATTTGTAGGGTCCATGGATGCTGTGCCTCAGCATTCCTTTGGCTATGAGGGAAGTGCTTTCCTTCCATAAAAGAAAGGACTTTTGGCTTGTAAAGCAGAGGTCTCTTTTCCAGATCTGCAGTGCTTTCCCAACAGCCAAGAACTTTTTCCTTTGCTCTTTAGAGATGATGGGAAATCAAACCTTATCATTATCTCACTTTGCTCATGCATGGCTGTAGGGGGCTGGGATTGCTGTAATGCTTTTTGGTTCTGCAGTTGGGATGGCACAGATTTCACACAAATTCTGTTTGCTTTCACACAAATTCTGTTTGCTTGGCCTCGGGCAGAGGGTCCAAGAAACCTGGGCTCAGGTTCTGTGGACAGGTACCCCCTGTGGGGCTCCCCAAAAAGCCTTGGCTCGTGGCTGTAGCCAGCGTGGCTGAAGGCTCTGAGGTGAATCCTGTCTCCAGAGAGATGTGTGAATCTGTGGGATTTAAACGCCACACTGGGAGTGTGAAGGTCACCAGGAAAAGTGAGATGGGGACAAAATGCAGGTGCTCCTCACCCCTGTGAGCTGTGAGGGGCTGGTGAAGCCCTGAGCTGCTGCTCCTCAGCTTTCATCAGCACTGAGCAAGGCTGTGGCACAGCCTAGGACAGGGAGCCTTTGCTAATTGGGCTTTTGGGGCACATCTCTCCGGGCCCACGAGGTGTCCACAAGATTAACTTCTTATCAGGCTTCACCACTGAGGTTTTCACTCAAGCCCTAATTATGCCATCCACAGAGAAAGACCAGAGAGATGCCTGAAGGCTACGGAGTTCTGGAAGCACAGCTCGGAATCACTTAAATCCTACACCTTTGTGCAGGACTCAGCTTGCTCTGCCCATCAGTCTTTCCTATGGATTATTTCTGTGAAGAAAAAGTAAACCTATTCTAATTAACTTTGGATGGATTGCTTCACAAAAGGATAAAACCAATTAGCATTTCCTTCCTACCTTGTGAAGGCCTTGCATGGTGTTATTAAAGGCTATTTTTCTGAAACCAGCTGACAAGAAGGTGAATAAATCCAAAGCAATGAGCAAATGCTGTGTGCAATTGAGTGATTTAAGTGCTACATTTATTTATCAATAAATGCACTTAAAGTTTTCTAAGACTGGGTACTCTCATACTTGTTTTATTGGGACCTGCAGCTGTGTCTGTAGCCAGATCAGGACCTCGTTGCTGGCTAGAATCATACAAATATCTGTCAGAGACAGAGAATGGATAGAAATATTCCTATCTGAATTTGATTAATGGCAGATGAATGCACACAAAAGAAAAATACCTAACTTGGTGTCTGAGGAAGCTCTGAAGCACTTACACATGCACCTCACCCCAGAGCTGTCCTGTCCTGGCCAGGCTGTTTCTGCCCTCCTGGACCCTTGTGCCACATCTGTGGGAGATCCTCCTCAGCACTGATATCTCTCTGCAGGTGAGAAAGGAAAATTCCTGGCTCAGTTCTAGCATCTGCTGATGTGTTTTTTCACTTTTTAAAAAATTTTCATCACTACTGCTGTAGTTTTCCTTTTAAATTCTCCATGTCCTTTTCAATATGAAGTTCATAATCCTTAATTTCTTTCTCTGTTCCCTGTTTCCCTCACAATTTCTGGAACTGCTCCCTCCTTGCTCTTTAGCCATCTGGTTATATCAGCTCCTTACACACCCTTTATGCCTTAAATGCAGTTTCCATATGCTTGGCTGATTTGTGGGCATGGATGACATTCCTCTCTCCTCCTTGTTTCCCTCCTTTGGCAGCTTTGCCATTCTCCTGTGGTTTGGTTTAGTCCTTTGTTGGAATCCTGGATGCTGAGAATTTTAAACTTTCTGTGCTGAAGGGCACAGACCTACAAGAAAATACTATATTTGAGAAGGAGAAGGCTTCCAAAATTGATTAATAGCACTGGGATTACAGGTGTGCAGTTTGATTAGAAGTGTGTGATATCACAGGATGGAAAACTTAAGAGTTTGGGGGTTTAGAATATAGCAATATATATGGGGCAAGATGGAGGTTTTAGGGTCGTGTCTGGTTGTTCTTCTGCACCTTCTTCTCCATGGGTTTGGGTGGTGTTTTGTAATTGGGCAGAAAATCCACATTGCAGACTTCAAGTGATTGGTTATTGGGTTAAAAGTGAAAATAATTTAGGTGTCATTTCTTAACTGGATAGTTTAGCCTTAAAAGACCTTAAAAGGAAGACAGTTAGCCATTTTGTCGCTAACTAACATTTAACTAAGATTTTGTTAGTAGAATGCTGTAGAGCTCAGGATTTGTAATATAGATAAGAAATAATAAACACTCGAGTCTGAATGTGAATTATCACCTTGAGAGCTTCAACCCCAGCCTTGACAGAGGTAGAAAAAGAAGCCAAGAGCTGGCAGTCCCTCTCTCACCACTGCTGTACAGCAGGGACAAGGTGCTGCTGCTGAGGAAGGAGCAGAAGGAGGTGTTTGCCCAGTGGGTTGGAACCCTCGTGGCTGTGATGGCACAGTTCAAACCCCGTCCCTGTGACAAGCCCAGGAGAACCTGGCAGAGCTATCCTTTGAAGGCAGCACATTTCCCCAGGTTTCAGTAATGAAAGCCCTCCCAGGACTTTGATTCAAGGACTGATAAGAGCTGATGCTGTAGGAGATGGGAAAGCTGGTGGTGTTCTCTGTCACTTGCTCACCTGTGACTTCCTCTCTCCTGTTTTGCTCTCTGCAGCTATGCCAGCATCCTGTACAAAGAGCAGATACAGACAGAAAACAGAGATAGTTTTCTTTTTTCCACAGAGCACATAATAAAACTGTAGAATTTATGGGCATATGCTGCTGCAGCAGCCAAAAGTGTAAAGTATTTAGAAAAGAACTGAGAAATTTATGCACTGAAGGTTCCCCAGGCAGATCCAATGTCTGGCACAAAAAGTCAGTGACCCACCTATTCCTGGGCACCAGGGAGATGTTTTAGCACAACTTGGATGCTTTTCCTGTTCTTTTTCCCCCAAGATTCTTGAGAGATGATGTACAGGGGGCTGCTGGTGTGACCTTGTGTTTGTGCTGAGATACCTGAGGGCAGCCTGGGCTCTCTGAGGTTGGTGTTGCATCTTTGGATTGATCATGCAATATTTACCTGACAATCTTTCTCTGTCAGAAGAGCCAAAAAGATCTGAATTATCTGGTTATATCCACATGTGCATGTATAGATACTCCAGACCAATGATGTCTGTTTATAATGGGCAATCTCACTCAGAAATGCTCTGTGCTTCCAGCCTCCCAACCATTCTGCAGGGAGCAGCTTGTAATTTAATAAAAGCACTGTTGTCAATCCTCCTCCCTCCCCAAACAAGCTTTTTGTGATGCTTAAATATAATACCAAGATAATTGCTTTGCCTGGCATCTCTAACACAAGACACATTTCAGGCTTTTAAAGTCAGGGGGAAAACAAAAGTGTAAATCAAAATAATTATTTAAGGAAATATGAATGCACTGGAAAAGAGGAGGGAAAAAATGAGGAAAAGAAATTAATTTTCAAAGCCTGCACTGTCCTCATTCATTGGCTTAGAAATCAGCCCAGTGCTGCATCTTCAGTGGGTGCAATTTCATCACAAAATTATTCGATGCTGTTTCTTTTACTGATTGAGAACACAGCCTGTTGTCTGTGAGCTCTCATTCTCCTTTAGGCCTCAGCCAATATATAGGCCTGGCCTTTCTCAGGTTCTTTATGTTTGTGCCATGTGAATGCTGATGATAAATAAAACAATTTTTCAGTTATTTGAAAAAAAAAAAAAAACAAACAACAACAAATTACATGTGATTGAAAAGAGCATTTAAACACCCAAAAATTCATTTAAATGCTTCCATTGTGTTCACTGGTGGTTAGCACTTCTGGAATTAATTGGATTTAGGTAGCCTTGTTACATGGAAATTCAGCCTCTTTTCAGATCCCTCTGTTACTCACTGGCCATAAAGAATAGCTTGGCCTCCTTTTTTTCCATTTAATTATGACATTACAAATTGCAAGGTAAACTTTAAGGATTGATGCCAACATTTTATTCAGTCCAGCAATGTTTGCTTCATGTTCCTGTTTATTCCCCCATAATTTGTTTTTATGAAGCAATAGAAATCCCCTCTCTTGCCAAATGCCTCGTTTGTATGAATAATTAAATTGACAGTAAAGCACTCGATCCACCTCTTCATTATTCAAGTCTTCCCAAGTTGCAGCATTATTGATTCCAGCAGAATAATGCTTCAGTGGCCCAGGAACATGTGGTAAATCAGGCTGTGGGTACCCAGGATTTGTTAAACATTTTATAAAATATTGCTGGTTCATCCCTGTCCTTGGAAACCCCAGCCATGATCCACGGTCCTGTTGTGCCTCAAATTGTCTTGGAAGACTGGGTCACATATCACTGGCAGTGTTTCATCCCTTATTTCCTTCCTTGCCTCTTTAAAAGTTTATTTTTTCTCTGTCAACTCTTATGAAAGCTGGAAAGGGTCACATCTGAATCACCACCGAAGCAAACAAACCATTTGGGGCATTTCTTTGCTATGTAAATGTAAAATAATGCTCATGACAGGTAACACAGCATTTCTGTGTCGTTTCTCTCCTCTCTATGCACAAACCTGTGCCAACTTTGCTGAAGTTTCCTGAAGTTTTCTGTGCTCTTTTCCTCTGGGCTATCAAGAAAATTATACCTGTTAAGAAACAGTAGCTGAGGAAAGGAATCCTAAAGGGATAATCATTCCTACATGGAATTTTGCATAAGGGAGGAATCACTCAGGTTTAAAAGGGTTTAAGGAATTAAAATGTTGTGTGGCATGGGCAGAGGAAAAGCTGAATGCCATGGCCTGGGGCTGAGTGCTGTTCCCTCTCCACACAGTGGGAGATGGATCAGGAGGGAATGCCCAGGTGCTGTGGGATCAGGATTTAGACAGAGGCTGTGCCAGCTCTGTCCTGACTGGAGAACAGGATCCAGAAAATCTGAAATCTCCTGATTCCTGCTCTGGTGAGCAGTCTCACCCTGAGCACCACACACAAGCTGGCTGTTCAGCCTGGAGAAAAGGAGACTCAGGGGTGACCTTATCACTCTCTACAACTCCCTAGAGGTGGCTGTGCTCGGGTGGGGTTGGGCTCTTTCTCCAGGAACTGACAGAAGCAGAGGTCACAGCCTCAAGCTGCACCACGGGAAATACAGGTTGGATATTAGGAAAAAGTTTTTCACAGAAAGAGTGATAAAGTTCTGGAGTGGCTGCCCAGGGAGGTGGTGCAGTCACCATCCCTGGATGGGTTTAACAAAGCCTGGATGTGGCACTGGGTGCCAGGGTTGAGTTCAGGTGTTGGCGCTGGGTTGGACTCGATGATCTTGAAGGTCTCTTCCAACCCAGTGATTCTGTGAATTCTGTTTGAGGAAGGTTTTCTGCCCTCTCTGAGCATCTGGAGGTCCAAACCAAAGGGCATGCTCTGTCTGAGCACACGCACATCAGGAAACAAATTTGGTCAGCATTTTTGACCTCACTGAGAGCTTAGCAACCGAGAGGTTTGAAAGAGAGGCCTGGTGATAATCAGCAGGAGGCTGTTGCTGATAAATGAAGGTTTCCCTCCATTTTCTCTCCGACTCTGCAGGCACATTTGGACTGTGCATTTTGATGTTTCTCTCAGAGCTGAAAACATCTTGACGACATAAACTGTGAGGTAAAAACTACATAAATGCTTTTCTTACCAAGTGCTTTTTATTTCAGTTCCAGAGCATTTCTGAATCACACCATTTCCATGACTGATATCAAGGGAGTCATTTCAGTGGCGCAGCTCAGGATCACTGAAATACCACAAATATCCAATACAGAGTACAGGATACAGCCACAGAGATGATAATTTCTCTTTCTGGTGACCCTCTAAAGCCTGATATTTGACTGCTCTGAGTGCCAAGATTGGGGTTTTTTACCATTTTAATGCATTTCTAGAGCCAGGAACAGCAGACATGATTAAGACAGAAAAAGGTCTGATTCAAAGAGCTGTCTGAAGGGTGTCTGCACAGGGCCAGGTGAAACAGAGATTGTCCCTGTGCCACCACGAGTTAGAAAAAATTACACCCATTTCAGGATTTGAAGAGGCAAATGGACAGAAAAAGGGGTTAATTTTCTAGGAAGAAAACCTGAAGGAGATTTTAACCAGATGTTGCAAGTGCTCTGTTATGGATATGTCTGTCTACCAGTTCTGTTATTTTTTTGAGCTCTACCTGTACACACAGACACACACCTGACTTACAGTGCACACTGAAGTATCTGCCATTGGCTGGTGCAGAATTAAAAGGGAAAAGGTAATATTGTGGTCACAATCCTGCTGCCATTGTAAAATTCTCTCTTTGTCATCCCAGCCATATCACTGAGTATCTCTGTGCCTCGCTTTCCTAGTCATAAACCAAATAAATATAATTACTGTGGTCTTGTAAGAATTGTGCTTGTAATACTGAAATACAACAATAGACTCCCATTCAGGGAGAAGGACAGGAGGTATTAAAAAGTTGGTCTTCAACTAATTCTGCTGGAGAAGACAGCTTCTTCATAGCTGGGTAAATTACTAGAAAGACCAATTATTTAAAGTTATGTAGCTCAAGAATTAAACAAAGAAGTGCTTTCAGCTTTCAAACAGGAAGAGAAATAGTGTTAAAATTCCATTAGCTACTGTGACAAACTGCCAGATTAAAACATGAATTGCTAAGCAGGTGAGGTGGGTTTGAATACTGAATGCTGTTGATTTTTTCCCCACTCCTGTTATAATTTATTTCTCAAATCATTTAAAACTAGTGAAGGACAGTCTGAGAATACTTTTTCTTTTTTTAGTTTTTACTGGTGAGATTGATTTCTCCCTCTTGTTTTTCTTAATACCGTTCTTTAAAAAATTACCATACAAATCCAGTTCTCCATTTATGATGCATTAAATGTAAAAAAAAAAAAAAATAATAATTCCAGTTATGTTTCTTCCCAAGCCTAGAGACCTTGTGTTAAAAGCAATATGCATAAAACTCGTTGTTTTGTATTTAGTACCACACTGTTGTTAAAAAGTGCCCTTGAGCTCTTCTTAATAACTTGGCTGGTTCTCCTTGGGATCTGTATTTTAATCCCTGAGATGTTAGCCTTGTAGAGGCTGAAATATAAAGATATTATCTGATCATGTCAGTGTGGAACTCTTAGAAGGAGAAGCTGTGCTTGCAGTGCAGTCCCTGCAGAGCTGGGAGAGGTGCCCAGGCACTGCCCCTGAGGAATGCTGCACTTTTCCCTTGCAAAGGAAGGAGAGAGCTTTTCCTCCTTGTGTGAGTCCCTGCATCTGCTTTGGGGATGAGTTTATGAGACTGACACCGAACATCTTTTAAAATCCCATCACCAGGGGAGGAATCAAGCCCTTCCCTCATCCCCCTCGTCAGACCTCCAGCCCATCTGACAACCCTGGTGCTTTGCAGCTTTGTGTTTCAAAAGTGAATTTGGAGCCCCTGGTTTGCTCGTTCCTCCCTCCAAAGTCTTTCCCTGTTTGTTTGGAATTCCCATTGCCCATCTGGGGACAGATCCCTCCCAGCACCCAGGGCTGCCAGCAGCAAAACCCTGCAGCACTGCAAACCCCAAAGGGTGGCTCAAGTTCCTGTCCTGCTCTCAATAATCCCACTTTTCCCTGATCTCTGGCTGCTTCATCACCCCTTCATGCAGAGGAGCTTTTGGACTGATTGAAGGCACTCTAGACCTGGCTTGGCTCGAGGATTAGGGACTTTAGGAAGGTCTGAGTGCTCCTTGTGAGCATCCCTGCCCAAAGCTGGCATTACCTCCTGTAAAGTGATCATTCTGCTCTCTCCATCTGTATTCCCCACCTCCTCTTATCCTACAAAGTCATGAGGGCTTATCAGCTGCAACTGCTAAAAGGGCAGGGAGGAAAAATAATCAGCAAATGTTTCATTCACCACAATCTAAAAATTGGAATGGCACTGAGTCAGCAAAGGTGGGACTGGGCAAGGAATGGATCTGTGAATCATGTTTATAACCCAGCTTTTGGTGTAAACACTACAAAGATGCATTAATTAACGATAAAATCAAGGGAAATGCCTGGCAGGATAGAGACAGAGACAGAGACAGAGCTGGAGAGATTAGAGAAGATGGAAGGCACTTGTAAACTCAGACTGAACCTGAGGAAATGACTCTGTGTCCACTGTGGGGGATTAATCTAAAGCAAGCCAGGCATGAAGTAGGAAGAGAGATGAATGCAATGAAAAGCAGGAGTCAGGAAAGCAGAAATGCTGTTTGGTTTTACAACATGTTAGGCTGGCATACAGCAAAACATAAAATGACTCCATTTGTTCAGTTTATCCACCAAACAAATCAAAACATGTTTGTAGAGATTTTTGCAAAGAAGATGCAATGGATCATGGATTAAATGGGAGTACTGCTAAATTCTCACCTCCTGTGGCTTTGGATTTCATTGTTTGAAAGAGATTTGCAGAGTTTGAAACAAATGGGGTTGACAAAGTCATTTAAAGACATGAAAGTTTTGTCTTATGAAGAAAAGGTAAAAGAACTTAGAAGATTATGAGCGACACCACCCATCCACGGCTGTCAAGTGGCTGTTAGCATGAGGTGAAAGGAAATCCTTCTCTCAGTGTTTCAGGGAAGACCTCAAATTTCATGTTGAATGCCTGAACTAGACAACAGAAAATGTCTTAAATAAAATGTCACGTAGTCTCCTGAAGGAAAAGGAGTTTTTCCAGTGAAGTTGCTCTTCTTCCCAGAAGTTTTGTCCTATTCCAGTGCTGGTTTGGATGAGTGTAAGCAGGAGAGCATGGGGTTTGAGAGGATGGTTTTTCCCCTTGGCTCGAGTGAGGACAAGACACACTGCTGCAAACTAAAAGCAACACCCCCTACTCCCTATTAAACAGCACAAACAGCACCAGAGCATTTTCACATTCACTTCTCTCATTTGGCCTTTAAAACCTCTCACCTGGAGCTTAAATGACAGATCCTCCTGTTTCTGCAGCACTTTCTTCCTGGCCCCTTTCAATAATTCATATTCATCTACACCTCATTGCTGGGCTCCTTTTCATTGCTCCTTTGATAAACAACAAGACATGAAAGGAACAGGAGATGCTGAGATATGACCGTGGCTCCAAACACTCCTGGCATTGCAGGGAAATAACTTCATTACCACTTGGGCTCTTACTGCTTGCCTGGGAAATATCCAGGCAGTGCCTGATGTAGAAATGTGTGGCAGCAAGAGAGGGAGAAAAAGGTTCCTTGTGTCTGCAGTGTTTCTTCATGCATTCAAACCAGAATTTCCACAGTTTATTTTAACTATTTTGCATGGAAAAACACAATAAACGTGTCCAGGAACCCCTTTTCTTGAAGCAAGCAGAAATTATCATGTTATTTGTTTTTACCCACAGCAGTGTTTAGACACGGGCTGCAGAGACTCCAAGTCCCTGGGAATTTTACATTAGTGCATACATTTTGTTAGCAGTCTGTGCCCAGAACAAATTCTGTCTCCAAGATGTCACTGTTTAGAACTTTCCTTTTTAGCAGTGATGTGGAAGGACTTCAGTAAATGGCAGCACTTGGCACAGCTCCATCCCACTGAACAGAGACTAATTTGAATTTTATTCATTCCAGACTATTTATTTCGATAGCAGAGAACAAGAAACTACTTAGAGGGTGATAGAGATCTCTCCTGTTGCTTGTCCTTCCCTTCTGGGTATTTAGCTGGCCAAAAGGGCCTGTCTTTCAACCCTAATGACCTCCAATAAATAACTGCACTCAGTGGCCCAGCCCAGGCTTTGTGTGTGGGTGTCGATTTTCCTTCTAGTAAAATTTAATCTGCTGAAGGGATTAGAAATAGGAAAAGATTGTGATTAGAATGAAATCACCCAAATTGCCCTAAGCTCCTAAAGTAATAGAGGCAGCAGAAGTACCAGTGAGCTTTCCCTGACACCATTCTTGGTGGAGTCCTTCAAGACAGCCCTGGTTTCTAACCATGCCCTGGGTGAGTCTCCACAACCCTCCACACTCTGATTGCTGCTGGGATTTGCTGGAATAGTTTTGCACTGTTTCTGCAGCAATTGTCCTTTCCAGAGGAACTTTCCCCAGCCTGTCTCAGTGTATCGGGCCATGGAGATGGAACCAAGCAATACAGTGCAGCACAGGGTGCTATGGCTTGTACTCTCCTCTTTTACTGCAAAACCTTGTAAAATCAAGGCAGGTGCTTCCTTCTCTCACCTGTAAATGCCTCAGCAGGCAAAAACAGGGAGAGGGTTGGGGTGATGTGATCTACACACCAGATTAGCAGAGGGTGTCGCTGGGGCCCTCAGCCCACTCTGAACAATGACTGAGGAAAATGCACTTTGCTGCTTCACTCAGCACCTCCCTGCTTGGACTCGGGGGCAGAACTGCTGCTGGTCCTGAGGCTGCTGCTCTCCTCCAGCTTTGGGGAAGCAGAAGAAGCAGCTAAAACATCTATTTCTGCCTTGTCAACAGAATTGATCAAAAGGTTCAGGCAGAGTTCAGTGACGAGCTGAGGGACCCAAGGGCAAGGAGGGCGTAGCTTGGACTGTAAGTTCTTCATTACTGATGACAGAAGAAGGAAAGAACTAAAGCTGATTAGAAAAATAAGAAGTGCTATAATGTTTTCCTGGGTTTAGCATGAGGTCTTGATTTTAAGAAAAGGGTTTGTGAAGCTTCAGATCCCAACTTATTTTTTGCTGGCTGCAGGGCTTTGGAAGGACTGGCGCATTCCAGATTCACGTTCTGGTAGTGCTCCTAATTATTGTCCTCTTACAGAAGTGGTTTTGTTTCCATGTGAGGTGGTATTAGCTCATAACTTATATTACAGCTCAGAGGAAGAAGAGTTTCAGGGCATTGGGATAAAACCACCTCTGTAGCACATCGATCTTGCTGGGGACTTTCTGAGATGTGTTTGATTATGATTTCCAGCAAAACCCAATGTTTTCTTACTTTGATATTTCCCAGAGATCAATGCTGGATCTCTGGTGTCTGAGACAAGATTGTTTTCCCTTCATCTGGTCATTAGTGGTGTTGCAGCAGAGCTTAATAATCCAAGGGATGGACTGGAGCAGCCTCTTGTTTGGTGCACACACAGGACAAACAGATGGTTGTTGTCTTGGGAAGTTCACCCTGGAAATAGATGCAGCAGACTAAGTCAGGCTCTGTAGGTTTGTGCCACATGAAAATATTTCCCATTTTCAAGGCAAAACTTGGTCTCTG
This sequence comes from Vidua chalybeata, assembly GCF_026979565.1. Lineage (NCBI taxonomy): Eukaryota > Metazoa > Chordata > Aves > Passeriformes > Viduidae > Vidua > Vidua chalybeata. The sequence goes on from NC_071540.1 coordinate 18,021,954, forward strand.
GCTTCACTGAGAGGCTCTGGAGTGAATACCCATGATTGTCATTAATTGGCCAATTGCCTGATACATATAATGGATTTATTATACATATAATAAATCTTGTTTTCCTCAGTCCCAGGGTTATTCTTTTTGTTCCAGTCCCCTGTGAAGGAATTTTGAATGAGTTAGAGACAGGACTTTGAGTTTTTTAGATGCTGCAGTTTATTGTTTTTATCTTTTACATGGACAGGAAGGCTGAGTTCGGCTCACATCTTTACTGTATGGGTTAGAAGGTTACAAGACTTCTAGTTACAAGACTTTTAAAGGATTTATTGACTAACAAAACACTGCAAATAAGGATATTTATGGTTTTGACTAAATTTTTAATATTTTGTCTTATGGACTCATGCTACAGTGTTAGATCTTTTAATTAATTATATATGACACACAAACCTACAGTACTGCATTCTAAACTTCTTGTTTACTTTTGTAATTACTTTTTTTCCCCCCCGATATCTTAAATTCTAAACCTCTAAACTTTTTTCTTCTTAACTTAATGTGTCTCTGCTTTAAACTACAAATCCACATTCTCACTTCTAGCACTCAAGTTTGGAAGCCTTTTCCAAGGTCTCAGATCAAATCCTGGGTTTAATTCCAAGCTTTGCCTTACAGGCCCAAAGTTCCGAGCATTCCCTGCATTTCGGATTCCACCACCCTGGATGGTGTCCTGCAAGTGTGAGCAGAAAGTGGTGAGATGAGCACGGCAAGCAGAGTCTGCCAGCCTGGCTGGAGGAGAGGAAGGCCCCCGTGCTTTCAGGGCACCAAGGAGGGGTGGTCCAGGCTCCAGGGAAGCAGTGCTGAGCTGCAGATCACCTGCAGAAAAGTTCTGCAAGAGGAAGTGTCAGCACCAGTCACATCTTCAACTCTGAATTCACTGCAGGCACTAAAACTCTTTGGCTGATATTAACACATCTTAAGCTAATGAGTCCCTTGAATTGTAATTCCTTCCAGAAGCTATTTGCAATGGACTTAGCTGGCTAATGGTTATGTGTTTGAACTTCATCCTTTCATAATAAATTCCACTGCTAATTCCTGGCTTTCCTGAAGCCAGATTCACACCATGGATCTCTCCTGGGATGCCTTCAGAGCAAGAGCAGGCTGCTGATTTGTAGTCAGAAGCCACAGACCTTTATAAAAGATTCAAAATACCTTGTTTTAAAAAGATTTTAATTTCATTACACTTACAGCTCTAATAAAAAGCTGGGTGCAACACTTACTGTTTGTTCAATAAGTGTTCTGATTTTCTGTGCCAGTTGACAGAACCTGGAGTGAATTTGCTATGAGGGGTGAGCTCCTCTAGTTGGAGATGCAATCTGGGGCTACAAGCACTCCCATATCCTTTTATTTCCATTAAATTCAAGTTTTTTAAATATCAGTTTTAAACAGGCATGCAGAATGCTGATTTCCTACTGGCCCCTTTGTGGTGTTGGCACGGCAAAGTGTTTGTGAGCAGCTCACCCAGCCCCACCCGTGGCCCTGAACCCGAGTTTGTCCTTTATCACACCCTGCTTAGGATGAGGGGGATGTGTCACAATGGCAGCAAATTTTCTTTTCTCTAGGTATTTTTGGCTATGGTTTAGTTTGTTTAGGCTGACTTAAAGACAAAAATAGACTTTGTCCATCCCTTTGATTTTCCTGAGGGTTATTTTTTAGTATGAGTTCTTCAGAAACACAGTCTCATGAGTGACCCACTAAAGATGCAGGAATCATAAGAAAGCCCTAAAAAGTTCCAGTTGGTTTGTGATTAGCATTTTTTAATTATTGTTTGATCATTTTTATGCAGAAGCCATAACCACCTCCGTTATCTTCCTCACAGTTCATAACTGACAGCAAAGTGATTTTATCAGTATTCCTTGTAACATCTGTTTCAGATAAAGAGAAGAGAAAAAAAAATCCGAATTAATTTGTGGATAGATTGGCTTTGAAAATACATGAGACTATTCCCATAGTTCCATTTTCTTAAAGCAGTCCCATGCTGTGCTGTTTATTATATCTGTATTTCTGATATTTAAAATTCAGTTTTTTTAAGGGACAGAAGTGCTTTAGTACCTGCATCAGTAAGGAATAAGTCCAGTTGAGTGTTTGAACTTGCAGAGTCTGGAATGTCTGGTCCATGCTGGAGGTAAAATGAAGACACATATTAAAGGATACTCAAATGAAGACACATATTAAAGGATACTCAGCCTTCTATGAGGTTTTTATTCTGGTATTTCTGGTTTTTAGATGTTAATTTCTTGGTCATATTATCTGGAACTATATCAGATGGTGTTGTTTAAAACTCATTAACAATTGACCTTTAATTTTTGTCTATTCATTTGTCTTTTTACCCAGACTAAAATATGATTTCTGGCAGTGTCCCACTCTGACACACTGCCCAGGAGAATAAGTTGTGACTTTTTGGCATCATTTCCATTTGTAACTTCATTTCTGCATCTGATTTTATCCCCTGAAGAACAAAGCTATTCTATTCCACAAGACTACACCAGCAAAAAGAGATTGAAGTGAGTAGAAAACCAGGCCAGGGATTTGGAAACATTTTTATTGCAGTGACACATTTTGATTTAATGTTCTTTTTTTAAACTGTTTGCTTATTCAAAATACCATTACTGCAAAACAAATGGAATAATCACATTTATGAATGGAAGAGGACATTGCTGTCAATCTTAATATTCTTCATTGCTTCATCCTTTTTCAGTCTTGTCCCACTGTTGCTAATTGTGTTACTTTTAAGGAAAAGTTGTTTTTACTTATCTGTAATTCAAGTTGATTCTGGGCAATTTTAACCCATGACAGATACTCCACTGTGTCAGAGGAGGAAAGCTGGGCTCCTAAAATTACTTAATCCAGTGAGTTGTCCCACAGGAACCAAGTGGGAATGTTTCCAGAGGGATAAGGAAGCGATCAGTTATCCCCACTTGGGTCACCCATGGCTGGCACCTCCTCTGGCAGGAGAGACCCCTCTCTCTTTGGAAAATCAAAAAAAAGGGGGTCAGAAATGTGAGGCACCTCAAATCCCTTTTAAAACCCCTCCTATTTAGTGCATTTCCCATTTTTCTTTGGAGGCAGCAGAATTATCATGACAAGAATACTTCTGCTCATTGTCAAATCTTGGTTTTGCTCAGTTTTGGGAACTTTTCTCCTCTGACATTTAATGAAGGAAAACACCTCTCCTCCCAAAGATAGTTAAACCTCCCTCTAATATACAGCCCTGCTGCTGTAAAATATATTATTAATGCTTTAATCAAGCAGCAGTGCTTTGATTAATGTCTTCTCCTGGGTCATGAGCAGCGAGGGAGCATCATTAAAACCAGAAGCTGAGTCATGGAAAGAGACATGGCAGGAGAGGAGCTTCAGAGTCTGTCATCAAGGAGCTCATCTCCTCGCTGGTGTCGTGTTTGGAGTCACCTGGCTGGTGTTGTTTGCCTCCCTTCCTCCCCCTCGCACCCCTCCTGCCCGGCTTTTTGCCTCTGGCAAGGCTGAAACCCGAGCCCGGGGCTCCCTTCCCGCAGGTGTCGGATCACAGCCCCTGCACCTGCAGGAGAGCAGCACTGGGGCTTCAGAGCCAAAAACCAGAGCCCAAAACCACACCCAAATAAACATCTTGTTAGGAACTGAACTGTTTTCCCTGCACTGGCAAAGATCATTTTTATACCGAGCGAGGAATTTGGTAAATACTCGTATTTATGTCATTTCAAAAGCTTTTCATTTTCATGCAGTGTATATGCAGAGGGTGATATATAAAGAACATTTCCTCGCTGCCATTTATGTATGGATCACTTTCATGCATGTTTGATAAGACGTTTTCTTTGCCTCCACTGTTTAACACTATATAACTTCATTTTCTTAATTCTCATTGCTTGTATTGAGCATCTTTGTGTGCATAAATAAATACACTGTGTGTAAATAAATACCCTTGTGCATACCTACTCTAGGATATAGATGGATCACAAATGGTGAATGAGGAATGATTTTGAGAAATGTGAGGGGGAAAAACATCATTGCTCTGGTTCCTTTAAGAAATTTTTGGGCTCTCACTAGGCAGGAACGGGGAGTTTTCTCTTTGGTATTTTTTTGCAAACTGCAGAAATCATGTTCTGCATCACATCTCGGTGTTAGAATTTCCTTCAAAGGGATGTCCCATGCTCCACGTTATTTTCCGTTTCAAGACAGTTATTTTGAGAGAATTCATGCCCTTTTATTATCTAGAAAAATCAGGGGGGCAGCAATTTCACTGGTGGATTATTCACAGCAGAGAACCCAAAGGTTCTGCTGTTCTGGATGTGGGCTTGGAGCTCACAAGCAGCAAATTTCAGGCTCAGTCCTATTTTTGTCCTTCCCCTCAAGGCAGAGTTCCAGGTTCCGTGCAAATTGATGTGTGCACTGGGCTGGTTTAGAGGTGTTAACAAAAGCCCAGTGATTTTGGGCAATATTGGTGACTCCTGCAGCAATTATCTTATGAAACAGGCAGATTAAGCTCTCAGATGGGCAGGCAGATGCAGAGCTCTGGCGTGTGGGTGACACTGGCAGATTGGGCTCAGATGAAGCAGTTTTGAAACGTGAGCAAGGAGAGTTGTGTAACACAGCTTCTCACCCCTTTGGCTTCCCATAGATCACCTTCCTAGAAAATCCTAAAAAAAAGGAAATTATTCCAGGAATTTCACAGCTTGGGGTAACTTGCTGCTGGTGGGTTCAGATCCCAAGAACTGTATTTTGCAGCCATTCTGGAGAATAATTTACTCATGATTGATTCTTCCCTCTGAGCTCTGAATTCTTGTTGCTGATCACAGCACAATGAGTAACCACACCAGTTTTGGGGATTGCAGTCAAGTGACCTGCTGCTGTGGTTGCAGCTGTATCAAGGGGAATAAAACCTTGAAGAGCTAAAGAGTTTAAGTCCCTCACATACCCAGGATTGTGAAAAAGAGAATGGGAGAAAGAAATAAGGAACAAAACCTTTTATTTAAAGGCCTAACACTGGAGCAAAGTCCCTCAATTGTGCCCCATATATTAATTCAGCATCACTCATGTGGCTGGAAATGAAAGAAATGCTCCATTTGTTCTGAATGCTTTGGGTTTGCATTTAAAATTAAAATTGCCAAGGCTCTACAGGCATGTTATTTGTTGGGTTTTTTCCTGCCTTTATGTTTGCAGAGTTGGATAAACTTTATCACTTTAGTTTAACAGCATATCTGGAAGATGTTTGCTCACGTGTTTTCTGTATTTAGTATTATCAACATCAACGTTTTTTCATGGATTGTTCATGGATTTGTGGATAATTCTGGCTCTGTCTGGAAAACATAAATGCCAACTGGCAAAAATCAAGTGTGAGAGGCGATCTGGATGTCTCAGTAAATAAATATCTGTAGAAGTGATTTTCAACTCAATCTAGTGGTTCTTAAAACACATTTCATAAAGTGTTTCCTGTTAAAAGTCCAGCACAAAAAGATTTGAGAATATTTTTTTTTCAGAGAAGTGCAGTTCACTTCTTAAGCAAGTGTTCCCTCACCTGAGACCCTGTGAGTTATTTGTGATTTCTTATTGTCATTCCTTTGCAATAAATTCATCACTGTTTCAGTGGTAATGCTTTGACTAAAGCTGCAATTTCCTAAACACTCAGCTGTGTTTGCTGAACACACATTTTTTCTGTTTCATTGTGTTTCTGTTTTCACTTTGTTAGAACTCTCTTTTTTTCTTTTTTTTTTTTTTCTTTTTTTATTTTTTTGTCAATGTAGAAGTACCCAGGCCATCAGGGTAGAAGAATTTAAATATTTAGTATCATGAATATTTTATTACCTTCAGGATTATATGTGCACCTAAAAAGAGAGAAAAAGGAACATGTACTTCTGTCCATCTCTCAGACTGCCTGCAGCCTGGGCCCAGCAGCCACAGACTGCCTGAGCAAAATAGTCACATTTTTGAGGTTGTACTGTTGGGTGGTGTTTGTGTAAGTGGCAGGAGTTTACAAGACAATGTGACAAAGTTTGTGTCCCATTTGTGAAGGTGGATTTGTATTTTTTAAAGTGTACACCCAGTAAAACCAATGGGAAACTGTTACTGATTTCAGGCTCACTGGGAAGCAGGAGGTGACTTTGTGGTGCTGCTTGGATGGATTTTCTTGGCCAGGGCTCAGCCTCATTCTGCATTTGTGTTTTTGCTCCAAATATTTGGGAAAACCACCCACTCCCAACACAGCTGGCAGCAGCCACTTCCCCGTGTTGAAGAAAGGTTTTTGGTGTGTTCCTCCTGCTCCATCCCTGCCAGGGACCTCTCTGGAGAGCTCTGAGCTCCTTGTGCTCACCAGAGGTGTGAGCCAGCACCTCCAGGATGATCCAGCCCTGAACAAAACAAAACTTTTTTTTTCCTTTTTTTTTTTTGAGGCACTTTTAAACATTCTCAGTGCTTTTTTTTATTGTGTAGCTTTTGTAGCTGTCTCTCTTTAAGGCTCAGGCTGAATTGTTCACAGGTTTTAAATTTATAACGAATCCAGCAACTTCTTTATTTAACCATAACATTTTTAAAAGGTCACCTGTATATTTGGAAAAGCAAGAATAAAGTTAATTGCTGTGTAGTCCTCTAAAAAACCTCTGTTCAGCTGAAGATTTTGCCCAATCCTGGCAGGACTGCAATAAATGAGACACCTGAGGGACAGGCTGTTATTCCAAACACAGATTAGTCAAGCTGCCACCCTCTGAATTGGGGTTTGCCAAGGGTCCAGAGAAGGAGAAAACTTCCCTGGTGCACTTATTCTGATTGACAGAAGAAATCCTTACAGAAATCAGAGCTTCCTAATGCTGCTGGCAGTCCCAGGAGCAGCCGAGGTGTAGAATCACAGGATTGGTGAGGCTGGGAGAGAACTCCAAGTTCATCAAGTCCAGCTGTGACCCCAGCACCATGTTCACCAGAACCCTGTCCTCAGGTGCCACCTCCACAGGGTTTTGGGACATTTTCAGGAATGGTGACTCCACCACTGCCCTGGGCAGCCTGTTGTAATGCTTGATAACCCTTTCTAGGAAGAATTTTTTTTTCAAATATTTCAAATATTTTCAAATCTAAACCTCCTCTGGCTCAACCTGAGGCCATTTCCTCCAGCCCTTGGGAGAAGAGTGAGCAAGGCAGAAGTAAACTCATCAAAATAATCTCTTTGACAAGTTCAGCAAGCTGGTACCACTGTCATCTCCCTTTTACAAAAAGTGCCAGAATGAAACCCAGTTTCTGGGCTGAACTGAGAGCTCTGAGCAGTACTGCAATACATTTAAATGGTAGCTATTACCAGACTGTGCAATACCTTTAAAACACATTTTATTTCTTACTGCTAGCTTTTGCTTGAAATCAGGGGAAAGGCTTATACTGGGAACCATTCCTGTGCACTTATAAAACATCTGTAAAGGAGCAGGGAAAAGCAGATTGCTCCAGCAATGGAAGCAGGGGACAAGAAATGCAGTGCTCAGGACTGAAGCTGCCCGTTTGAGGGTTTGCAGGGCAGGGAGGGCTCTCAGGTTACCTCTGAGTGCTGCTGCCCCAGCTGCGTGGGGCTGCTCTCCAGCTGGGCTCCTGCACACCTGACACTGGAACAGAGTGCTCACTGAGCCAAAGGAAACTGAGCCTTGCCTTCCCCTTGTCTGACACGTCCAGCTGACAGCTCCCTGCCATAATTAAATGGCAGAGCATTTGTTCCTGTGCCAAGGCATGATAAAGGTGCCCCTCTGCAGTTCAGTTTATCCTCAGGCAATGCTTTGAACGGAGTTGTGTGACTCCAGCTGCTCTAAGAAGTAAAATTACATCTGATACCTGGTTATGCCACTCTCTTGCCTCTCATCAGGCTTCTCAGAGAGCACTGAGCATCAATTTCCTCTCCAACACGTGGTGTTCTTACAGCAAACTGGAGTTTAGGCACTTGGAGCACAGGCTCCAGGGGTGTATCCCAGATTTAGGAGTATTTTATCCATCTGTGCTGCTCTGTCCTTAAAAACTCTCAATTCTGAAAGACCAGCTGAGAAACTTCAGCTTGTTCTATTACCTTCTCCAGTCCTCAATGTGCATGTAAATATAAATAAATAGCAGAACCTTTTGTAAGCCAAGGGATCCACAGCACCTGTTCTGATCTGTGTAAGGGGGTTACAAACCTGATTTCAGCTGTCTGAGACTTGTGGCCACCCAAAGCATTCACCCCTCTCACTGTGAGTTTGCTCAGTGATGAATTTTCTCGCTGTTCTAAAGCTCCCACTGGATTTTGTTGTGTCTATCCATATTAAGTAATGAAATTGTAAAATAGAAAAAAAAAATAAATAAAAAGCAGGTAGAACAGGAGTACATTGTTTGTCCCAGTGATGTGATCCAAAAAAAAAAAAAAAAAGTTTCTTTTTTACCCCTTCTTCTTTAGATATCCTTCTAAAAGAAATGACACAATGGAGCAGAACTAAAATACCTGGATTTTCATTTCAGCCTGATGTGAGCACCTCAGAGGGACAGAACAAGGGGAATGGGATGAATTTTGAAATGCCAGCAGCCTGGCAAATAGCCACATCATAAGCTACACACTGGCAAAATAAAACTGCATGTGCTGGGAACCATGTGCATGTGTTGTGGTTGTTTTCATGAGGATGGAGCACAGCGTGACTGTGGGGGTTTATAAACAGCAGAGGGACTGAAAATTATTTGTGGGTTGGAGTAAGTAGGAGAAAATTCTAATTGCAAAGCATTTTGGTTCAGACTGTCCCACGGAACTCTGGGTATCTGAGAAATTTTTTTTATTATTTATTTTTTATTATTTATTTTTATGAAACTGAGGGGGGAGGTACTTAAAGCTTGACTTTGCATTAATGACTTGCTTGAGGAGCATGGGAATAGCTGGCACAAGCCCTCTCTGCCCCGTGGCTGCAGAGGCTCTCCTTGGCAGGACCTCTGCTGCCCTGGAGCAGCCCCAGAGCCTCTGTGCCTGAAGGGGGCTGCAGAAACCCTCCAGCTGCATTCAACACAGAGTGAAAAACAGAGATGGGAATAATTCCCAGAGGCCACACACACCTGCTCCCAAAGCAGGATTAAACCACTTTTATCCCATTCCTGACAGGGACTTGTCTAAGTTCTCCCCTTGCTGCCCATCCCCTCTCTCCTGCCACAAGGGATAACTGAGAACATCCCATGCCCACAGGTGGATCCATTCCTGTGCTGCCAGTGCTCAACTCTCTTCAGAAAGACAGTAACAAGAAGCTGTCAGGTTTTTTTTCCAGTTTTCCAGCTCCCTTCTGCCATTCCTAGCCTTGTCCAGTGTTTGTGGAGAGCTGTAAGGAGCAGAGCAGTCAGGAAAATCACACCATGTAGTTACAGCTTAATAACTGCTTTTAGTGTCCAGAATGCCTTCTAAGTGATGTTTTCCAGCTCTCCCACCACCTTTATTACCCTCTGCATGTTTCAAGAGACTCTCTATAACATTCTTTACACCCTTGGGCTGCAGGTACCAAAGTAATTCAGATGGCAAAGATGGGAACCCATGGGGTTGTGCAGGCCCCTTGCAGATTGGGGCCAAAAAACCAGAGCCTTGTCCTGCTTTGTCAGAGCTAGTGGAAATGTTTGTGTTATCTGGGGGAAGGATCAGTCCCTCCAGGAATTCTGAACAGTTCAGGCACCTCAGAATTCTGCTGAGCCTGCAGAGCAGGGGCTGCCTGGCACAGTGTGCTCCTGTGGTTGGCACTGGAGGTAATAATTCCCAAACACAGAATGGCTGGCAGGAAAATGAAAATGATCTTTATCAAATTAACTGAGAATGTGCATTGTGGCTGTATCTGGAAGCACTCTCAGGGGTGCTCTTAGCTCTCACTCTCCCAGCCTCAAAGACATGGCCCTGCACATTGCTGCCAAGTTATGTATGGGAGACAACAACAGGCAATATTCACTCATTCATATGTCAGTGCCACCTCAATGTGAGCCCTGCAGCAAGATTTAGGGTCCTCCTGGCTGGAATTTCAGCTCAGGAACGAAACTTCTAAAGCTTTCCATGTAAAATGTCCAATTTTTAGGGTGAATGAGTTAAAATCAGGAGGAGGCTTCAGAAATCAGGAACCAGAGTTTGTGCAAAGAACTCGTGTAGACATCACTCAGCGTCAAGGTGAATTAGCAGGTTTTTGATCTGCTAGATTGTTAAAGGAAATTGGGCAAACATGCCAGAGAGGAATGTTTAGAATGTGTAAATTATCCAAATGTGTGTGCTTTGAGCAATGGAGAGAATGGAGAACTCTGCTGGAAACAGAGATATTTTTACTTAGCCATGGAACAAATCAGCCACGATTTCAGGTTTTCTTTCTGCAGAGATGTTGAAAGGTTTTGTGAAAACCTGCTATGGGTCAAAGGAGCTAAATCACAAAGCTAAGGCAGAGCTGAATTTATTTTCCTTTTACTTTTACTTCAATGAAATAATGATTAATTTCAATATGAAAATTTAGAGAAAATGTGGCTGTATTTAATGAGAGGAACCAAGACAGTAAAACCTTGACAACTGATTGCCTATCTAGATATTTTTCTTTGTATGTAAATCTATCTGCAACTTTTCATCTCCACATTTAGATGCAAGAAGTCCATAATATCTCTTTATATTTATTATCATTCATTTCTATATATAATCCCACTTCTTTGTATAGAATTGCTGTAATAATTGGTTATTTTCTCATGGAGCAGAATGTGTCCACTGATAGCTGGTGCTGATAGAAGTGTCCTTCAATACTAAATTAAAAATATGTGATTCTATCATCATCTGTCTAGACCAGGGTCTTTCATCCTCCTGCTGTCTGCTGCATCATGACAGTTTCCACATCTTTCCACAACTTCATCTCCAGTTGCACACATGGCAACCAGAAATAGCCTGGCTTCCAGCAAAATGTCACTCACCCCATAAAGTTAATAAAGAAGTCCAATACCTTATTTTTGCTGCCCTGCAGTTGCCATCTCACACATCAGGAGAATGTAAGTCCAAAGCTGTGGGAATGGCCATCTGTTCTGCCTGCACACTGCTGATACTTGGGAGTGCTGAATTACTCAGATGCTCTCATTTTTAGAGACATCTGGAACTGGTGGACAGCTATTAAAAAAAAAATAAATAAAATAAAATGCAGCAGCACAGAAAAAATTAAATTGGGCTGAGTGCCCTCTCCATGGGATCATGAGAAATTTCAGCACATTTGTAGAATCATGGAATGGTTTGGGTTGGAAAGGAACTTTAAAGTCCATCCAGCCCCACCCCTGCCATGGCAGGGACACCTTCCACCATCCCAGCTGGCTCCAAGCCCTGTCCAGCCTGGCCTTGGGCACTGCCAGGGATCCAGGGGCAGCCCCAGCTGCTCTGGACACCCTGTGCCAGGGCCTCACCTCCCTCACAGGCAGAATTTTTTTCCTGATATCTCATCTAAGTCTACTCAGAAAAATGCAATAAAGCCAGAAGGAATGACATCATTAGTAAGTTTTACTGGTTTGTTTCCTGAATGACACCACAAAGCTCATGGGGAAGTAGAAGAAGACAGACAGGAGTGCAGCAAGGTGGAAAAATCAAACTGGATGAACTCAGTTATGTACAGACAAGTGGGGCACATTGTCTAAGCCTTTAGAATGAAAGTACTGTAATTATATTTTAGCATTGCCAGTGTTAACTGGTACAGGGGAATCCCAAAGGTGCACAAGCCAGTCCTGGATTCCATGTGGAATTTTAGAGCCAAGGTCACTTTGGATCAGACCAGGAGCCAAAGGAACATTTCCTGTGCTGTGTGATGGGATAATTCAGCTGCCAGCCCTGGGATCAGCTGTCCTTTGGCTAGAACACACCTGGGTATTGGAAAATATGGAAATACCCACCCACAGTGAAGAGAAATTGTTCCCAGGAGCAGGCAGCTGCTGAGGGCTCACTGTGGAGCAGCTCCAGAGTCATGGAGCTGCTGTTTCATCCAGCAGGGCCCTTGGACAAGGTGCTTTTGATGCAAGTGCAGAGTCAGAAGGAGGAGTGGGGAGGCAGGGCATGATTAATAACTCTGCATTAATTGCAGGCTCAATAAACACAGCGTGGTGCCACACAGGCAGTGAGGAACCAGCTCTGTCCCCAGGGATTGCAGCTTCTCCCTGCTGTGCCACCTCACCTTTGTGCTCTCCCCAGTTATTTTCCTAAGAAACAACTCTGTTTGAAAAGTAAAATGAACATTCGAACAATATAATTTTTTTTTTCAGTAGTGAAGCCATCAGAAGATTTTTGCAATTCTTTCTTTAGTGCCTGAAACAACCAAAGCCGTCTAGAATTGCTTTTCTCTCTGATGCAGAATTTGTGTCAGTATTTTTCTGACATGGTGTTTGTGTCAGAGCAGGGAGTTTTGGTGGAGAAATTTGGAGATCAATTAATTTAAAATTCAGCCTTGCTGTGAAGTTTCCTCCAGCAGCTCTTGTTTAGGAACACGGTTTTTTATGTACTTAAATTTGAGTCAAACACACCAACAGGATTTCATATGGATGGAGCAGGTGCTTAACAACAGTACTGCCAACACCTGCAGCTAAATCACAAATTAATCTTTGCAAATTTTGTTTATAAAAAGCCAAAGATGTTATCCCACTTATACCTCCTGCTTGGCTCTGAAAGGTATGTTTAGATTAAATTTTTAATCTTTTCATGGTGATGATGAAGCCTTAATGTTGAATTTCTTTTTTATTATTATTTTTTTATTTCCTATGGGCTAAAACTCTTGCAGGCACCATCCTGCTGGACCTGCAATTTAAAGGAAGAGAGGAAAGCACAAAAGAGTGGGGAATGAAATTGAAAATATTGAAAATACCTGGCTTAAATTGTGCATTATGCTGTGAAAGCTAAAAGTAAATATTCCCTGCAAGGAAGATGCTGCTCACAGCCTGGGCAGGTGTTTTGCACCTGTGGACCTGGCAAGTTCTGGCTTTTTCCTTTATTTAGCAGCAATGTTTCAGGTGAAATATTTTCACACAAATCTACCTCTGGTGCAAAGGTCTTGAACACCTGGACAGCGAGCTGGGAGACCTCAGAAATGGGATTTTCTGTGTCAGAAGTGGCGTTTCTTCACCTGCTTTGCTGCTCAGGGCAAACTTTCACACAGGAGCTTGTGAAGCTCAGAGACACAAATTCACCTTTCAGGGGAAACGTTGCTTGTGGGGACTGCTAAAAGCATCGTGTCAGAAATGTAGGTCCAATCTCTTCTCTGATTTACCATCATTTGATCGCTTCAAGATTAAATGTGAAGTGTTGTGAAGTAACACAGGCGGGCTGTATCTGCTGCAGGACATCATTCCTGACAGAGCAAATTGGAAGTGACTCATCACCTGCTTTATTTATTTATTTATTTGTTCCCATCTATTCATATGTTAATTCTATGTATTAATAATATTATATTAATTATATTAATATTAATATTAATTAATATTAATTCTATTTCTAATTAATTGTATTATTATTTATATTAAATAGATATTAATATACTATATTATAGTATTTATATCTATTAATATAATATATTGGTATAATATATATTAACAGAATAGATTATATTTTATTAATAGGTAAAATATAATTATCTTATGATTCATAATTTATATAATAATAATTAATAACTAAATAATGTATACTATATATTATAATTTATATATAATGTGTATTAATTATAATATAACATAATTAATATATAGTAATATCTAATATATTAGATATTATATATTATGGATATTATATATATATATATATAATATATATTATAATATATAAAATATATAAAATATATAATATATATAATATATTATATATTAGATTAGATTATATATATTATATATTATATATTAGATTAGATTATATATATTATATATTATATATTATATATTATATATTATATATTATATATATTAATTATAATTATATGTTCACATCCATATTAAATATTCATCTATATTTTAAAATTTGAAGTGGATTTTCTGCCTTTATTGTAGCAAAGCAGTTAAATACAAGGCTTAGTGCTCATTTTATGGTTTTTTTTTTTTTGGGTTTGGAACCAGCCCCTCACTCAGTCACACACTTTGCTGCATCCAGGTTCCTTTAGAGACCGAACCCTCAGTGAGCAACACACAGATGGCAACTTGTGCCAGCAGTCCTGGGTTTATTACTCCCCATTTCAGATGGATATTTAATTTGTTGTCACTTTAGGCTGGAAAACTGGCTGTTAATGTAATCAAACGCCTGCTTTCCGTCAGGCCCCAGGCATTTATTTTCATTACTGGGGTTGCCTCAAAAAAAAAAAAAAAAAAAAAAAAAAAGGAAAAAACCAACCTGGAGGCTGGGTGTTGGAGTGCAGCTCTTTGGAGAGCTGTGTGTCCGTCTGGTGTGTGAGTCTGGAATAAATAGAGAGGGCCTGGTGTATCTTCAGGAGGTGTGAGAGCAGGATGCTTCACAACAGCCACAGGGAACGATGCCTGTCTGAGGATCACGAGGTTTAACTCAATTTGGGAGATCTGAAAGGAGGGGAGAGCCCGGGAGACATGAAAATAAAGTGGAAATTTTCACCCTCAGCGCCCTCAGTTGCTCTGGTTGTAATTTTAGCAGTGTTTCCATCCCCAGTGTGCTCCTCGAGGATCCTCTCCCCCACAGTTTGTCCACCTCTAACTCCTGGCTTCCCTCTGCTCCCAGTGCACAACTGCAGGGTTCTCATCCCTCCTGCCTCTTTTTCCCGGCTGCAGCTGCACGGATTGGAAAAGCAAAAGCAGCTGGGGCTATGGCAGGGCACCTGCAGCTCAAAACGAGGGAGATAAAGATGACAGAAAATCAAAGGAAGCTGAATAAAATGAGAAGAGAAGGAGGAAAAACAAATCACATGGAACAGGGAAAAATGAGGGGGAAAGATAAAAGAAGATTGGAAGTGTCTGAGGGATGCAGAAACCTCTCTGCAACATTTTTTTCCATAAGACAAGTTAACGCGCATCAGGGAATGAAAAATATTCTGTTAAATCTGTTAAAATATTTCTTATTTCTTAGCTGAAAAGATAGTTCTGTGTCATTATGCCAAATAAACCAATTTAAAGGTTTGTTGTTTTTTTTTTTAAATAACAGGTGTAGAAACAAAAGAGAGATCTACTAATGTCTGCCTAGGGATGCAAAAACCTACAGCCATGCAAGGCAACATCACAAAATACAGGTCAAAATGCAGGGAGGGCGTGGGGAGGAAGGTGAATGTTAACACCAAGTCAGTGGAGGTCAGAAGAAAATTAATTTTGCAGTTATTTGCTTTAGGGAACTATCAGGTGCCAAGGATGTGCTGCACAGGCAGAACCTCCCTCGTTCCCTGAAGGATGGGTGGAGACTCTGATTTCTGTCCAGGTATCATGATCACACCTGTATCTGCTTATGCACCTTGGCACTGAAGGCTTGTTGTGGTTTTATTTCTTTCCTTCCACGCAAACACTCTGGAGGCTCTGGACAGATGATTTGTCACCCAGAAAAGTGATTTAAAGTGGACAAGGTGAAAATGCCGGTTTGTTTGGGAATGAGCAGAGCAGAGGGATCTGCTCATCTGTTCCTGCACTTGCTTGCCTGGAAGAGAAGGAAATTGCCTGAGTAAGTCCAATTTGTTGGTTCTGAGGGCTGAATGTTCTGGCTGGGGAAAATGTCTTGTTTCCATGGAGGGGGGACAAATGGAACAGCCCTAGAGAAACAGTGAGCTGGGAGGAATTTAACTTCATCAAGCTCTTGAGAGCTTTGTTACCTCTTTCAGCAATGATGGAGCTTCAGCCTTGGGTTGGAATGCTCCTCTCAGGTCTGTGATCAATTCCTGTGTTTGGAGTTTGTTTCCCCACCAGTTCAGGACTGCTGGGAGACGTTCCTTGAGCTTTTATTGCAGCATCAGCCTCATTAGGTGGTGGAGGCAACTGGAAGATGGCAAAACTCACGTACAGCCAGCAGCAGCCAAAGATTTCTTTGTTACAGAACATTTTAAAAACTTTCTAGCCAATAGCACATTGCTAAAGCTTACAGACAATTGTTCTAGCTAATTACTAGAATTATTCCAGCTAGCTACTAGAATTATTCTATCTAGTTACTAGGATTGTTTTTAGCTAGTTACTAGAATTATTCTAGCTAGTTACTAGAAGCACACGTACACCTCCTTCACACAATGCTTGCTTGTCTTCTTTCATTTAACAATACACAACTCTCCATTATTATTAAGCTTAAAACCTTCCACTATCTTGCTAAGCATATTTTTCTGCAGTCTTAAGGTCTGTGTCAGCCAAGCCTAAAACTCAAGCTATTGTTTCATGTCCTTGCTTGCTGTACTATTGTAACTTTTTCTGCTTTCAGACTTTGCAGCTAGCTCTAAGTTTTCTGCTCTTTTTGTCTCTGGGGCCTGCATTCACAACTTTCTGAAAATCTTCTTACCTTTACTATGCTTCCCACAGGAAGGACTTCTGCAAGGTGGCATTTGGAGCATGCAAACACTGCCCTGTGGGTTTCACTGGAATTTAACGTTTGTGGCAGGGAGCAGGGAGCATCTCCCTGACTTCCTTGGTGGGGAGGAAGAGTTTTCTGCCAGGGCACTGCAGCCCTTCCCAGCACGAGCTGCTGGCCTGGATGTGCCCCAGCTCAGGGAGATGTAACCAGGCTGATTTAGAAAGAACCTGCCTCTGAAAAACGAGAAGGGAGAAAGTCTTCCTTCCATGACTGATCCCACTTCACCACCACAGAAATGCACAGCTAGAGATGAAACACATCCCTGCCACCTCACAAACCTTTCTGCAACACTTGTGCCAGCTTTGCATTTCCTCACTCTGACCACAAAGCTGAAAGATTAGAGCAGAGCTGGGCAAGCCAAGCCCTGTGCTGGCACAGGGATCAGGCCATTCTGGGCCATAGTTCAGTGCATTATTGCTATTTGTTGACATGTTCTCTGTAATTTAAGGAGCCGTCTGCTTTCCCTGGCAGTAAAGTCAGATGGGTGTCTGGGATTTTCTGCCCTGCACTTGATTATTTCTTCTGTCTCCACAGTAAGAGCCCAATCTGTCACTGGATTATGTACATTGACTTAGCAGCAAGATTTTAAGGCTGAAACAAGTGTATGAGAATTGGCTGCTGAAATCCTGAGGCCCTTGGGTCTGTGAGAGTGAAATATTGGGAGGGGAGGGCTGATAGCAATAATATTCTGTACAACCCAACCAATATGTGGAAGCCAAACAGCAAAGGCAAGCAAATAATTCCTTTCTATTTCCATCAGGTATTTAATTTTTAATTCAGTATATAGGTAACAGGGGGCTTTTAAAAGGCCATTAGCCAAGGATTTCCTCTTGGTTGATTTTCTTTTCTTGGAACAGAATGCCTCTGATTGCATTCTGAGGTCTATTATTGACAAAAGTTGATGGTAAAAGAAAATACCAGGATCCAGAAGGAATGTTTCAGGCTGAACCAAAAAAAACACTGGGATAAATCTTTGGCCAGTCAGTACAAAGGTCTTCCACAGCCCCCAAACTGGTCTGTGTTGCTCTTTGCTGTTCTCACCCATGACTTTCAGGGTTGGAGCCTGACTGGGAAGGCCAGGAAATATTATGCATTCTCCAAAACCATTATAAATATAAAAGCATAGCCAGAAGCAGCCAGAAAAAGCTGATAGATCTCTTACAGTTTATATCTTATGATTTAAAAATCAGCATGTTGACATGAACACACCAATATCTCCAACAACTAGAGCTGTGTTCCTTCCTGTTTCCTATTCCCAGTGAGAGCTCTGTCATCCTCTTTCAGCCCAGTGAGTCCATCAGCTCTCTCTCAGTCTGACCCACACCCCACCTTTGGAGGGGGAAATGTGGCCACGGGCACAGATGTTTGTGGGCTGGCCCCACAGGCAGAGATGTCCTCTCCAACAACATTCATTTATTCAGGTGGGTGGCTGTGAGTGACTCCTGGGTGTCACCATGGGACAGCTTCCACTGAGCTCTGCTTGGTCCTGCTCCACCTTCCAGTCATTCCATGGATTTTCCTGGGTCTTGGAGGCACCTGGCAGGAGCACAGAAGGTGGGAAGGGCAAGAGCTCGGCAGCAGATGGTGGCTCTTCATTGCTACACAGCCAGGAGTTCAGCAAAGCCAAGCTGGGTGGTGATGGAGCAGATGTTTATGGCTATTTCTCATTTTAAATCACATTATAGCAATGTATGGAATGAGGAATGACTGAGGGAGCTGGGGGTGTTGAGCCTGGAGAAAAGGAGACTCAGGGGTGACCTTATCACTCTCTACAACTCCCTGAGAGGTGGCTGTGCTCAGGTGGGGTTGGGCTCTTTCTCCAGGAACTGACAGAACCAAAGGACACAGCCTCAAGCTGCACCAAGGGAAATACAGGTTGGATATTAGGGAAAAGTTTTTTACAGAAATGGTGATAAAGTTCTGGAATGGCTGCCCAGGGAGGTGGTGCAGTCACCGTCCCAGGATGGGTTTGACAAAGCCTGGATGTGGCACTGGGTGCCAGGGTTGAGTTCAGGTGTTGGGGCTGGGTTGGACTCGATGATCTTGAAGGTCTCTTCCAACCCAGTGATTCTGTGAATTCTGTGGATTCTGTGAATGTAGCAAATCATCCATTAGGGATTGTGCTGAAGCAACAAAGGATGCTGTGTGTGATGGTTTCTTCACACAGCTCCTCACATGTTCTGTGTGGTTCCAGCCCTCCCTGAGCAGGCACTGCCTGCACGCCATCACCTCTTGCTGCATCTCCCAGTTGTTTATTCCAGCCTTTGGTCAAATAACATGGAATTCAAATCATGGGGAAATGCTTTACTGGGCTTTTCAAAATTAACCACATGGATTTTCTTTAAAAAAAAGCACAAAACACTTAAAAACCCCAACTCTGTCAGGAGGAGATGATGAAGGACAAAGCCCACAGAGCAGTTCAACTGTATTTAGCACTGTGGTACATCCAGGCCATGAGTCTGAAACCCCCTGCAGTCATTAAAACATGTTAATGGCAAAACATGAACCTTTAAACTGAACCACAGAATTTATATATCAAAACCACATTTAAATTTGTTATCTACAAAGATGAAGTCTTGGTCTGGAAGGTCAAGACATCAAAGGTCCATCTCCAGCAACCTTTGCTGTATTTTTGCCCAAGTCCTATGAACTATCTGTGATACAGTTTTAAAAATGTGGATAAAAGGGTTTTTTTCTACTCAGAGTCAACATTTTTTTTAAAAAAATTGTCATTGAGACCAAATTAAATCTTGGGAAAGTTGTTAAATCACTTAATTAGATATTTCCATCAACCAATATGATATTTTTTTTGATTTTTCTGGTTTCCTTGGAAACCCATTTTTGCAGTCCCTGCCTGTCCATGTGCTCCAGCTGCTGTGGGTTGAGCTCTGAAGCTTTCACAGCAGCTCTGGAGGGGCAGGGCAGGGTCAGGCTCTTCCCTGGGGCTGGCAGCAACAACGTGAGGGTCACTGGGCAGGCCAGAATGGGCAGGAATGTGTGATGGGAAGGAATTTGTGATGGGCAGGAAGGTGTGATGGGAAGGTGTAGTACAGGTGGAGTCAGGAAATCACAGAAATGCAATTCCAGGAGTCAAACACTGATATTTCATTAATACCCTGGTTTGCAATCCCTGAGTTTGCACCACTGACCATCCACTCAGTGGGTGTTTTAAGAACAAGTTTTCTTCTAGAATGGAAAGCAAAGATCCCATTTTATTTGGATTGGGATTTTAAAGAGTATCAGGATGAGCCGAAAACATTGCAGTCAAAATCAAGGCAACTTTTGTCTCTGTAAACTTGCAAATTCCTTAAAACAATGTAGCAGCCTTTTCCTTAATTAAACCATGAGAAATATTTAATATTTTTAAGGTTTCTGGTCAGAAATGTGTTGCAGTTACCAGATATCAGCCAGCTGCTCTCCACTGCTCCCTGCCCTCCCCCAGGTCCTGCCCTGGTAACGCCACACCATGGTCCAGGAGTTCTCCCTGGCTCCTGCTCAATGGTCCATTTTAATTTGGACCCTCTAATCCGGATAACTGAGTCCACAAACCTACTGATTCCTAAAGAAACAGTCCCCCTGAGAAATTCTTACATGAAGTTAATCAGATTTTGCCTTTAATAAATGAAGAATTTTTAAAGGAATTTTAAAATTGTATTTTAAACAACTATCAAAATAATAAAATAAGTGGGTTTTTAGAAAGTGGTCATTTTTTCATTTCAATATTCCGGGTATCTCCATCTCAAAAAGGAGATGCTTCACATAGGAACAAAATGTTTTCAGCCACCCAGAACCGATGACAAGAAATCTGAATTTCTCTTCCTTGAGGAGTTTCAAAGTGTTGATGGATTGTCCTGATGCACAACATGAAACACTTCCAAAATCTTACAGCTCTTCAGGGAACAGGAAAAATCTTCCCACTCAGTTCCTGTGGCAACGGAGGTATTTCATACTGAAATTTAAAAACATTGACAGATTTCTTCCTGCGGCCAAAGGAAGGCAGGGAGAGTTTATGTGTTTCAAAGAAAATTGAGATGCTGGCAGACAACATCAATGTCTGTGTGTGTGTCTTTCAAAATGAAGTTGTCACCCAATGCAGTTGTAGTATGAATCATATCCTGAAGAGTTACATAAGGTTTGGGCTATGAGAAAAAGCTGGGGCTTATTTTCCCCCAGGGAAAATTTTGAATCTAGTGACAAAAAAAATTAATATTATTAAACATAAATAATATTATAAAAATATAAATAATATTATAAAATATAATAATAATTTTAAATATAATATTATATTATGTCTATTATAAATATATTATATTATATTATATTATATTATATATATTATATTATATTATATTATATTATATTATATTATATTATATTATATTATATTATATTATATTATATTATATTATATTATATATTATATTATATTATATTATATTATATTATATTTTTGTTGTTGTTGTTAATTGTAACAATACCTGAAAAACTGGAAGCCCTAGAATTAGGAGCCTATTTATCAGAGTTCAGTATATTGTATTTATAAATGGATAAATATCAGTGTAGAGAACAGCTTTTGTGGCCTGAATTTAGCAACCACTCCGTTCTGATGATAAATAAGAAAGGTCCCCTTGGTTATGTAAAAAGAAGAGGGAAGCATCTCAGCGAATAATCCCGAGGGATTACAGGGTCCCAGTGAGAGTCCAGTATTAGCCAGCAGCCAATGGCTTCACATCTGGAACTGGGAGCCCAAAGTCAGCTGGGGGGTGGCACTCATTAAAAATAGATCTGCTGCAGAGCTAAGGTGATTATTGGTGCTGATTTGCAGGATTAGACACGGGCAGCAGTCTGTCAGGCTATTTCTTCACCTGAGCGCACAAAAACCTCCTCCAGGGCTGGCACAAACAGGGACTCGTGGCTGGGCAAGGGAGAGGGAGGATTTGGGAGGGGAGAGGGAGGGTTTGGGAGGGGAGAGGGAGGACACCTTCCCTCTGCTCCTCTGCTCGGGTGCCTGGAGCCCGAGCTGAGCTGATCACCAGAGCTGCAGAGATCTGAGAGGATGCAACGCTGGAGATGTGAACGCTTCACGTGATCTCCCCGCCTGGTGCTGGGGAGCCTTTGCAGCTGGATTCATATCCAGTGGATGGAAATCGAAGGGGAGCAGGTGCTGCAGTAAGGTAGAAAGATCATAGAGAAAGGCTTCATAAAATCAGGCCTGCTCTCCTAAAATCCATGGCTGGCCTTGTCAAGCTGGCACTTTGCAAGTTCCCCTGTGAAAGCAATCCTGGTGTGAGCAGTTGGTTAACATCACAATCTGTTCCTGGGTAAAACACAACCAGCACCTGTAGAAAATGTTTTTACACTGTTAGATAGAAAAATGAAAACTGTCTCTCACAAACAACTTCTCCTGCACGTCCACACCCAGAGTTTGAGTGACCAATCAATACAGAATAACAATTTGTTACTGACCAATAAAGAAATTGGCAAGAAAGCTCCTGACCAACTGGAGTCCCACACGAGGTCTGTAAAACTGCATAAAAAGGAGCTACATCAATAAAGGGGTATTTTCCACCGTGAAGAAAATGGAGTCCATGTGATTTATTCCCATAAGCAGGGAATTACAGGTTCGTTTCTTTGAAGGAAATCAGGATACATGGGATGGACTGAGAGTGGTGAATGCAATTCTTAGTTTTATTTTAGAATAAACAAGTCAGAGGACTCCACACTGTAGTCCCCACAGAAATACCAGTGTGTAAAAATCTGACTGGGAAACCCTTGCTTTCCTTGTTACTAATTCCTCTTTATTCTTATTTTCAGAATTGTTCTGGTTTGCAAGAAAACACTTAGCAAATATTGCGGGGGAAGAATAGATTTCTGTTCAGGGACAGGAAAAATATACACTTTTTGAGGCTAAACAAGCAGCTTGGATAACCAAAGGTATATGTTCCTGAGAACCCATTTCACTTCATTTGCTGAGACAATGATAGAACAAACAATTTAAAATAATGAGCACATTCAGAAGCATTACAACGTGTGCTGTCTGCCAAGGGGGGAAAGTCTCATCCATCAAAGAAATGACTACAGGTCGTTTGCCCAGATCCTGCTAATTCCAATGTGTACCACAATTTCCTCCTAACTCCTGCTTTGTGTATTTACTGATGGTGAATGAATATTCTGTTGAACCATCTGAGCACTGGGCTTTCAGCTGGCCATTAAGTTAACTGCTGAGAAATTAGAGCCGGACCTCAGAAATGCAGATTCATGGGGGTTATTTGGGAATTCTTTAATCAACTGCTCCTGCTGAATTGCCACATGAATTTTGTTTTACCTGGGGCTATGTCATCCATAGTTACTGTTCAGATTAACCTGTCAGGTCAAATAAATGTACTTTTCTAATTAGATTCTTAATGTTTCCTTCTGTGGCTCGGACAAAATATTTCAAGATCCTTTCCCACCTTGGTTCAGAAACTCTCTCCTGAGAGGGGAATTGCTGAAAAAAGCCAAGCCATCCCCAGCAGCCAATTTCCCCATGCAGATGTGGGTGGATTCAGTGGGGATTCATATCTTGGAGCAGAGATAATAAAAGAGAAGCCCATAAACCCAGTTATTGAAGCCCTGACAGGCAGCAGCACTTCCTAAGCCTAATGGCAGCAGCCAGCATGTGCTTTGGAGACAATCTCACTCAGTGCTTCCCCTGTAAATAATCATAAGATACAATGGATCTGTGGGAATTAAGTTCTTAGGAGGCGGTGATGTCATGTCCAGATTCAGGGCACTATTCACTTGCTTTTGGGAAACATTTTATAGTTACATAATATTCCTCAATCCATGTTCTGGATCAGCTTTGTTCCATCAGGCTTTTCCCATTACTTTAATAACTTCTGGCCCCAGCTTCACAAGTTGTTATTTTTTGAAATGTGCCGCCATATTTAAAAAGAAAAAGAAAAAAAAAAAAGGAAAAGAGAAAAAAGGAAAAAAGCCCGGGAATCCAGCAACTTCTAATTTGTAGTTGTTGCTCACATGGATATAAATAATAGGGGTTGTTTAACTGAGGGCAGCTTATTTCTTATCTGTGGAAATATTAATGCCCTCCCTGTTATCTAATTCAGCATAATGTAAGGGGATTTAGTGGAGATTAAGAGAGAAAGTGGGAGAAGGATTTATATTCTTTAGGGCCATGCTGGTGCTCCCAGGAGTTTTGGCATCACTTCCATTAGAAGAGGTGATTGCTCTCTGAGGAGTTAAAATAATTGGAAGGAGAGGCAAGCTCTTACACTGGAATGAAAAGTCCTGAGGAAAGAAAGAAGCAATTGTTCAAGTTTCAGACTCCCTGCCCTGCTGCTGGAGGGAAATATCTTTGTTCTCAGACCTGGAGCCCGAGGAAAGGCCAGCACCCCAGCAGAAGTTAATTTTTAACAGCTCTGCTCCTCTGCAGAGATTCACTCCCTCGGGGCGCTCCAGGCTGGCCAGACAGTGACAGAGCACAGTTCTATAATTCAGTGTTATCAAATCTCTCCAGTTACGTGTGCAGCTCCTCGGGGAGAGCTCTGGGAGAGGCTGCAGCACCTCCAGGTGATGGGTCCAGCATTCCCCCAGTCAATGCATTGAGTTTTATGGATATCTACTGGTTTTATACAGGAATAAACTTGGTGTGGATGTGAGGAGCCATATCAGAAGTCTACTTCTGTTTGCCCTGAATGATTTGATGTGATTGCATCGCTAAATTTACCATTGCAGCCAAGAATGCAAGGAATGCTCTGTAGCACAGTGCCTCTTTCTAGTGACAACATGAAATACTTGAACAATATTTGCTCCTCAGCCTCGGAGCCCAAAGCATCACCTTGTTTCCTGAAGGTCACATATTTCCACAAGCATTTTGGAGAAGTGAGATGAATCTATTCATTGCAAACTTACTCTTGATAGGTACTTTTTAAGCAGGGAAAGGCTTATGCAAAGACAACCACTTTTGTGAGGTTTTATGAGATTCCAGCTGATGCCAATAACAGATTCAGGTAAATTTTGTGAGAGCCTGGTTGTGTTAAGCAGCCAACAGTGACAGAAGTTTTCTTCAGCATCTCAGCTCGTGTGTAAAATGCCAGGTTGACTTTTTCCCCGTGGAGGTGACATTGGTAGATGTGCACAACTATACCTCGATGAGGCTGAAAATGGGATCCCTCCGGGGCAATGTGAAGGCACCAGACTATTTATGACATTTGATCTTACAGTTCTGCTGAATGTAATTGCTCCTTTTGGTGCTAACTGAGCAAAGGCAGGTCAGAAACTCAATACTTCCAGGCTGTGTAGTGAAACAAACACCACCTTTCCACACAAAGGAGGCTTGAAGGGCAGGAACAATATTTAAATGTGGATTTGAACTAAGGAAAGTTACATCTGCAGTCATCCTTCTTCATCCTGTGAGTGTGGAAATCTGTCTGTCCTTCTGGGGACTGCAGGAAACTTCTGGCCATGGACAGATCATGGACATTTGCTGTTTGAAGCAGGTTGGAGGTAATTCCATCCAGACCATTGGGTTTTACAGCCTGCTCACTTTTATTGCTTGTTATTCCAAGCAAAAGGAGTCATCCTCTGGGAAGGGAAAGAGAAATAAATCCTGGATATAATAATACAGCTGTAACCATGCTGTCCAGTCATTTGCATCCACAAATGGAAACTCTTTGTGAAAGTGAAGGTTGGAGCCATTCTCTGGCCAGCTTAATCCAGCCAGTGATCCCATAATCCATGTTCCATTTACTGGCTTCCCCTCCTAACTGGTTTGGAGTCAGCATGATTTCTTCCAAATGCTAATGAAAACCAGGGAGCACTTACTGAGGCAAGCAAATGGAAATACAATCCATATTTACAGGCATTATTACAGCTCGGGTCTGACTTTGGCTTCATGTCACAGCATTTTGTTGAGCTCAGCTTCCAACCTTTGTTCTTTTCTGACCTGGAATATTCGAGGAGTTTGAGATGACCAAGAAAATTTTTGCTTAGGAAATCAAAGAAATCGCTTCCTATTGAATTCTCGAATGTGGACAAACCTGTTTGTTTGGGGTTTTTTCCCCCAAGAAATATGAAAATTACATGCCAGAATTCTGAACAACTTCTGTTCATCACCCCACGTGTGCAACCTTTTTGTTGAGTTCCTCCCACGAGCAATTTTCATACCAGCCATGCCTCCCCACTCTGCTGTTATTTATCCATCCCCCAGCCCTTGGACATTGCTGTATGGATTCTCACCGGAATCCTTTTTCTGGAACAGCCAGTGCTGTATCTCCCACGGAACAGCTCCTCTGGGTGTGTGGTTGTTCCTGTTCACCGCAGCTCAGTGACACAAAACAAGGGTGAGGCTGCTCTCTCCTCGGTTTGTAACGCCTGGAGGTGCTCAGAGGAGAGCTCTGCCTGACCCAGTAAAGCCAGAGGGAACCCAGAGCTGTGATAAATTAATCTAGAGCTCAAATATACACGTCAGCCATGCCTTGGTCCACTCCATGCTGGGACACGGCTCTGAGGACACTCCTGGTGAGGAGTCTGTGTCCATTAACCTGGTGGAAGAGCTGGTTCACTCTTTGCCTCATTTCCTCTTGGTTTGTTTTTCATCTCTTCTGGGGTGATTTATGGTTAATTTGCAGCTTTCTCTGAAATAATCAGAAATAATTGATAATGAAATATAATAATCAAAATGAAATAATGAATCAGGATTCCCTCAAATCTGAAATGGGACCCCTAAATCAGGCCCCCATGTCAAGAGCTGCAGCAGCTTTCCTCACCACCACCTCACTTCAGTCCTTCCTCACTCAATTACGTGTGGAGACGCTGAGTTTAATTGTGTTATTCCTGGCAAAGAAGGAGAAAAAAAGCAGAGGAGAACTAGTTCTAACAATCCTATTTGTGAATTATAACTGTACACTCTAATCTAATCATGTTTCTCTTTCCCCAGATGTGGAGAACTTTAAGAGTGCCTCATTACCGACCACTAATTAAATCTACTGTGAAAGAAATGTTGGGTGAAATCCTGCCAGCTTGGAGCTGCTGGCAAAGCTCCCAGTGACTTCAGTGGCACTCAAGTGTTGCTTTTTGGGTTTTGGTCTAATCAGAAGATGATCATTGTAATTATATATTATCTGGTAACATCTGGGATCTCCAATTAAATCTCAGGCCTCATGGCACTGGGCAAGTAAAGAGGTTTATTTGGGTTTTAGGTCATTCATCATAGGTAAAATCCTGACAAGTGCCTGCCTAGAACCAAAGGATTTTTTTTTTTTTCCTGGGGGCCCACAGCCCCCTTTGAAGCCAGAGTCTTTCCAGAGTGTGTGTTTGGGTCTAGCAGGATTATCAGCCCCAAACAAGAAGCACTCGGGGGTTCGTGTAGGAGCCAGACATCCTGGGGAAGGCTGGCTGGAGTTCCAAGTGAGGTGTTACCCACTCACACAGAGATGTGGCAGCAGTGCAGGAGGGACCAGAACAACACCCATAACACAGGAGAAAGGAGAGAAGGGTGTTGGGTCTGCCTTGAGGGGGCTGTGAGAGCTGCTGTGAGCCAGAGATGTGAAAATCCAGTGTGTCAGGGTTCTCAGATCAGTGGTATTTACAGCTGGAGCCTGGCTTGATGGTGACTTTCCTGATTCCTCCCTAAAACTCATTTAAATTCCTCGCTGGTTTGTTTTTCCCTTCCCCGTGGCACTCCTTGATCTATGTAGTTCAATTAAAAGGCAGCATGAGGGCAGTGTCTACAAGAATTTGTTTATTTCCACATTTTGCCTCTAACAGAAGTTCTC
Organism: Vidua chalybeata; assembly: GCF_026979565.1. Classification (NCBI taxonomy): domain Eukaryota; kingdom Metazoa; phylum Chordata; class Aves; order Passeriformes; family Viduidae; genus Vidua; species Vidua chalybeata. Next base: position 18,049,242 of record NC_071540.1, read on the forward strand.
TAAATGCTCCACTTCTACAGCAACATATTTCCCACTTCTTTTTATTTCCCTCTTCTCTAAGCTGCTAAAACTTTGCTTTAATACTGCAGTGTGAGTTAACAGCTGTGTGCCCAAATCCCTGCCTGTTGGTATAAACTGAATTTCCCATTTGTGACCACTCACCTATGTGTCAGGCTAACAGAAAGAGGCTCAAATTTGGTTTCCTGATTTCCCTCTTTGCTCACAGGAGCACTGCAATGAAAGGAGACTTTTCTGGCTGTGTTTTACCCTTGTCTTTCAGCAGCACTTTTGTGCTAGATGCCTTCCTGATTAATCTGTAAGGTTAATTGTGGATGAAAAAAGACAGAATTAGGTCTCTGTCTTAGCACCACGGTGTGTTTGCCTCCTTGGGGATGCTGCAAATCAGACACCTCCTACCAGCAGGTGTCTGAGAATGAGGAAATAAATACTTTATCTTGTACAAGCTTTCTGAGGAGTTTTTCCCATGTTTAGTGCACACCATGATTTTTTTCTGAAAATGCTTTAATACTGTGAAGTGCTTGTTTACATCAACAGCTGAAGGGGGCTGTGTGCCCTTAATCTGTAGTGCTTCCTTTGGCTAATTACAAACCTAATCAGTAATTCCTTTTACATTTCTACTGACTTTGTATCTCTGAAGACAGATTTTAAGGTGAAGGGGCTTGAAACACTCAGCTGTGGAACATCAGAGCACAGTCAAAGCACCACAGTCCTTTCATTTCAGCTGGGACTGCTCTGTGGGAAAGGGTTCTTGTGGAAATTTATCCTAAGTAGTTTTTAATGATGTTGTGTTAATACAGTGGATGTGCTTCTTCAGGTTACTATTGAAAGATGTTCCTTTTAACAGAGGGGAGATTTTTGGGAGAAAGTCCTTTGTCCTAAGCAGCTCACACATGCAGCTGAAGTGATCAGGGCTCTGTGCAGTGCCTTCTGTTCCCAGATGAATACTCAGTGGTAAACATCATTAACAGGCTATACATTTAGAAGAACCAGTATGCCATAAAAAAAAAAATAATAATACAGCCCTTTGCCTTTCATCTGTGCCACTCTCTGCTGTGGAAGATGCAGTTTCTGTCTGCAGGGACAAATCTGAACCAGGGGCTGTCTGTGGCATGGCAAAGACAGAGCAAAGCCCTGGGCTGGCATTAATCAGTGCTGTGAAAGGGCAGGGAAGGAGGTGCTGCCCCAGGTAACAGTGGCTGCACCAGGAAGAACTGCACAAAAGCAGCCTGGAGGGCTGAGTTGTGGCTGTGCAACCCGGGTGCTGCTGAGGGCCCAGTCTCCACTTTATTGTCAATTAACCTAAAGTAAAAAGGTGGCAAACCCTGACTCAGGGAAGAAATGTTGATTTCTGGCTCCAGATCAGAAGGCTGAAGGATAGCTTTATTAAAACTATGCTATATTACATTCATATACTATTTAAAGAGACACTATCCTATTCTACACACTCACTTCTTACTCACCTCTCTAACTCAAACTCGGGACTCTGCTGAGAGCCCGAGCCACAGCTGGATCCCACTGGTCACTGACCCCAAACAACCTTCAGCAGAATCCAGCCCAGCAATCACTGCAGGTGAACAATCTCCACACCACATTCCACATGGGGAAAACAAAGGGGCAGAGATAAAGATTGGTTTCTCTTCTTCTCTCTGTGCTTCTCCTGAGAGACAGAATTGTGTCTCTCTGTCCAGAGAACGTGAATGTCACATTATCCTTTCAAAGCAAAACTCTCTTTGCTCTCAGTTTGTTCACCCAGATGTTTCACAACTCACTCCATGGACAAGTGTACTCAGTCAGCAAAGACTCTCCATCCTCTTCTTCCTGTTAAAAAATCATATATGCATGACCATCACAGTACCTCAGCTTAAAAAGCTCTTTACTTCAAGTGGGACAGCTGAATTCTTTAAAAATGTCCAAAACACCCTGAAAAGTCTCAGCAAAGGCATCTCCCAGTGTAATTCTAGCGTGGATCTGACCCCCAGCCCAGTTCCAGTTTGCAGTGCCATGCTGTGCTTTCAGATCCTTCAGCTCTGGATGTTTCTGTTGTGACATTTTCTGCACCATAAAAACACTCACACTTTCAAGTTAAATCAACAGTTGTGGCAGAATGGGTACTAGAATTGCAGTCAGATCCTCAATTGCCTTTAAAAGAAGGGAAAATGCTGTGTGACATTTGAGGATGACACTAACAGCATCACTAAAATAAATTAAATGAATGTTATCTCTTTTTCTGAGTGGCTTTTAGAGGCTTTATAATGCTTTTTGGATTGTTACTGCAGAGTAGCATTAACAAAGTACCAAACATCTATTTCCATGTAATTCATCTTTTGCAATATTTGATAGTCCTGAAGTAATGGAGGAGCCATTCTTAACTGGAAATGGAAGAAATGGAGCATCAGAAGAGATAGGATGCTATCAAATAAGAAAACAAACAAGTCTCTGAAATTAGAAAATGTGAGTTTTCAGCTTTCAGTACCTTCTCAAACAGAACTGATAATGCCATGTGGGGTTACAGGAGGTTTACCCACAGCTGTTAAGCTGCAAAGAGCTTGTGTAAATAGATTTAATTTCCAAACAAAATCAGACCTCACTGGAAATGAGCACTTCTCTCTATATTCATCCTCAAATGGCAAATTTCTTAAGAAAGTTTGAGCCCTGACTTCTAAAACTCCACAACTCTGAGATTTACACTTGCATGAAGCAAGCCTGAGTTTGAATTTAAGGCAAGGCTTTGAGTTTAAAGCAAGAATCTCAGAGCAGCTGGGATTCAGGGAGTCTGAGGGTTTATTCTGAACTTTGTGTGACTACCTAGGGTACTCTAAAAAAAAGAGAAAACTCTGTGTTTTGACTTATGAGGAGGATTAAAAGCTCGAGGTGCCATAAATCACAGGTAAGTGTTTTGAGGAGGAGTTTGGCTCTCCAGATGTGCTGTTCTCAGCTTGCAGGGGCAGAGTTAAAGAATTCCAGTGACCTCCTTTGACCAGGAGGCTCACAAGCCCTTGCCCTTGGCCATTTGTCAGACCAGGGCATCATGAAGGTGTCCCAGGGATGGTTCAGGCCATGTTTGTGCCTGTCTGGATGTTCCTTTCATGTGTTCAACAGCAACACAACCAGGAGCTCAAGGCCAGGGTGCCAAGATCCTTCTCAGCTCACTAACCCAAGCTGCAGTGGTTGCTCTCACCCCATTTTCTATATTATCTTGTAAAACAACTGTTGTCAGCTTTTGATGAGGTCTCAGAAGGCCCTGAATAAAGCCCCAGTGAAGGACCAATTCCCCCAAAAACAAAGGAGTCCCCCAGAGGAGCCTGTTTGTAGGATCACTGTGTTACAATTAGCTCTGCACAATCCTTCTGTGAGGAATTACAGGACCTTGCTTGCAGCATCTGTCAGAATAATTGCACCTCTCAGTGATTTTTATCCCTCCATTCCTTGTTTTAAATACGTTCATTAATTAAGTGGCTCAGCTCCTTTCAAAGTGGCCCTGAACTGAAATGAGCAGTACATCTTCCTCATTATCCTGGGAGCAGACTGGGAGCTCAAGCAAAGTGAAACCCTTTCTGTCAGCTCTTGGAGCCTTCTCTGTTCCTCTGCTTGCTCTGATTATGGAGACAACACGTAAAGACAGCACTGTGGAGGGAAAGGATGTTATTTTGGAGCTATAGGTGACAGGTGGCACCAGAGGGCTGACGTTGCACAGGTGTGTCCAGAAATAGGTGTGGTTTTCCTTCTGGAGGCAGAAGGATGGCACAGGGCCAGTCATGGAGCATGGGTGTGCTGGTTTGGGCTGGGACAGAGCTCATCTCCTTCCCGTGGCACGGGGCTGTGGTTTGGATTTGTGCTGGAAGCTGTTGATAATCCGGGGATGTTTTGGTTCAGCCAAAGGCGTCTCCTGCTCCTCATGCCAGCCTGGCAGTGAGGAGGAGCTGGGCAGGGACACAGCCAGGACAGCTGACCCAGCTGACCAAGGGGTTAATTATTCCTTTGTAGGGGGAGGGTGAGGATGGGAGGGTGCAGAGCTCTTGCTCCAGGTGTGGGCACACATGGCAGGACCTGCAAACGTCACTTCTCTGTGGTGAGGTTCATCCTGTGCTGCTCCTTGTCACCGCAGGCCCCCAGCTGGGTAATAATTAGCACTGACTCCACGATTGCAGAAGGCTGATCAATTGCTTTATTTTATCATCTTACACTATATTATACTATCCTTATTAAGAAACTCAGAAACCCTTCCAGCCAGTCCCATACAGCTTTGACCTCACTGGTCAATCCATCCAAACACCTCCAGTGTCCAATTAAGAAATTACCCTTTGGTAAACAAATCTCCAGGACACATTCCACACGTGCACAACAGCAGGTGCAACAAGTGGAGGTAAGAATTGTTTCTCATTCTTTTCTCTGATTTTCTCACAGAAAATGCCTGGGGAAGTCTGTGCCTGCTCTGTGTGGCCAGAGAGCTGCTGCCACAGCTCCTCAAGCATCTCTGCTGAAACCACTCCCAGGGAAACGCACATGAGCCAGATTGGAATCATCTGCAAAGAAGCAGTAGCTGAGGGGTATTTTAATGTTTTAATGCAGTAGTTCTAATGGCTCCCCATTTCCTGCCAGGGAAATGTGTATCTATTTAAGTCTATGACATTCGTTTAACTCAAACAATAAAACATGTTCCTGTCATCAGAATTATTTACTAAACATACATTTTCCTGGAGGGAGAAGGGGAGAGTTTATAAACAAAAGGTTAAAATACATGTTTATCACCTTTCTGAATCCCAGGTGAAGTTGTTGTCAACACAATGAGGACTTGGGGCATTAATTAATATTTATTTTATGATTCATACTAATTTTAAATTATTAAATTATTGATAATAATTAATATATTGTGATATTAATTGTTATTAATAGTAATTATAGTATTATTTATCATTAATATAGGAAATAATACTTGTTTGAAGGTTAAAACTCAGAATTATTTACTAAACACACATTTTACTAAACACTACTAATGTTTACTAAACACTACATTAATAGTAATTATAATATTATTTATTATCAATATAGGAAATAATACTTGTTCGAAGGTTAGAACTCAGCCTCTCTGCTGGGCACTACCTGATTTCTGTCTGCCTTCCCAGCAGAATCTGTTGTGTCTAATTGGAGATTATCCCAAGTATCACAACACATCCCAAATCTGACAGTTCAGCTGAGCACTGGAGTAATGAGTTAAATAATGCACCTTGGAAAAGTTAATCCTTAAAAATCCGTTAGACATATCTTGTTTTCCAGGTCAAAGCAGAGCTATATTTAACCTTTCAGAGGAATTCAGGAATTTGGGGATGGGGGACAAAGAGAGGACTGAGCAGTTATTCTGTGGGCTGCACAATCTCATCTCACGGTGCAAAACAAACTTGTTCATTCTGTGGAGGTGCAACAAAAATTGAATTTTGTTCCCTCCTCCCAGATCTTGTCCCAGCAGATGACAGCCAGGCACAGAAATAAAATAAAGCACCATATCAAAAAGATATTAAATCCTGCTGCCAACAATTGGCTTCATTTTTCTAGTTATTGATTGCTGTCAAGGTCCTGTCTGGGGAAGGCTGCAGAGTCCTGGTTTATGACAGCTCACAGAAACAAGGGATCTTCAAATCCTTGCTCTGGGAACATTTCTATTTTGCCACTTAAATTCCCCCACGAACTCTGATATTTTATTCCTTAGATCAAGTGGCCCAGAAAGGCACGAAGTTTTCCCTGTCTCCTCTGGGAGAAGGAGGGAGAGGCTGATGGAATCATCCTGCAGGTCAGGCATTGTCACTCAGGGCTACACAGAGAGCTCTGGCTGTGACCCCTCTGTGCCAGCACAGACACTCAGAACCTTCAAAAACAGCTTCATTTTTCCTTTTCCATTTCAACAGCAACCTTGGAGAGCCACACAGCTTAAACCCCAAGCCCTTTGAATTGTTCTCTACTGTAAATGCCATATTGATGCTGTGAGTATAAAAGTATAAAGTGAGTATAAGAGTATAAAAGTTATCCCATCCTCTCCAGGCTGGAATCATTTCTGCCTAACCATTTCCCCCAGAAAGAATGAATTTTCTCCAAGGAGGTGAAAGAAGTTGGCAGCAAACCACTCAGGCCAGTAGCTGGAGCAGTTTTGGGGTTTGTCTGAAGCAGTCACAGGACAGCAACAAAATTCCTGCATTCCCCTCTCCTTTCTCCCAGGGTCTCTTTGCCAAATGTAGGGGATCTATCATCTGTTGAAGCCCCATTCACAGTTTCCTTCCTTCTGCTCATTTTCCCCCATCTATTTCCCACATGGGGACTCAGGCCAGCCCAGCGTGCAGCGCTGTCTTTGATCTGTGCACCAGAAAATCTGTATCAAGTCAGCTGCACATTTCTAAGCAGATTAAATTTGCCCTTGTGGTACATCTGAAGCCTGACAGATCTCTCCTTTGTGTGCTTTGAGGTCCAAGATCCCAAACCAGCAAAACCCTACAGCCCATCTGGAAGTTTAAACATATGAGGCCTCCTTCAATGGGAATTATTTAAAGTGCTTAAAGCCTCGTGCTGCCAAAATCCTCTGCTTTTCTACCCTTACCAGTGACCTTCACCTGAAGATTACTGAAGTGTTCTGGGCTTGTAATTTGGGGGTTTTTGGAAGATGGCTTTGGAAAAGTGAAAAAAGCCCATAGTCTTCCTGTGGAGAGGTGGAGGCCCTTTTTGTTCGGGATGTGATGGAGATGTAGGGCCGAAGACAGGACATTAGTTTGAAAGATAAGCCAATAGTTTTGGAGGAAATTGTAAGAAATGGTGTGGCTGAGTATCCCCTCTTTGGCTCCATGAGGTTACAGGTTTATTTTATCTCTCTCAGCCCATGTTCAAAGGAAGGTGTGCTCCCAAGAACCTGAGGTGTGGCAAAGTGCAAGGAGCTGAGGGAAAAGGTTGTGAGGGAAAAGTTTACCAAGGGTTGGTTTGATGTGGGACCTGTGCTTGCAAAGAAAACAGCCTGCTTTTCCCAGCAGGAGCTGGAGAAGGTCCATTCTGGGGATCTGACACCTACCCCGGGTTCCAGGAAGCACTTTTACCACAAAGACAAATCTGAGAGAAATAAAAACTCTGAAACCAACTCCAGGCTCAGCTCCCTTCTCTAAGTAAAATAGAAATTCAGTGTTCTCACTTCTTCTCAACTGCCAAACAAAGCGGAAAGGTTGTCATGCCTGGGGAAATTGATGTATTAGTACTTTTTAATACAAATGCCCTTTTTTTGGTGGCTATTCAGCCCAATATATCCTGGGAGCTATATCTGAGTGCCATGCACAGGGGAAAATAGCCCTCTGAGGTCAGGAGCCAAACCCAGAAGGAACAAGCCTCCCAAGTATTCTTCTGGATGGTACACATCCTCCCTCATCTATGGAAATATTCCCATTTTGGTGCAAATCATTTATCTGGTAAATTGCAAATGTCAAGGTAAAATGTAATGAAAGGAGTGGGAACAAGAGGAAACTGTGCCCAGTTTTCCTCTCCTTTTGCATCACCCTGTAGCCTTTTTGAAATGTGAAACTGTTTTCCAAAATATGCTTCTTTGGAGTAAATTGCATGTTATTTATGGTTTCTGACAAGATTCTAAGCTACTGATACCCTTGATTTGTGTGTTTAATTTGGGTTTTTTGCAAGAAAAACAGAGAGCAGTTGCTTGTGTGAACCTGAAATCTATTGCAGACATCCCAGTTCTTGACCAAGGAAGTTCAGGGAAATACTTTATCTGAAAAATAAATTACTCCTTTTAATCCTTTCAATCTGCTAGGTAAAAAAAAAAAAAAAAAAAAAAAAAAAAAAAAAAAAAAGGAAAAAAAAGCAAAATTAAATTAAAAACAACAAACCACTTTTTGATTCAAATAGGACTGAAAGAAATCTAAACTGAGGGGGAAGAATCCTGGCTGGTGTTTTTTGTGGGATCTGCAGCTTGGGAAAGCTGAGGGAGGGAATGTCAAGGGGACAGCTCTGATTTAGGTCCTGGGGCTGAGGGGACAGAGGGATCTCCCTGCTCACATACAGTTGGGAATGAGCAGGGATTTTATCCCATTTTGTTGATCCTGATAAAGCCATTTTGGCTGCTTCTGGAAGTGACTTTAATTGCTGGGGTGGGACAGCCCAGTGGATAACGCTGACACAGAGCCTTCAACATCGAGCCCAGCCTGATGCTCCCAACCCAGGTGCAACAACCTCCTCCTCCTCATCCTCCTCCTCATCATCCTGCTCCTCATCATCCTCCTCCTCATCTTCTTCCTCATCCTCATCATCTTCATGTTTCTCCTCATCCTCATCATTCTCCTCTCCTCATCCTACTCATCCTCATCCTCCTCATCATCATCCTTATCCTCCTCATTCTCTTTCTCTTCCTCATCCTCCTCCTCCTCATCACCCTCCTCCTCTTCCCCTCGTGCACCTGCACTGCCACATTCATCCCCTGCACAGGGCTCAGTGGCGGCTGCAGCTCTGAGGAATCAGGAGATTTGTGTTTGCTGCCATCGGGTATTTCATCCCAGCCCATAAAAGTTGCAGCCTGTGCTTCCAAAATACTCTTACAAGGGATGGAGCCGTGGCTGCAGCACATGGCTGGGAAGGAAGAGAGGCAGCTTGCCATGTTTTTTCCATCCTTGCTCATAAATAGCCTTTGCTTTGATGTTTCAGATGACCTCAGCATCCATCAACAGTTGCAGCCCTCAGCAGCTCATTCAGTGAGCTGATGTTTGTAAACAAAGTGGGGATTTTAATCCACGGTAGCAAAAGGTCAGTTGGAAAGGGGGAATGATTTACCCGTGGGTCTGTCTCCTCTGTCACAGAACAGGGCTGTAAAAGTCACAAACTGTTTTTGTGCAAATCAGAGAGAAATTGATTTAGTTAGATAGTGAAATATCAAGGTAGCAATGGCCGGGAGTAATTTCTGTCAACTTGAGTTCTCTTTTTAGTAAAGCATCTTTTGTAAACCACTCCCATGGCCTCTGTTCACAAACCTTTAACTCTCTGGGAGCTCTGCTCATTCCCAAACATCTCTGCCATCTCTTCCTTCCATGTGGGAGCTCCCTCCTGCTCTGACATCCCACTCTTCCTCACTGATCCCCTGCCAGAGGTGGAGGTCACAGCAGGGGCCCCACGGGGAGAGGTGCTCCCAGCAGCTGCCTTTCCTTGCCCTGAACCACAAGCTCTTTGCTGACAGTTTTCTAGCTCTTGTGATCTCTGGAATTCATCATTTTCAGCACAAAAAAACCAAAAATCCCCAACATCTGTGCAAGGAAATGTCCTTGGTAGCTCAGCATCCAAGGGCTGTGTGCACATAACCACAGCAAGCAGCACAGAACTGTCCTCCAGCTCTGGTGACAGGAAAGGGAAATCTCCCATAAATTACAGTTGTGCTTTTAAAAGTTTGTAAGCAAACAGCCACGAATCCCCTTTGTTCTTCACAAGGGCCTGTTTGTGCAAGATGCAAGCTGAGGGCAGGCCTTGGCCAATGCAGGGTGCCCCCATTCAAGGTCTCCCACGAATGCCACAGCTGTGGGGCAAGCTGGCATCTCCCTGAAAACAAATATTGTGAGGAAAAGGGAAAGGGCAAACTTGCCTAAGCCAGATTGCTTAAGAAAGAAGCCTGGAGTTTGCAAGATGCTGGGCTGTGAGGGGAGCAGTGGGCCTGGTGTTTTGCTGGCAGACTCGGACAGTTTGGATTGTTTGTGAGGCTGCTGAAGGAGCGCTGGGCTCCCTGTGAGCTGCTCCATCTGACCTCAAAGGTTTTATAGCAGTGTCCCTCAGACTCTGAAAAGACAGTGTCCCCAAACCCAGTGCAGCTGCTGATGCAGCAGGAACCTGTGGTAAGTACATTTTTTTCTCTCTCAGGATTTTTTCATAGAGGAGCGCAGAGGAAAGAAAGAGAAAACAATTTCTATTTCTGCTCCTTGTTTTTCCCATGTAGAATGTGTTTGGAGAATTGTTTACCTGGGGTCATTGCTTGATTAGATGCTAGTGAAGATTGTTTGAGCCTGATGGCCAATCCAACCCAATCCAACCCAATCCAATCCAATCCAATCCAATCCAATCCAATCCAATCCAACTCAATCCAACCCAATCCAATCCAATCCAATCCAATCCAATCCAATCCAACCCACCTGTGGCTGCACTCTCAAGAGAGGGTCACAAGTTGTGAGTTAGATATGGTAGTTAGAAAAAGTGGGTATGTAGGTTTAGTATCTCCTTTAAATAGTATATTAATGTATTATAGCATAGTTATAATAAAGAAATCATTCAGCCTTCTGAACTGGAGCCAGACGTCAGCATTTCTTCCCACCAAGTTCATCTACATTTACAATAGGAACCCAGCACTGCCCTGCTGTTTCTTCCTTGTTATCCCTCAGAAACCATTTCACTGCAGGGTGAGGAGCAGCACGGAGCTCTCTCCCTCCCACAGACTCCTGCCAACGTGGTTTAGGAAGCTGGGAAGCGTGGGACTGGAGGGACAGATCCACAGCACCTGCCTGCATGGATGTGGCAACACATCCCTGTAGTTGCCTTTGCTGCAAGAGCAGAAAATGCTCCAGCTCTGGCTGCAAAGCCCATCACAAAAATACCATTATTTTAAGCAGTGGTTATTTCATTACTGTGGTAAAAGAGATTGTGGCCATTTAAAGGGGCAGGATAGAGTCTGTAATATAATTAGATGATCCTGAAAAAGCAATAGTGGAATTCAATCACTGAGCAATCCACATGCACTTCCTGGAGGTAATCAATCCCGGTGGCAAAGGAAGCCCATTGTTCTCGTCCCCCAGGGTCTCCTGCTCCCACAATGTACAAAGGGCTTCCTTGTCAAGACCAACAAATCTACTTCCCCAGCTTAGTCAGAGATAAGAAAACAATGCCTGGACTATCCAGACAATTTGTCTATCTTTAGGCACTTTGCTTTTCTCTTTCTAAGTTTCACTGTTTCCCTGTTTGGGCCACTGCTGATGTACAGCTGATAATGCTTTCCCTGGGGTGAGGCTCTGTCTGTCTTTGCACAGTGTAAAACTGAAAATCCCTGCAGGTCATTTTGCATTTGGAGCAAGATACTGAAAGCAGTGTTTGCATCCCAAACTGGCTCACATGCAACGGGAAAAAAAAGTTATTCAAAATATAAACCAGCTTCCAAGCTCCTCCTTTGGTGGCCCTAATTTAGAATTATTTTTTATTGTTCCTTGCCACCTGTGCACTGTGAGGTTTGATTTGTAAACACTGGCCCAGAAACTCGGCATTCATTCATTAATTCTACCAAAAATGTTCTGGTTTATAAGCAGAAAATTTAATTACTTGCTACTTAATTTTAGTACTTTCCACCTTTTGTCTAGGAAATTGAATTATTCTGGTTAGTTTTCTTTCTCCAGTGTATTATAACTCGCACATATACACCACCCTTCTGTGTTAATATATATACAGTGTCCTTCCAGCAGGTAAAATTCCATCTAAAGCATCCCTGTCCGAGCTCGTTGAGCTCAATAGGAGTTTCAGTGGTGAAACTGAAGCCAGAATTGAGCCAGTGTCTCTCTTTTGTGGGAGCCCTGGGGCACGTAAAAACCAAGCGTCTGCCTCCATGAAGCTGCCATTAGCTAATGGTTCTCGATTGCAGCTGATGCAGTTTTATCAAGAGGAAAACTTTCCCTCAGAGTCACATCCCCGGCAGCAGCGGGAGCCCAGCGGGGACCCCGCAGTCAGGGGAGATGAAGGGCATTCCCCCAAGGCTTCCCAGTGCAATCAATGCTTGCTAATCTTTAGAAAATCACACTAACAAGCTCCAGGCACGAACTGCAGGAGCCCTGCACAGCAGCCCCTGAAATCACGCACAGCCCATTAATGTATCAGGGCTTTAATGAACTGGAAAATCTCTCCTCAGCAGAGGCCAGAGGATGCTTGGAGGCTCCCACCTCTCCTGAGCTGGGGTGAAGGCAGACAGGCAGCTCTGACAGCAAAAATGCTGCTTTTGGGGCTGACCCAGGCTGGGGAGCAGCCACAGGACCTCACAGGGACACGGTCTCTGAGGCCTCAAGTGATGATCAGCAGCTCCTGAAAAATCCTGAGCTCAGAAACCCCCAGATGGCAGCTCAAGGAAAGCTGCTGCTGCTGTGCTGTAGGTGTGTTCAGTGGATTTTCAGGAAACACCCTTTTTTCTTCTCTTTCAAACCACCAGGCAGATCTAGGAGGTGCAGCTGGCCAAAATACAATTGCTGGAGAGGCAGATTACTTCAAAATGAATGAAATCTTGCTACAACCTGCATTAAAAAAGCTTTTTTTTTTTCCTCCTATCAGTCACAAAATCTAGTTATTTCCTGAGCAATGTTGCAATTTGCCTGATGCATATGAAATAGATTGCCTGCTTTCTACTCTGTTTCCTATTGGGCAGTCTGCAAGGTTGTCTAATCTCTAAAAGAAATAAGCATCTGTTTCCTTCATGGTCCATGCCTGATTTAAGGTAATTATACTCCTATTATACTTCTACATGAAAAATCCTGGGTAAAATAAGAAAAACTGATTTTTTTTTCCCCCTCAAAAGATATTTTAACTTGTAATCCAAGAGGAATGAACATTGGATCACTCTTTAAGAGATGTAGTCTCCAAATTTTTGTTCTCTCTCTGGGTAAGTTTGGTGCATTTCCAATTTTTCCTCATCACTGATGTGTCTTTGCAGAATCTGAGCCCAAGGAACTCCTCCCTTCAAAGATCTCCCAGCTGGCACATCCTGCTCCTCCTGATACATCAGCAATCTCAGCATCCCAGGAGCCATGACAATAAAAATAAGAAAGCTGATTTTTCTCCAAGAGAGAGGAGAAAGTGTGACCAAAATGCAGAAGGAAAAAGCAAATTGTTGGGAAAAGGACAGAGTGCAGGAGGCAAAGTCTTGGAGTTGATCACATCACCCTGTGGGCAGGGGAGATATTTTCTCTCACTGTATTTTCCTCTCACTCCTCCATATTTTGAAGCAGCTCCCTGGAAGTGTTGGCACTGACAGGAATGGCCCATCAGAGATTTGTGCAGGGATAACAGAGTGACTCCCATGTCACCTCACCAGGAAAGCCACGTGAATCTCCATCTTTATATCTGGTTCTTTTTTAGATTTTCAGTAATTAAAAAATTAAAAAAAAATAAAATTAAAAAAAAATAAAAAAACACCCAACCCAAACCATCTTTATGCTTGTTCTTTGGAGTCAAGTATTGGACTTTTGAATCCCTCGGGGTCAGCTCCTCCAAAACAAAAGGCACTTGGTGTCCCCACTGCCCTGAGGTGGAGTTTCAGTTCCATTTCCATCCTCAGAGGTTGGGCTTTGCTTCATCTCTGTCAGCAGACACTTCAAAGGCTCAAACAAAGCAACTTTCCCGTTCAGAAAAAAACAACCAGGCATGCTCCTTAAGGATTTCTGTTTTCCAGAGCTCCTTGACCCCGTGGCCTCACGTCTCAGGTTTTAATAAAAAATCTTTTCATAACTATTTTTCATATTTCTGATTCTGACATGGGGAAAGGGTAACCACTACCTTAAATTTGGCTCTGAATTAAAGACCATGCAGAATCAGCATTTTTAAATGCAGCCTTTGAACAACTGGAATGTTTCCTTCCATAAAATCCTCAATGAAAACTGTGTCTTGAAGCCAATATTTGCCCCCCTGCAGAGTGTGAAACCCACAGATTTCAGCACAGATGCTGCAATCCCTGGGCTGTGAGAATGAAGAGCAATTTCACTTGAAATGGGAACAGGATTTCATCCCAAAATACAATGATCCCAGAGCAGCTTATCCCAGCTGAGGGGATAAGCTGCCATTAAGTGGTGAAATTCAAAGCAGGAGGGACATACCTTGGAAAAAATTAATCAGAAACAGTTTCAGGTTCTTCTCTGCCTGTTGTCAGTTTGCTGACTTTACACCTCCCACATTCCTACTTTATAGGGTCGGGGTTTTGCTTTGCAACATACACCCATGCAACAGCAGGGGCGGAATATAATAATAATAATAATAATAATAATAATAATAACAATCATAATAATAATAATTCCAAAATATACCCCATGTGCAGAGAGGGAGGCCAACACACACAGATTGATGCAGAGACCTCTGATGAAGGTTGTTTATTTTTTTCAAACCCAGAATCTCACTCATCCTTTGTAAGCCCTTATTCCCTGTCTGGGCTGGGATGGGGTGGGGCTGTGTCACATTTCAGAGTGCCCTGACCCAGAGGAGCCCTCAGAGGCTGCAAACAGAGCTCATCCCTGCCTCTTGGAAGCACTCAGCTGCTGTCAGCACTGCTCTGCTCTCCACCATCACCACTTTCCCAGCCTGGGGAAGGCAGGAAAATTGCAATCCCAATGTTAGCTATGCTTTGGGATGGGGACCACGCTTGTGTTCATTTTTTACAGCAGCTGGGGCAACAAAGTCTGGCTCTGCAATGAGCCCTCCCCAGAGCTACTCTGATCCTTGTGATGCCAGCAGATAAAATCTCCTCAGGGACACATTTTGGGGTGCACCTTGGCGGTGCCCCCATTGAACCTCAAGGCTGGCTCAAACACCAAACCCTGCTGGGATTTGAAGCGCTCACGTCATTTTCCCTTGCCTCATTCCAGACCTCCTCGTAAAACCTTCTGTCCTTTTTGCTCCTTTCCATAAATAGGAAAGAAGCAAATCCCCTCTGAGGAATAGCTGTGGATTCCAGGGTTTGCCCTCGACTCCCAGTGCCAGTGGTGGGGCAGGGAGGGAGCAGGACGAGGACAAACAGGGGCAGCAGTGGGGCTGCTCCAGCCCCTCTCTGCTCCATGGACAGGCTCCAGCTGGCTCCAGAGGCAGCTGGATCCATCCCATGGTGGGAAGGGTAACGATCCAGGCTGGCATTTGTGAGACCAGAGCAGCAGCAGTGCTGCAGACATTACTCACGTCCCGAGATATGCGGGGCCAAGGCCAAGATTCCTCGTGGATCTCCGGCTCCGTGGGGCTCCTGGGGCCCTTTCCAGGTCTCTGTGGCTTTGCCAGTAACTCCTCGGCTTCTGGGCTCCCAGCTCAGGCCAGCAAGTGCCTCTTTGCATGGTGGCCCCAAAGCTCTGAGCTGGAAGGAACTCGTTTACAAAGCCCTCTGTCAGAAATGTGTCAGAGAAACCAGGAGTTATTCCCTGCATCCCTTCTGCACGGGCTGTGGGAACACAAACCACTGCAGAATGAGAGGAAGGAGGAATGTACAGAATGAGAGGAAGGTGAAACAGGCTGAAATGCCCCTGGGTGACTGACTGGTGGGCACAGCTTCAGCCTTTCAATTCAGAATTGCCATTCCCTTCTGCAGGCAAGCCTGGGGGAGATGAAACAGGAAAGTCTTAAAAAAATGATTGCTTAGCAAAAGATTTTGAGAATATGGAAACTATAAGTGAAATTGAAATGAAAGCAGGCTTTAAGATACCAAGCCTTAGTTACTAAGCAACTAAGTATATATACTATATACTATATATATATACTATATATATATATATATATATACACACTATATATATATATATATATACTATATATATACTATATACTATATATATATATATACTATATACTGTATATATACTATATACAATAGTATAACCAGCTAAAAGTAATCCCCTTTTGATTAAACAATACTCTCTGCTTACAGACAAGTCCAAGACTCAGAACAGACCCTACTAACTCAGCAAAAAAAAGCCCGAAGAATAGTTTTTAAAGTTTAAAATATAACACAATATAGTAATGTAATAATTCTTATAAGCTATATGTAAATGCTATAAGATTTGTATCTTATACTAAATTAGTAAAAATTAGAATATTCAATGCAAAAGAAAATTTATTTTATATTTTATTTTTATATATTTTATATATATATGTATTTTTTATATTTTTTTGTTTTATTTTATATTTATATTGTATATATTTAGATATTTGTTTTATATTTTTTATTTATTTTTTGTATTAAAACAAAAACTTCTCTCTCTTACTGCTCTCTTACTCTTTCAGCTCTCTCTTTCAGGCTGGCTTGGAGCTGCAGCTGGCAGCTCCAAACAGGGCCCCACACCCACACTCTTTACAATAAACCACAAGTTCCAAAACCTAACCTCAAAAATCTCTCATCTCCATCCATCCCAACCATCCTACCCACCATCACTCCTACACCTGTAGAATTTTTATTTTCTTCCTCTGAAAATTTGCAGACTGTTGAAATGCACTGACTCGAGATTGCAGTATACCTGTCAAAAATATATTTATGAAGAATCAGCTTTTCCACTATTGTAAATGCAGGTGACCCCGGTGGGAAGAAATGCTGATGTGTGACTCCAGCTCAGCAGGCTGAATGATTTCTTTATTATAACTGTGCTAGAATACATTAATATACTATTTAAAGGAGATACTAAAACTACAAACCTACTTTTCTAACTACCATGTCTAACTCACAACTTGTGACCCTCTCTGAGAGTGCAGCCACAGGTGGGTTGGATTGGATTGGGTTGGATTGGATTGGTTGGGTTGGATTGGATTGGATTGGATTGGATTGGATTGGATTGGATTGGGTTGGGTTGGATTGGATTGGATTGGACTGGATTGGACTGGATTGGGTTGGATTGGACTGGATTGGATTGGATTGGATTGGATTGGATTGGTTGGGTTGGATTGGATTGGATTGGATTGGTTGGGTTGGATTGGATTGGATTGGATTCGATTGGGTTGGATTGGGTTGGGTTGGGTTGGATTGGATTGGACTGGATTGGGTTGGATTGGATTGGGTTGGACTGGATTGGACTGGACTGGATTGGACTGGATTGGATTGGATTGGATTGGATTGGATTGGACTGGATTGGACTGGATTGGACTGGATTGGGTTGGATTGAATTAGTTGGGTTGGATTGGATTGGGTTGGATTGGACTGGATTGGATTGGACTGGATTGGACTGGATTGGATTGGATTGGATTGGATTGGATTGGATTGGATTGGATTGGATTGGGTTGGACTGGATTGGCCATCAGGCTCAAACAATCCTCACCAGAATCCAACCAAGCAATCACCCCAGGTAAACAATTCTCCAAACACATTCCACATGGGAAAAACAAGGAGCAGAAATATAATTTTTTTTTTCTTTCTTCTCTCTGTGCTCCTTTGTGAAAAAATTCCTGAGAGAGAGAAGAATGTGCCTGCCACATTCCGCCTAAAGTATCTATTTTTAGGTGGTCACTTCATAAATAGTGCTGCTTCACAATAACTGCTCCCCTCTGGGGGGAACAGCCATGAGCTATTCCTGCACTGAACATGTTTTTCCACGTTTCCAGGAGCTGCTCTGTTGAATGAGTCGCTGCTCCAGTAGATGCATTGTGCCTAATGCGTTTGCTTATGCATTCCTGAGACTTTGCATTGGTCCCAGCAAGGAAGTTCCTGGCTGTGACTCTCGCTAACGGGCTGATGGTGCAATTATTCACGTGAAGGGAGTCGCTTTATTCTCAGTTATTATCACTTCTGATCTCTCAGCAAACAATTACTTGCAAAGAAAGCAGGATCAGGCCGTGTTACACACAATTATAAATCTAAATTGGCGTGGAGGGGGGAGAGCAGCACGTTTTCTTCCTCAGAGAGAGAGGAAAAGTGTAGGAGCTGGGCTGCTGTGCCAGGTCATGTGTGACCTGTGTATAAGTTATGGAATTTCTGACCTAAATTCCAGTGTTTTCTCCTGGATATAATACTGCCTTCCTATAGCATAGACTGCTGGTTAATTGTCTTCATTCTCCCTTAATTTAAGATACCTTCTATTCATTCAAATAATGTTTAAATCTGTTTTCCTTGATACTTTGAGTGAGGTGTTGCTCTGTAGTAATTCACAGTTACTGTATAATAAGCTGACTGTTGAGGGGTCTAAATCTGCCAGTTTAGGTGTGAAAAACTTCCTCTGTGGGAATTCCAGACTAAAGCTTCAAAGAAAACCTCTCTTTGAGGCAGCTCAGCTAAAAATCCTAAGAAATTAGTTGGGAAGAACCTACTCCAGCCCAGCTTTGCAGCTTGATTTTTCAACATTGACTATGGAGAATGAAGGGGAAGGAATTGTTGTGAAGATGTTTGAGAGAGGGAGGGAGTTTATTTGAAATTTCTAGAAGCAGGACTACCCAGTGATCCAGTGTTGCCCTGATTTTTAAAAGTGTTAAGCTTTCTTTTATAGTTCTTTTGAAAGTTTTAAAGTTCTCATAAAACTTCTTTAGCCTTCTAATAATGTTTACATATTTAAGAGTCAGACTTGCCACACAATTTCATGTATAAATAGAATAGTTTACATATTTCTCTGTAGGTAGAGAGAAATGACTGATTGATCTTTAAACCAGTGTAGTCAGAGAGGTGGTAATTCCATCCTCCAATCCACAGTCACCTTTAGAATTCTATAAATACCAGATGTTTGAATAAAACTGCCTCTTTTTCTCTTTTGAACTTAGCAAACTTCTGTGTAGTCATTTCGTGTCCCATAGTGACAATCCAGCAGGTAATTGTCCAGTCAATAGCTCTGCAGAGGGTGCTGATTGTTACTCACCCTTATGTCCAAATTAAAAGTTGCTTTGATTGGCAAAGGCTGCCTGGGATTCGTGGCTGGCAACAAGATCCCAAAGGAAAGAGCCTGAGGAATGGGGAGCTGGATGGGACTGGATAGCACTTCTCCAAAGGGGAAATGGGATTTCATCCCTTGAGACAAAGTCAGGCCTCCCATCTGAGGAGCAGGGATCCAGGGATGAAGAGACACCACTCACACTTCCACAGCTCCGTTTCAGGGCAGAGTCTGGAAAAGCTCAGCTGTAAATGCCATAACTTCTCAGTCACAGTCCGAAACAGCTGCTTCAGTCTGCGCAGCAAAGTAAATCTGCCCTGCTGCAAACAGCGTGTCCAGGGCTCCTCTGGCAGAAGTGTTGAGTTAATTGAGACAAAGTTGGTAATAACTGCCAGCTCTGCAGACACAGAGCCCCAGATGAAAGAGGTCGTACCCTATTTGTCTTCATTACCTTGTCATGAGAAGGATTTTCCCTCCACACAGCCTCAGCAAAATATGGATGTGGGGCTCAGTGCCCCAAAAGCCTCCAGCAGAGTCATTGCTCTGATGCTGGGTTTTGGCATTTTGGAATCCCTCTAACAAGGACCCTTCCCGTGCCTACAGCTGCTCATGGGAGCTGGGGGGGGTCACTCAGCCATCAGCTAAGTCAGCCCTGTCACTTTGTCCCTGGAGGATTTGATGGAATGAGAAAGGCTTTGAATCCTCTGCTCCAGCTACTGAATCCCCAGCACATGGCCTTCAGTCTGCATCGCTCCTTTGAATAAAGTCTGAAGGGAAAAAATATCCAGAGGAAGAGCCTTTCACCCTGGGTGGAAGAGATGAAGTTCAGAGCACCCAAAGGTGTGGGTGGACAATAAAGGAGCTGGTCTTTAACCACACAAGGAGCTATGATTAAATTAATCCAACATTCTCCTTTTTGCAGCTCTTTGGGGGAATGAGATCAAGAAAATCACAAAGGAATGCCACAGTCTGCCAATAAAGTAATTAAAGAACCAAGCCTCATCTGAGGTTTCTCTTGCCAAAGAGCTTGCTGGATGTAAGTTGGAGAAAAACCTCAAATTCAGGACTTTAAAGAGAAGACAGAGAGATATTGTGAAAAAGTATTTGAATACCCAGCTATACACTTCCTCCCCTTAACACCCTCAGAATACAGAAAACATGGATGATGAAATAATGCACTTACTTCAGGAAGACAAGGCAGAAAAAAAGTGATTTCTTAGGGCTGGTTGCACTCAAGAACAGGTTGATGACTTTAAAAGAGAGGTGGAGTTGAAGGGGACCTGGAACTCATGCCAAATCAACTGCAAATGTTTATCCCATCCTATGGAGACGTGCTAAAAACTAGCCCATGGGACCAGTGCTCTACTTTTAGGTTGTTCTTCTACTCTTAATAATTAAATACAAGTCACAGAGGCCTGAGGTTGCCAGGATCCAGGCTGGACAAAATATACAACTGCTGGTTCTGTAGAAATAATTTACATTGGAACATGTCCAGCATTGCTGGGCACTGCAAAACTCAGATAAATGAACCCTGAAGAAGCAAAAAAAAAAAAAAAAAAAAAAAAAAATTGCCAAGTGGTGCAAAACATGAGTGTAAATCTGAACTCAAACTCTGGCAAGCCCTGGAGCTGCCCTGCAGGTATTAAGTAGCCAGTATTAGGAAGAGCTATAACACAGCAAGCAGAGAGATTTGATAATTAGCTTGGGATTAGATTTTGGGAATAAATTCTTCCCTGGGAGGGTGGGAAGGCCCTGACACAGGGTGCCCAGAGAAGCTGTGGTTGCCCCTGGACCCCTGGAAGTGCCCAAGGTCAGGTTGGACAGGGCTTAGAGAAACCTGGGGTGGGGCTGAATGGGTTTTAAGGTATTTTTCAACCCAAACCAGTCTTGGATTCTATGATACTCCTCAATTACTTTCTGAGGGACAGGCTGGAGAGGCATAAACACATAAGAAACATGCAGGAGATTTGAGTTTATGGAGATGTAAACAAACATAACTACATAGAAATATAAAAATATTTATCTTCATATAACACAAACATAACACTATATAGCATAGTTATACAGTAAATCAAGTTTAAGAGGAACATCGAACCCAAGCTGAAATAAACATTTTCCAGCATATAAAATCCACAAGGGGAGCAGCAAAGGCAGCTGTGCCCTGCCTAGCTGGGCGTGCTCCCATGAGGGGCAGAGG
The DNA here is from genome assembly GCF_026979565.1 of Vidua chalybeata. Lineage (NCBI taxonomy): Eukaryota > Metazoa > Chordata > Aves > Passeriformes > Viduidae > Vidua > Vidua chalybeata. The sequence goes on from NC_071540.1 coordinate 18,070,026, forward strand.
TTTGATTGCCCTCTGCAGTCCCATTCAATTTCTCTCGGGGTTCTGTTGGTCTGGGTGACCCCAAGAGATCGTAAAGAGTCTTTGCTTCCCTAGCCCGACACAGCCAAAGAAGGAGACTGGAATGCTTCTGATTGTGCTTTCAAGGTTGTTTATTTCTTCTTACCTACAACATTCTCTGTCTGACCTGCCGAGCTCTGCCTAGCAAGCCCACCATAGCATTTGCCACGCCTTCCCAGGGGGTGTTCACCTTTTATATCAAAAGTTAAGCATAGTCTGTTTACAAATTTTTACCAATACCTGTCACCTGTGTTAGACTGTGAATCTCTACCTTGAACCAATAGAAAAGTGTCACCATCACAGCAAGACATGGAGGACAAGATGAAGAAGGCAAGGCACGCCCAAATCCCTCCATCTTGTACCCCCTTGAACCCTATTCTAAAAATCCCAAAATTCTACTTTTCCACCCTGTGTTAATTCAAATACCACACTACTCAAACCCTTGGGGCTCGTAATTCCTCATACAACGTTGGCAGCTTTTTCCACAGGCTAAAATTGAAGCCACAGGTGTTTTTGACTTCGTGCCAAGGTCTCCGAGACCCCAGCCAGGGTCTTGAGACAGCCAGAGGGATGTCCTGGACTCCGACAATTCAGCTCTGAGTAAGGGCAGAAGCAGGTCAGAAATACAGCCTGGTTTGAGTGCTGCTCTTCATCTCTGCCGGGTGCTAACAGCCTGTTCAGGGATCTCTTGCTTTGTGCTCTGCTAACAATGTCCAGATTGTTTTGCTGCTCGAGCAGGGGCTCCAAATGCTGCAGAAATCAAACCATGGCTTTGTAACAGAGACATCCCCATGCCCCGTGCCCTCGTTGTCTCACATGTGCTCATCCTGCTCTGCTCTGTCCTGCCCAGGTGACTTAGAGAGCAGAACGTGGCAGGGAGTGCCAAGCACTGGGAGAGGCTGCAGGTTCCCTTTCATGTCAGGATTGGGAAAAGCTGTAATAGGCAGCCTTTGTGGCAAAATGCAAGTTACTGCCACCTAAAAAGTGGCTCATTGAAGTGATGTCACCAAAATGGTCCCAAAATGCACAACTGATCATGGGGTCTAACACTTTTATAAGTTCTGGTCCAGTTGCACCTTGCAGTTCATTGTCCCATTCCAGCTTTAGCCCATGCACTCCCATCCTGCTTGTTTTTCTCTCTCCAGCCCACGCTGTTTGTGCTCCTGGGCCTGAGATTTGGATCATTTGTCCTTGGTGCCCAGCTGGAGCAGGAATTGTTTTGTCTCCCTGCTCTGTGCAGAGAGCTCACCATCCCCTGATGTGAAGCTCAGACCCACACACCAAAGCAGCACAGAGTGTGAAAAATAGAAAATCTAAAACCTGAGGCATCAGAAGGACAGCAGCCCTCCCAATAAAGACACACTGTTCAGATGGAAAGTTCTGTGCTGAGATAAAAGGTGGAAACTCTCCATGTGTCTGTCCCAGCCTGCTGAACAATTCAGAAGGAATTCAGCTGGATACTGAATGTGCTGCTCAGGACCTCACACAGAGACACCAGGGGAGGAATCCCCTTCCATTATACTTCTTCCAGCACCTTCAAAAAATTAAGCTATGTCTGACTGCTGAAAGAAGCCCCTTGCTGAGCTGAGGAGTGAAATTGGCCAGTATAGAAGATTTATTATCTTAATTAGGGCTACATACATTAAATAAACATTAATTACCTGAGTTTTCTTGTGTTTTCTGCCAATCTGATGCTTGCAAAATCTGTCTGTTTGCCCAGAGGCAGGTGTGGATGTCAGCAGGCAGTTTTGGGAATTTTCTTACAGGATGTTTTTGCTTTACAATGCCAGCTTGGCATCTCTTGATTTCTGATTTTGAAACGGGATCTCATTATATCTAATGCCCAAGCCAAGAGAGGATTCAAAACAATGCAAGGATGGAAGCCAGAGCCTGAGCTCTGTCTGGGCACCAGGAGCCAGTGGTGAATGAGATCCAGCCCACTTAGCAGAGATTTGGGGTAGGAGAGAGCCTGGGTGTCCCCTTCAGGCTGGGTGGTGATGGAGCCACGTGCACTGACTTCCAGACACTGCTGAGGGAAAGGGAACTCCCCCAGCTACAGCCCAGCCTGCAACAGCTCCAAATATTGCTGTCTATCTTCAGCCAGCTTTAGATAAGGCTTTTATCAGAGGTCAAAGGCAAGTGGGATTTTCTATGGCTTGTTCAGCCCTGCACTTTGGATAAGAAAAGACAAGAAAAACCCTTTGCATTCTCACAGCAAACTCCCTCAGAGCAACGGCGTGATCCAGCAAATGCAGCTCGGGCTCCAAAATCCTCAGAACCTTGTAAGGAATTCTGCAGCAACATCACTGACAGCAAGTCTTACAACCCCTGAGGAGCTGCAGGGATGCTCCCTGCCTGGCCAGATCCCTGCTCAGCCCCTGGCTCCTGCACAGAGCTGGGGCTGAGGGGGCAGCAGCAACTGTTCTGGTGACATCCCCAGGGCTGACATGAGCAGCTGGAGCTATTTCAGAGCTCTAGAGGTATTTGCCCAGGCCTGGGATATCATTTCATGTCCTTTCCAAAGCGCTCCTGGCCCCAGAGGAGCTGCAGCAGTGAGGGAGTTCACTGGTAATAGGATGTGGGACGTGGAGGTTAAAGGTTCCATAAAGGAAATCCTACACAAGCACGATGCTGATACACATCTGGCCTTTCCTCTGCCTCATGCAGGTGTCTCTGACAGGCCCCTGAGCTATGAATTTGCTATTTCTGGATGTAGGCAGGATATTTGTTATGGGAAATCATCTGTGTCTGGGGCTACAGGCGGGCAGAGCTTCAGCTGGGAGAGGTGCAGTCCCAAAATCAAACTGCTTGGCCCTGGCCAAGTCTCTGTGGGTCAGAGCAGGGCATCAGCCACGAGACAAGCCCTGTTTCAGTGTCCTGTGTGAAATCTGGGATTTGCACATGCCTTTTAGGAGGTTTTCTTGGTGTCTGTGTGGTCCCTGGCTCTGACTCTGCCATGCTCCAATCAAGGTGTCCTGTGCCCCACAGTTTCTGGGAACCCCCAGAGCACAGCTCAGCTCTTTTAGGGCTGGGGGGCCCTGAATGCAACTCCGTTACCCACAGGAATTCAGCCTGGCTGAAGGCAGAGCATGGTGAAGGCTGAGGATTTGCTGTGAAATCCATGTGGATCTGTGGGACATGAATTTGTAGAAAATTCTCAAAGCCTGGCAGAAGGTTCTGTATGCCTCTGCAAACCTTGATATAAGAAATGCTCCCATCTCTGGGTCAGAAAAGAGCTTAGACCAACGTGGATCCACAGCCAAATTCCCTTGTCTTTAATTTTCGGGTGAATCTGCCCACCAGGGAGATTTCTCTGAGGTTTCCAGTCTGGCACTCGTCTCCTCTCAGCAGTCTCCGTGTGAGAGCTCCACTGCACATCCTCCCCTCCCAAAACATGTACCAATTCCCACTGGCCTGAGAGGGAGAGCTGTCCTCTCCTGGGGGACACCAGCAGCTCACAGAAGCCTTTTTGGAGACAAAAGGCTCTGGGACAGCCGTGCCCTGGAGGGAGCTGGCACAGGGGAGGGAGCAGCGGGGGCAGTCCCACCAGAGGAATTGTTTGGGATTGTCCCCAGGGCACAGGGCTGTGCCCCAAAGAGGAACCTCTCCCCCACACCGAGAGCCACTCTGCCTCCTAATTAATGGGATCGTGCGTTTGGAGGCTTCCTGGGAATTTTGTCAGTGGGATGCAGCACTCGGCGAGTGCTTGCTTCCCTAATAACATTCATCTGCTTCCTTTAGACCTCATATCCAGCCAAGCTGGCTAAAAGTAGAGGCTTTATATTCTTTTTTACAGGCCTTCCCAAATGGTCAGGGGCCACTTAACACTGACCTCTGCCAGGCTTTGCGTGGGCTTGGGGCCAGATGCTTAAAGGGAATCACCTGTCTGTGTTCTGAATTGCTTTTGATCTTTTATTTCACTCTATAAATTCCCAGAGGAGCTCGCTGGTAGCAAACATCTGGCACAGCTTGTCCTGCTCAGGGAAGGAATGAACCCAGTATTGAAACCCCAGGTTTGGTGTCTTCCTGTGGAGCTGGCCATAAAAAAGCCCGTGGGTGAGGGGGTGAATCATCTGCATCCAGGCTCACCCCTCCAGAGGTGCTGTAGGTTCCTCTTTTTGCTGATTTTTGTATTCACCCCTCAGGATTGGCACACCTAAGGGACTCCTTTTCCTGCTAATCCACGCAGGGAGCAACCCCAACTGCTGGATTAGGCGAGGAAAAAAGAAGTAACAATTATAATGTTGCTGCTTTAGGACACCTTACACCCAGCAGAGGTTGGAGGGGTGGCCACACAGGGACAACTGATGCTGTCCTCCACTGCTGGGGAGCCCAGCACCCCTGGGGCTCTCCCTGCTTTTCATGGGGCAGCTTCAGCTGAGGGAAGCTGAACCAGGGCTGTGGTTTCTTTGTGTTCATATTCACAATTTCACATATTCATATTCACAACAAAACCCGCTCTGGATTCACTTTGGTTTTTTTTCTGATTTCCTAAGAGTGAATGGAAGTGGGGCAGAGTCTCCCTTCTTGGGGCAGCCTGAGTAGCAGGGAGGAGCCTTGGATTTTTTTTTAGGGGGGACACAAAGCAGCTGTAGCCTTCCCACTGGATTAGGTAACATAAAATGTCTTTAATAACCCTCAGAAAACCACTGCCCTTTGCTGCTGGCAGCAGAACCTGTGCAGAGCTGGCAAGGGAACAGCCCCTGGAAAAGGAATTGCAGCAACCCCTGGCATGAAGGTGCTGGGATTATATCCAGCTAAAATGAGTCACCTCGTGCTGCTGCGGTGGTGTGCTCTGAGGAAACTCTCTCTTTGATATAATCTCTCTCTAAAAGTCAGATCTTTCCTCTGGGAAAAGGCAAGCCTTGACTTAGGCTGACCTACCTTGTTTTTGGCTAGAAAAAGATATTTTCCCTTGGCTGCCCCATGACTTTCACTCACAACCTCCCTGAGAACATTTTTAAAAACCATTATTTAAAGGCATCCCAATCATGAACCAGCATGAATGCTGGTTCCAAAAAATGGTTTTATTGCCCTAAGCTGATAAAATGCCCATCCTTTCATTCAGATACCTCTTCCTGCCTGTAACAAATGATGCTGAGGGTTTCACAGGCTCAAGTCTCACCCACGTCCTTCCACTATCATCTGACAGCAGTTTATGCAGAATTTGCCTTATTGACACCATTTGGGATGGAAATTCACAGAGATTCGTGCACTTCCACAGATTCAAGGGAGTTCGATCTACAACCTTAAAAAGAGCTTAGATTGATGCAAAAATAAAGTACACAGACATTAAGTAGAAAAATCATAAACTTATGTTTCTATAGTTGTAAATAAAAATATACCTTAAGTAAGGTAAGAAATTATACTGAGTAAATTAGTAAAGTCTATATTATAGTAATATATATAATATATATTATATATAGAAAAATATAGAAAATATAATATAATATAAATAATATAATATAATATAATATAATATAATATAATATAATATAATATAATATAATATAATATAATTAATATAATATAATTAATATAATTAATATAATATAAATGTTAAGAGTTTAAAACTTATAATAAAAACATGTGTATACATACAACAACAGCCTATTAAGCAAAAGACAGTAGAAGTAAGTAAAAGCAATAAGTTAGAAAAACAAAATAACTATCCATTTAATTTAAAAGTTATACTTTTTAACTTAATGGATAGTTATTAAAAACTTATAACTGCTTTGTACTATAACTTATAGTTATTAAAAATCTTCTAGTTATTAACTATAGTTAGTAACTTATAGTTAAACTTATAGTTATTAACTTATAGTCATTAAAATCTTATTTAATTAAGAAGTTATACTTCTTAAAACTTATTAAGTTATAGTTATAAGTTACTAAAGTTATAGTTATAAGTTACAAAAAACTTATAGTTATTAAAATCTTATAGTTACTAACTATAGTTTATAACTTATAGTTAAACTTATAGTTATTAACTTATAGTTATTAAAAACTTATCGTTATTAATGTATAGTTAAACTTATTAACTTATAGTTATTAAGATCTTATTTAATTAAGAAGTTATATTTTTAAATGGATAGTTATTAAAAACTTATAACTACTGGATAGTTATTAAAAACCAATATATAACTAATGGATAGTTACTAAAAACTTACAGTTTTTAATAACTAATATATAACTAATGGATAGTTATTAAAAACTTATAACTGCTTTGTACTATAACCAGCTGCCCACTCCTCTAAAATCTCACAGCCTCTAAGACTAATGTTTATGGAAGCAATAAATCATTCTTGACCCAACAATAGTCCCATCCCTTTATTGCAAACCACAACAATCAGCAGTTGTTGAGGGTGACTCTGTGCCCAGGGGTGATGTGTGGAGCAATCTCACCCAGCATCCTTGAAGGCAGCGGGGATTTGGTGTGAGGAACTGCACCACAAATCTCGAAGCAGAGAAATCATGACTTAGTGATGTCAAGATACAAATGATTTGAAGTGCTGGCCTGCTGAATGCCCGAGATTTCGCATCAACTTCAGCCAAATCCAGCCAAGGTATTGCAATAATTCAATTATTTCTTATACCAGCACCACTTATTGCCCTGTGCACCCACTCCCTGTGGAAGTACCAGCACCAGAGGGAATTGCTCCACTTGGAGGGAATTGCTCCACTTGGACTAAACCACTTTAGCCCTCCTGCTGTTTGTGCATAAGATGTATTTGAAGAGAAAATGGATGGCAGAGAAATGGAAGAGAAATGGAAAATGACAGCTGTTTTTTTCTTTCTTGTGACACTTGCTTTTAAATCACCATCCATCATCAAATACCTGGCATTTGAATTACACAACTCAGACACGTGCTAACCAGTCAATTTGGAATTTCTGATTATTGCCAGTGGTTGTGTTTGTAAGGATTTGTGCCTGATGCCTAGAATTTCTGCACAAGCTGCTCAGAATGCTTTACACTAATAGTGGAGACATAAACCTGGCAGTGTGAAACAAGAAATTATTCAGAAAGTCAAGACTGTTCCTCCTCTTTTTTGTCTAAATGGGCCATTAAAAACTGAACTTGGCTAGGCAGGAACTGCTCTGTAGTGGATGAAAAATGCCTCCATAAGTGAGTGGACTGAGGTCTCTCATGTTTTAGGCTCCAAATGGGGGGAAAATGTGGCTATGAATGGGATAAATGATGTCCTGGAGTTGTCCTGTGACAACACAGCCCAGCCAGGGACTGCCAAGAAGATGGATATCCAGCAAAGGGGAGAAAAATATTCTTTCCAGTATTGCCAGGGAAGTTTTTCTTAATCTTGAAAAAAAAAGATAAAATCCCTTGCCTAGCTTCCAACAGAGACTGGAGATAGAAGCATGTGAGAAATGGAGATGGATGGCAGGAAGAATTCAGGAAAGAGTTGTGTGCAGGATGAGTTACAGTTCCATAAGTATTATAACATCAACTTTCATTTTGATGTGAAGACTGTGACCAAATGTTGAATTTTTGTCCTGCAGAATTCTCATTTCTTCAGTGCACAATCCATGGACTGCGAGGCACAGACCCTGTTTTTTTCCCAGATAAATGTCAAAGCTGTGTATCTGCAAAAATAAAGGCCAATAACTGGTGTCTGAAGTAGCTATTAATCTTTGGAATTAGTCGCTCCAAGTCCAGATTGCAAGTATATGAAACAACAAAAAATGGAATTAAATTAGGGAGATTTATCGTGAGCAGTTGTTTCACAGTGGTTTGGGTTTCAGAGCGAGCACAGAGCAGTGAAAGATCAGCACAAAGACATAAATAAAAGTAGGAATACTCCAAGGAAGAATCTTGTTTACTCTGTGCAAGCAGCCATGGCATTTGTCACCTCGGAGCACAGGAGCCAGGGCACAGGTGGGAGCTCCTGGATGTGCCTGAGAGGTGCTGGATCAAGGTGCAGGCATTAATATTGGAACAGTGTTTGTGAAAGGAATTGGAGAATCCTGTGGTGTCAGACAAAGCCCTGTGAGCAGTCAAAAATCAAGTCAGAGGTGGAAGAGGTGGCAGTGTTATGGCAGTGATTCATTCCTCTCTGGATGTGCTGAAGCTGAGTGAACCTTTCAGTAATTGCAGCACAGATTTCAGATGGTTTTGGATGAGATCTGGGTGGAGGTGACAGTGACCTGCATGTGCTGAGCTCTGCCAGCATCCCAAGGTGACACTTCTGTCCTCAGGGTGTCACATTTCCATGGGCTGGCCTGTGAGCTGTCCACAGTTACCACTGGATGAAGAGAGAAGCCTGAGGAAAATGGCCTGTTTGGAGGAAAACTGGGATAAATTCTGTTTTAAATGTGTGACTGCAGCCCTGGGGGAGAGGAGAGCTGGTGAAAGGGGCAGAGCAGGTGACAAGGAGCTGGAGCTGTGCTCCCTGCAGGGACAGCCTTCTCAGCAGCCAGCTGCAGGGTGAAGCCTCTGTGGCACAGAATGCTCTCCAACCCAAATGCTCACTCCCTGTCCCCTTCTGTGCCTGAAAGAGCTGTACCATGGGGCCACCTCAAACCCTGTCAGCCCCCAAAACCCAGCTTGCACCTATGGGGATGACTCTATGGATCAAGCAGGGTTTACAGAAACACAGCAATGCAGGCTCATTGCATCTGCACAGGGATTCCCTCTCAGGCTCCTGCCAGCAGAGCTCCTTTGGGAATCCCAGACCATGCAGAGACACAGCACTTGTGCTGTCCCACTGGGATCCCCCACCCTGTACCTCCACAGCTGTGAGGGAGGTGACCCTCTCCAGTTTAACTCTTCATTCCCTTTCTCCCCATAAGAGCAATCCCTGGTTTTACTTCCCAGCAAAATTCCCTGGCATGAACTGAGCAGATTTTTTTACAAAGAACCTTTTTATAGCAGTAGAGATATAGAGAGAACTGCCTGAAGCACAGTTACTGCTAGAAAAACTTTAGGAACCTCAACTCTAATATATAAATATATTCCCTTAAATACTGAGCTTTTTAAGGCACACCTTGCTCTTCTTTCAGGTTCCCATCATCATATTCTGGCAAGCTTCAAGATGAAATCCTTTGGCTTCCACCAGCATGCAGCTATTGACACTTGGGCATGGATCAAAGTGAATTTCCACAGCTTTCAGGTATAAGGAATAATTGGAAGAATTTTTTTGTGTGTGTGTGTGTGTATCCACAGGGTACAATTCCTGCACTGCTCTGCAGACCCATTTTAGAGTGGATATAAAAGAAATGAAGGCATCTAGCAAGGCTCCTCTCTGCTCAGCAGGGCTGCAGCCAGGGTAAAGTGAAGGCAATCAGGGCTTAGTGTTTGTATCTTGACAACTTTTGTGGTTCTGTTTCTTCCTTCATTCAGGTGGAGGCTGGACAAGCTGCTGGAGGAGAAACTCCGAGGAATTATAAAACAAACAGCCCCCCCATTTGGCTCAGCGAGCCCTGAGCAGCCCTCCTGATGTCTCCACAGTTAGATACATGCAGAAATACATATTTATACACAAGAATGTAACAGCTGCCTCGTTCTTACAGCTCTCGTCAGCACCTGCCCCTGTCTCCATCGCAGGCAGGATGCTGGGCAGCTTTCAGCCTGACTCCACGAGCCCATTCCCATCCTCCAGGCCCTGGATGTCCATGGAGATGTCCAAAACCCCACATCCACTCCTTCCGTCCCTCCCATTGTCAGGCACAGCCTGACTCATGTCCCCTTCCTTGCTTTCTCTGTGTGCTCATGTCATTTCCAAACCACCTTCCTTCCCTATTCCACACCCCAATTTATTTTTTCCTAGCGGTCTTTCCCCTCCTTCAAAATCGTTTTCAGAAAACCAACGTCACCTTGGTTTAATGAAAGCCCCTGGATGTTTATCATGTCATTAAATCGTTTCCTTCACGTGGGCTCCAGATGAAGTTATCACTCTGTCAAGACGTGATGCCAACCCACAGTAGGAAGCACACAAAGGGAGAGCCCGGGCTCTTGGGAAGTTTGGGTGAACTGCTTGCAGAAATCCGCCGAGCCCACCCCTCCGAGACCTTTATTTCCCCCTGCGGCAGCTGTCATCTGATCCCACGCTTCGGCTCTGAATGGGGCTCTCGGAGGATGCCAGATGTTGGGAACAAAGGTCTAAAAATAATCTTTCCAAGTAATCTTCCCGTCCATCACTCGAGGGGAGCGTGAGCTTTGTGCGAACATGCGAGCCGAGAACCTGATCTAACTGAAAGAAGTTCAACAGCAGCTCCCGGCTTCTGCCTCTGGGCTCTTTTTTTTTTTTTTTTTTTTTTTCGTTCCTTTCTTTTTTTTTTTTTTTTCCCCTTCCCTTTTCCCTTCCCAGAAGCCGCGCAGGGAAAAGCGGCTCAGAGCGCTCAGCCCTCGCTCTCTCTCCCTCCCTCCCCGCCTCCCTCCTTCCCTGCCAAGCCTCGGAGCCGCCCGGATCCCGAGAGCTCCCGGGCTCCTTCTTCCACCTCTCCCTGCAAAAAAAATGGGCTCCAGGCTGCTGCCAGAGATGCGTTTGTGTAAAAAGATCTTCGCTGCAGCCCTGTGCGTCCTGGTTGTGCTGCCGGAGCCGGGCTGTGCCAGGACTCTGTGGAAACGCGCTCTGCTGAAAATGACGGAGAAATACGATGTGAGTAAGGGTGGGGGGGGTTGGGGGATGCTCGCAGCGAAAAGGGGAGTTCTCCTTACGTGTTTTGGGATAAGGAGTGTCTGGACCGGCGGGCTGGCTCTGTATCACAGCGATTCGCGAAGTTTTCCCAGGCTGCGCGAAACTTTTGCCACCTAGCTGCTGCAGGGGGGAAGCTTGGGAAGCGCGCTCGGAGCAGGGAGAGAGCTTTGGGATGGCGCTGGCACCGCTTGCCCTGGAAACTCCCCAGGGCAGCCAGGGAAAAGGGACGGGGGAGAAGGGGGGTGCAAACCCTGCGGCTCCGGGGAGACGTTTAGTGGCAGGGAGATAATGGGATTTATTGCTTGGAGCGGGGAGGGTTCCCTGCGCAGCTCCTGTGCTGCATTTTGGGGTAACTTTGGGTAAATGTGTGCTGGGGGGAGGGATGGTGGCATTGCCCACGGTTCTGTAAATCCCCGGAGCACAGAGAGAGCTCAGCCGCACGCTGCCAGACCGGCGTGCCCATCACCCTAAAGGGTGGCAATCCCAGAAATCCATCCCCGTGGCTGTGCCTGGCACATCCCCTGCGAGCAGAGCTGCTGCCCACGCCCTGGCACACCCTGGGCGCCACCATCTGTGCCTGCTCCTGACAGCCTGCAGCTCCACGGGGCACTGAGCACAGCCACCGCCTCCAAACCCACTTTGCAGGAGGGCTGGGACTGGAACTGGGACAGCAGCGAGTGGAGGGGATGGTGCTGGGTCTTGCCCTGGTGTGTCTGGGCCAAACCATTGTCAGAGATGGCCATGGAGGAAATGGGAATTGAAAAAAAAAGGAAAATAAGTTAATAGCTTGAGTTTTGGGACCTGCTGTTAAAAAAAAAAAAAAAGTTATACATTTGAAATTTTTACTTGAGCCTTTCAAGTTCCCTTAGAAACCAGCACTCAAGGTTTCTGCCCCTTGAATGGCTTGGGTGTAAGCCCCAAACTGTTTATTTTCTTATGCTCCGGTCTGATTGCATCTTCCAACCACTGCATGTGTGTAAACAGCACCTTGGTGTCACAGGCAGATCCCTCCATCTGTTTTCTGCAGCTTTTAATTCAAAAAGGATGTTTTTATGCCCATGACTTTTAGAGTGATGTTTATGCATGGCAACATTTGGTTTGTGCAATTGCTGACTCAGAATTGTGACACACATCCTCTGCCCCCGATGAGCAAACTGAAATTCTGTCTTGTCTCCTTGAAATTGTGTAGAAAACATTGTGCTGAGATTTGAAAGGCATCTCAGGATTTTTTAAGAAATCTTCTCCATTATAGCCTCTCTTGGGATAAGGTGTCCTCTGGTTTGCACTTTAATTGGAAAATGGTGATGTAAAGAGCTGCATTTCCTGCAAAATCACTCACTGGCAAGTGCATTTGTGCACTGTCAAGTGCAGATGTTCTTCTGCCATATTTCAATGCGAAGCTCAAATTTAATAGGAACTATGAGGTGAATGACCCAGAGAGAGAGGACAGGAGCAGAAGAGGGATTTACATGTTGATTTTCAGATAAGGAGCCCTGCCGAGGCAGAGCCAGCTCCCCTGGGGATATATCCTCTCCTTTCAACCTGCACTTCTTCAAAGGGCTGTTTTTCCTGGCAGCCCTGAATCCAGGTGCTACTGATCTGGCAAGTTCAGCTAGAATTGCTCATATTGACAGAAACATCGATCCAGGGAAAAAAAAAGAAAATGCTTTTCTTTCTCCTCCTCAAAGCCTTGTCAGGGGGAAAGCGTCTGCTCTCTGTCCTCTCCTGCACCAGGAGGCAGCTCTGGCAGCCCCTCTGGTTTCTCAGAGGGATGTTTTCTTTCCTACCAAATGCTGTGTGCTCCCTGCAGTTGGAAAATCAGTCTGGGGGCAGAGCAGCTGATTTGTGAGTCACTTGGGTAGAGGGATGACAGATGGAGGTGCTGATGGCAACGTGCAGCCAGATGGGACATGGGCCACAGACATCCCTGTGGCACCCCAAAGGACACAGCTTTGTGTGGTCTGAGCCCAGAAAATCTGAGGCTACAGCAGGAGGAGTGCATCCAGAAAAATGCTGGATGCAGAATGAGGTGTGAGGATGAGGAGCTGGCTTGGGGTCTGGCCAGGGGGTTTTCATTCACCCTGAGGAAGGGTGTTGGTTGGAAAGCAGTCTCTCCAAGTGAGACTGGAGAAGGGAGAAAGAGCAATGGCAGTGAGGAGAAAAACCTGGCAGGCACAGTGGGATGCAGGAGCTGGGCTTTAAAGCAAGTCCATGTATTTTCCAGAGGGACACTTGTCAAGTTTAGTGATTTGCAGCTGGTGTTTGCAGCCCCCACGCTCCAGGGACTGTTCCCAAGGGGCAGAGGGAGGGAGCTACCTGGGAGTGGGTTCAGTTCATTATGAAACACCCATCATGTCTGTTGGGAAAAACCGGGCCAGTCTGGATTTCATTCCACTGTCAACTACAGCAAGTGTTTTAGAAAAATCCCAGCCTTCTTCTAAAGTTCTCCAGAAATGAAGAATTCCTCACAGCTGCTGTAATGCTCTTCCAACAATTTATTTACCCTCCAGCAGCCAGCTGTCATAAATCAGCCCTGGGGTGCCCTCTTTGAGTTCTGGCCCCCATATCCTCGGAGTAACCTGTGAGCAGAGCAGCCTCAGCCTCCCCTTTGGAACCTGCAGACACACACACACACACCTTTTTCTGTATTTCCCACTTTCTAGCCTTTTACTCATTATTGTGCATCCTCTTGGAGCCCACCCCAGTTCTGCAGCGTCCTTCCAACTGCAAACAGCAGAACCAAAATGACAGATCCTGAGCTAGCAACAGGAGAATATTATTCCCATTGCTTTGGTCTTGTCCTTCAGACCCTCTAAGCTGCTTTCAGTCTGATATTTGCCACTTTGATCATCACTGGTGGGTGATTTTCCAGGTCTTTAATGGAAATATTGGAGGATTCAAATTTCCCTCTGACTGTGTATTTCTTTTTGTTTTCTGGCCAGTGTTTGGGAATACCTGCCAGGGCCAGAGCTGGTGGTGGGAGGCTGAAATAAACCTCATGTGTCATCTCCAGGGGCTCCATGCAGAATATGAATTAGCAGAGAGCTGGGCTTTGACACAAGCTCAGGGACCAGCTCCCAACACAAATAACAGAATAGATCTGGGGGTTTTGGGAGGGAGACTGCATCCCTCAGTTGCTGTTGAAATTATGGCTGAGACTGGGTGGTTCCATCCAGGTTTTTCCTCATCTTTGTCGACTTTCAGGGCTCCTCAGCTGAACTCTGAACCTTTTCCCTTACTTTGTTTCTGGCTATCTCTAAGGAAGATATTGTCATCAAATTATTTCATAAGTCTCCCTGGGAAACAGAAATTTACCTCCTGCACTGAAAAACGTTTTTAAAGAAATTTTGACTGTCGTCACAATGTGCAAAAATAATAAATCAGAGCCAAACTGTGAGTGCTGGGAGAGCTTTTAAAAAAACTTATAACCCTAACCTGGAGACGACCTTAACCAGGTTATTTTGGGGAAGGAGGGAATCCTGTTTTATGCACCCATAAACAAGGGGTTTTATTAAACCAAATAAGCAAATTATTCTTATTCTGAAAGCAATGACTTGGGAGCAATAGGTGACCAGAGAAAATGGGCAGGGAGGTCATGAGGTACAAAGTTATTTGGCTGCAACTGTGATATTGTTCCCCAACGGAAATTTCATTCATGGAGCCAGCTGTTCATTGCAGTTTTGGCTTCTTGGTTTCTGAATCATCTGTGAAGCAACTGCAGTAATTGTTTGGTGTTTTTTTCATGTATCCATTATTTGCCAGTATTATTTTGGTCTCATTTCCGTCTGCAGATGACCTTTCAAATAGAATAGTAAACTGTGAGCCTCCAGGATGAACACTCCCTCCAAAAAGGAGACCTGTTCAGTGTTTGGAACTGCACAGATTTATTGTTCAGTGCTCCCTTATATCCCAAAATTATAGCTGGGATGAAATTTTTCTCTATTTAAAATCCAGCAACCCCAGGAAAAAAAAAAAAAAAAAAAAAAAGAACCTAGAAAAGTGTATTTTCAATATCTTCAATTTTAAAACATATTTTGAATTTGGAGTGTTTGCAGCTTTTGAGGAATGGACAAATATGAGAGCTTGCACCCTCAGCATGGAAAACATAATCAAAATTGGGTTTTTCCAAACTTTTTTTAGTGGTTTAAACAGCCTATCAGTTCATGGGAAAGCCACAGAAGGGTTTCAAAGGAAAAAGCAGAAACTGATTATTGATATGGGGAACAGGGCAGGAGACTGTCATTAGTGAAAACATCAGGAATTCTCTGTCCCTCTGTAAACATCAGGAATTCTCTGTCCCTCTGACACTCCCTCTCCTGCAGGGGCCTCTCCCTGGCCAGCCTTTGGGAGAATCCATGTGGGAACAGGCTGTTGTCAAAGGACAGATGCTCCAAAGGAGCCATTGGGGGTTACAGCATAAGGATGGAGCAGGATGTAGAGAGGGATGTTAATCTCACCTCAAATTTCTCCATAGCCTGCTGGTGAAATTTCTTAGAAACCCCTGGGGGACTGTTGTACCATGTTTATTCTTGGAATAACAACCCCAGTTTCTCATCACTGATTTTGTAATGCACCACTGATTTGGCCAAGTGTATATTTACACACATTTTTATGTATTTATAACTTTACCAGCCTGCTTGTGGGGCCATGGCAGAGCTCACTTCACGCCCCTGACTTGATGCTGATCTCTTTTAAAAGTGCAAATCCAGAATCCACTTTTGATTTTTTGAGACCTCACAAATGGTTGTTAATATTTCTGAGACCTGAGTGCCCTGAGCACTTTCTGCAGCCCAGAGGTGAGGGAGTGGTTGAGCCACAGGTGAGAAAGAAGTGGGCTGGGGTGATTCACCTCTCTGCTGGAGGGATTTGGCTTCTTGCTAAAACAGCCCCAGTGTGAAAAATATCTGAATGGTGCCTCATAAATGTTCCTGGGCCTGTTAATGCACTTTACACCTCCCTTGCCCTGTCAGTGTGCAGTGAGCAGCTCAGCTTCTTTCCGCTGCAGTGAAACAAGGGCTCATTTTCTTTGGGACAAAGCTGCCATCACTCTCACAGATCTCACCCAGAATGTCCCATGGTTTAGAAATGGTCTCTAATTTAACAGCCCGGAGCTCCACCATGGATAAACTTGAAAGGCTCCCCTATAAATTCTGGTCCAGACAAGGTGATGGAGATGGAAGGAGCCCACTGAGGAGAGAGGTGCTACCAGGGACATTAGTTTCATGTCCCAAAAAAACACAGACCCCTCCTTTCCACTGCTTCCCCATCAAAGTGTTTGGTGTCCTCATCATGAGGATGCCTGGAGTTTTCTCTCCATTTCCCAAAGAAGTATAAAAGACTTTAAAGGATTTTTTTTTTAACCTCCTAATTTTCAATGCAATAATCTCAGTTATAAATTGAGATGTTGCAATGACAATAAGTTAGTGCTTGTTTGGTGTTTCCAAAGCACCCCACTGAGGGGATCACACAGTGCTGGGGGAGCCGCATCCTTATCTCTCCTCTCTGAGAGGAGAACCCAACGCTCAAAACCCACTTTGAAACCCCTTGTCCCGCTTCCCCCGGCGGGATGCTCCGTAACTCACGCCGAACCTGATTTCCTTTTCTTCTCTTTGCAAAGGATTATGAGTACCCTCTTCATTCTCACAGTTCCCAGCAGCAGAAGAACGACCGGTGCCCGCCGCCGCCGCAGAGCCTGCCGGAGCGCGCCTGCGAGGTGCCCAGCTGCCGCTCCGACGCCGAGTGCGAGCGCCACAAGCGCTGCTGCTACAACGGCTGCATCTACGCCTGCCTCGAGTCCGTGCAGCCCCCGCCAGGTACAGGGAGCCCTGGGGGAGCTGGGAGGCAGAGGGGCTTGGGGGGATGGCGGCGATCTCCGTGTGTGTTGAGTGCGCGGTGCGAGGTTGGAGTGCGAGTGGACGTCGGTCTCTTCCACCGGGCAGCACTGACAGAACAAGAGATCACAGCCTCAAGCTACGTCAGGGAAGGTACAGGTTGGATATTAGGAAAAATTTTTTCACCGAAAGAATAATAAAGTACTGGAATTGTCTTCCCAGGGAGGTGGTGGAATCACCATCTCTGGGCGTGTTTAAAAAAAGACTGGACATGGCACTTGGTGCTACAGTAGAGTTGAGGTGTTAGGGCATGGGTTGGACTTGATGATCTTAGAGGTCTCTTCCAACCTCATTATTCTGTGATTCTGTGATTCCGTGATTCTGTGATTCTGTGATTCTGTGATTCTGTGATTCTGAGTTCTGTTCTGCACTTCTGGTTTCTGGCGGGTTGATGAGTCAAAAAGGTGTCCGAGGCAAGCTGGTGTGGCAAAATCTCTACTTGGATGAATTGTAGAAGTCACTCAAGGCTAGTTGTTTTCCTGGCATGGCGTTTTCCATGCCCCATCCCTGGAAGTGTCCATGGACAGGTTGGATGAGTCTTGGAGCAGCCTGGGATAGTGAAAGGTGTCCCTGCCTGTGGCAAGGCATTGGAATGAGGTCCTTTCCAACCCAAACCCCGCATTCTGTGTTCCTGTGTTTCTATATTCAGGAAAAGAGGCAATCCTGGCCTGAATTAGTGCTGACAGAAGTGAGGCAGCCAGCTCACCATCCCCTGCCATGGGAATGAGAATGGGAAGCAGCAGCAGCTGCTTGGGCCTCTAGGACACCAGGTTCTTGTGGCCCTGGATAACATCCATGTCTCCCTTTCCACTGGGACAACAAAAACATGAATATAAGTCCAAATCAGATCAATCCATCAGGCAGCCTCCTCACAGGCCCTTAGAGGAAATCCATGACTTTTCCATAACTCTGTGCCCTGTGGCTGCTATCATGACACTGTGGTCTCTTATTTCTCTCTTCTGCAGTCTTGGACTGGCTGGTTCAGCCCAAACCCCGCTGGCTGGGAGGCAATGGGTGGCTTTTGGATGGCCCAGAGGAAGTCTTACAAGGTACAGGACATTTCTCTGTCTTCTCTGCAATATCCATAATCACACAAAGGCCCTGGAGAATAAATCCCTCATACACAGAGCTTGCCTGGGATGTTGGGCTGCTGGGGCTGCTGGTATTTGTCTGGAGTTTCCACAGGAATAACTCAGTGCGGTGCTGGGAGCTGCTTTTGGGTGCAGTAAATACTTTTTATGGATATGGATTATCCAGCAGAGCACTAGGGATGCTGCAGGGGACTGGGCTTGTACCCATTCTTCAAATAATTAAAGATATATCTTTCTTTTAGAAAAAGGCTTTGTCATCATACACATAATTTTCTGCCAGCTTCCTGGTAGAACGTGGGTGGACTTGGAATGGGAGATCCTTTAATCCAGAGTGGCCTCATCACCCAGATGCCTTGGGCTGGGGCTGTGGCTTTTGGATATGAAGGTGACTTGGACAGGAGCCCTGGAAAACTGCTGCAGAGCTGTGCCAAGCTGACATGAACCTGGGGCATCTAAGTTTGGAGACTGACAGTGAGACTGAGCTTCTCAGGTTCATTCCATAGGGAAAGGGGTTTTAATTCATTATTTCCAATACCTAAAACTTAAATAGGGAAGGAGTGGGAAGAGAAGTTTTCTTCTATGAGGCATTCCCAGATGTATGGACACCTGAAGTTTTTGGATTTTCCATGGAAAAGTTAACCCAGCTTTTGATCAGCTTTAGTCAGATCCAGGCAGTGCCAATAAATTCCCCTCTTTGGACTTACACAGATGGTTTTAGACTCGCTGAGCATCAAATCTCATTTATTATGGAAACTCCAAGTTCTTGAAGAGAAAATTCTGCCTCCAGCTCATTGGAGCTGCACAGCTAGAAATAAGATAAAACAGGTTCCTCCTCATCCATCCTTGTCACGCTTACATTATTTTTTCTTATCTGAACACCTTCATCTCAGCTTGAGGGAGTAATTAGGGAAGTAGGAACCATCAGTCATAGCATGAGAACTACAGCAGAGGTACTTGAAATTAAAAATGGGAGGGAGGAGCAGCCCTGCAGAGTCTGTACATGTAATGGCCACAAACACTGCCCAAGTCTGCTTTACCTTCCCTATCCCAGGCCAAAGTGGTGAAACCTCTGTTTGGGACAGGGGTGGCACTGCCTGACCCTGCAGTGAGTCACACCTGAGGTTTGGATTCAGCAGCAGGTCCGTGGGCGTGGAGCAGAGCACAGAGCAGCACAATGCCAGCTTCCTGCTCACATTCCCCATCCTCACCCAGCCCAGAGCCTGGTGGGACACACTTATCCCTGCCTGGGGGGAGCAGCCCCATGGGGGGATCATCCTGCATGGTGGGCAGTGCTCATGGGTTTTGGACTAAGGACAGAGGTCGGACAAAATTAAGGGGATAAAAAGCAGTTTATTTATATTTATTGAAGGGCCTTCAGGTACATTTAGGGCAGACAAAGCCCCCCAGGGGCTACACTCAAAATGGACAGCAGGTCATGGGGTTTTCACACTTTCAAAAGTTTGGTCCATTTGCATATTGGGGGTTAATCTGCCAATTCCAGCTTCAGCTAATGAAGTCATTTACCCCAAGTTTGCTCCCCCCCCACTCACTTTTGTTTCCATCTCTGGGGGCCTGAGGCAGTGAGGTGTCCTTGATTGCCAGGCCTGGAGAGGAATTGTTGTGTCTGCCCAAAATGGGGAAGCAGCAGCTCACACTGGGTGTGGAGTTCAGAGGCTACCTGGAACAGAGGCTGGGCAAAGTTAAAGGAATAAAATAGGGATTTCTTAAAAGGCCTCAATGGATACACCTTGGGCACTACAAGAGCCTGGCCGTGGCTCCACACAAGATGGACAATGGATCACAAGTTTTCACACTTTTATAAGTTTTGCTCCATTTCTATATTGGGGTTAATTGTGAAATTCCAGCTCCAGGTTATGCAGTCCCATCCTCCCAGTTAGCTCTCCTCAATTCCCTGTTGTTTATACCTTTTGGGCTTGAAGCTGCAACGATGTCCTTGGGCTGGAAGAGGATTGTTGTGTCTGACTAAACTGTGAAGAGAACTTGCTAACAATTTATACGAAGCTCAGAGTCTCACACCAACGCAGTACGGAATCTGAAAAATACAAAAGCTAAAACTTAAGGCACCGCTCTAAAGAATTGCAGGATGGCAAATATATGACAAACATAAAAGCTAAAACCCTACGGCGCGGGTGGCGGGTGCTGCCCACCCCACAGCTGGGACTGTGCAGGGAATGGGGCTGAGCTGTGCCAGGAGGGGCCAGCCCCGTGCTGCCCTCGTGCCAAGGAGCCTGAGGTGAGGTGGTGGCCGTGTTGGGGTCCCCGTGGGTGGCACAGCGTGGCTGGTGACCTGCAGGCTTCTCTTGCAGCCGAGGCCTGCAGCACCACGGAGGACGGGGACGAGCCCCTGCACTGCCCCACGGGCTACGAGTGCCACATCATCAACCCGGGCAACACGGCCGAGGGCATCCCCAACAGGGGCCAGTGCATCAAGCTCCGGGGAAACCCAGGTAGGTCCCTGCAGGAAACCTCCCTTTGTGGGATGATGCCTTTTTCCAGGTAGGTCCCTGCAGGAAACCTCCCTTTGTGGGATGATGCCTTTTTCCAGGTAGGTCCCTGCAGGAAACCTCCCTTTGTGGGATGATGCCTTTTTCCAGGTAGATCCCTGCAGGAAACCTCCCTTTGTGGGATGATGCCTTTTTCCAGGTAGATCCCTGCAGGAAACCTCCCTTTGTGGGATGATGCCTTTTTCCAGGTAGGTCCCTGCAGGAAACCTCCCTTTGTGGGATGATGCCTTTTCCTGACTCAGAGATGGGGTAGTTGAGAGGCGTTTTAAAAACTTTTATTCCATTTTCAGTCTCATGTGAAGGGTGAGACAATACAGATGTTATAATTCACGCCATCACAATCAGAAGTGAACTATTTATTAATTACAATACATTATAAGTGTTTCTTGACCTATCAGCTTTTTGCCACACTGCTGTAGATGCCTTAAAGCCAGTCATCTAAAACTACCCCTCGTGGGTCCTACTCCAATGCATCTTTCATTGTTCTATTTCTCCAAAGTCTTACTTGCAAGGCCATTCCTTGAAACTTGTTTCTAGTTCCATTTCCCTCTCAACCATGTCTGTCCTACTCCATGGCATTTCTAAGTCAGCATTTCTTGTCTCAAGGTTTGCTCACACTGTGTGAGCCTTCTGTCAGGCTTTGAGAATTCTCTACAAATCCATTTCCCACATTTCCCCCTCTCTCTTGAATAGGAAAAAACTTCTCGTGCATGCAGATGTTTGCAGGGCAGAACCAGAAAGGAAGGGACCAGGACACCAGGACACTCGTGCCAGTGTCCTCTGGGGCTGTATCTACATGTGCTGTTACACAGCACAAAAATTAGAAATATTTATAAGTTACTGCATGCTTCAGTGAGAATTCTGAGTTTTAAATTCCAGTTTTGTCTTCTGACTTTGCTTTCTGCATCCAAAACTTTGTTGCCTTTACTCTGCTGACGCATTTGCCCGAAAAAGAATTTCATACATGCCAAAATATTTTCCAGGAAAGCTCATAACATATTTAGATATTCATTGAATGGTAGGATATGTACATTGGCACTGGGCTAGAAATTACTTCGGTGTAGAGATGTGAGACATCAGTTTTGCCATTTGGTCACTGTAAAAACCAGGGGAAGCATCAAACCAGGTCTCTGAGCTGCTTCCAAAACAGATTGAGAGTTTTTCCAGGG
Organism: Vidua chalybeata; assembly: GCF_026979565.1. Classification (NCBI taxonomy): domain Eukaryota; kingdom Metazoa; phylum Chordata; class Aves; order Passeriformes; family Viduidae; genus Vidua; species Vidua chalybeata. The sequence goes on from NC_071540.1 coordinate 18,091,412, forward strand.
TTTTTTTCTTTAATAACATTCATAGTAACCAATGCAATGTAGAACTGTGGGGATCCTAGACATGAAGTATTTCTATGGGCTTAAATAATTATATAAGTGGCAAACAGAACAGAATAGCTAGAACTTGAATTATGAAAAACACTAATAGATTGTCTGAAATGTTACCCAAATTTTATCTCATTTGGGAAAGCCTCTGGTTCTTTGACTTGTAGCTACTGAAAAGGTTATAAAATTCTAGTGACAATTCCCACTCTTATGGCAAATGAGTTGTGCCCACAGAGCTCAGTAATCTCAGCAGTTTATAGGAAGTTTATAGCAACCCAAATTACTTCAGCTACAGAGGACTTTTATTTCCCTCATTGTGAGGTTATTATTTCCCTATCTCTAATTTCTCTGTGCTGTACACAGAAGGCCAGAGTTTAACACATAAAATGAAAGCTGGCTGGGTATGTTCTCACCATGTACCTTTTTTTCCAGATGGACACAACCTGAGGCATAAGTATTACAAGGAATATTTTGGTAAGCTGCTGGCATGAAGTGTTTGTTGTTGTTGTTGCTATTATTAAGCTTTATCATTTTTGCAATGTTTACAGGGAATTTGCTCCTTATGAAATTAAGATTTGTACATAGAAGAAAGAGATTCTTTATGTTCAACTCTCTATGCCTTGGTCAGAAGATCTTATTTTTAAATCTACAATGTCCTGACTGTGGAGTCGTGAGAACCAGAATTCTCAGCTGTGACAGAATGAGTTAAATGGTCTTCTGCCAGGGGAGCCACCCAGTCCAATAATGTATTTCATTTTTAAGCATATTTTTGGAGCTTTGTTCTTGGCCCAGGACTCCTTGCAGCTGAACACAGAGCTCTGCCAAAAGCAGAGTGCTGGACTGTGGTAAGAGATAAGGGATGGCTGGAGCCCAGTGAATTCCCTCAGAGGTGTCAGGTCCCTCTCACAAACCTGGGACTCACAGAAAGCAGGAGCATCTCCCACATCTTTCCTCACAGTTCCAAAGCTCCTGATTCATCCCTCTTGGATGTGGATCAGATTGGAAGTGACATTCAGGTATAACTAGACAGCACCTTTGACATAAGATTTTCAAACAGCCAAATTTGGCCACTTTGGCTGATAAAACCACGAGAGGATTTCCTTTCCTCTTTTCCAGTGTGGGCTAGCCCAGCTCTCTGTTAAATAATGATACCAATATGTTGGAATCCTGGATGCTAAAATTTTAGATGTTCTGTACTGAAAGGTACAGACCCACAACAGAACACTACATTTGACCTGAAGCTGTGGAGAAGATTTTAAAAATTGATTAATAGTACTGAGCTTACTGAGTATATAGTTAGTTAAAAGTGTGTAATATCACAGAGTAAAAAACTTAGAGTTTGGGGTTTTAGAATATAAAAATATATATGAAGCAAGATAGAAGTTTTAGATTAGAGACAAGTTGTTGTTCTTTACCTTCTTCTTCCTTCTTCTTCATGAGTTTAAGTAATGTTTTGAGATTGGACAGAAAATTCTGCATTGTGGGCTTCAAAGGATCAGTTATTAGGTTACAAGGGAAAATAATGTAAGTGTCCTTTCTTAATTAAATAGTTTAGTTTTAAAAGACCTTGTAACAAGAGGTAGTTAACCATTTTGTGCCTTGCTAATAAAAAGCTACCAAACTCATAGCTGTGAGACTATTTCACTTACAAGGAACTATAAACTGCACTGCTGAGAGAACCTCGAGAAACCATTTGCCCCAGCCCAACCCAAAACCTGACTTTGCTGCTGTTTGTTTTACAGGGAGCAATTCCAACAATTTGGTCGGCTATGTGAAAAACCAGCAGAAGCATTTAGGCTAATTGAAGGTGTGCCTGGGTAAGTGCCCTTGAATAAAGGGAAAGCTGGGTGGAAATTGCTGCTGCTTCAAATGCAATTATTCAGAGAAACGATTGTCTGAGGGTGATATTTCCTCTAAGGACAGCACCTTAAAACCCTGTACAGGTGCATGAAACACTCTCATTCCACCAGACACACCTGATCTCTTTGCAGAACCTTTGCCTTGTGGGTACTTAGAGGATGGAGTGATTTTTAGGATGAAAAATAACTGGTGTTCCTTAAGACTTTAAACTTTGTGTTCAGGGGCTTCTTCTAACATAGGTGTAACTGGGCCTGCCAGACAAATTAAAAAAGCTGTTTATTCTGGCCTGACTGGAAAAAGGGTCAGTCTTGCAAATACTTCAGCACATGGTGGGTTTTGTGGGATAATTTTATGTCTGTGAACACTTGTGCTGAGCAGTGGCACCCAGTCATGTGAGCAGAGGCACATTTATCTGGCCAGAGCTAAGCCAACAGCAAAAGCTCGGTCTGTTTTATCAACCTTGCATTAGGCAAGAATGACAATATTTATTACACCAGAAGTTCTGTCCCAAGATGGTTTTCTCAACATTTTGAGCTTCACTTTAAAATCAAGTTGGGTTTAGCTGGGAGTTGTGAAAACAAAGCAGTTCAGTGTCGTTCTGTACCTACGTCAGGCTGGCTGTTAAGATTACTCAGCTACTTAAGGACAAGTTCTGTGCAAACATCCTAGGAAGGATAAATATTTTAATTCCTCTTCCTTTTTTTTTTTTTTTCTTTTGTTGTTTGGTTTTCACCCAGCTGGACCACTCTGTCAAGGAATGCTTTACCCAGCAGCTTTCTGGTCCCAGATCTCCACATCTCCAGCACCCCCTGATCCCTGCCCATCACTGACCAAAAAATTCATTATCCAAGGAACAGGATGAGTCCAGATTTTAACCCCACCAGGAAGGGGTGAAATGCAATCCCCTGAAGGAAGCCACACTGCTTATTAGCTGCCCTTCTACAAATGAAATGCAAACACCTCCAAGGGATCCCTGTAAGCCACAGTGCCATGATCAGGCTGCTGACACAGAGCCTGCCCTTCATGTGCTTGTTGTGTGACCAATTCAGATTTCAGGCCTGTGAACACAACCCACTGATGTCAGAATTCTACCTAAATATCATATCTAAGTTGCTTTAAAATAGGTGAGACTAAAGAGGTTCTCTGGATCAAATCCAGTGCCTGCCTGTCTTGAACAGCCCCTTTAAAGGAGACTTTTCATCAGCTTAAAATTCAAAGAAACCTGCAAGTTTCTTCTTTTCCTATTTACATCCAGATAAAAACCAGGCTTGGCACCCACTGTAAATGGCTAAACCTGAAGTCTTAAGAATTTGAGGAAGTTTAAACTAGGAGCAAAAATAGCTTTATAAATGTTTTTAGGTTACTTTCCTCTTCTCAGTCTGGTGAGCTGCAGATTGAGAGTTAATAATGGAACAGATTCCTTCCTGCAATATTCAGGCAGACACACAAATGCATGCCAGGTTTTGTAATGTGCTGTTTTTAGCCAGCACAGTTAATACTCACTAAATCTGTGGGCTTGTACCTGCAAAACCTCAGCAAGAGGCCTGAAGTCTGGATAATTTGTTAAATGTGTTAGAAAATCAAATCCAGGATAAATTTGTGTGCTGAAAAGGATTGTCTGGCAGATGGGCCACTGCTCCTCAGTAGTCCTGTACCTTTGTGTTGATTTCCCTAAATCTTTAAGGTCTGGATGTTGGTATTTGGGCCTCACAGCTTCTTTTAGCTGTTTGCCATTATACAATGGAAAACATGTTTTCTATTAAGGTTTTCCTTTCCTGTGGCAGTCCTGAAGGGACAGTTGCATTTATTGTGATAAACCAGCCAGAATTGTTTGGCAGAAAAGCCACGTTTGCTCCATGGTTTAGTCCACGTCCCCATCTGCATGCATGAAATTAGCATTTTGATTTGCACAGTAGTAGCACTGCATATAAATACCCAATTCACAAATGCAAGCGCCTCTTCCACTCACAAAATACAGGATTATTTTCTTTTCCACTCACTAAACGATTTAAGCCAAATCCAAGACACTTATAAAACACTTGCTACTTTGCACATCACATTTGCAGCTGGAGAGAGGGAAGATGCCAAACTGCTCTTCTGTTTCCTATTCTAAACACAGTCCTGGGTGCTTTACAGAGCAAAGGAACAGCTGAAGGGCTCCACATTTTCCTAAATATCTTCATTTGTTGAACTCACTTTTTTTCAAAGTGCAAGATCTTAAATGCAGCACCGTGTTTGGACAAAGCTATTTCTAGAATTTTATCCTATACAGCTTCCAGCAGCGAGATCTTAATTCCTGCTTGGACACAGGAGCCACAGAACCAGAGAATTGTGGAATGGTTTGGGTGGGAAGGGAGTTTGAAGCTCATCACCTTCCACTAGACCAGGTTATCCAGGCTCCAATCCATATTTTATAGTTCCAATCCGTGTTCAGACCAGAAACTTGTCACTTATCCTATTGCAGCCTTGCTCCTCAGTGCTGCTGAGTGAAATGGATTGATTTTGTTCAGCATTACTTCCTGCAGGAAAAAAAATTAAATTCTGAGTAAATGAGCAAAGCCCTCCAGTGATCACTGCTGGCCCCAAAGGGTAAATGCCAAAATGTTCTATTTTAAACTAAAAACTTCCTAAAACCTTGTGAGGTGCTAGTTGACAAACTGGTGGTGTGCATTCACAAATTTGAAAGATTAAAACTTCAAATCTCAACCTAATCTCTCAAAGCAGCCCAAAATATTATTAATTTGAGTGGACACATTCACTTCAGTGTCTGTTTTCTTTGTAGCTGCAGAAGCTACAAACCACCTGACCTCCTGGGTGGGACAGTACAGGTATTTTCTGCTTGCAAAAAGAATTAAAAAAAAAACGAAAAAGAAAATTGACAAATTAATAATTTGATGGTGAATTTCTGTTTACTAGGTGTTTCACAGCCATCACCCTTCTTTGTGGTGCTATAATGCTCAGGGGGCTTTTTCCAAGTTAATTCAAGTTATTAATTGTCAAACTCAAAGAAAAGCCACAGAAGGGACTTGACAAAGTGCTGTGTTTTCAACAGTGAAACACTGAAATGTGAAACTCAGACACTGAAATGAAAACACAGAACAAGTGAGCTGTCCTCAGCTGCTCTTCTCTCCAAAAACAGGTGCTTTATCAGCAGCTTGGTGCAGCACAGTAGGAAATGCCTGGTGCAGGATGTTTTTAACATTTTCATGACCACTTTGCAGCATGTTTGGTGCTATGATAACCTTCCTGTGTGTCACTGAGTGCTGCAATGCCCACGGCTTCCCACGTCCCTGAGGATCTGGGCAGCCCTCCTTGGTTTGTACCATTCAGGTTCTGCTTTGGTGCTCAATAAAAAGTGACCAGTCTATTTTTCAACCCTGCTGAGTTTCCGTTGTGTTTTCTTGGTGTACTTTCAGCTTTGGATTATTGAAAAAAAAAGAAAAAAAAGGAGAAAACTTCTAAATTTTAGTTGTTGGGAGAACATAATACAAGCATAGGGTGACAAAAATAATTTTGTCCACTGGAAGGGAGGTGATAGATCCCAAAAGACATCCACCACCCCTGTCCCTTCCAGAGGGGCCCCTGTTTTGGGTCAGACCCTCAGTTCTTGGCATTTGCACTGCCCACAGAGGAGCAGGTGAACAGCCCTGTGTAGTAAAAAATGCGGCGAACCCCGGACATGGGAAGAGATGCTGATGTCTGCTCCAGATCAGAAGGCTGAAGGATAGCTTTATTAAAACTATACTCTATTACATTCATATACTATTTAAAGAGACACTATCCTATTCTACACACTCACTTCTTACTCACCTCTCTAACTCAAACTCGTGACTCTGCTGAGAGCCCGAGCCACAGCTGGATCCCACTGGGCACTGACCCCAAACAACCTTCACCAGAATCCAGCCCAGCAATCACTGCAGGTGAACAATCTCCACACCACATTCCACATGGGCAAAACAAAGGGGCAGAGATAAAGATTGTTTCCTCTTCTCTCTGTGCTTCTCCTGAGAGACAGAATTGTCTCTCTGTCCAGAGAATGTGAATGGCACAGCCCTGGGGAGGTGGTGCCCCAGGAGAAGTGACCCTTTGTTTGCTGGTGCTGCCAGCTCAGGTGCTTTGGGCTGCACCAGCAGCTGCTCAGGCAGCTTTGCAGGAGCCTCAGAGGGTGGAGAAGCCAAGCAAGGCGAAGGTCAGAGCTGGGCTGTGCCCAGTGCAGGACAGAGCTGGCACAGGAGAGGGGTTGGGCCATTCCCAACCTCCACCATCCCACCTGCTCCACCCACCCAGTCCTGCTCTACCTGCTCATCAGGAGGGGCAGGAGTCCTCCTGCACTGCCCTGACACCACGGCAGGGAGAGGAACTGCCTGCAGCTGAGCCACGGGGGGACAGCAGCAGTGGCACTTTGGGGAGGTCTGGGAGGGCTGAGGTGACCCCAGGCAGCACCAGGTGTCAGGGTAGCTCCTCACTGTGCCAGTGAAGTTGTCCTTGGGATCACTTGGACCTCTCATGGTCCTTTGGATTCTTAGGATCACTTGGACCTCTCATGGTCCTTTAGGATCACCTGGACCTCTCATGGTCCATGGGATCCTTGAGATTACTTGGACTTCTCATGGTCCTTGAGATCATTGGGATCACTTGGGACCTTAGGATCACCTGGACCTCTCATGGTCCTTGAGATCATTGGGATCACTTGGGATCTCATGGTCCATGGGACCATGGTCCATGGGTCCATGGGTCCATGTTCCATGGTCCATGGGATCCTTGAGATTACTTGGACTTCTCATGGTCCTTTAGGATCACCTGGACCTCTCATGGTCCTTTAGGATCCCTTGGACCTCTCATGGCCCTTGGGATCACTTGGAACTCTCATGGTCCTTTAGGATCACCTGGACCTCTCATGGTCCATGGGATCCTTGAGATTACTTGGACTTCTCATGGTCCTTGGGATCACTTGGAACTCTCATGGTCCTTGGGATCACTTGGACCTCCCCGTTTGGATGGGGAGGTTACAGGGGCTGTGCACATAACTCCTGTCTCCTGCTGGGAAGTGTGACAGCAGCCAAGAACCTCGGCTCTCAGGAGGATGATTTGTTCAATGAACACCACAAAATCATGGTTTAATTTAAGCTCATTCCCACGCCAACGCAAGCAAAAATGGTTTCTGCTGCTGTTGTTTGGTAGAGATCTTTGTGGAGAAAGCACAGCCTGACCTGAGGCAGTGTCTGGACTGACACTGAAGTGCTGTCAGGGCATCCCAGGAACCAACAACGGGATCCACAGAAGGACTGACAAAATAGATCTTCAAGGAGTCTACTCCTACCACCAGAATAATATAAAATAATTTCTGACATACCACTCTGTGGTATTGGACTGTCTTGGTCACCTTCAGGAAATTTTCCAAAGTTTGCTGAGCAGTGAAGAAGCCTCTGAGGTTTGGACAACCCATAAGAGTTTTTCGAGGCTGGAGGTTTCTCTTTGCTCGTGACACAGCAGGGGTTGGCTCGTACAAGGGGTTATTTTCTTCTCCCACCTCACCCTGGCTGCACAGGCTGGATTCCCCCCTGGAGGTGGGGTTGAATGAGCATTGATTGTCTCTCTATGGCAAAAGGATTTACTGCATCATTTAGGATCCTTTAATGGTAAATAAAAAAAAAAAAAAAAAACAACAAAAAACAAAAACCAAACCCAAAAACAAACAGGAAACCAAAATAAATTAAAAAAAAAAAACAAAAACTACTTTTTTTCTGGTGAATTTGCAGAGGTAAATCCTATTTCTTCCCATTATTTTCTCCTTGTTATTTTTCCATGCAGACAAAATAGCAAGAACAACAAGAGAAGCTGTGCAAAACAAAAAAGATATTTAGAGAGCTTCCCAGACAGAGCTGTGGATGGTGGGGCTTGTTCCACTCATCCTGAGCTCCCCCCACCAGGTGAGTCTCCCCATTTAAGCAATGGAAGCTGTGCAAAAAGAAACCAAAAGCTTTCATTAAATTCCCTCTTCCTTCCCCATTACACACCTGGGCACAGACCTAAGGATTTTACTCCACCTTTATGAGACAAGATGGAAAAGAACCGTGGCTCTAAACTTTGTTCTTTGCTTTAAAAAACCAAGAGCAGCAGAAGTTCTGCCCAGGGAAATCCCAACCCAAAAGTGAAGTGTTTGGATTTTTGAGTAGCAGCAAACTGCATTCTACCCGTGCAGAAGAGATTTTTTCCCTCAAGGTGGCACAAGAGGAACAAAAGTGCAACAAGCCCTGGTTCTGGCCGGGGAGCAGGTGAAGGAGCTGTGAGTTTTGAGCTCACAGCATCATATTTTTGGACTCAGGGGGTCTCAGAGAATGGCTCCTTTGCTGTGTGTGTCTTCATAACAGGTATTTTCTACTTAAAAGACAAAAAAAAAAAAAAAAAAAAAAAGAAGCTTTCCAAATAATCTCCTTAGAACTGGAGTGTTATTATCCAATTAAATAGGAAATACTGTAAGGGCACTGTAATTGGGCTGTGTGTTCTGGTTTTAGAGTGTGAAAATGATAGAGTGAAGAAATACAAGTTGTGTTTGTGTTGTTTTCTTAATATTATAGTCCTGATTCAGTCTATTCCCAGCGTTTTCTGAGCCATGGGATAGCAAAATACATTAACTTTTCATTAGATTTCCTAACATGCAGAAATCAACAGCAGCAAGAAAATGAAACTTGAGTCCATTCAGGAATTTCTCAGAGTGAGGGGCAAACAGCAACATCTTTTTCTGCATTTATTCCATCTCATCAAATATAATTTCCCATAACAGAACTGAGGGAACACAAAGATGAGAGAGAGGGCCATGGTCCTGAGCCCAAACCACGCTGTTCCTCCCCAGTTTGCTGGATAATCAACCACCCTGCAATGATTGTTATGGTGCATTATTATACTCATCAAGGTATTTTTCTCCTTCTCTGTGTCTTTTTTGTCGTGGAATTTCTGCCAGTCCCACTCAGGGCATTGTTCCCCCTCCCTAACCCAGGGTGTGGCCCCTTGGCCGTGGTGCAGATTCTGGATTTTGCTCTTGCAGCTCCATGTGTCTCTACAAGCAGCAGGGTTGTGCCAAGGGGATGATGCTAAATAAGGAAAGGATCAGACTGTTGCTCAATTAGCCACAGTGGCTAATGAGGGCCACGCTGGGGCTGCCCAGGCCACAGGGACACCGTGCACAGCACAGCCCCAGGATGCTCCTCGTGGGCAGCAGCTTCATGGATGATGGGTGAGGATTTGGGGTGAGAAAAGCAAAAGCAAAACCAAAGGGAAATTTTCTTCCTACATGCCTAGAAAGAGGGAAGATATCTTCCACCATTTTTCTGGCAGGATTTGGAGTGATCTTAAGACTGTGGCCATCACAAACATGCTCAGGTGGGCACAGGGAGGGATTCCCTGGCAGGCAGAGCTGCTGTGCCTTGTCAGGAGCTGGCAGAGCCAGCTGGACGTGCTCCAGCTCCTTGGAAGAGCTGCACAAGGAGGGGGGACCACTTCAAGAGCACAAATGAGCTCAGAGAGGTTTCACCTCCTGACTCCCACAGGATAAACTCCGAATCCCTCTGTATCTGCTCCAAGCCATGGCTAAGCACCTTACCTAAACCCTGGGCAGGGCCTGGATGTGAGATTCCCGAAAATCAGAGCCCAGCATCAGCCCTGGCTCCTTTCCCGTGGGAAGGAGCGCTGTTCAGTGCTGCAGGAACTCCCTCCCTCTGCCTGACGCATCCAGCTCGGATCCTTGCGAAAGCGTTGCACAACCAAGGGAGCCAGAAAGCCCCATCTGGGTTTTACAAGGTCCCAGCTCCTTGCAGGGTTTCCCAATCGCTGTGTTTTCTCCTGGGAAGTCCCTCCCTCCCTCCATGGTACCTGGGTGGGTGCTCTCTGTAGCTGTGTGGGGTGACCTCAGCTTTTCCTGGAGCTGGGGATGCAAACAGGAGGTGCTCCATGGAAAAGCAGCGTTTTGGTGAGGGTTTTTGGCCAGGTTTTGGGGACCACAGGCTGTCACAGAGGTCTAGGGGCTTGGCCTCATCATGGTCCAGAGCAAAATAAATGTGCAGTTTTCTGGACATCGTCCTTGGAGGAAACTCTTCTCCTGCAGAAAACTGCACATCCATTTTTCTCTGGCTGGGAATGACTTTTATTCCCTCGGTGCAGTTTTTACTGTCAAAGGAGGATCTTAATCTCACAGTTTACACCTCAGGGACAGTTTAAGGGTAAGGGGATCCCGCAGTCACCGTGCCTGGGGGAGGATGTCGGTCTCGTGGGGCAAACAAGAGTGTGATGCTCCCTGACAGGCAGCCATAAATCTTTGGGAATGATGTAACCAGTGCACTTTATCAATCCTAGAATCACAGAACCCAGCTGGAAGGGACCCACAGGGATTATTGAAGTCCAGCTCTGGACACTGAAGCCCAACCTTAGCTGTGTGTTGGGCTTCACCACGAAAGCACAAATGAAACACTGTGTGTTCTATAAGTGACCATTGCAAATCCCCACATCACACATCCATGATGTAAACACTTCTAAATCCCGGCGTGGTGCTGACTGGAACATTTCCTAAGGAGAACCATCCCAGCCTGGAAGTTTACAAACAGGCTCGGCCGTGCGCGTAACCTGTCCCTGGCGAAACACCTTCCCTATCTCCCCGCCGCCGCTCCTCCCGCAGCAATCCTTCGGAGGGCGGAGGAAAAACCCCAACCTGCTCTTCAGGTGCACACCGAGGTGTGCCTCGTGTCCCAGCCCCGTGTCACACACAGCCAGGCTTCCCGGCCGGCTTTTATGGGAGCAGCTCGGAGGGCGAGCACCTCCCTGGGGCTCCGGAGGCCGAGAGAAGGCGTGACTTGGCGGCAGCTCCAGGTGCCTCTCTCTCCCTGCAGGTAACCCCGAGCTCCCGGGGAGCCGGAGCCAGCCCTGCCGCTGGTCCCAACCTGCTGGCCCCGCTGGTCCCAGCCCGCTGGCCCCGGTGGTCCCAAGCTCCTGGCCCCGGGGCGCTCCGCAGCGCGGCGCGGCGAAGATGGGCGAAGGGAGCATCACCAAATTCTTCCAGAAAAGGTCGCTCCTCCGCTTCGTGCAGAAATATCAGCCCCTGGGAAGCGGCGAGCCGGAAGAGGAGGTGAGGATTGCCCGTGCCTCCTGCCTGGACATGCTGAAATAGTTTGTGTGGTTGGGGATCGCTCGGTGTGCTTCGCCTGCTTTGTCCCGCCGGTAACTCGAGATCGCTGTCGCTGCGCTGGCCCCGCTCCGTGCGAGCCCAGCGGCTCCCGGCAGCAGGGGGATGAGGTGGGTGCTGTTTGCCAGGGTCAGGAGCCATGGGGAGCCTTGTTTCTATGCAGTAATCCAAGAGCTGAGGCCCGAATCCTGCCCAGGAGCTTTGTTCCCTGCTCTGAGGAGCTTCCGAACTGAGGAAGAGCGTGGGAGAGCCCTGGAGTGCCGTGGGAGCTCTCTGGGCAAGAGGGGAAATGGAGAGCAGGGCTCCCCTGTCCCCTGCAGGGTACCCCTGCCACCAGAGCTGGCCACTGGCAGAGGGGCTCTGACCCTGGGGCTCTGACCCTGGGGCTGTGACCCTCGGGTTGTGACCTGGGGCTGTGACCCCGGGGCTCTGACCCTGGGGCTGTGACCCTGGGGCTATTCCTGCACCCCTCTGTGCTGTTCCTGCAGTCAGGGCTGGTAGCCAGTTGCCAAGGAGAGTTTTGGCTCAGACCTGCAGAGTCCACTTGGAAATACTGCTCTCCTTTCCTGAAAAATGCTGCACCAATGTCCCCTCCCTGTCCTCGGTGCAGATGGAGTGGCCAGTGGTGGTTTGGGTGACATATCTGCTGTTCTTCTTGCGTTTTCACCACAAAATCTTCCAGGCTGGGACTATCTGATTATTTGCTGGGCACAAGGTTCCCGTGGCTCAAGCCCCAGTTTTTCTGCCACATGGCAGACGGGTTGGGTGCTCTGCCATGTGAACCCCATTTCTCTAATTCCTTCAGCACGTGGGGTTAGCCCTTACTCCCATTCCCAACGAGCTCCATCCACACACTTGGAGAGATTCATGAGCTTTTCCTGACTGCCTGAGGCCTTCCCCAGGTATCATTTCAGCTAATCCCCTTTCTGAGTCTGGTCTGTCCAGTGTGAGGTGGGTCAGTGTCACACGGAGAGAAAATGAGACATTGAACTCTTACCCTGTGCAGTGCATCGTGTGATGCTGCTCTGCACTGCTCACCCAGAGCTCAAAACCCCAGGAAAAGAAGATCTTGATGAGGTTTCAGAAAGTCCCTGTGACCTGGCTTGGTGAGAAGCTGAGATTTCTGATTGCACGTAGGCAGGAGGCCACTGGCAATTAGGCTGGCTTGTTCTTAGGCTGCACATTTGTGCTGTGCCAAAATAAATAGTGACATGTATTTACTTTCAAATCTAAACCCCTCTTGAGTTTTAGCTCTGGTCCTTGCAGAGAGTGGTCTGTGTGTGACAGGAGAGGGAGGTGAGGAGAGCTTTGTAGACAGCAGTGTAAAATGAAAATAACCACTTGGTAAATCAAGAACTTATTCCCAGAGTATGATTTAGGCTGGTAAATGACTCATTTTCCCCCTACTCGAGAGCATTTTGCTTCTTTACTTGAAAATAGTTGCAGAGCACTTCCAATCTTATAAATATTTTAGTCAAAGCACTGTGCTGGGCCATCAAGGTGTGATTCCAGGTGATCTGATGGGACTCCAGGCAGGATAAATGTCCAAGTGTTTGTGAGGAAATGCCTTCACAAACATTTCCAGTGAAGGAAAGCCCCAGTGCTGTCACTGTGGGGTGATGGCCCGTTCACCTGTGGCCATGGGGATGGCAGGGCACTCCCCTGGCACGCCAGAGCACACACCCAGCCTGTGTCCAGGCTCTGCTGGGCATGGTTTAACTCCTTTCCTGCAGTGCCCTGTTCAGAACCAGGGGAATTCTTGTGGGGCTGATTTACAGTTTATGAGAATTGTGTGTTTCCTGCAGAAATCTGAAGAGCAGGCGAAGATTTCTCTTCTGAGCATCCCAGGGTGTGTGAAAGTGGGAGAAAAGCCTGGGCACTGCTTCTTTACATCCCCTTTCCCTCTGCCCATGTACCAGGGGCACAGCCCAGGGCAGGACGCTCAAGGGGCTGCAGCTGGGTGCTTCAAATCACCTTTACTGGAAAACCTGGGGCCTTTTGAACAATCAAAGGGACTGTTTTGAGTTTTGTGTCTGCGAGCAGGGGGACCAGATCTTTGTTTCACATAAAAAATACCAGAATTCTGTTGACAGATGTGTTGACAGGGGAGTGGGAAATTGTGTGGGAGGTGCAGAAATCATGGTGGTGGTGGTGGGAAAGGACTGGGAGCTTGGAGAGGGAAGCCCAGCAAGGCAGCTCCTCACCTGCAGGGCTGAGGGTTGCTCTAGGCTGGATTCTGCATTCTGCCTGCACCCCTGGAACATGGGTCTTTTTTGCCTGCCATGTCCACCCAAAAAAAAAAAAAAAAAAAGAAATTTAAAAGGCTTTGGAGAGAATGTTTTGATTGATTTATTGGATTTTTGGCAGGGATAAAGTTTAATATTTGGAAGGGCTTCATGCAGCCCACTCTGGATTTGCAGTCCATTAACTGGTCCAATGTAATCTAAGACAGGGAAAAGAATATGCAAAGCCTCAGCAGAGGCAGAGGTGGGGGAAAATCCCGAGAGCTGATATTTTGGGCTGTTTGCCAGAGTACACAAAAAGGGCTGTGTGCTCTGCAGACAGCCCCATGCTCTCTTTCTTCCACATGGGCTGCTCTGTGGCACAATTGATGGATTGTTTTGGGATGAGGGATGCTCAGGTACCTCCAAGGTGGCTCCCAGCCACACCAGCTGCTCTTTACAGCCTCCAATATCTCCTGATCTTGCAAAGTAATAGATAAACTGATAATTCCCCTTTTGTTATTTCTTCCTGCCCTGCTGTGTGGAGTCTGTGCTCCTGTGCCGAAAGGATAAAGGTTATAAATGGAAATGGATATTGTGGATAGCCCACATCTGCTTTGCAATGTAAATACAAAAGCCAGTAATGCTCCAGGAGAGGTTTGTTTGTCGAGGGATTTGCACAGGACACTGCCTGGCGCCCCACATCCATGGGGTGGGATGGGATTGGGGCACAGGGGCTCTGCAGAGGCAGCACGTGCAGAGGAGGAGGGAGATGGGGCCCCACTGATGCATTTCAGGGGCTGTTCTGGTGGGAAAAGCTGTGCCATGCTCATGGCGTAGAGAAATGTGAGACAACGACAATAAGTTGCTGTTGCTAACATTCTTTGGTCATGAACATGAGAAAACATCAAGAGCAAAACAATGCATGTAGTAAAGAAAAAAACTAACAGCAATTAGGAATCAATCAGGTAACACACACAATCAAAATCACATATGAAGTGACACAATGTCAGTGCCATGCTCATGGGGGAAAAGCCCTTTCAGGTGCAGGCTCAGCAGTGCATCCCAATAAATCTGTTCCTGTCACAGCAGCCCTGGCTGCCAGGAGCAGGGAGCTGCCAGCGTTTCTGGAGAAGCCACAGAGGGCTCAGACACATCCAGAGCCTTTGTCATTCATTTCCTCCACAGCTTTTTGAAGGTAAATATTGCTGATAGAGCTGGGCCCTGCTTCCCCTGGGGACTGCAGGCATGTTATCTTCATGTCCAGGTCTCTTCCTGCCTTCCAGCTGCTCTCATTAAAATTTAAACTCCTCCAGGACAGAGCTGTACCTTGATACCTGTGTGTGTCACCTGCAGCACAGAGGAGCCTGGAGATGCCACATGAATCAGTGAATTCCAGGATGTGTCTATCCATGGCAGCCTTGTGTTTTCTTCCCACCAAACCCTTCCATCTCCAGAAGTGGCTCGTGGGATTTCAGTGTCTGGATGTCAACAAAGTTACAGGGACCTGATGGATTTGTGCAGCCAGGACACCCAAACAGGGATACAAATCATGAGTTTCAAACATGGAAGTGATATTTTTGTCCCTTCTCAAGAGGTCTGTTAAGGAGATGTGGAAATAAGGGTGATGTCCAGTGCTAGGATGGCTCAAAAAGGGGAGCAGTGCTGCAGCTTCCTTGGGCAAAATGGGGTCACCAGCGTGAGGGAAATGTGGGAGCAGGAAAATCCGTGGAGATCTTGGGCAAATTGCTGGGGGTTTGGAAAGGCAGATTGTTCTTGGGACAAAAAGGTTTCTGAGTGAGCCCTGCCCAGACCAAGGGGTCCCAGCAGACCCCTGCACTGCTCCACTGGGAGCAGGGGTGTGCTGGCATCCCTCATGCTGGCAGCTGGGCTGTGGGTCAGGAAATGGCCATAAAAAGGGGCTGCAACAGATGGATATGGCTAAAGCCTGGTCCAGGAGCAGGGATTAGAGATGCTCCGAGCTCTCCAGAAACCCCAAGGCTGAACCAACTCCACGAGAGAAGAGCCAAGGACATTTTCTGCATTTATGATTTTCTGCATTTATAATTTTCTGCATTCATGATTTTCTGCACTTATAATTTTCTGCATTTATAATTTTCTGCATTCATGATTTTCTGCACTTATAATTTTCTGCATTCATGATTTTCTGCATTTATCTCGGGCTTTAGATTGCAAAGCCCTGGATGTTCCTAGAAAGCTCCTGAATATTCAAGGGAGGGCCAAGTTCCCAAACACCCCTGGCAGGAGGATGAGCCAGATCTGAGTGCAACCCACAGCAAACATTCCAGGGTGCCAAATGCCTGCCACGCTCTCTGGGGCTTCCTTCCTTGATGAACACACACTCTTGTGCTTGATGGATGCAGGGGAAAGGGAATGGAGCTCCTGTCCCTTGGGAAGGGGGAGGTTTGGAGATTTCTCCCTCTCTGTACTTAGCCTGATCACAGTGCCTTCATCGTGGGCCTGGCAGAGATTTTGGGGGTGCTGCTGCTCTGGGAAGTGCATTTGAGAGAAGGAAATGGAGGGAATTGAAAGGGAGAGGTTGGGATGCTGAGGGTTTGGGCTGCCTGGATGGGGCAGGAAGGGTTTACCCTGCTTGGAGGTAGCTGCAGAGTCAGTGGTGGAGCAAAACAGCCCTGGACACAGGAGGGGAGATTTTGCTTCTCACTTCACATTCCTAGCTCACATTTTCACTTCACTTATTACATTTTTAGGAGGGAAAAGGTGTTTTCCTTGCTCTGAGCATCAAGTCTGGGCTGTGAGACACGGGCAGGGGACAGAGCTCCTCTGGGGCAGGACACCTTAAACAGCACAAACCTTTCCTGATCAGCACAAACCTTTCCTGATCAGCACCATGAGCTTCTCTTTGTGGTTCCCCAGCTCCTCACAGCCTCTCTGCCACAACAAGAACCTGCCCCTGCCTTTTAAGCCTGTGGTCAAGATTAATTAGAGCTGGTATTAAAGCTCTGAGATTCTGGAAGTGGTGTAATGACCAAAGGAGCCCAGCTGGCAAGGGGAGGGAAGGGAAGGGATGGAGGGAAGAAGCAAGGAGGTGCTGGAAAGCTTCAATTAACACTGCTCTCACCTAAGGATTGCTTTGCTGTGTTTCCTCAGCCCCAGGAGGAGTGTGAGCTGAAAATCATCCAGCAGGAGAATGAGGTGGCAGTCCTGCCCCCGAAGGACGCCTGTAAATGTCACAAGGAGGACTTGGCAAGAGCTCTAAACGTAAGGATTTGCCCTTGGGAATGTGGGGTCTGCCTGTGGGAAGGGCCTGAGCTGCAAAATCAGCCTTTAACTGACTTGCAAACTCCTGGGGTGCCCAATTCCTCTGCCCTTTTGTGGGATGAATCCCCTGAGGGTGCCCACCATCATGGAAAGCTTTAGTGCTTGGCTATATTTTGGGTTCTGACCACAGTCTTTTTTAAATCCAGGCAGAAAAGATTTTATCCCTTCTCATTTTGTTCCCTTTGAGTTTTGTCAGGGCGTATTTATTTTTATTTTCTCTTTAAATCCACAGTGCAACCAGAAAATCCTTCTTTCTTTTACTATTTTCCATTTCTAATTTGTCATCTATAATATAATTTCTCCCTTTTAGAAATATATTTTTTTCTTTTTAATTAACTTGTGCTTACTTTATGGATTTCTGTGATGATTGATGGTAAAATTGTATAGTTTAACAAAAATACATATTTAAACAGAAAAACAACAGACAGATCTATTTTTTCATGTGGGACTGAGCCATAAAGATCTTGCCTAGTCTGCTAATGGGGGTTGAATATAAATTTGACATAAGAAGTTTTCTGTAACTATAATATGAAATGTTTGGGCTGGGTTTGGGTTTTTTTTCTCTCTAGGTTGATTTACAGACTGGACTCTCTGAGTTTTCTGTGCTCCAGCGCCGGTCAAAACACGGCTGGAATGAATTTTCAGTAGAGAACACTGAGCCAATATGGAAGAAATATCTGGACCAGGTAAGGATTTTCTGCACAGATCCTCATTTCTTGGCAGAAACAAAACCTGGCTGGGTTGCTCTGAGCATGTGCCTGCATTGAAATATTCAGGGTTTCTACTTCCAGAGGCTGAGCCTTGGAACAGGCTGTGCCCTGGGCACAGAACTGCTCCTTCTCCTGGGAAAAACCACTGTGAGGCTCCTCTGCAGCTCACTGAGGGTGCAGATAACATCTGCAAACAGAAATGAACCTTTTTATCTTCACACAGCCCACAAATCAAACGCTGTGGATCAGGGGCCTGATTGCTGGAGCATATTTATTCCCTTTGAGGCAAGTGAGAAATCTGTGAAATGTTTGAGGAGAGCCAGTGGTGGCTGGAGGATGCTCTGACTTTGGCTGTCCCTCCAGAAAAGGGGCAGCTGTGGAGCTCAGGGGAGTTTGAGGGTTGATGCCTGGTGAAGGCTGGCCTAGAACAGAGACTAGATGGAGATAAAGAATAAAGTAGGGATTTATTAGAAGGCCTCAATGGATCCACCTTGGGCAGCACAACCCAAAATGGTCACAAGAAAAAAGGATGATTGCTCACAGGGTCTCTCACTTTGATCAGTTCTGCTCCATTTGCACCTTGCAGTTCATTGTCCCATTCCAGCTTTAGCCCAGGCACTCCCATCCTGCTTGTTTTTCTCTCTCCAGCCCACGTTGTTTGTGCTCCTGGGCCTGAGGTTTGGATCATTTGTCCTTGGTGCCCAGCTGGAGCAGGAATTGTTTTGTCTCCCTGCTCTGTGCAGAGAGCTCACCATCCCCTCATATGAAGCTCAGACCCACACACTAAAGCAGCAGAGAATTTGAAAAATAGAAAATCTAAAACCGGAGGCATCAGGGTCTCTGTCAATGACACACCAGTGACAGGTACATTCAGAAATGGTGCCGTGTGCTCTTGACATCCACAATTCACACCAACTGCCCCCAAAAGCCAGGCACTGATATTTGTTTTCTTCTCTTTCCCCAGCTGAGTTATCCTTGAGTTTTGCTTTTATTATCTGTTTCCCATCAGTATTTAATATGTCTTTCACCTCTCTTTGAGAGCTTTTAACCAGACAAGAAGGAACTTTTGTTTGTTTGTTTTTATGTTTCATTTCCAGCCAGTGATTTGACAGATCTTCCTTAGCTTAATCACAAGGATTTGAGTTGCTTTGAAAGACTTCATTTTTATTTCACGGTTTATCCCTTTTTTTGATATGATTGACATTCTTTAAGCTTTTGGGAAGGATCACTAAATCTCTCCAAGGATTCTTTTATTCCTGAGTAAAAATAAGATTTTTCTGCTCAGCCTTCAGAACCAGTTTCTCCTGCAGGGACACCTGAGGGATTTGTTGGTACATCTGTGATCCTCCTGCAACCTTTTGGTGCCTCTGGTTCACACCCTGCACTTGAGCATCAGCCCTCAGCAGCCCCTTGCTGTGGCTTTTTCCAGCTGCTGTTTTTGTAAACATCCCCTTTGCCTCGGTTTTCCAAAGAGAAAGGGAGGGATCCAGCCAGGAATAAATTTAAACCCTGGCTTTCCTGCTGAGCATCACCACACATCTGTTGCACAAAGCAGGCAGATTTATCTTTATCCATTTAATTCCTTTCCATCAATTCCCACATCAGTTAAACAGAGCTGCAATTTTCTCAGGTAGGAAAAGGGGCCTCAAAAATATCTGTTTAAAAGTGAAACAACTGAGCACACTATGACTCCCATAGCCCTCCGTCCAGTGTAGATGTGAGCAGATTAATTAAAGAAAAAAATGAAAAAGAAGAAGAAAGAGGATTTTTGGTTTCAGATTCTAAAAAGACAGTAAAGGTTTTGTTTGTCGTTATTGTGCATCTAAGAAGCTTTTGGAATTAGCTCTGTGTCTGCAAAGGGGAGCAAAAAGGGGAAAAGTGGGGGGATTCATGGGTTTTGGTGTGAACTTCACAGAATTCACAGAATCACAAGATTGGAAGAGACCTTCAAGATCATGGAGTCCAACCCAGCCCCAACACCTGAACTAAACCCTGGCCACATGGAGGCTTATTTAAACCCATCCAGGGATGGTGACTGCACCACCTCCCTGGGCAGCCATTCCAGAACTTTATCACTCTTTCTGTGAAAAACTTTCTCCTAATATCCAACCTGTATTTCCCTTGATGCGGCTTGAGACTGCAGCAGATTTCATCCTGCTGCTCCCCAGGGCCACCCATCCCCTGTGGGGCAGGAACTGCAGAACCTGACCACGATGCCAGGAGGGTCCTGCAGCAAAACCACCCAGGGACCCTTCCTGCTGGGAGAGACCCTTCCCCTCCTGCTGGGAGAGACCTTTCCCTTCCTGCTGGGAGAGACCCTTCCCCTCCTGCTGGGAGAGACCTTTCCCTTCCTGCTGGGAGAGACCCTTCCCTTCCTGCTGGGAGAGACCCTTCCCCTCCTGCTGGGAGAGACCCTTCCCTTCCTGCTGGGAGAGACCCTTCCCCTCCTGCTGGGAGAGACCCTTCCCCTCCTGCTGGGAGAGACCTTTCCTGCTGGGAGAGACCCTTCCCTTCCTGCTGGGAGAGACCCTTCCCCTCCTGCTGGGAGAGACCCTTCCCTTCCTGCTGGGTCTGCAGCCACCTCCCATTCCATATTTCCCTTGTGTTCTCAGTTCAAAAACCCCCTGATCCTCCTGCTGCTGGCCTCAGCTCTAGTGAGTGTCATCACCAAGGAGTACGAGGACGCTGCCAGCATCACCATGGTACGTGTCACCTGTCCCCCACCACCATGGTATGTGTCACCTGTCCCCCACCACCATGGAAGGTGTCACCTGTCCCCAATCACTATGGAAGGTGTCACCTGTCCCCCATGACCATGGTACGTGTCACCTGTCCTGCATCACCCTGCTATGTGACACCAGTCCCCCATCCCCACGGTGGGTGTCACCTGTCCTATATCACCCTGGTATGTGACACCTGTCCTTTGTCCCCGTGATGGTAGCCCCTGTCCTTCATCCCCATGGTGGGTGTCACCTGTCCCTGATCCCCATGCTGGGTGTAACCTGTCTTTTATCCCCCATGGTGGGTGTCACTTGTCCCTCAACACCATGGCAGGTGTCACCTGTCCTTTGTCCCCATGGTGGTGGCCCCTGCCCTGTCCCCACCCCGTCTCTGTGCCCTCACCTGTCACACCCCTCTGTTCCCAGGCCGTGCTCATCGTGGTCACCGTGGCCTTCATCCAGGTGGGTTGTGCAGAGCTCTGCTCCGTGGCCATGGCCAGCAGGACAGAGCCCTCTGCTGTAACTTGGCTTTCTCCTCCCTTCTCCTTTGAAAGGAATATCGCTCGGAAAAGTCTCTGGAAGAGCTCAACAAGCTGGTGCCCCCCGAGTGCAACTGGTGAGACGTGGCTGCAGCAGGGAGTGGGGCTGAGAGGGCAGCACCAACAGGAGAAGAGAATTATTCCAGGTTCCTGTGCACACAGTGAGAACCTGGTCTCTGGAGGGGCGGCACCATGAATGGGTGCAGCTCCATGTCAGAGGGAAATGGGATGAAATAATCGGTATTGATCAGAAATTATTAGAATTTTTGTTTAACTATTAGGAAAAAATTAGAAATAAGGAGTAGGCACCTTGTGGAATTGAATAAATGCTAAGACAGGAGGGTCCCAGAAAAATCCTGCTCCACATCCCTGCAGCATCCTGCATGTCACTGTCTCCCCAGGCAGGAAAAACCTCACCTGTGTGTATAATTTTTTGCTTTAGGGTAGTTTTTCCCCACAAGAGCTGGGCACAAAGCTGAGTGCAGGTGGGATGGGGTTCCTGTCCTACCTGGTGCTGCACACACGTGTCAGGCACAGGCACAGCCAGGTCACAGCCCGTGGAGCAGCTGCAGGGTGGATCAGACACCGCTTTCCCCACGGCTTTGATGTTTGTTATCAGTGCTGGAAATGACAGGAAACGTTTTCCCTATTTATGTCTTTAAAAATCAGTTTTGTTGCGGCCAACAGGAATAAATTGTGAGGCTCAGGGAAGTCTTGCCCTGCCAAAGAGGTGTGGGGTTTTCCTCTGGTCCAAAGTTCACCCTGGAGCTTACAAACCCCACTGTTGGTTCTTTATTTATTTATGATTTATTTATGATACGACACCAGAAGCATCCAGCTGCCTGGAAGGCTCCACTTTGAATGCAACAGAGGAATGTCAGGGGTAATTCTAGCTTTAAAAAGCCTCTTTTTAGGTTCAAGAATCTGCAATTCATTATTTAAAGCATGAAAGCACAACTCTTTATTGCTCCTCTACTGTATAAATAATGTTTAAGTAACTTCTGAAATGTAAACCATCCATAACCTGCCCATCTATTTACAAATTAAAACCAAGCCCAAGCTGAACATAATCCTCCACTCATTGCTATGAAGATTTTCTGTTCTTATTTACATTGGAAGCTCTTTGGGGCAAGGCTTCTTGCTTTCTTGCCAGCCAGATTCCCAATCTTGCAGAAAGAATAAAACCCTCAGAGCTTGGTTCTCTTTCTTTTTTCTCCATTTGCCTCGTGTAGCCTAAGGGAAGGAAAACTGCAGCACCTTCTAGCACGAGAGCTGGTGCCTGGAGATATCATCTACCTGTCTGTGGGTGACAGGGTTCCTGCAGACCTCAGGCTCATAGAGGTAAATTCAGCTGGAAACGAGCCTGGCCGGGAAAGTCCTTGTCTTAACAGTGCCAGAAATGCATCTTGTTAATTAGGTTACAGATCTGCTGGTGGATGAATCCAGTTTTACCGGAGAAGCTGAGCCTTGCAACAAGACTGAGGGTGTCCTGCTGGAAGCTGGGGACATCACCACGCTGAGCAATGTGGTTTTCATGGGGACCCTGGTGCGATACGGGAAGGGAAAAGTGAGTTCTGACATCACTGATCTTTTCCTGGGCGTTAATTACAGATTCTTTTGGTGTGGGCATGGAGTGACAGGAAAAAGTGAATGACAGAGGTTAGGTTGGATATTGGGAAGGAATCGTTCCCTGTGAGGGTGGTGAGACCCTGGCACAGGGTGTCCAGAGCAGCTGTGGCTGCCCCTGGATCCCTGGAATGTGCCAGGCGAGGTTGGACAGGGCTTGGAGCGACCTGGGACAGTGGCAGGTGTCCCTGCCCATGGCAGGGTGGAACAAGAGGCTTAAGGTCCCTTCCATCCCAAACAAGTCTGGGATTCTTTAGTTTTTTCCACCTCCATCTCTCCTTTTTCCCTTTTTTTCAGGGCGTGGTTATTGGCACGGGTGAAAATTCCCAGTTTGGCGAGGTGTTCAAGATGATGCAGGCTGAGGAGGTAACACAGTCCCTGTCTGGGGAAATTTTGGGTGTCCTCTATGAAAGTTTGTGAGCAGGAGCAGTTCCAGGAGTCAATGCACTGGGTTCAGTTCTGGTTGTGCCACAAAAAGCCCGTGTGAGTGAGGGACACCAAAGTGACAGAGAAGCACAGGACAGGCTCTGCCTGTTGGAGGGTTGAGGGTGGGAAAAGCACAAGGGACCATGAATTGACAGCCAGGACTGTGTGGGACACTTGTTCCGGGCTGACCATCCTCTCCTCATCCCACACAACAACCAAAGGAAAACCAGTAATCTCTAATTTTTCCAGACTCCCAAGACACCTCTGCAGAAGAGCATGGACAGGCTGGGGAAGCAGCTCACCCTGTTCTCCTTTGGGATAATTGGTGAGTGGGATGCAGGGCTCACACCTGCACGGTTGGCTGCGGGACCCCTCTGTGCTCCAGGGCTGCTCTTCCAAAAGCACTGCTGGGTCTGGGTTACCTGGACTTTGGGGGTTCCAGCAGAGACACTGAAGGAGAGATTTGGGACCCTCATTGCATTTTTAGTTCTGCAACGTCAGCTAAAACAGGTTAGGGATTTTTGAAGTTCTTTTTTTAATCAGATCCTTTACCCCCCACCCCCAGGTTTGATAATGCTCATTGGCTGGCTGCAAGGGAAGCATCTCCTCAGCATGTTCACCATTGGAGTCAGGTGAGGACTGCAGAGCCCTTTTCTCTTTGATTTCTAATGAAACATCCCAAGGAATTCCCTGTTCAAAACAATGGACATTTCACATAAGACAACTTGAGTTAAACCTTTCACAAATACATATTTCTCATGCACTGGAAAAATTAACATGAGGTTTAAACAGAGTGGAGAAAAACAAAACCAAGCTTGAGGGTTTATTTAATTTTGTAAACTGTTATCTTGCTAATCTTCACTGGCAACTCTACCTCATCCTGCTGTGAATGCCCTTTCCTATCTGTGCTGTGAATTTAGTGGGAGTGTACCAACAGCAAATATTACTCTTTGCTGTTCCTGCTGGATTTACATCTAAAGAAAGGAATGCATACCTCACACAGCATAAAGAAGCATGCACAGCTTCTTAATCAAACACAATAAAAAAATGTGTTTTCAGCAGTGCCCATGAAACCTGTTAACTTGGTGTTGTCATGGTTCTAAAATCAATTCTTTAGAAAAAGAAGTGTTCTATGGAAAGAAAGAAAAAAAAAAAAAATCCCAGGTGAGGAGACAGCAGAGAAGCCAAACGGACTCAGTGCCACCTTCCTGTCTCCCAGGGGATGTGGTGGCAAAGGAAAGTGGCTCATTCTGAGTTTTGGAGGGCAGATTATGCTTTTGTAAGGTCTCCTGGGTTACATTTTGCACATGCCTAGAAGCATTCAGAGCTTCCCAAGGAATATCTAATATCCAATATACAGACTGGGGCTGGATTTTTCCAGCATATCAGGTGTTGCAGGTTTTGATGACGGGGACATTTGAGGAGCTGGTTCTGTCCCCCATGTTGTGTGGTAAGAGAGGAGGTGAGGGGCTGCACATGGCCAGGAGTCAGTGGCTAACGTGTGAGCCCTGATGCCAAGGAATATTCAACTCCCATCCTCAGAAAGTTAAATAAACGAAATTTAAGTCCAGCCTCTGCATCCCTGCTTAGCCAGCAATCACTGCTCTTTGGCAATGTAAAGAAGAAAAATAACTGCTCTGTCAAAATCATCCAGGAAGAGGTCGGAGGGCTGGATAAAAATCCTGCTTTTGTATTTCCAGCGTGCCAGGAGTCCCAGGGGTTTTCCCCTTAGGAAAAAAATGTCCCTTTGGCACTTTTGGGTCAGTACTTGTGGTTTGGCCCCCGTGTTGAGGCTGTTGTGTCTCTGCTGTCCCCAGCCTGGCCGTGGCTGCCATCCCTGAGGGCCTGCCCATCGTGGTCACTGTCACCCTGGTGCTGGGAGTGCTGCGCATGGCCAAGAAAAAGGTGATTGTGAAGAAGCTGCCCATAGTAGAAACCTTAGGTAAGGCTGCAGAGGGCTTGGTCACCTGCCAGGCTCCAAAATCTGAGCTGGACAGCCACGGGCTGGCTCGGGAGCCTTGGTCTGATCCAGAAAAATAAATTTGGAATAGGCTTAGTGGGACAGAGCAACCCACTCAGAATTAAATACATTTTCTACCCTGTGTTTCTCACCCTTCTCCCTTAGTTTGGGGTATGAACACAGGTACATGCTTGGAATGGTGAAACCCAGACACACATTGGGTTAAAATCTTTGTTTTTCCTTGCTCTCCATGCTGTGGGATCCTCCTGCAGATCCACCCATCCACTTCTTCAGTGTCTGGCCAAAAAAACCTCCCCAGCCCCTTCCTGACAGCAGAAACAAAGCCAGTTTTCCTTCTGCAGGCTGGGTGGCCATCTCCCTGATATCCAAAAAGTCATGGAGAAGGGGGCAGAGAGGACCTTGAGAAGGTGTCCAGCACATCCTCACAGCTGCAGGGCACAACACACCGGGATGGAATTGTCCTTCCACCTCCCCTTATCTTTAATTTGTCCCTCGCTCCCAGCTGGCTGCACTCCAGGCTTTGCTGCTCTGCCCTGGGTCAGGGTGGCAGGGATATGAAGGAGGAGACACGGTGTCTCCTTAGCACCACTCATTAAAGGCACAACAAACACCAAGGCTGGTCCGTGCTGTTCCCAAAATCTGCTGCAGCTAAAACCTGTCCTCTTAGGAAACGCTGCTATTGTTTGAACTGCCCTTGTTTGTTCTGCAGTTAAGGAATCTTATCACCCTGATTTTATTGTCTCTGCCCTGACCCAGGACATCTGAAACGGCTTTTCCCTCCTGAGGGAATTTGTTCTGCCAGGGCTGCGCCCACGGAGGCAGAACTGCAGGTGCAGAGAAGGCACAGCCAAAACTGTCTGTGAAACTTCTGAAAAGGAGAAAAACAATCCTTCTTCTTTAATTGTCACTGAAAATGAGGTGTTGGAGGTATTGCTCTCTGCTAATCCTTCAAAAGTGTGATTCATTTAATTGCAGCCCAATCTGCTTTATTTTCTCTCCAGGCTTATACCTGGAGGTCATTGTGCTCATGGGGTCTGTGCCTGAGCACTGTGATCACCTCCAGAGCCAGGGAAGATGTTCACACTCAGAAGGGAGCTGGAGCCTGATGCCTGTTTTGTATTAATTTCCTCCCTTCTTGGCAACAGAAACTATCTGGAAAGTGGTGCCTCTGCTAATTCACCCTTTTGTGCTATTTTGTAAATTGGCTCTGGAAAAATGTGCTTTGCTGGATCAGGATTGGCACAAAGCAGAGCAAAGGGGCAGTTTATGCTCTTAGATATGCTCTCTGAGTATTTTTTGTGACAGTCTTTAACCCACCTCCTCTCACCATCCCTTGGTGAGGCAGGGAAGGGCTGCTATTCCTAATTTTTAGAGAAGCAAGGCTTAATTGGCAGGGTGGGAATTGGGTCTTTTTGGGATAGAGCAGCCGTTCTGTTTCTTGTAAACGTAGGTGAACCTGGTGGGAAGGAATGATGATGTTTGACTCTAGTTTAGAAGGTTGAATGATTTTTTTATTATAACTGTACTATAATACATTAATATACTATTTAAAGGAGTATCGTGTAGTATAGTGTAATATAGTATATAGTATATATATATATAATTATATATTTCTATAATATATATTTATATATATAATTGCTATCTATATGTAATTTATATATTTAATATATTATATTTTAATATACTATTTAAAACTACATATCTACTTGTTCTAACTACCATGTCTAACTCACAACTCGAGACCCTCTCGAGAGTCCAGACACAGGTGGGTTGGATTGGCCACCAGGCTCAAACAATCTTCACTAGACTCTAATCAAGTAATTACCTCAGGTAAACAATTCTCCAAACACATTCCACATGGGAAAAACAAGGAGCAGAAACAGAAATTGTTTTCTCTTTCTTCTCTCTGTGCTCCTCTATGAAAAAATCTTAAGGGAGAGAAGAATGTGGCTACCACACTGTTGAGTGATATTGAAACTCAGAAACGTTGACGGAGACAATGTGACCCTCTTCAGGTGTCCCCTACCACACGTCACACCCAAATGATGCTCACAATGCGCACTCAAACCCTTCCCGTCCCTGTTAGGAGCCTCACCCATTTCTCCATCTTTTCCCCCTTTCACCGGTGCAGTTTAAACACCACAAGTGCAACTTGTTCTGCCTCTTTTCAATCTCTCTGCTGGGCTGCACTGTTTGCCAGCTCTGACCAGAGCCATCCCTGCCCCAGGTTGCTGCAATGTCATCTGCTCGGATAAGACGGGCACTCTGACTGCCAACGAGATGACGGTGACGCGGCTCGTGACCTCGGACGGCTGCCAGGCTGAGGTAGGGGTCAGGGGTGAGGAGCTCCCCCAGCCTCTCCTGCTGGGATTCAGCAGCACTGAATCTGCCTCTGGTTCACTCAGACCCCAACCAGGTTAGGCCAGCCCCAAACCCAGCAGTTTCTGTCACATTCCGTACAGAGAAGGGATTTTTGCAGCCCTGGGGACAAGCAGAGGTGGGGCTGGGGGTACAGAACTGCTCTGGTACCACAGAGATGTTCATTGGCATGAGCTGCTGTTCCCTGCAGTTATTGCAAATACTGAAACCTGCCACTGACCTGTGGATGTGACAGTCTGGTCAGAGAGAGAAAGCCAGATAAGCTTTCCCAGGAATTGTTCCGAGGAGTTTTGAGAAGGCTGAGAGAAAGAATTAAAACAATCAAGCAGCTGGTGCTTTGAACAGTTGTTTTCTCATAAGGTGTTTACCAAAGAGTGTCTTCTTAATTAGCCAGTGGTGTAACACCAGGGGTGTTGATTAAATGACCAATCAGGTCCGCCTGTATTGGAATGGTGTATAAAAGAATAGGTTTTCAATAAATCTCAATTTAACCTCCTGAAGAAACCTAGAGTCTATGTGTCACCTCACTCCCGTTCCTGACTCAAGGGTGACACTGAGCCTTGCTGGTCCATCTCCTGGAGGAATATTTATTACAAGAGCAGCTTCGTTCTCTGCTTGGTTCATTCCTCTCTGTGCAAAATGAGGGAAAATGCAAAATGTGAGGCAGAGGAGAGACAGACATTCAAGAGGGCAAGGCTTGAACAAACCCAGAGATGCCACTGCTGCCAAAGGTCTGCATCTCTCCCCTGAGCTGCAGGAGACATCTGGAATCACAGCAAACAAGTTCCCTATAGGACAAATTGACTCCTTTTGTCCCTAAAAAGCCATTTTGATGTGATATTGTCACTGTCTGCACCCTTTCCTTTAAGCCTTGCTTTGTGAGAGAAAGAAGAACCCCTGCACTCCTTCAAAATGAGAATTTTCTTGAGTGCAGCCCCCTGCACACATCTGCAGTCCACTCCTGCCTGGCAAAGGGGAAATTTCCCATCTCTCTCTCCCTCCCCCAGGTCAGCGGGGTGGGCTACAATGGAGAAGGAAATGTTTATCTTCTGCCATCCAAGGAGATCCTTAAAGAATTTTCCAACATCTCCATTGGGAAACTCGTGGAGGTAAGTATAAATAATGAACCAGCTTATCCTAGTTACATTCAGTTTTCAGTTGCACAAATAACTTTGGATAATTAGTGTGGAAAAAACGACCACTTTTGTAATTCCAAAATGGACTGGCTTGCTAAAACCTTGTCATAGAAAGACTGAGAGTGATGTAATTCCTGAAGTTAGGAGTGAAAGGCAGTGATCATATGGCATGCAGGGAGAGACCAGAGCCATCAGCTTCATGAGTCAATGATATTCTGGATAAAAATACAATTCTGGCAGAGGAGAAACCAATAGATTTTACCCTGTTCAGGTTTTTAATGTGCACAGTTTCTAGACATTAGCCAGCTACACAGTCAGTTTATAAATTTATTGTGATGTTCTCTAGGTTTCGTGTCAGCTTTATATAAAATTTTGAACATCCGGCTGTAGGCTAAAGTGGAGTGTTTGGGTGGTGAAATGATTTGAGCTGGGATCTCAAATGGAGATTGGATCTTGTTTTATTCATACTGCACATCAGAAACAGTAGTAGTAGGAGAGACTGAGCTTTCATTTTCATGATCTATGAAGCTCACTAGATGTATCTTATGTTTTCTTGATGTTAATTTATCCAAAGCAGAATATTTTACCAAAATATTGGTGTATGTTATGCATTAAGTGGCTTTAGAAAACACAAGAACTGATCTCAAGTGACGCCGCTGAGGGGAAACCTTTTCCCAAAACTTTTGGGATGTGGCTCCATTAATTCCCCAACCTTCCATCAATTCATTTGAAGAGATGAAAAAGCTTGGACTTCAGAAGTGACAAAACTAGCTCATGTAAACCTGTCCCTTTCTCCAGGCTGGCTGTGTAGTCAATAATGCTGTTATCAGGAAAAACAGTGTGATAGGACAACCCACAGAAGGAGCTCTCATCGCCTTGGCAATGAAGGTAAGACCCTTAGAGTTTAAAATTTCCCTGCAATTCAAATAAATATATCAATCAATCAATAAATAAAAGCTGGATTTGTGAGGTCTGGCAGCAGAGTGAGACTGCTTTAAATTCCCCAGACTGGTTTTAGTCCCCCCTTGTCCCCTCTGCCCAAGATCACAGGTGTTGCCTCTCCCAGTCATCCTTTAGTCATGGACAAACACTTTCCTTGAGCTCCTGTGCTGACAGCAATCACTGCCTGGCTTGGTTAATCCTGCAGTTAGGCTGGGTACTGCATTTCTTTGGGGCTCAGACACGACAGCCTTTTTTATATTTCCTCCATGTGCCAATTAAGAGTTCAGGAGGAAGAGAAGAGTTAAAAATGGGCAGGAAAAGGCCAGGCCAGATAGCATGGCAGAGGGTCACCCTCATTTTTGGGTCATCTGCTGGCTTTTACTTTTTCCTAGTCCTGATTATGTAAAACAAGATGTTTTTATGAATATTGCAGTCACACTGCTGGGCTGAGCTGTGAAACACCCCAAGGTGTCACCTCATCAGTGTCACCCAGGCTGTGGCCTCAGCCCTCAGGTGAAGCACAGGAGGTCCCTGATGAAATGATGCCCCAGCAAACATCTGATCTTATCCCCTGCTTTTAAAGCTCGTAACTCTAGCAGTGAAATCATGATTTTTATTTTTTTTTTCTTTTTAAACAGTGGCATTTCCTTTCCCCAGATGCTGAGTTAAAACCTTCCTCCTGCTCTGGAATTCAGTAGCCAAGCAATAGCAGAATATGAGGGAGGGTGTCTCTCCTATTTTTCTTTTTTAATGTTTTGGTTTGGTGGGAGCTGGGGACAAAGATGATCAAAAGCAGCTTCCAGTGTCTCCCACCTGGAACACCCACACACTCTGCTGGAGCAGGAGTGCATTGATTTGGACTGAAAGGTTTTGTTGTGAATTGCTTTTTGAGCGTAATTCATCAGGAAATAATCCAAAACCACATCCACGACTGACCATTCTGTTATTTGCTATTTCCCTTCTTCTTTCAAGTAGAGTTGTTGGGAAATAACCCAGAAAAGAAACCCAGAAATCTGCTCAGCCCATTGCTTGGGCATAGGTTTAGGGAATGGACTTGATCTTCCTTTGACTCAAAGCCTCACAAAAAGGCAGAGCAGCTCCTTAATTCTTTAAAAATGGAATCAAGCTTCAAAGTCCAGTTTAATTTATCCAATATCAGGCACATGAAAAGGGAAGAAATGTTTTGAAATATGAATTTTGCTCTCCTCGTGTTTTCTCTTGAGCTCTGTGGTATCTGACAGCCTGGAAGGACACAGTCAACAGTCAGTCCTTGTGATATGGGAAATACATCCAGCTTTTGGCAATGCCCAGCCTTACAGGGCTCTTTTTGCTTTACCTCGCTTCAGATGGAATTAGCTGACATAAAGGACATTTATGTAAGAAAGAAGGAAATTCCATTCAGCTCCGAGCAGAAGTGGATGGCTGTGAAATGCACACTGAAAAATCAGGTAAAGCAAACAGAGGTAGGGGCTGGTTTTGTGTTTCTAATTGTGTACCTCAACAATGGGCATGAAATTGTATCTCTTCAGCAAATGTTTTCAGGTGTTAACTCTGTCGGGAGAAAACGGAACAAACCTCAAAATTCCCAGCTTGGGTGGATTTTTAGCCTGTAAAACTGAGTTTGAATGGGAGAGGGGAATACTTTTCATACAGTGGTTCAAGCAGGAAAACAAAAGCTTTTCAGAAAACAAAAGCTTTTCAGAGATAACTGACGGGGAGAGAGAGGTCTGGTGTTTGGGAGAAAAGGTTGGCCCTTTATCCCTTACTGGGTTAAGGAGCTCATTTTGGCTGATATTATGCTCTGGTTTAAAAACTCACCAACCTTTTCATTACCATGCTGTCTGTGAGGGCTGAACATGAAAAATGGACAGAGCAAAAATATCCCATCCTATCCATAATATATGCTCCTGGGCATCTCTTGAAACAGGTAAAAGAGGAAACAAGATCTTTTCTACCTAAAGACTTACTCGTTTAAAATGTGCTCCTTTTTTTTTTGGATAAAGTGTATTTTCTCCTTCCTTTCAAGGATCAGGAAGATATTTACTTTATGAAAGGAGCATTTGAAGAAGTTATCCAGCACTGCACTCTGTACAACAGTGGTGGCATCTCGTTGTCACTCACACCCCAGCAAAAAGCCCTCTACCAGCAGGAAGAGAAGAGAATGGGCTCCTCAGGACTTCGAGGTCAGTCCTTGCTGCCCCTCACAGCTTATCTGGCCTAACACTTTCCTGCTCTGTTATGGTTAGGATGGGCAGAAGCTCAGTCCTCACAAAATCACAGAATGGTTTGGCTTGAAGGGACTTTAAAGCTTATCTCATCCCACTCCTGCCATGGCAGGGACACCTTCCACTAGCCCAGGTTGCTCCAAGCTTCAGTGTCCAACCTGGCCTTGGACACTCCAGGGATCCAGGGGCAGCCACAGCTTCTCTGGGCAACCTTTGCCAGAGCCTCCTCACCCTTACAGGGAAGAATTTATTCCTAATCTCCTATCCAAATCTCCCATTTCACCTTAAAGCCCTCAGTTCTTAGCATCACTTTCATGATCTCTTCCCAACACTTGTCAGAATGCCAAGGGCCGTTTCTTAGTTCTGCTAGCTGATCTTTTTTTTGGGGGGGGGAGCTGGCTTTAAATTAGTGAGTTTGAAAGGAACTGAAAATAAGCACTGGAAATGTGAGTGTTTCTCTTCCCTGGAAGGCTGTGATTGTCTGGGACACGCTCTGGGTGCTGCACTGCAGAGCTTTGTGCTGGGCCTGGTCTAAGCGCTGCTCTGCCGAGTTTTGGGTTTGGAGAAGGCAGCAACAAAAAGCCACTTTGGAAGGAGTTCCAAACATGGATTTGGGCGCTGAGATTTCTGTTTGAAGCTCGGTTCAATCCTTTGCTAGGCCCAAATCTCTCAATCTCCTGATCCCAACTGCCTGTCAGTACACTGCCCACAGGAGCTTTATCCACGCTGTGTCACCTCCTTCATCACCAGGAGCATCCCCTCAGAAACATCTCAGACTTTCACACAGTGACACAGACAGCACTCCCAGCTTGTAAGGAGATGAGGAAAAGCCTTGGCAGCTGGATCTGGAGGATGGTGGAGTTAATGTACAGATTCTCCCACCCTGTGTCCTGTGGTTAGGAGCTCCTGTGCAGTGCTTGATTTACAATATCCAGATTATCTGCCCTTGTGGCAATGGCAAATTACTGCTCTGAGGGGAAGTGATTAACTCAGACAGCTGCTGCAGCTTTTGATTCCATCATCAAAGCAACGCTGACATGAACCCCTGGCAAAATATCCTTGAGTGATTTAAGAATGATTGAATGATAACAAGTGTGCACCAGGAACAGAGACAAAGTGTTCAGAGCCTGGATGTTTACATGGTGGGAGCTTCACTGCTTTAACTGAATTTACACTTCACATTTTTAGGTTTTAAAAAAAGTGTAAGTTTTTGCAGGAATGCTATTGTTTAACTTAGTAGTTTAACAGTGTCTGGTTTAACATAACACTGTCCAGATTTAATCCATCTGCATTTAGGCAAGACGTGGTAGACAGCTTAAAATTAGAAAGAAAGAAATCCTAAGATAAACATGTCAAGCAGAAATTCTCTCATTCAGAGAAACTATGCTTTAGTGGACTGAATTTTTGTGTCTATATAGGACCTGATTGTAATGACTAAAGATCTGCTTTTAATGACTTTTTCTGTTGGGAAACAGGCAATTTAATATCTTCTCTAAACACTCCTTTTAAAGCACAGAAATACATCATTAACAATTACTCTTGTCCTCTTTTTCTCCCCTCTGTTACTAGTACTTGCTTTGGCTTCAGGTCCAGAACTTGGCAAACTAACATTTCTAGGTCTGGTTGGAATAATTGATCCCCCAAGGGCTGGGGTGAGAGAAGCTGTTCAAATCCTGTTTGAGTCTGGTGTGTCAGTGAAGATGATCACTGGGGATGCCCTGGAAACAGCTGTGGCTATAGGTACCAAACTTTCATCCCTTAATAATCAACTTTATCATTGTTTTTTTGTGTGCAGTAGAGACTTTAAAGGTCACTAAGTTTTTGCTTTTCCATTTAAATAAACATTAAATGGAGTATAGAGCAGCTACAAACTCTGGGCCAAATTCCAGTAAATTAATTCCACTATTTTAGCATCAGAAATGGCAAAATCTCAGTGTAAGTCTCTTAAAAGACACAGATAGCATTGCTAGGATTATAGAATCCACCAATATTTAGAGTGTGAGTATCTCTTTTCTTTGCAGGACAGAATATTGGTCTCTGCAATGGGAAGCTGAAAGCCATGTCTGGGGAGGAGCTGGACCAACTGGCAGAGGCAGAGCTCTCCTCCACTGTCCAAAATGTAATGGCTTTGATTACATTGAAAAAAGCCCATTTCCAATAGCTTCCATCTAATACGAGATTATACTTTGTCTTTATTTTGTTTTTCAGGTTTCCATTTTCTTCAGAACAAGTCCAAAGCACAAACTAAAAATAATAAAGGTACTAAGAGCCTCTGAAATTCATTGTACACCTCACAAAAACAAGGGGTAGGGAGCCTCGGTTCCTTGCATTATCTGGTTTTCCCCAGCAGCATCAGCTCAAACTAAAGGACTGTAAAACCCCAGCTAGAGCACTGGCAGTGTTTCTCTGAAGGTATTAGCTGTGGAATTGGACTTGATGATCCTTGTGGGTCCTTTCCACTTCAGGATATTCTACGATTTTATGATTTTTTTTGCAAGTCTGGGCCTGGGTGTACAAAAAAAAAAAAAAAAAAAAAAAAAAAAAAAAAAAAAAACCACCCCTAGTGAGGTATTAGCAACTACAACATCAGGAGAATGATTTCTGAGGGTTTTACTCCCCTCTTCTAACTTCTGCTGGAGTTGTGAGATTCCCTATACTCCTGAAAAAACAGCCTCCCAATTCTTGTTCTGAGTTTTGTGCTCAGTGTGGCGCCGAGTCCGTTTTACCCTCAGAGTCCAACAGACCTTCAGACCTTTCAATACAAAAAGAGAGCAGAGCAAATAGTCCAGAGTCTGAAATTGCCAGCGTGGCTTGTTCGTGTTCTGGCTTGAGAGCCTCTGAGCTGTCCCCTCCCGCAGGCCTTGCAGAGGGCCGGTGCTGTGGTGTCAATGACAGGGGACGGCGTCAACGACGCCGTGGCCCTGAAATCCGCGGATATCGGCATCGCCATGGGACGGGCGGGGACAGACGTCAGCAAAGAGGCTGCCAACATGATCCTCGTGGACGATGACTTCTCAAAAGTCATGTAGGTTTGGAGATTTTCTTACTCTTCAGCTCTTTTCTTGGCCGGCTGCTGCAGCAAGCCTGTTGTGTTGAGGAGGGCTGGGAATGGAAGTGGAGAGCCCCAGGGCGGCTCTGACTCGTCTTTAGTTGCACACGTGCTGGTGACTTTCCTTCCAAGTGGTGCTGACCAAGCCACCTTTCACCTGAAAGCCCTGGCTCCTCATTGCTGTAGCTAACTGGGGATCTGAAAGCACCTAGAAGTCAGGGTTGATCAGAGCTTTTTTGGTCATGATTTGGACCTGGAGGTGATCCTGGAGGTGTTTTCCAACCTTTATGATTCTACCTCGTACTCTGCCTCATCCAGGAAGCTCAGAGGAAAAACATAATGTGTAATGCTCTGTTGGTTCATAACAACAGAGAGAGTGGGCAGGGTACAGTGAGTATATAAAGAGGTCCCAGGCCTGCTTTATGAACCAAAACCTGGCCA
The DNA here is from genome assembly GCF_026979565.1 of Vidua chalybeata. Classification (NCBI taxonomy): domain Eukaryota; kingdom Metazoa; phylum Chordata; class Aves; order Passeriformes; family Viduidae; genus Vidua; species Vidua chalybeata. Next base: position 18,126,191 of record NC_071540.1, read on the forward strand.
TGTGACCCAGCTTTTCAGATCTACTCATTGATAAAGGAATTGTAAATGAGAAGCTGCACTGACAACCTCCTCCTGAGCTGGGCTCTGAATTTCCACAGAAATAAGGGCTACAAAAGACAATTTGTGTTGGAGTGTCACAGGGAGTAAAACAGCATGAGTGCTCTTGACTTAACAAAATCCCCTCTCCCTTCCAGGAATGCAATAGAAGAGGGAAAGGGAATATTTTACAACATAAAAAATTTTGTCCGGTTCCAGTTGAGCACGTAAGTTCCTGTTCGCTTCAGCTCCTGTGAAAAGCACCTTCAGGGTGAAGCCCTGCAGAATAATGTTCTGTGCTTTGCAGGAGTATTTCAGCTTTGAGCCTAATTACCCTGTCAACAGTGCTCAACCTACCCAACCCCCTCAACGCTATGCAGATCTTATGGATCAACATCATCATGGATGGGCCGCCAGCACAGAGGTATGGAAGAGTCCAATGAGCAAAATAATCTTGGGTTTAATGTGTGTGAATGTGGCCTAGGAACACAAACTGTTGTGATTCCTCATCAATCATCATCAGTGGTTCAACAAGCTGCACTTCTGATCCCTCCTGGTCTTTCAAAAAGGACTTCCCATTTACATGAGGTTTTCTGTATTTTCCTGGTTTATGGTGGAATCACTTAACTATTCCATTTTTTGGCTAGGAATGGCCTGTTATCCCGAAAATACCACCTGCTGATGGAATGGCCATGGAATAGTGGGGATATGCCCCAAAATCACAAGACTTAGGAACCTCATCCAACAGCTAAATAAGATTGCAGCTTCCTCATTACGCATACTCTCACAGTCAGCTCTCGCGTTGGGGTGGTCTGATGATCTAATGCTATTTTAGCAGCTCAATATGCAGAAAAGACCTTTGGTATCAGTGTCTTGGACAAATTTGGGCCTTATGTCACCTTGCTTGAATATTCACGCTGTTTTCCAAAGAATTGCATCCTCCAGCTGCATCCTGGTTTCTCAGGATGAACATTTTGGGGCGCCCTGCATTAATTAACACATCCCTCTGCTTCTCTTGGAGGCAGCTTGGGCGTTGAACCTGTTGACAGGGACACCATCAAGCAGCCCCCCCGCTGCATCACGGACACCATCCTCAGCAAATCCCTGATCCTGAAAATCTTCATGTCAGCAATCATCATCATCAGTGGAACCCTCTTTGTCTTCTGGAAGGAGGTGAGGGAAATCTGCACTCGGATCTTGTTTCCATCAGGGTGGGTGGAGCACAAAGTGAGGGCAGTTTCTGAAGGACGTGACAAGGACTTTCTGGAATCTATCTCATGGGAAGGGTCAGTGTGGGCAGAGGGCTGAGAAAGCAGGGTCAGCTCCCAGCTCTGCTCCTGCCTCCCTCTGTTACCTCTAATTTGGTCCTTCCAATCCAGAATGGGAAACCTAGTACTTGATGTGGCATCAATACTTTAAGAGACTTTTCACCTCTAGCTTTCCATTTTCCCAGCAGAAAATGCCAAGTACAATGGATTGCTGTTGGTACTTTAAGTCTCAGTAATTTAATTTAGAAAGTTCTTTACTCAAAGTCCACATCAGTTTAAGAATTTAAAATACGGTTGATAAGATCATAAACATTAAAATTAGCAGAGAGAACTGAATGCTACCTATAATAGCTAGAACTAGATTTACTCCTTTGTTTTACTACCCTTTGGTTTGACTGGGCACATTCAATGGAACATTTAATTCTTCTATTGAATTGGCATCTTTTTGTAAGGTTAAACTAACTCCTGAATTTTTGTGTGCTTCCAGAATCCAAAAGGGGGCATAACTCCTCGAACCACAACAATGACTTTCACCTGTTTTGTGTTTTTTGACCTCTTCAATGCCCTGACATGTCGCTCTCAGGTGAGATGGCTCTGTCAGCAGTAATTTCTTGTCTCAAATCACAAACATAAACATTAGAATACCAGCATTTTGCATAGTAAGGGGTTTTTTAAATGTTATTTAAAGTAGTGTGATTTTTATCAACTTTTTACACAGATAAAATTACCCATCACAAGTGCAACTACACTTTCAATTACGTAGCTCTAAGTTAGTGCTTATGTAACTTAAAAAGTAATGGAGATGAAACGTAAAGAAACAGGGCAACATTTAGGTCCAACAGAGATTGGGGAAAACTACTTTTTAAATTCTTTTTCCCTTTTCTAGACAAAGTTGATATTTGAAATCGGCTTTTTCCGAAACCGCATGTTCTTGTATTCTGTGCTTGGGTCGTTTTTGGGACAGCTGGCTGTTATTTACATCCCTCCACTACAAAAGATCTTCCAGACAGAGAATTTAGGAGTGTTAGGTAAGTTGCAAAATAAATAATGGTTTGTTTTGTTGTGAGGTTTTTTTTCCTTTAAGTGACTGTAGAAAGCAGATGCCATTCCCAGTTTGCTCTGTTAGCTCCCAACACATCACTGGAAGGGGAAATCAACAAACAGCTCCAATCTCTGTGTACTTACACAGAGCTGTACCCAAATAGTAGCAGTATTTCGTATTATCCCAGCTTAGATTCTGAATTTTGATTTACTGCACATAAATGCAAGTAAATGGAAACAAGCCAAGGCTTTCCAGCTCTGTATGATGATATTTCTCAGGTCATTATGCAGACACTCCCTTTGGAAAGTGCTGAGTTAAAACTTCAGTTTCCCAGCTGAACTGGAACACAGATTTTAATTTAAATCAGAAAATTGCACCCTACCACACCGCGTTCCATCTACATTAGGCTGTGTCATAAGCAGGGGGCAGGGATCCCAAATGATTCCCGTTTCCACCCTCCAAGGGGACTGTCCCAGCTGTGGGTGGCCCTTGTCTGCTGCAGTGGTGTCCCTAATTCTCAGCTGGCAAGGGCACAGCGAGGCCACGTACCCAGGGACTCACCAGCCCAATTCCGAGCTGCAGGAAAGCCCTGGGCTGGGATTCCTGCCCGGCTGAGCTCACCTCCACTCTCTCCTCCCCCAGACCTGCTGTTCCTCACCGGCCTGGCTTCCTCAGTGTTCGTGCTGTCCGAGCTCGTCAAACTCTGTGAAAAGCGCTGCTGCCCCCCAAAGCACACACAGGGACGTCACAACTGACTGACTGCTCTAAAACACACCTGGAACAGAGCTGTGGGGCTGGATGATCCCAATCCACGGCTTTGTGACCCACACACCCTTCCTGAAGGTACTCAAGTGCAGCTGCACCAACAGTGCTGACACCAGAGACCCTTCTACCCCCTCCACGTGAGCTGTCTGCAGATACCTCCAGAGTGGCTCCTGTTTCAAACCAAGAGCAGGTATATTTTTATAACACTGATCTGTGTTCCAGAAGACTGAGCAAGTCCCAGACAAAAAAAAAGAGTTTCAAACCTGTACAGAAAAATCTATTGTGCACAAACTGAAATTTTATTTATTTAAATCAAAATCATTTTTATTAATAAAATCTACATTTTAAAATGTTACAGACAAGTATCTGAGTGAGACTCGTGATTTAGACACGTCCTTTAATGTTTCATTAGAAGAGTGGAAAAGACCTGCCTTGAAGCATTTCTTTTCCTTCCATCTGTAGTGTTTGTGGATTCCCAGACAGCCAGGCTTGACTCAGCAAGACTTTCAAGGAAACTCTGGGGAGCTGTCAAACAGAGCAGGGAGCTGAAGTGCCAACCCTCAGCTGTCAGGTTTTGTACCTGTGTGACTGACAGGAGAAGAAGGGAAGGCTGATCAGACCCAAAGCTCAGCAGTGGATGGATTTAATGGGAAAGGGACTCACTTCCAAAGAGCTTGAGAATAAAGTTGAGTCAGGAACAGAGCAGGGATGTTGGGCTTTGCAGCTGGGCCAGAACTGCACAAAAGGGACTGAGCTGTTCAGATCATAGCTAAGCCCACTGCTGACAAGAGCTTTCTGGACATTTTTCGGTGCATGAGCATGAAGCCCAGATTTCTTAATCATTAGGTTCAGGTTAAAATAAAAACTGAGTCTTTCCCAAGCCCATCTTTTACATTTAAAGAACAATTTGGAATAATCCCATCTGCTGGTTGGATCAGTAGTGTCCTAGTAAATAATGCTTCACTGAGACATTTGCTGAAGTGCCAGTGTCAGTTTTCTTCTTGTCCCAGCTTAACATCTTCAAAATGAAGAGGAAGAGTCTCCGACACAAACTTGTCAAAAAACTACAATTTCAGAGGTCACAACGCTATGCTGATAGTCACAAGATGAAGTTGAAACAGGATTGTATTTTGGATTCAAAATCTAGAAAGAAACAGTTATACTGATACTAAAAATCAAAGAAAACCTGGCCACTGAAGTATTTTTGGTGTAGAGTAGCTTTGTAAATTTTTTTATACCCTTGCAGATGGTTTCAGTTCTCAAAAACAAGCTTCTGCCGTAATGGAAGGAAAATGAAGCCTAGCTGTTTATTTTATGTTTAAATGCAGAAATTCAACTGTCCCATCCTGTATGCCATCTACATGGGAGTGTTTAATAGGCTTAGTCACTGCTCAGTGAAAATGACCTCTGAGACTCATGGTCTGAGTTTGAGAATGTTCAAACAAAAGCTGCTATCACCACACTTACAGACAACATCATGTACTTACTACTCCTTACATTGTAAAATTTAATATTTTTAATATTATTTATATAGAGAGAGAAAGAAACCTATACAAAAGTATCAGTGCAATTGTTCTGATGCTTATTTTTTTCTGTGTGTTACAAGACTATCTGGTTTCTCTAAGCAAATACAGCATAAAAGGACATTCTCCCAGGCCTTTCACAACACTCTCTGTACTGGAACAAACAGCATGTAAATGTCCCAAGCATTAGCTCTGGTACTCCACAAAACACACAGCTGAGTCCTAGGATACCTGGCTGGAGTGATTTCTTCATGCTCTCCTTTCAAGGCTAAATTCATGTTGTTTAATATAATTTTAAAAAATGAGATCTACGTTAAGGCACAAGTGAAGATTGTTCAGAATATTCAAATCTGGCTCCCTATGAAAAACAACAGGTGGGGGGAAAAATCTCATACAAGAAAACACCAAGGGAAAGAATTTTAAGGAAAGCCACATGAGCAGAAATTATAGAATTCTACTGTTTTTTTCTAAGCTGCAAAGAAGACATGCCAGGACAAAGGGGACTGGAGACAGTCCTTTTCCTCAGAAGGAAGAGTGACAATCAGAGACACTGATAACCAAATACTCGTTGCAGCCCCTGGTAGAAATCAGGGCTCTTTTTGACAAGTTAATGACACACAGAATCAGCAAGGTCAAACAAATCATTACTGAGAGATGGGAACTATTTCAAGGAGAAAAAGTCCTGAGTATGAGACCTGACAAAACTGGTGCTGACTGGTGAACAGTCACAAAACAGAGCACTTTAAAAAACTGCATTTTACATTGTGGAGATCCTTTTCCCTAATAGAGTAATGATTCATTATGTGGAAATAAAGTGTACAGCAATCTTCTTTAAACATTTTACAGACATAACCCTGATTTTTATTTCTTTCACAAGGTATCTGTAGATCCTATTCTCAATTAAGTGTGGCTGTTTCTTACTCAACCTTTTTTACAGTCTGATCTTTTACTCCAGTCTCTTGAGGCTACTAAAGAATCTACCTTCTCTAGAGAATTCTGCTGGAGGTATTTTTAGGATAAATATGGCTCCAATGATTCTGGTCCAAGTTTAAAAAGCAACAGACAAGTTTCTGCAGAAACAGATGAAGTGAGATGCACTAGGGATAGTGTAGTACTATAAAAATTCTTGTTGTGTAACATCCTACAGCTCACATGGAATCACTGAAAATCTGACTTAGAAAGCTTGAAATTTAATGCTTTAATTGAAGCAATGCAAATTTATAGCACCCTTCATATGACATCATGTGGACAATTCTATGTTCACCAGTGTAAGACATTGTTACAGTTTGTAAGCTTTGCTAACTAATTTCATTGCATGCAAATAAATATGTGCAGTTGAGGTATAAGAGCTTTAATCAGTGCCTTAAACAGCTTTATAAATATGTAACTATGTACATATCAATTCTCCAGGACAGAAAGCCATACTGTCAATAACTTCTGCTGCTTTTAATTCAGTGTGCAGACATGATCTATGGGGAATGAAAGCAGATTCACATTCAGCTGGAGCTCAGCCATGCCTAATGATTTTGTCCCCAGGTAATTCTTCTGTCCTCCCCAGACAAAACCCTTCAGGCAGAATAGTGCTTTGGACCTAAATATTACACAAGTACAAGGCTTAAGCTTTGTCCCAGACAATTAGGTACATTCAAAGGGGGAAAAAAAGGAAAAAATATCTTGTCCAAGGAACATCATCACTACTTGAAGCAAATAAAAGTGAAGTTTTTACATGTTACTGTGGCTCCTTTAGTTCTCATCATCATCACCTTCTTCCTCTTCCATGGGCTCCCGCAGACCTTCGCTCTGACGGCTTTTCCCAGCCATTTCCAGCAAGGCCTGAGCCTGAGGATCCACATCCAGGATACTCTTCTTACCTTTTCTCTTCAAAACAAAATAAAATACAGTCAATTTAACATGTCAACATCAGGCTACAGGGAAAGGACACACTCAAAAGTCTGTAAGTGATGTGGTCTGCAAGCTTGGCACAATGGAGATGTTATTTCCAATTTCAAAATTCACAAATACATCAAATGATTTTTACTGCTGCAGCTACATAAAATAGCCATAAACTTTTCCTAAGATGACAGTGAGATATTTCAAGTTTATTCAGGTTACAAGCCATCCAGGACATCCTGGTTAACCCCACCTCAGTCTGAAGTGCTGATGTGAGGTTTTTAAAGAGATCCAGTTACAATTCAACAATTTCTGTAAACAGTTTGCTCTGTTTCTACTTAGAGCTACGTGTCCAGTGAAGTCAGGGTATATGGATTTAGTAAGAAAAGAAGTAAAAATTAAAAAGAAATAAATTTTAAAACCCCACCAAACTGTACAGACTAAACAGACAGTTTAATGAGACAATCAATTGCAGGGATAGAGGAGACTGGAGAGAGGGCTCCTATTCACTCCCAAAAATAAACTAAGTGCAGACTGGCATAAACCTATTCACACGAATTTATGGTAAAACAATTGTAAATTTAAAGTTACTGATAAAGAAAGCTTTTGGGTCTCTTCTTGAACTACAGATTAGACTACTTGAGAATTTCCAGTGCTTTTAGAAACTCTGGGTTTTACTAAGCCCCTCCAAGGAGGTTCCTCCTGGAGACCATTCCTCAATATTGAGAAGGTCTTTTGAAATTCAAAATACTGCTATTCTGACTCTATCACCTCATGGCTCCCGATATTCTCTCTTGTTGGCAACCTCAATAATTCCACTACAGTTTTGCTATTTGGTGCTATAAAACACATGGCACCACAGGGCCAGGTAAAGAAAATATTATTCACTACAATGGAAAGAGTGTTTAAACAGGAAACTGCAACCATGAGCTTTGCATTCACATCTGTTCCAACCAGGACACAATTTCACAGGTTCAGTTCACAATTTCACCTACCCCTGCACTCTCAGGGGTGTCTCCCACTGCCCAAACTTCCATGGCATCCAGAGTAAAATCCTCTTTGGCTGACAGCTGGGGGCTGTTGTAGGTGGTGCAGCGAGGTTTGGCTTTGCTGTGGCCCTTCCCGTAGTCACTGTCTATCCAGAGCCCAAAGTAGCCATGCTGCCCACCCATACCCTGTGGAGAAAACCAGCACATTAAACACATCCTGCACAGGGAAAACAGACTGGGAAAGTTAGGAAACCTCAGAGTAAGCTGCTGTGGTCAGTATTTATGCCACACTTCTGTGGGTAGGTGAAAAAAGGGGATACCCACATCTACTATTCCTGAATACTAAAAATTTACCTGAGTAATACTGCCTTACCTCTGTGCTTCACAGAATACAAATATCTATGACTTGTGCCAGAAATTCAGCTCCTGGCTTTTGTTTATTGACTATTAAAAGTTCAATTTCAAACAGAGTGGCAGTGCTCAGGTCTGCTGCCTCCTTTCCATTTAGGAAAGTATCTACAGAAACCAATAATGTCGTTTGATGCTGTTCACTTTTTCTAGAGCAAATGCAATTCCCAAATTTATTGGCACATAATGCTCCAAAACTGTAAAGTATTTCCAAGACAGGTGGTGTGTTGTAGCTCTGTAGAAACTCCTCTGCATCTGGAGAGCTCATTTGTGAATTTGAGTAGGAATAGCTCCTGCCACTGTCATCACACAGCAGCAGCAGCTACTTGCAAGGTCTGCACTCTCATCCTGCTGGGCTTTCTCCTCCATAATTCCAAAAGCAGTTGCTTGTGGCAGGGAGAGCAGCCAGTGGAAGAATCCTCAGTTATACAGATCACTGTTTTGTGCTGCTTCAGGCATGCAAATTTCCTCAGAGAATAACAAGTGAAATAAATCTGCTCTCAGAAAGAAAAAAAAACCACAAAACACTTCCGAACGCCACCACAAATCCAAATTCTAAATCATCATTTGTGAATACTCACAAGTCCATTTGGCATAGTCTGCTGGCCATGGTTTAAATACATGTAGTGCTCATTGTACCCTGTGTATGTGTATACAGCCAGAGTGGGGAAAACAGAAAACAGAAAGCATCTGTTGTCACCTGCAAACAAGGAAACATCTCAGATCAGACAAGAGATCAAGCAATAACTTGCCTACATATAAATTAGAAAAAATAATTTAAGCTGAATAATTCAAAGACAGCAGCTGCCATCTCAGTTCATCTCACATCAAGATTTAGATCTACTTTTTATTCTAAGTGAACTCTGTGCAGTCACAAAAATCAATGCAATTACAGGCTGTGATCAAGGGCAGAGTCAGAGGCACCACTAGGACATTATGTCACTATGTCACCTACCCCAGTCTGCACTATATCACCTAAAACTGCCCAGCTGACAGATCTGTACAAACTGAATGCAGACATCCCTAGTTCTGACTACACTGATAGATAAATCAGTTCAGAGTCAATGATTTAGAGCAATTTTCACATGCCCAGTTCAGGTGTGCTTGCCCTGTAGACTTTGTATGTTTCTCTATCAGGAAAAAATACATGGAAAGGGATGTGTAATCAGTGTAAAATAATATAATACCAACTGTCTGAAGTGGTAGTTTTCAAATATTCATTTAGAACAGGAATTGAGTTTCTAATGTAGCCAGAGTGAGGATTCCCAGCAACACCAAATACTCATAGCCCATGTTTTTTTCTTCACAAATCCATCACAAACATTCTTTCCTCTCTATTCCCTCAAAGTTTTAAGGGAACAAGAAGTTTAGCTTGTCCAAAGAATCCTCTGGCTGCTGGATTTTAGAAGGTGACCAAAGACAGTGCACAAATGGCAAGAGGAGGCTCAGGTGTTCCTGATGGAGGACTGCCATCCTGTGGACAAATTATTCAGACACTAATTCATCATCTGTGCTCCACTTCATTCATTTTCATTTAATTTTCAACCTAAGCAGCTACAGGGCTTGACAGATTTCCCTGAAAACCTGTTCTGTGGTCAATAAGTCCTGCAATTTTAAAAGCCTTATCAAATACCAAACAATAAATATTAATCAGCAACACGCCTGTCATGCTAAGAATAACTTTGCATGTGTTTTATATTATTTGAAAATTAGTGTTATTTTTTGCCACAGAGCAATTCACTTGGAAGTGTAAGGAACACTTTGTGTCGTTAAAGGGACAGTATCCATTAAGGGACAGGATTCTTGTGCCTGTACAAAACCAGGGAATTTACCAGATACTGAAACAAGAAAAGTGAGTTTTACCTTGAAACTGTGGCTTCACCTCCCAGGAGTGAGATGCAAACCCACCGAAGAGGAAACCATCCAAGTCCCTTATGATCACTATGCAAGGGCCTTTGTTCACTATGTGGGCACACAGCTGTGAGAAGCTTTCCCCGTGGAGCCTGGAGGAAAATAAAAGCTGCCACTTGTGCTGCATCTCTGCAGGCAGGTGGGAGTTGATGTAGATGATGGCTGGGATGTCAAAGAGACTGACAACTCCTCTTCCTTTGATGCCTTTGCAGTGAGGAACCAGGTTGAGGATGTCGTTGGTTTGGTCTGGGAGGGAATGCAGGACGTGGAGGCCTTGCCTGATGACAACACTGAGGAACACTGAGATCTGGGGAACTCGGTACACCCAATCCTCAATGACACTTTGGTCAAAATTTGTCTCCAGCAGCTGAGAACCCACAGGTTTCGTCCCATCTAAAGAATAAGACATACAGGGAGAGGAGTAAGTCTCCCCATCTGGAAAATAATCAGGTGATTTTTAAGTGTAAACAGAACAGTCCATTATTGTAATGGACAGAAAACCACATACGAAAGGAGCCTGGAACAGTAAAGTGTCAACTACATTAAACAAATGCAGCCACAGAACTGAGAACTCTACCTGTTGCATTCTTTGGTTGGGCTGTCATGATTTAGAAACACAGACTTCAAGCTACAACTCATGAAGTGTTCTTTACAAGATAGCAAAATCTGTTATTACAACAGTGCAAAGATAGATCTATGCTTTATAAAAGGACATAGCCAAAAATACATTACAAATTTTATTTAAATAAATATTATTTAGATGCCCATTCCTATCACTTGCAAGTCAGGTATTTGTAAAATAGACATGCTCCATGACAAACTAGGACTTCAGATCAAATCTCCCCTGAATTTAGGGGAGAAAGATTGTAAGATTAAATAAATTAAATTCCAATGTCATTTTCTAAGTTTGAAATTTTGGTCTCACCCTTAAAATTCAAAGATGTGACCTAAAGAGAGAAATTCTCATGAGATCACTGATTACACAAGCTCTGGGATAAGCTGAATCAGGGCTGCTTACCTGGAAGCTTCAATTCTGAGAGCAGCTCAGAAGCCAAAGCTTTGACTCCACTTGAAGAATCCCTGGTGTTCTCCAAACTCCAACCTCTCAGCTCCTTCCTATAGCTCAGTACATGGACTAGAGATGTGATCAGATCCTCTGTGAACTTAAAAGATTAAAACATCACCATTTTGGTATTTCTTAACTGAAATTTCCAAGAGCTTCAAAGGACTGTCTGAAGATAAAGTCAAGCAGTAGTGACGACGTAATCCCAAAGGCAGAAACAGCTCTTGCCATGACAAGTCAGGAACTTCAGAAATGCTATTTCAGTGTCATAGGCCTTGAAAAGGATCCTTTTTCAAGACATTTCATACATGTTACTTCACAAAGCACCTCCATAAATAGGGAAAAAATAGGGAATGAAAGAGGGAGGGGAAGGTCAAGTTTTGCAGCGTAGGAGCTGCTAGTGAATTACTACTCTGTGACATCTCAAAGGCTATATAGTTGATCTTGTAACTAAAGCCCTAGAAAGCATTTTACTCAGTTCCCTGAAGCACCAGCCACACCACAGCCCTTGCTGGCTCTTAACTATAGCCCTGCTCTCTTACTGTCCCCCCAACACACTTTAACTGCTTGTTTACCTCTTGGATTTGTTTGCCCTTCAGAGGCCCTCCCGTCTTGTCGATCATTCTCATTATTATGCTAATCTTCTCATCTGCATTCCCTTTTAAGAGATTTGACATAAAAATTACAAACTGCTCCTTAGCAATCTGTTCACTGAGCCCAGATGATCTGCCAGGCAGGTCAATGCTTTTCATTCCGTTGTACAAACGAGCAGTCATTGGCTGTGGCAGGGGCTCCCGGGTGTGTGCCTGCAGTGAGAGAAACAGCAAAGAGCACGTTTTACAAATGAAGAATAACTGATGTGTTCCAGTCAATCTGTGCTGACATGCAGTATGTAGTATCAGCAATAAATTTTTGTCAAAGAACTGCTTTGCCAAGAGAAAAACTAAAAATCTCTATTTTTATAGTAATTTTTTTAGTGATTTGGGTTGGTGCTGTTTTTCTAGAAACACCACAGGCTTCAGAAAAATCAACACTGTAAAGTTTTAATAGGATATTAGCAAAGGGTTTCTAGGTGATACCTCTGGTGCAAAGGTTTACAGCTCTGCCAGCAAAACATTCAAAATTGTGTTTTAATTCTGCTTTCAACAGTGCAGCTCACTTCAAAACAAAGTGGAATGTTTTCCCTATCTCAGTTTTGGCCTCAAGGTAGTGTTTAACCCCACATACATGTGCAGAAACAATCCTGGAAAATTTCCCCCTGCACAGCAGCTAATTGAAGCACAGATCATCTAATTTTTAAAAAGCATCCCTGGTGTTAAGAGAGTCAAAATCAGCACTTACTCATCTGGATTGCATGCTTGGCCTTTTGAATTGAAATCTAGCTGGAATATATCATCACTCATCACAGCTCTGTGGGAAAGATCTGACTCTGGATTCAACTTTCAGAGTGTTGAAGTTAATGACACAGTTTAAAAATAAATCATCTCAAGTACATGCATAGAGGAGGACGTGATTACCCAGTGTCCTCACTGTGCACAGAGGTGTGCTGAAGACTCGACTCTTCCACACGGGGTGTAGCTCAGTGGGGACTGTGCTGAAATCAGTGAAGCCCCACCTGCCTAAAAGCCCAACTGCAGCTCCACTCAGGGGAGCTGCCATTACTGACTCCTGGCTCAATACCACTCTTGGGAAGCCACCTGGGCTGCTCCTATTTGCTGTTAATGGCTGTTGCTGGGCACGAGAGATCCAGCATCCCGAGCTCTGTGCTGCTTGCACTGACGTCAGTGCCACAGCTCCCACTGATTCCAGCAGCAGCAGAAATAGCAGCCACAGCCTTTCCCATCAGAGTGCTCCACAGCAAGGGAGGGATGCTCACAGGGGGTACAGCTGTCTTTGAGAGGCTTTCTAAAAATCCTGTAGGAGCCTGAAGTGGGAGAGGCAGCAGGGAACACAACTAAAACATTATACTCAAGGGTTTTTTACTTCACACTGCTGAATTACCTACTCCCTACCTAATCCCACCACTTCACTGTGATGTTTCATTTTGCTTCTAGCTATTCCAAAGAGTGGGCCTGGGGTGCAAAAAAAGGAGGTGTGTAAAAAAGGAATCCTTAATAACCATCTAACTCACATCTCTGACAGCTTATAACCCCTGTTTTAAAAAGGCTTCATGAAATTATCAAGAGGATCCTGCTCCACCTGCTTCCCAAGCTATGCAGTGCTGTTCTGGCCCAGATGTCTGGGCCTCACCAGTGGTACCAGACTGTTGTTGGATCAAATCTGTCACATCTGAGTCCAGGCCACGAGCATTGTCACCTACAAGGCAGAAATGCCACTGCCATTCTCCCTGCACCTACAGGAAGTCTTCCAAAAGATTTTCATTTAAGCTGGCAAACAAAAAGGCAGGCAGGGAAAAGGCAAATGTTCATCAAAGATCACACTGATCTGGGGTAAACCTAGAAAGAACTTCTGCCAGGTCCCAAACAATTAACAGGCACCAAGGACACTGGATGAACTAGGGCTGAAAAACCAGGCAGCAGGAACATCATTTCCAAACTTGGTATTCCAGAAATTGGTGACAGCTCACAAACAGCCAGGCTGCAGGAAGGCTGAAGCTGGTCTGTATGCACAGGCATTGCTGAACACCTTAAAATAACCTGCTGCTTTCAATGAGTTTTAATTTGACTCCATTATATGTGTAATAGATATCAAACTGCACTTTACCACTACATTCATTTGGCCACTTAGTTCCTGACTAGCTCAAGTTATTAAGGATCCCAATGACTCATTTTTCTCTTTTCTTGATTAGAAAATGAATGCAAAGTTAATCAGAAGCATAACGCATGTTAATTAGCTAAAACAGCGAGCCAGAGCTTAATCAAGTCAAATTGAATTCTCTCTTTTTAGTACAAGTGAAGAGATTAGAGACAGTGATATGTCAAGGGAGACAGGCATAATCAAATAAAAACTGACTTTGTGACAGCTTCTCAAGACAATCTGTAAATGATCCCACACTACAGACTCCAGAGGTAAAAATATTCTTCCCATTTTTCAGGTCTCTGTGAAAATATTTCCATACAACCTAACTTACTTCAGAATTAGGAAAGCTGCAAATGGACCCAAAAGTGCAATTTAAGAGATAAATGCAAACCTGAAAGCCACTACCCTGGTTAAACTGCAAGAAAAAGTTAAATATCCATCTTGCCCCAAAACATGAAAAATTAAATTGAGATGAGCAATCCTTAAAAAAACACCACATCTTTATAGTTTATTTCTGGAACTCTTGTTCAGTGCACTACACCCCAGATATATCATGAATAACAGACTGTCTTGCCTGTAGTGCTGCCAGAGTCACAGTTTTCTTTGCAGCTTTGGCATTTTTTGCTCCAGCTGAGCCACTGGATCCTGATAAGGTATCGAATAGTCCATCAATGTCAGACTGCTCCTCAGGAAGAAATCTGGAAAGGTGATTCTGATAGGCATTGCTTTCAGCATTCCCCATCTTTTCAACCTGAAGCAAAGAGAAAAAAAATCAAAAGAAGCATTAAACACAGAAAGGTATCACAAGATACCTTTCACAGAAAGACACATCAAACAGACTAACATAGCACTGCAAGCTTTACAAGAAGAGCAAATTAGCAGCCTTACAGGAAATTATTAAAACTACTGTTAATCTCTGTATTCACCAAGGCTTGATGAACCTGGAGAACATCTGTGAACAGTAACTGTGCTTTAAAAGCTGACAGTCTGACAGCTCTTGGCTAAACCCACCCTGGCCACCAACACCAACCTCAGTGAAGCCTCTATCAAATGGAAAAACCAATATGATCTAACGGTAAAATTAGTTTACACAAAGTGACCGTGAGTTTGACAGCTGGAATACATCCCTAACAGGAAGAGCAAAGTCTGATAATGGATTAGTTATGACATATTAGGCTGCATCTTTCTGGTGCATTAATGGACTGAACCTAAGTTGGCCAATATGATGTTGCACTAAAACACCGTCACTGCAAAGTCTCTGAAAAATCACAAGAGAGTGGGTTTTTTCATGGACACACTATAAAAATAAATTGAAACAAAGGCACAAAAACATTTAGGAACACAACTCAAGACCCATTAAAAACACACAGACTCATATGAAACCAATGAATCCATGAATCCATCATTGGGAGTACCTGTACCCACAGAATTAAACCCACAGAATTGGGAGTACCCACAGAATTAAAGCTGGCAGTGGGGGGTTGGTTTGGGGTTTCTTTGTTTATTTTACACTTTCAGTGGTATAACTATTTCTCTCAACACCCCAGGAGTCACCTGCATTACAGATTAATTTTTAGTGTTGCCTGGGCCATGTGCTCTGCCCTTCTCCCTGGAGCAGCACAACACAGACCTAACAGCACCTGAAACCCCAAATTCCACCATGACCACAGTGACAGCCACCACTGCCAGCAGCCTTCCACCTGTCTGGGGAAGACACAAGCCTGGGGTGACAATATGAAAAATATCAGATATGGAACAAAAACATCATTTTGCAGGGTTTTTCCCTGCAAAGTCCATGTCCTTCCTGACACTTCTCTTTTGTAGACGAGCCCATCACGCAGCCCTTCAGCCGCCTCCGAAGGACACACTGCTGAGCCCAATGCAGTATTTCTGTCCTTAACTTTGTTTACCGTAGACAAGAGGCCGGGTGGTGGCTGCTTCACCTTCAGGCCTAAAGCCTTGTTTGCCTGAGGAAGATGCCGATCGTGGGGTAAACGGAAACCACTGTAACCTAGAAGACAGACCGTGGAGATGTTGTTAATTTAAGCAGCGAACCGCTGGAGAAAGGGGGTCCCTGAAAGGTTCATTCTCGGTGTGCCGAGCCCTGCCCATCCCTCCGCAGCCGGCGGCAGCAGCTCCCCGCCCCATCCCGGTAATGAGGCGGAGGCTGGGGCTGGGGCGAGCCCCTGCCCGCCCCTCGCTTACCGGCAGGGCGGGCCGGCCTCGATGGGCCCCGGGCTGTGACACCGGCCCGGGCCCGGCCCTCGATAGCCCTCGATGGGCCCCGCGCTGTGACACCGGCCCGGGCCCGGCCCTCGATAGCCCTCGATGGGCCCCGCGCTGTGACACCGGCCCGGGCCCGGCCCTCGATAGCCCTCGATGGGCCCCG
Organism: Vidua chalybeata; assembly: GCF_026979565.1. NCBI lineage: Eukaryota > Metazoa > Chordata > Aves > Passeriformes > Viduidae > Vidua > Vidua chalybeata. The sequence continues at coordinate 18,142,235 of NC_071540.1, forward strand.
CGCTGTGACACCGGCCCGGGCCCGGCCCTCGATAGCCCCCGATGGGCCCCGCGCTGTGACACCGGCCCGGGCCCGGCCCTCGATAGCCCTCGATGGGCCCCGCGCTGTGACACCGGCCCGGGCCCGGCCCTCGATAGCCCTCGATGGGCCCCGCGCTCTGACACCGGCCCGGGCCCGGCCGGCGCCATCCGGCACCTCCGCCCGCACGGCCGGGGCGGAGCGCGGGGCCGGCCCTCGGCCACACGGAGGGACGGGCGGAGCGAGGCGAGCAGGGAAGGCGGGGAATTGATGGAGGAAGTGGAGGAAGGCAGGGAAGGGATGGAGGAAGGCAGGGAAGGCGAGGAGCAGCGGTGTTGTCCCCGCGATCCGGAGGGGACAGGCGGGCGGTGCCGCAGCCCGCAGTGGAGGCGGTGAGGAGGCAGCCGGAGAGCTCCGGCCACCCCGCCTCCCCGCCTCCATCAGGGGTTCCTCAGCCTTGAGGGGATCCTTCTCTCTAAGGGAACGCTTTTCCCTGAGAAGACCCTCCTTTTTGAGCGGACCCTTCCCTCCTTTGTGAGGGAACCCTCCACCCTGAGAATAGTCTCCATTTTGAGGGGACCCTTTTCCCTAAAGAGACTCTCCTTTAGGGAACCGCCCTCCCTGAAGAGACCCTGCTTTTCCAGGAGCCCTTTTCCCTTAAGAGACCCTGCTTTTCCAGGAAAACCTCTTCCCTGAGGAGACTGAGGCATCCCTTTTTACTCAGCCTCCCTAGCCCTAAAATGTGTTTTAAAAACAGTAAAAATTCAGAGTTGTAGCTGGCACACAGCGACCATCCTTCGCAGCTCCTGTCAGGGCTGAGGTGCCAGGTGCCCTGTGCTGAAGCATTTTAAAAAGCATCCTAAAAAGTTTCCTGGGAAGGTCCCAGAAAGGTGTGTGGGAGAAGGTGCTGCTGGCCCTGATGTGTGCTGGAAACAGCCTTTGGGAAGGGAAAAGCTGGGTGTGCCTGTGTGTAGTAAATACACACACACAGAGGTCACTTCCAGGGTAAACGCTCAGCCTCTGGTGAATTTCAATGGCAGCGGGGAGTGCAGGGAAAGCACAACAATTTCTCAATGAATAGGTTCCGTTTCTGTCTCCTGACTGGCAAAATGAGGCTGGTGTGAGGCTGAGAGGTAAAAAGGCTGTACATGGGCTAAGGGACAAATGCAAGGTCACAGGGCTGGCCATGCCTTCAGTCAGACATGTGAAGACTTGGGAGAAAAATTATAACCCCAGTGGTTGCAAAACTCTGGTCCCACAATACACTTTTTTTTTTTTTCAGGTGGCAACTTTTCATCCCATCTGCATTGTTCTCCTTGTTCTTTCAGCTGTAGGGTTTGGTTCCTGCAGCACACCAAGGCCTTCACATTCAGAGCAGTGATACCATTTTTGCCCCTGCTTTGTCTGACTCTGGTTGATTTTCTTGCAGCATGAGCTCAGTGTGAAGCCTTCTTCTTCTTCCAGATGGGGGGAGATGGGGAAATTCACACAAATCTGGTGTTGTGAGTGTTCCTGCAACAAGGTACCATGGAACAGGTTAGCAGCTTTGGCATTTAACTTTTAATGATAGTCTGATCAGTGTGTTTTTAACAGAAAGCAGAAATGTACAAAAGATAATTTAGGGGGGAAATATAGTTTCCCAGAGAAGTTATTAATGTCCCATCCCTGGAAGTTTTCAAGATCAGGCTCGGAGAACCCTGGGCTAGTGAAGGGGTTGGAATGAGATGAGCTCTAAGGTCCTTTCCAGTACAACCCAATCTGTGATTCTGTCTGTACTAACCCTTTTCAAGAACGAGTAAAAATCTTGATAAAGTTAACCACACTTTTTAATTGTGGGGTGTTTTTTTGCAACCTTCATGGATTCAAAATTTCATAAAAACATGACGAATAGTCTTCCTGTTGCCAGCTCAGACGTAAAACAGATTGACCAGAATTCCAGGGTGGATGCTGTTTCAGATTCTCTCTGATCACCACTAGAGGCACAGGAGTTACCCAACTCCTGTCAGCAGGGTCAGGACATAGCAAGTAAAAATGAAGGAATTAATGGCATGTTCATATGATGTGAATGAACCCGGGCTAGTGGAAGGTTTCCCTGCCCGTAGCAGGGTCGAGATGACCATTTGAACTCAAAACAGCTCGAAACATTCCAGGATTCAATGGCATTCCTCTGGAAACTGCTGGAGATGTCTTTGCCCACACGATGGCATCGCAAGTTAAGGAAGTTCCCCATACTGCGGGCTTCAGCACCGCTCCGAGCGGGTTTGGATTCCCCCGTTTACACACTGTGTGTTAGAAGTAAAACCTAGTGGAATAAATTAGTTCATCCCTTTCCTATTAACTCTACGTGATGACTGTGAGGACAAAACTCGGTTCTTGGTGGAAATCCCTCCTTGGGCTACATGAGCAGGTCCTGGAAAAAGTCCACTCTGTGTTTGGTTTCCATCAGTGTTAATGAGCTTCAAGCTGATGCCCAAGGAGAAAAGTGAAACATGCAGAATGAGAAAAACATTTTTTTCATTCAGGTCAACTTTTTCTTCTTTAATTTATTTTTAAAGGTTAGTGTTTCTGTGGATGTATTACTTCACATGCAATTGGATTTTTACATTTGTTTGTTTCATTGGTTTCATATTTTATCTATTTCTGTAGGACCTCTTTTCAGTCCAGAAATACAAGACTTGAGATTCTAGGCTTACTGACCTTGCACTAAGACTGACAACCAGCCAGCTAATTCTGATTGACCAGTATCATCTTCTCAAAGAAATGATGATTTCAAGACCCTTTTTCTCCAGCTACTGAGCTCAGAATCAGTCAAAAGCTACTGAAAGCTACTGGCCTGGCTTAGCTCAAATTTATCCTCTTGCTCAAGCCCTGGCCGTTTGTGACAGAGCTGACTGTGAGCTGTGGGTTTGTTTGCCCTGCCATCAATCTAACCCGAGCTTCCTGCTGCTCCTTGATGGAGTTTTGTCACTTGCCTGTGACATTAGGCTGTAAACTGCAGGGTAACCAGCTCTTAAAGCCACAAGATACTCACACTAAATCGCACAGATTATGCTCCTGCTGCGGGGGAATTTCCAGGTCAGAGGCTAACCACCCTTTCAACGCCTGTTTTTTGCACCGAGAGTGTAAAAAGTCAAGCTGGAAACGTGGTGCATAAGGGCAGCAGTTCGCAGCTCTCCTTAAATGAGTCGTCACTTCCTCATGTGTATTTTCAGCTACTCAGCAGAGCTGGTGAAGTGTCTCGAATGCTTCGTTTCTGCCAGTCAGAAAGAGAGAATACACTAAGATGCCTTTTAAGGACATTCAAGAATATACTGGTGTAAAAAAAAAAAAGAGGAAAAACACACAAAAAGGTTCTATAAACAATTGTGGCTAGTTCTGTGAACTGGTGTTAGACGTGTGTTTAATTGCAGAGTGAAAAAATAAAAAACACAAAACGCCAAACTATTTATTTTAAAGACTATATACTTTTGACTTTAATAAAATTGAGTAGGTTTGGTTTTATTAGTTTGACATGACCACAGAAAATTTAGATGACCTTAGTTCCAGGTAATCCTCATTTCAGTTCGAGTCTCTCAGTTCAGGTAAGTCTTCTTCAGTTAAAATAAATTATTTCAAGATAACAGAATATAAATGATGAGCTAAGCAGCTCTGCGTTTATATCAAGCACATCTGGTTTACCTCAGTTATCTTTTAGTTTCTTTAATTTTTTTTTCTCCTTTCTTGAGTTGGAACAGAGCAATTTTGCACCTCATTAGTCTTGTATACGTATGTTAAAGTTGTTACTCTCTGGTGTCAGTGACTCAGAATGGTTCTGATTCACCTTTGCTATGATTCATACCTCGAACTGAGCTCTCACCGAAGGCCAGCTGAGAAAGGGACCCTGCTGTGCCAAAGACTGTGCAGACAGAGACAGGATTTCTGCTCCAGAGCTTATAATTAGCTGCATTCACACATGCAATGAGCAGAACTCCAGCCTTCTCAGCCACAGGCATCTGAGAACTCCAAAAATGGTGATATCACAGCGGAGACGCTTTTCAGCAGAGTATTTTGGGGGTATGTTCACCTCCTGGGAAAGGGAGATTGGGCCTATAGGTCAAAATAAGCCATTCAGCTCCAAGCCTCTTGCAGCCTGGAGCGTAGATAAGCACTGCTGTAAGTCACATGGAGGAGACACGGCTGATGCTTTTCACTTCCCAGTTATTACTCAGCATTTCAGTTACATTGTACTGCAGAACTCTGGCCTTTGCAAAAGAGGTCACACTGGAGTTAAACGAGTTAAATTATAAAATACCCTTTCCATGTTTTAGGGTCTGAATACAGAAGTCATTTCAACTCTTTTAATGCCATTAGGCTCAGTGTTTCCTGTTTTGCTGGGCACATGAAGTTTCACAAGCCATCTGCAGGTGAAATCCTGCAATAATGTTACTTGATGAAACTAGTGGTAGGCTCAGCCCACTGATCATCTGTAGGGTGACCTCAGCACAAAATTCCTTTGACTTTAAAAGGTATAGTCTAAACCTACCCCTGATGCCCTTTTATATCCGTGTGGTTCAGCTCCGCCTGTAACTGGCTGCTGTAGGAGCTGTAACTTCGCAGCTTCTCACCTGGTTTGCCTTCGGGTTGTTGTGGGATTGCCATATAAGGGTAAAAGAAAGTGATTCTCACCCGAACCGAGTCCTTAGGTAGTCACAAAGGAAGTTCTGGGTTTTGCAAGTCTTTGTACTTCCCTTTTACAAGCCCTTCTGCCTGCTGGTAACCAACTCTTCTATAAAAGGAGAAAGGCTGCAGTGAACAGATGAATCTGATTATTGGGGCTGGAACTAGGTGACGTTTAAGGTCACCTCCAAACCATTCTCTGATTCTGTGATTATGGGTAGAGATTAGAACATGCAATATTTCAGAAAATGTACTTATAGGTGGGATAACATTAATATAAACCACAGCCAATTCAACAAGGCAAACAATCCTTAACAAGAGAACCTTTTCCACCAAATATGCAACCTCTGATGCTGAGAAACCCTACACAGCGCCTTTTGTTTATTTTCGGCTTAGCCCAGGCCTAGTTTGAATTAAATTCCAGATTACTTATTGCATTACCCAACTCTTTTGTTTTGTTTGCAAAGGTTTGTAATCTGTGTTTAGTGAAAACTGTAAAGTACAATAAGCCTGTAACTGAGTAAAGGAGTCAAATGGTAGAATTCTGACTATCAACAGTCTTCGGGTTTGCTTCTTTTTTTTTTCTTTTTTTTTTTTTTTTTTTTTTGGGGGTTTTTTTGGGTTTTTTTTTTTTTTTTTTTGGTTGGTTGGTCTAATTTTTGGTTTTTTTAATTTACAGTCTGCTTTCTATGAAGGAATTTTAGATTTTATTGAGGGTATTTTTTCCAATGAGGAAGTCTTCCATAGAAAATATGTAACTTTTGCTGTTTCCATATATAGTACTGCAGGACGGAAAGCAGAGGATCCTTATACTGCAGATGGAAACAGGAGGTCTCATTTCCTCAGAGCACAGCTTAACTCCATCTATTTCAGTTGTAATGTGGGCAGCACTACACACAATAACACTGTGCCCCAGACTTTTTGTTCTGTTTGTGAGCGTGGATCACCTCACAGGGTGTTATCACAATTGTGTCCTTGGGGTCAGAGTGTTTGGTCTGCTGACCCCGAACCCTGGAAGTGCTACCACCATCAGAAACAATGAGGTGGAAACACAGTGAAAAACATCAAACAATTTCAGAGCACTCTGTGTGGCAAACAAAAACATGTTTATGAGATGGGAAAGTTCTGGTAACATTCATGAACTCATTTTCACTTTTGTTCACCTCTTTAATGCATGCAGACTCTTTCTCCAAACAGTGGGAGAAAACCCCTTGAAACATGCTAGATTTGTGGGGGAAGACTTTTTCAGCAGGGCAGCTGTGTTTCTTGGCACTGTGCAGTATTGACACCCACCGTGTAACAATAAACCAGTGTTTTGTCCTCTGTTGTATGGAAAACCCTTCAGATTTGAAAATAAGTGATGGAAATATGATCATGGCTTGTGATGTCAAGAGCCATTGAGTAAACAAATAAATTTCTTGCAGCTTCAGGGGTTTGTACAAGTGGCATTGCCTTGCTTTATTACTTGCAACTCCTTTTCCCACACAGCTTCTTCCCTTCCACCTGGGTTGGATTTGATCTATTCATTCTTTGTTTGTTCTTGTTGTTTGTGCAGCACAGTTTATTTTCCACCATAACTCATCTTTTTGACTGCTTCCCATATTTCTGTCCAGGTGTGGAGCGTGTCTCTCTGAGTCCAAAGCCTTTGGTTTACCTTTCACAGAGCAACCCAGAGCCCACGATGGGATGGTTATTGCCCAAAACAAAACCAGTGCAGGTTTTGGGAGCATCCAGTTGTTTCTGACTGCTCAGTGCTGGGATCTCTGCTCCAAGAGTATCCAGGAAAAGGTGAGATACCAGATTAAAGTGTGGGAGAGGAAGCTGTTCCTGCCTCATGCCTTTCCCAGGGGTGTATGTATATATATACACTATATATAGTATGCAGTCATGTCCTTGTACATCTCAGCATTGCTAAATTGCTCCAATAAGTTCCAGGTTTTTTTCCAAAACTTTGGGCTGTAAAAGCCTGGTTCTGTAGCAGCTTCCTGTGTGATCCAGCAGCACTGCCTGCTGGAGCCATGAGCTGTGGGAGGATGTTAGGGCAATAAACTGCTTCCATCTCAGTGTTTATTCCACGTGTGGCAGATGTGTCCCCCACAGATGCTCTCCAGAGCAGAACACAGCAGCTTTCTCTGTGTTTTCTGTTTTCAAGTTGTACTTTATCACAGGAGAGTGAAACCATCACTATCAACAAGCAGTCTTAAACTGCAAATCCAGCTCTTCTCCCCAGTACAAAGAGCTGTTAAAGGTCAGTCTGGCTCTTTTCAGCTTGGGCCTAATTAGGCATTGCAAACAAGCAAGAGGATAACCTGTGCTTTTAAACTGAGTAAGGTACCAGTGAGATTGAGATTGTAACAGAGAGCTGGGACAGCTTTGAAGGGCTGCCTGTAAATCATCGGCTGCTAGAGATGACTCAGAGCATGTGTCCCCAGACAGGGCTCAAGTTGCAGTTTAAAGCAGCAATTTCCAGCACTAAACAGAAAATATGTCACAGGAGATCAGAGTCCAAGCCAATTCCACCTTTAGGTAGGGCTCTGTGCTGGCAGCTGGTATGGGGGAGATTCACGGTGGTGGGAAAAGAAGGTGAAGTGGTGAAATGCTTTGTGTAAATGTTGAGATTGAAAAATGAAAAAACCTTTTTTTTTTCCCCCAAGGTCTGTCCTTGTCTTGCTCTATGGCCTCAGGCAGGTTTGTTGTTCACTTGTGCATCTGTCCACACAAATACTGAAAGAGTACATGGTGTAATGGCCCTGATTCTATTGCAGTGCTGTAGCAACATGCTTTCTAACAACACAGGGAGGAAAAATAACAGCATTGTTTCTACAAGCACCCCTGGAGCCACACTTTATTCCCATCTTGGGGAAAGAATCTCCCTCCCTTAGGTACCTCCTCTCAGAGGCCGTGCCAAGCTGTGAAGCTGCACAGAATAAAACTGGTTCCAGTGGCTTGACGTGCATCAAAAAACCCCTCACACTCAAAAGCAGCCACAAATCTGGCAAGAGTGAGGCCACCACCAAAAGTGGGTGTCACACGATACCTTCTGCCACTCAGGAAGAGCAGGCTGTTTCTATGGCTACTACTGCCTTTCTCTCAAATGCATGAACCACTGGTGCTGATGAGATCATATTGTATTATAGAAAAAAAATTACATACTGCTTTACATTGCAGCATTTGTTGAGCTAGTAAATATCTGACTTCCTATGATAAAGACATTTTCCACTTAACGTATTTTTTTAAAAGGGTAGGATTTTCCTTGTCTCTGATTTATAAATGCATCCATTTTGGCCTCGAAAATCCTTGTTCTGGTTTCCATGACAACAGGTCTGATTTTTGAGACTATTTCTTCCCCTTCATCTCGGGTGGGGAAGAGTTGCTGTCCCCTTCCAGTAACCGTGCAATGGACAAACAAAATGGTTGTCTTGGAGGAAAATCTGCAGACTTGAAACCAGAAAATTCAGCCACTTTTTTGAAACACAAGTGAGAAACGCACAAGAAGAATGGCACTGCTAACCTAGCACAGGTTTGAGTCAGATTTTTTGTACATGAAAAGTCAAGTGCGTATGTAATTCCAGGAAATTTTAGTCATATACCACCCAGTCATGTACTTAACAAACTGCTCTGGTATCCCTGAATAGCTCTGTGTTGGCACACAGCAAAATAACCAGACAAAGAGGATCCAGCCAGTCTGTTCATATTGTCACTTTACAGATTAATTAGTACTGAATGCACTTTATTATTTGAAATACACTCTCACCAGCTCTATTTTTTCCCCTCAAGACATCCTGTTTTCAGTGCTGAACTACTAGGACTGTCTGTTTCACAGATCATTCATGGCTAAGGCATATTCCTTCAATGTGGAACAGTGCATTTGAGACCATGGGTAGTAAAGGCACCATAAATAATCCACAGCTGCTCTGCCGGGAGCTTTTCAGTGGGTTTTGCACTTTTAACATTTTCAGGAAAAATGAAGATAGACAGCTGCTGGTATTCTATGGCTGAAGTGGTTTAATAATTGCTCTTCTAAAATGATAAAAAGGCCTCTTTTGCAAACTCCTCAGAAAATCCCTGGAGAGGTCTTGGCTCCTTTTCCCTGCAGAGAAGAAGCACAATGTACCTGCACCCTTTTGGGTAATAAGTCCCTGCAGATGTGCTGTCCACTCAGCTTTCAGATGAAACTTCTCTCTTTTACTTGCTGCAGAGTTTTCTTAATTTATGTGGGTAAAAGGCATTATTACCACAGTGTTTAAGGTATCATTGTATTATGGCATTATAATCTCTGAGCTGGCAGCAGCTTGGTATATCATCTACCCATTCCTTAAACCAGTAAGGGATTGCTCCCAGTGTCTAATCCAAGAGCTGGAGATTCCAACCCATCTTTTGAAGCAGAAATCCAAGAGGAGGTATTCTCCATTAAGACAGAAGGCAGGAGTGTCTCATTCAGGATGTTTTATCCACTCCATTGTAACCTGTCTGTAATTTATGTTAGAGGCTGCTCTGTGACTCTGCTGTCCCCAACTGTGCAGTCCCTGACACATCTCGGGGTAAAGTGAGATTATTGCTGAAAGCCAAGAGCAGTTAGGAGTGAATCAATACCGGGGACAACACAAAAGTGATTCAGTGATTGCCTTAAATAACCACGCACAGGTTTTGCCTTCTGTCATGACTGAAACATGCTGCCCATGCTGAGTCCCTTGGGGACAATGAAGTCACAGCAGCACCATTTCAGCTGTGCAGCCAACTAGAGACAATGTAAGCACCCTCCTTTTCTGTGCCCTACCGTGACATGCGAGGGATTAAAATGTGAGTCATCTGCTGAAAACATACTGATCCTGAGGCAGTAGGATGGCTCTTAAGAAAGGTTTTGCATTCTGTAAATACTAATTTTGAGTGGTGGAGAAAGCAGACACGACTGAAAACAATGAGACCTATGCAATTCCAACTGCACTTTTAACTTTTCAGATATCAACGTTTCCATCTAAACTGCTCTCACACTTAAAATGCTTCAGTGGTTTTATAACCCATTGGAAAATTAATTTTTACCTTTTGGGTTTTTTTTCATTTCTTGTGCTACAACTTCATGTGATATTGCCCCCAGAAAACTGTTGTGTTGAAATCCTAAATTTTGTTTGTAGTGCTGTCTGAATGGTCCTGCAAATAATTAATTGATTCCTGCTTTTCATATAGCCCGGAGCAAGTTTAGAGGAAATAAATGTAACATGAGTTAGTCATCCTTAAATAATCTCAAAGCAGGAGCCCTACATTAACAGCAGGCTGATAATAAGCTGTGCAGTGCTATCTCCAGTGAAGCTTTGCTCGTGACTTCAGATAAATTGATGAGCTGTCATTTATTTGTTTGTTTGCTTTTTCTCAGCGGGTGAATTTACTGTCTTCTTGCTGAAGTATCAATTATTCTTGTAGAATTGAATAGTATTGTTTTAGGATTATGCATGTAGAGGCTAAGGTGGTTTGAGACGTGATGCAAATTAATAAGACACCAACTCTGTTAAGACACCTGTGATAGGTTGTTTGTTTTTTTTTTTTTTTTGTACTAGACATACATATTATGTTACAGGAACAGCAAAGAATGGGATTAAAAAGAATGGGATCAGCAGACCTGATCTAACCATTTATTTTTTTTCTTTTTTGCAGGCTTCTGCTGCTGACCATCTGCAGCTGCTGTCGGTCAGGCATTGATCTGGCCTCTGAGGGACAGAAATCCATTCTGTCCCCTGGCTGGTCATTCAAGGCTTTTTATCCTGGCATTTAAATTGGATTTTATTCAATTTTATTTAAATCCACTGTATCAACACTTAATGAACAGAAGCCCTCCCACTCTGCTCTGTGGCATCCTATTGTATACCAGCTTTTTATTCTTGTGTGTGTGCTATACATATTCATGTCCTTTAATCTTTCATGCTGATGTACACTTCCCTTTCCCATTCTTTTTCTCTTCTTGATTATCGTTAAATACCTGGATGATACTTAAATGTCAGAAAAGCCCTGAGAAATGCCACATACTGGAGAAAAAATAGTTTATGTTTAAAAAGCCCTGAGCATGGGAATATCTGCTTTCCAGGCTGAGGGACTGGCCAGCTCTAAAAAAAAAAAAGAGATCTCTTGAGAGAAATAGAGATTTATGTTGCTGGTGGTGTTTTGATTTTGAACTTTGATATTGAAATTGGAGGTTCAGAAATGAATCCTGTCTTCTCTCTGGTTCATCTCTGCCCTGACATGATAATGGGTCACTTGGAACAATCAGCTGGCTTCATTAATTATTAATCCTAACACATGGCAAAAGCAATCTGGAGGTTTGCTGGATGTGTGGGGGTCTGTTGATGGAAATGCAAAGGGGACAATTACCAGTCTGAAAATAAATGAGGGTGGCAAGTGCCAGCGAGGAGGGGGAATCAGGAGGCTTAGGTATAGCTGGAAGAATTAAAAGATATTTTATCTTACAGTCAGATTTACATCTTAAATTACATTAAAGTGAAAATTCCTACAGCAGGGCATGTAGTTCACATGAGGATTGGGTTACTTGGCTGAGCTGTGATCTGTGCAGATACGCATTTATAAAAGTCCACAAGAATTTTGATACTTGCTGAGTGCATAGGAAAAGCAGTGAGCTGTTCACTTTTAGGAACTGATACACAGTCAAGCAAGAATACAACTCTCATCCATGCATTGTTTTAGCTTCTTGGGCATTTATGCTGAGGGGAGAAAACAGAAGTCTTGAGACATGGAGTAAGAGCTGCTACCTAACATGAATGCTGTTTGAAGGCGACTTTTTATCTACACAGACCTAGGTAGCCTAATGAATAACAACACTCATTGCCACTGCAGGAAGGGAAATGTGTGTATTTGCCCCAAAGTGTGACGAAATGAGAGGGTTTTTTCCCTATGGCCTCTCCCTCTGTTTGCTGCACCAGAACAGGAGCTCATGCTCTGCTGGTTTCAAAGGGGCTCTCTGTACACTTCCTTTCTGGCAATAATACATTGATGAGGTTTGTGCACAATAACATCTTATTTTAATATCTTAAAGAACACTTCCTGGGCGAGTGGTGTGTTCCAAACCCCTGCCTGCTGTGTGATGCATTGCTGTGCTCTGCTGCTCTCCTCTGGATATTGTCTGGATTCAGCTCCCAGGTGAGCTCTCCCTCCCAGCAGCCACAGGCCCCTGTGGCAGTGGAGCCATCTGTGACAGCTCCAGATATTTCATCCCAGGTTTTTCCTGCATTATCCAGCTGCAGTGGCAGTGGAAGGCAAGGAAAGAAAGGTTAACAATTCCCCCTCTCACCCCCAAATTGCTGAGGAGGGCTGGCAAACCACAAAGGGCTTTCTCCTGCTTAGGCTGCCACAGCTCAAGCAGTGCCATGGATTAATGGAGCTCCAGACTGTCTGATGGAGTTTTTCCCACAGAGCAAAATATTAACTAAGTCAATTGATTGCATTTTCATTTCTTGAGGGAGGTGCAGCCCACACATCCCTTTGTGTGTGAGCACAGCCAGTCTGCTGAAGCAATACTGTGTTATCTCACGGGTGCTTTGTGCTGCCTCTCCAGCCCTTGCCTCTGCTGTAAAAGGAAATGGAAATTCTTGCTCACAAGACCTATCTGACAAAGAAACAAATTCTTGTAAAGTCAGTATCCCAAACTTAGGAAATTACAGTATCTGGTGCAGCAAAATGCTGTGATAAACCCCCATCCATCTGGAATGTTTCCATAATCCACTACAGACTGCCAATTAATTGCATACTTAGTTCTATGTAATAAGGACAGATAATAGGCTGTATTAGTGTAAGTCCCTCAGGGGCAGTGGAAATACATCACAATATTCCTAAATAGTGTATTTTTATTAAAGCTATGCCTGCAAGCTTCTGTCTGGTACCAGAGACCTATTGTGTGGGGAGCTGTACATGTAATGAAAGGCCAGATTTACAGCACACACTCCTATTAAGTGAAGCACTTAATTGCTTACTTCAAGCACCAGTTCAAATAAACTGATCTCATCTATTTTCTAATTAAATGGGGGAAAATATAGTTTGGCTGGTTGGGACACAAGGTTCTTAAACCCTCTTCAAGAGCAGAAGGAACTGTAAACAGTGTCTTATGCTGTTAAGATTAAAATGAGACTGAAATCACGGAAAGATCCTTTGAACAATGGCGTGTGAAATATTTAGGATTTTCCACATATAAATAAATCACTTTTTTTTTTTTTTTTTTTTTTGCTAGCTGACAAAGAATCTTCTGTGGTCATTTTGGATTTAGACTAAAATTCCTATTAATTAAACCAATTACATAATGAGAAGTCATAGCTTTTAAATAAACACATATAATTAATTTCATTTGAATGAATTGAGTTTTTCTGTGCTCCACTGAGCAACATTACCTTTTTCTGCTCACAGGAGATTTAATATTTTACAGCAGCATTTCTGAGAAGCAACTTGGTAAACAGCAGTTGTTCTCCACAGGATAAAAAATGGGAAAATTGGTTTCAAAATTGAGTCAGATTGTCACAGAATCATTAGGGCCTAAGGAAATTATGCATCTTTATTTCATTTATTGCTACACTTAGTTAATCTTGCATATCTGTGACAACCACAAGAGAGTTGTGAACTTTTTCAGTTTAAAATTTTCTGAGCATTTTGAGTGTGTGCTGTATTACTGCAATATTTTAGTACCCAAAGTCCTGCTGCTGGGTATAGCTCTGTAGCTCCATGTGAAAATCACTGCTGTAGAACCAGGGATGGATACAGAGTGTTCATTTGAACTGGAATTACCTCAGGAAAGTCTTGGATTGCTCTGGAATGCCTGGGAGGGCTCCCACTGAGATGCCTGTGCCTGTTACCTGTCCCAAAAACTACCTGATGGTTTTCGTGTTGATTTTTAACACGTTCTCCTGTGTGTGAGTTTTTCAGAAAGGAGAAAGCTGAGCACGTTTAGAACAGTTTGCTGCTATCAAGAACCATTTTGTCTTTGCTGTTTGCTTCTCCTGAAGTTGTCACATGACTGATGAAGCAAAAATTCACTCATGAACCACTGCTCGTAAGAAGAGGCAGAATGAAGCTGAGCCTCCCTGCCTCCTCATGTATTATACATGTGAAAGTCATGATAATTTCATAGGATTTCACACTCTAAAAATAATAACCCCATAACCCAGGGCCTCTGGATCTTCCTCGTAGCAGGCACCACATGAATTAATCACTCAGCTCCACTTTTGTGACATAGACTCAGCTCAGCCTAATTCCCAGGAGTGCCAGGCATTGCATTTGCTGGTCCCAGCAAGGGATTTGTTATTTATTACCCCTGGAAACATGAAGCACTCATGTCCACAGGGAGGGTCAGCTTCCATTTAGCCTCCCCCAAGCCCATGTGCAACAGACATTATTATTTTAGACTAATTTAGCTTTGTTATGCTGCTAGGGAGAAATTACTTCAGTAGATTACAACTAGATGGATGTTTTCCTCTCTCTTAAATGCAAGGTTTGTTTTTTTTTTTTTTTTTTTTTTGCTGTTCTCAAATGGGTTTTATACTATCAAACTAGAGAACCTCATTCCTGTAATCTAATCAATGTTAATATGGAAAGCAGTGGTTACTAACCAAATAGAAATCTGCCACTATCTCTTTTCAGTCCTGATAAGACTCTTTCCTTTTAGCTGAAAACCATCTGGGAAGGGTCTGTGTCATGTGCAGGCACTTGCCTGCCTTGATAAAAGGTTGAAAAAATACTGATTAGAGCCATTTGATCTGGCTTGGAATTAAAGTGCCTATAGAAACTCCCTCCCACAGTGCAAGATAAAACTACTGGTAACGTGTAACAGATCTCAGGAAGCTTCTTACACCTTCAAATAGGAGGGCTAGGCTTCCTGAATCTAAAATCTGAATTTTACAACAGAATTCTACCACAATTTCTCTGTGCTAGAGATAAATTGTTCCTAGTTAGTATTTTTTTTTTTAATTAACAAAACTTTTCTGGTTTTCTGCCCCAACTGATCAATAATAAGAACTGACAAACCTTTCTTTTTTTTTGTGTGTGTGTGTGTGTGGGGATCTGCTCTGTATTTAACAAACAACACTCTTCTCCCCCCAGCTCTGCAAACACACTCTTGTAAATCTGAATCAAAACCCATTCAGGACATTTCATCTTAAGTGGTTTCATCTTACTGCAATTACCAAGTCATGTGAGGAGTAGGGAAACAATTGTCTGCACAACAATGAGATGAAATAAAGATAGCCTCTAATTAATTCCATCTAGGTTATAATTAATTTTTGACTGAGTTGCTCAGGACAATATCCTTAAGTCTCACAGGCTGCTGTGAAAGGGGGCTGATCACCAGCTGCTGCTCTTTGATTTTCAGAGCAGATGGGGCTATTTCCAGCTATTGCTTAAAAGGAAATGATGAGGAGGAGAGTGGGGAGTGATTGATTGGCTTTGAGCAGGCCTTGGGGTGAGACTGCTAAAGGAAATGCTGTGTCTGAAAAGTAGACTCTGATAAGGTCTTTTGAAGATTTTAGAGATGTTTTGGTTTAGTTTATCTTTAGTTTTGTAAGAGCCACTTTTTTCTTTATTAACAAGAGCTATGATCACTGATGGGATGCCATGTCAGTAAATCTTTCATTATATGCTATGTATTAAGTAGCATATATAAGCATATTAATTAAAAATCTTAATAAGTATATAAGACTTTGGGTTGCAGTGTTGATAAAGGCGATGATGGATACAAATATGAATGTTTCTAGTCCTTGCCAATTTGTAGAAACAGAAGATGAAAAATATCAGTTTAGATTGTTACTCTAGTTCTCTCTGTCAGCTGAGAATTGTTCCCTACCTTATTATACAAGAAGCTTTGGTTAATAATGCATTAAAATTAATTTGAGAAATTCTGCCACTTCCTTTGTTTGCTGCCAAAGTGCAAAATTCTCAGATGGATTTGTTGTTAGAAATTATTCATAATATCTGGAATAAATAAGTCCTAGTTTGCTAGGAGACTGTACTCATTAGGAGCAATGGCTTTACCGGTGTGGCAGTTTCTCAAACACCACAGTATTTAGAGTTTCTGACTGGAGAGCATCTAGAACTCCCTAATACCTGGCATGGGCTCAGTTCTAAATGTAAAAGGTGAAAATAAATGTTAGAAACATTGTCTGACTACTTCTAGTAAAACACTTGTGTAAAAAGAGAGCAGATATGTGACAGCTTCAGAGCTAAAGTTTTCAAAGCTCAGAAGCACCACCTGTAATTGTTAGTGGGGAAGGAAAAGTCAATTATTTTCACATTATACATTTCAACGTGAATAAATAGGAAAGCTGGGGATTTAAATGTTAAATAGTGTTGTATCAAATGTGTTTTCTAGGAATTTCATGTTCAGTCTGTATTTTCCTGTGCTAAATCTTCTGCTTGCTATCATTTTGTTTTGCTGCACTTTCATTGCTGTAGTGTACACACCATCCTATTAATTCCTAAAGACCAGTGCCATGTGCTTTTCCAGGTGAAAACCCCACAGAAAGCAGTGTTTAAAATCTTATATGAAGTTCCTGTTCATATGCAAGAAAAGAAATTAAATGAGCAATCTCTGTCTTACACTGGGGTTTGAAACTGGTACAAAATGCTTTCACCAGTAATCATTTTACTGTCAATGTGTGGCTCCAGTCCAAACCAGTTCTTGTTTCCTGTTTAGTCTGAGGGAGACAAGTCACAGCTCTGTTTTTGGGAAAGCACTGGTGGGGTGTGTGGAAACACTGCCTGTGTTACCTTGAATGTGATGGTTGTTGGATCTTTTTTGTACTTTTTTTTATCCTTTCATTCTTTTGTTTGCCCTACAAGTAATTTTCTGAACCCAATGAGTTCATTATAATGCTTTAATCTGCCTTTTCCATAATAGAAGCCACACAGTTTCACCTAATAATCCTTGTATTGAGCCCAATAATAATATTCCCATTGTAAATTCTCTTTTTTTGCCCTTTAACACAGGTGCCCTTAAACTCCTTGGTTTTCCCAAGTGTGTTTTATTAATTGTAGGCATGTCAAGGTAACCCTTGACACTGGCTATGTGGTTCACTTGCTCAGTATCACTGCTGATTTCTCAGGGAAGAAGCATGGCTCATCTCCTCTAGAAAGCTGTTAAAATCCAGGTGACTCTATGTCTGTGTTTTGAAATAAATTAAGACTGCAAATAAGGTTTTTCCCCCCCACTTCAGTTCTGTCTTTTAGGCAAAACTCTGCTTCCCTTGCGTGCAGTTTTAGGCCCTGTAAAGCCCTGTAGGGCAGCTTCCCTGCTCTTCTGCAATTCCCAGCCTGCCTGGACAACAGGAACATTTTGTCTCCTGAGACACCAACGTGCTGAATCAGTGGAATCGTGGTTTTCAGCCTAATATCTGTCCCCATTAGAGTGGGCAAGTAATTCAGCTTTTTGTCTAAAATGAGAACTTTTTAAGTGACTCATGCATTTATTTGTTCCATTCCTTCAAAGGATTGTTCCATGCTGGCAAAATCTCCCGTGGAAAGTTCCAAGAGAAAATTCAAGAAAGATCTGCAGTTTTCAGAGTTTTGCGTTGCTTGCTTCTGGCTTACTCAGGTATGTTGTTCAATTGTTAATTCCTTTTTATCTATTCTTGGAGGAGAAATCCCTCTCCATGTACTAACAAATGGTCAGACATGCCCATGACTCATTAGTGAACAGACACAGGAGGCCTGTCCTTTCCAAGGTTTCCAAGATATTTCCTTGTTAAACTCTTTAGCAGAAAAAAAAGAAGGATGAAAGAACCCACTGGGAGCCCTGAAATGCCTCCCTGACAGTTTTCAGTGCTAATACAGTTTGTGCATGAGGTTGGGATATAAAACCTTAATTTAAAGGGCTTTATGGAGATGTGTTAATGTTCTAAATATTGTTATGTTGAGAAAGAACAGCTGCATGTGTTTGTGCTGGTTAAAGGCAGGGGTGGGCTCTCTAACTGAACCTTGTGAGGGTACAACAGCTTTCCACAGCCACCCATCGTCAGTATTGGTACCTAATTCTGCCTAAAGATTGTGATTTCTGTAGTGATTCTATGACTTTAATTATTTGTTCAGTAATAGTGCTGGATTGATGTATTCTTTCCTTCTAGTTTCTTCCTCCAGTTTCACTTTTTTCTGGTTTTGTCTTGCTCTCAGTTTTATCAAAGGAATTTGTTATACAGCAAAGTGGATCAGGGGACTGATCAGCTTAAAAATCATCTGCTATTTAAAGCCAGATCAGGCTCCTGACAGGTTCACATCGTGGCCTCCTGGGTACCTATGAGGAACAAAAGGGTGGTGCTACCCTGAGCTGGTGATGTGCTGTGACATCTTTAACCATGTAAATCCATCCTGAGGGTCATGTTTGTGATGTTGGCTGCGCTCTCTGCCCTGAAGAGGTGAAAATGCTGCAGCTCTTCTGAAATCTGTGCTAACAGCTGAGCCACTCACCCAAAGAGGGAGCACAGCCCTGAGATCAGTTTAGGAAGGGTTGTTTGGTAGGAAGGTGCAGCTCTGTTTAAAGAAACAGTTTTGTTTGGGAAGGGAGTAAATGTAAAATGTCCACCCTCCTCATTTCCATTGAGCTTCTTGTTCTGATTTGTAGCCATGCCAAAAGCATGTGGTGCTGGGAGTGGGGTGTGGGAGCATCTCTTCTCAGGAATGGATGGTGTGAATTTGTTGTGGGATGACTTTGCTCTAAGCTTGGTAGGGAGCTCAGTCTGGACTGTTGCACTGGGATGCTCACTGAGTGCTGGACTCTGGGTTATGGATCCAGCTTGGGATTTCTTTGGTACTGCTCACACAGACTTGCTCCCTCAAAGGAAGGCTCTTGGAAGGTGATAAACTGCTGGCATGAGGGCAATGATCCATTTCTGCAGTGCTTTGAGACCAGTTCCTGCACTGAGGAAATTCCTTTTTGGTTCAATAAGACAAAGATCTTATTCTCGTGTATCTGCTCTTTGTTTCCCCCACATTTACATTTTTAAGATCTTATGTGCTCATGTGAACTACTTTTGCCTGTTCTGTTGTTAGAACCACAAAAATGTGGCTATAATTCTGGCCAAAATTTCCAACTTTTCTTCTCCTTTCTAGACCTTGACCTATTCACAGCCAGTGGTGGAGCTTGGCCTCCAGAGCTGTAGGTATTCTGGGGGATCTATTAAATTTCACTTTTAAGCTGGTCTCCATCACAAAAGGCATGGATTCAGGTGTGGGAATGGCTTGCTGTAGGACAGTGATGAATTCCCTCTGTCACCCTGCTGCTTGTTCTGCATCTACCCTGGGAGCTCTCACAGAAACACTGGTTTGACCACAAGGCTTCTAAGGGGAATAGCAGTAATTAATAAGAAATAATAATACAGCTTTAGTTTCTAGTCCTACCAGGATCAGTTTTAAGGGCTTAGGCCAGAATCCTCCAAGGTGATCTTAGTGTGGCTAATTATGAGAGATGATTTACCTCCTGACTTCTTATTCTGGGGGAGTGTGGGGTGTTTAAGGGGAAACTGAGGCACGCTGACATGACCAAGTTTGCTTGAAATGTTGTAGCCAAGAGGAACAGACCAGCAGAACTGAGCAACAGCATGCAGTCTCATATATCTTGCTTAGCTCTTCCTTTTTCACTCTTTTTTTAACACTTGATTAATAAGTTTAGCAAAACAATGGGCTTGCTTTCTTTAGTTCCCTTCTCATTCCCTTTGGAGTAATCTACAGAGCTCTAGTGCTTTATGCACTGCAGTTTAAAAATGCACCAGGAAGTCTCATATCCTGTTCTCTTTCTTCAACTTTCCTTTGAACTGCAACTCAGAAATAATTACAACAGAAATAAGCTCTGTGTGTGTCTCTAGAAATGCTTTAGTACCAATGAGACAGTTTCAAAATTACTGGCTATGGAAATGATTGGAGCTGATTCTTCTGTAGTGAAGTCCTTGACCAGCTTGTAAGTTTTGAGTATTGATGAGAGCTACGGAATGGATTTTTGTCTTTTCCCTGTGATTAATTTTTCACAATTTCCAGTTAGGCTGGAAAAGGAACTTAGCCTGGTCTCAAAATGCAGAAAGGAGAAGTCGAGAGCCCACACCCTGTTCATGCTCTTTGCAATCAGTGTTGGTTAGTTCCCTCTTGGACACAGAAAACAAGCCCAGGATGGTGTTTCAAGTTGCAGACACTGAAACCAAAGGCCTTTTTATGGTGTGCCACTTCTGTCTCCTTTGTCCACTTGAAACAGGTTTTTCCAATATAAGAAGCTTACTTGACCCAGGGTTTAAGGCTATTTTTATCCAGTGTGAAATGTGCACGTAAAGAAAGCCTTTGGAGATAGAGAACAGCACTGTTTGTTTTTCCTCAAGGTCTCCTTTATGCTCCAGAAAGGTATAACTATTTTCTGGAAAATTTAGATAATAATCAGATGTCCTGCACACTCATATTGCTTGAGTCAATTCTTTGAGGGGAAAAGCAGCAGTTAAATTTGTAAAATCCCACTGGTGCAGTAATTCAAATGAACTGTAATGTCATTGCTTTGCATGGTCCTGATTTCTATGGAGATTCTGGATCCTTATAAGTGGAAATTTCTCCTTCCCTGCCCTGTTTGCAATAATAAATATGGGCCCTCCTGCGTTCACCTCACATTAGCTACTGAAATTGCCACTATTTCATTATATATTCAAGTGGAGGATCTTTTTAAAACACAGCTCCTTAGCACAGCTTGGGGGTCAGCACATCCCTTTGTGCTGCTGCTCCCCAGCATGTCTTGGAGGTGTTTATGTAGGTGCCAACTGGAGGGGTCAAGGTTCCAGAATTTAAAATACCGGTGCAGAGATGACAGATAGGGTTCCACAGACTTTCCCAGAGCAGCCACACCACTGTTACAGGACAGTTTCACTCCACCTTAAATGCAAAAGCATGTCTGTAACCACTGTGAGCTTTTAATCGCTCCAATTACCCTGCTTTCCCCATCCTGACAGCTGGCATGCACACCAGGCCCTTGTTAAGGCTTGCAGGAGAGGTGGATTTCTTTTTTTCAGTTGAGTGTATGACCACAGCCCCAACAGCACCCAGCAATTTGCTCAGCTGGAGTTTTCTGATTTTTCACAGAAGATGCTTAATGCAGAAACCATTATCATGTGCAAGATCACTGCCCTTGCAGAGCATGCAGTAACACAGAGCAAACTGAATCCAGGGGTTTATGAAATAAATAAATGAAATCAATGATACCAGAGTTATCATTAAACAAGAGCTTGGTTTAAAAAGCTGTGCTGGTAGCTGGAGGTTTAGCAACACAGGCTGTTTGGCATTTGAGTCAAAAGTGAGTAAACTCTATGGTACCAGATAAAAAATGGAAATATATAGAAGAAAACATACTCTGCCATCCACAGAAGCCATAGAAGCCCTATTGTCATGGAATATTCTGAGTTGGAAAGGACCCACAAGGATCATGAGTCCAACCCTTAGGTCCTCAGCTTTGCTCTCTTGCAGCCTCTCCTGAGTGGCCACTCTGTGCTGACTGGTCAAGCAAGATTATCATGGGGTTTTTGGCTAATGGAGGTGGACTCTTTCCTCTTTCTCCCATTATGAAAAGTCCTGCCATGCTCGTTCAAAGTGTTCCTTCTCAAGTACTTGATGAGCAAAGAGACAAAACCTAATCCAGGCTGCACTTTCCATGCTTCCATGCTTCTTTAACACCTAAATCCCACAAGCAGCTCCTGTTACTCTTACACAAACTGAGTACCAAAGCCTGAAGGAGAGCATGGATTTCACCCTCTGGGAGGCCTCTCATGACTTGGAAGGGGTCAAAGATGTAGCAACTTGCCAAAGACCTGAGTTGTGCGCATGTGTTTTTGTCTTAGCAGCCATGCCAGCTCATGCCACTCTCTAGCTGACCATCCAGCATCCTGAACTGTGGAACTGGTTAGGCTGAGCATTTGCTTTCTAAAGAAAAGTGTGGGGTTGTTGGGTTATTTGGTTCCTTGGGGTTTTTTCCCCATGTCCTGCTCCTTTCCTTCACTTGGCTTATCCAAAGTCTGACAGGTAGTTGTGGCACAGGGATGGAGATGGTTCTAGGTCATGCTTAGTAGTTGGCTCTTGCTACTGTGTTATACAAGGTCTTACAAATACTGCAATGTCACCAAATTCCCAGAAATTTTGTCAGAAATGGGCTCTCTGGAAAGCCACTCCAAAAAGCACCGAGTTGAGAGCCCCCATTTCAAACACCCTGTCAAAACTGGATGCAAAAACCCTATTTAAGAGGAAACAATTGAATTCATTTGCCAACCTGGCCCATTAACAGAAATTATTTATGCTCCAAAAACAGCTGCACTGCAAAGTTCTCCAATGGTTTAACAGACAGCTGCTTCTCCTCTGTGCTGAGCTGGAGCTGTGGCTGCTGGTGCCTTCTCCAGCGATAGAAGGGCTGGCAAAAGTCTTGGCTTCATCTCCCTCACAAACAACAGTGAAACCAGGAGCCAGGAAATGTGTGCACAAATGTCCTGGAGGGAGCTGTCTCCTGGCTGTGGTTTCACACCCACCTCCCATCTCTCCTGCTCCCTGCTGTAGTAGTTTGTTTGAAAGCTGCAGAATAAAAGTTGCCATGGGATCTCTCTCCATTTATACCAGTGCAGAGCTGCATGGTTTCTTTTGTGTTTGACTCCACAGCAACTGCCTGCAGGGCTGTGTGCTCGCCCTCCATGTGTCCCTGCAGCTCCAGGTCCTCTTTGGAACTCCAGGTGTGCTTCGGTGAGCAAGTGGGTGCAGGCTCTCAGCTCATTGCAGAATAACCTTGGTGTGTTGTGGGAAAGGAGGGGAAATTTAGTATTTCCCCTCTCCATCCACAAATCAGTCCTGTTCTCTTTGATTTAGGTGTTTGAGGTGTGCTGTACCCTCCATCTCCCCAGCCAGACCACTCCTTTGCCCAGCGA
This sequence comes from Vidua chalybeata, assembly GCF_026979565.1. Classification (NCBI taxonomy): domain Eukaryota; kingdom Metazoa; phylum Chordata; class Aves; order Passeriformes; family Viduidae; genus Vidua; species Vidua chalybeata. The sequence continues at coordinate 18,164,809 of NC_071540.1, forward strand.
CCCCTGTCCCTCTCCAAAGCCAGGAGGTGGCTGAGCCTTGGGAACAGCCTTTGAAACAAGAATTTGTTTTCAAAAGACACATTTTAATGGTACGAAATTAAAAGCTACCCTTTAATTGTACTAATCCTTCCCCAGAGTTGATGTGGCACCTGCTGGGTGCTGTTTCAGCAGGTGGAGGTGCCCAGGCAGCCCCAGGGAGGGCACAAACCCTGCCCACTTGTATGTGCCTTCAGCTTTATTCAGACAGGCTGAGGATTGCTCTGGCAATCCCAGTCACAAACTGCAAAGGATTCATCCTAAAACCCAAAAAGGTTCATGCTTTTCTTCCTTTCTCTCCCTCTTTCTTATTTTCTCCATCACAGAAATCAGTTCTGAGCAGATGGGCCTACAGCAGCTTTATCAGGAACCCTTTGTGTGCTGGAAGCCCCTTGTTCCCCGAGCTAACACAGCTGTTCTTGGAGTCAGTGGGAATATCAGGTGTTTGTTTTCCAGTGCCTCAGATCAGAAGGATCCCTGCAACAAAACCACCCAGTCTGGTGGCTCTTGTCAGCTCCAGAACATCCCAGTGGGGTGAGGTCTGTAACTTGTTCTGCTTGGAAAAACTCTCCCTTGCTGCAGCCAGAAAAGCATTGGTGCATTCTCTGTGTGCCACAATTTCAGAGCCCTGTTAAATCCCACAGGAGTGGTGTGGGGGATTCTGTCATTTATTCCTTACATCCTGCTCTGAAAGGTCACTAATCTGGTGGCAGTAGCAAGTACTAATTAGCTGTGTGCACACCTCCAGCCTCAGCTGAGGTGAGCACTGAGAGCTTCCATGGATGAGAACTTATTTGGCTGCTTCTTGGGGTGGTTTTGTCTCTCTGGCTGCTTGCTTGGTCTTGTCTTGGACATCTGTTTACAGTGATATAAATAGAACTTTATTTTTTCTGTCCTTGTCCTACTTATGCTCATAATGTGCACACAAAGCTCTGTCCATCAGATGAACTTTGTGATGAACAGGAGATTTGTGGAATCTCCTGGTGTGCCCACAATGAAGCAAAGTAGCTCGAGGGATCTCTCATTATATTTTATTCTCTAGATGCTGAATGCATTTCAGAGCCATCTTCCTCTCCCAAACTGAAATGTGAAAAGCAATTCTGCTCCACCCACTGACCTTCATGTCCTTGCCTCAGGTGGAGCAGGAATTCCTACAGAGTTGATATTTTCTCTGCTTCTGATGAAAAATTTCTTTATTTGCTCTGAGTCACATTGGATGTTATCTGTGGCTGTGTGGTTACACAACTCATGATCCTACTGCCTGCCTAGAATTTGCCACAGGATTACCAGAAAGCAGAAACTGGAGGACCTTTTTAGGTGTGAACACAAATTTCCCTGATTTATTTTGACTTGTTCTGACCATGTGCTGAAACAAGTCTCTCTGAGTCCAGCTAAGATTTTACACAAATGAATGTGGTGTGCAAAACTTAGAGCAACACTTTTGTACCTGCATCCTTTGGCTGAGAGGAGGATGAGCTCTGTGTCTGGGGGGAGTTCTGGATCATAGCAGGTGAATAGGGAAAATTGAACCAAGAAGATCTTTTCAGTTCTCTAAAGAACATGTCTTGGTGAGCTCCCACACAAATCTGACTTTGATTGCCTTTTACTTGATAAAACAAAGAGAGATCTTGGGTTTTTTGTTTTTGTTTTTTTTTTTTTTTTTTTTTTTTTTTTTTTTTTTTTTTTTTTTTTTTTTAATTTTATTTTTAAGAAGTAGCAGATGAACATGGCCAAAAGTGAATAGGAACAACCTCAGGAATTACTAAATGCTAAAAGAAAGTAAAAGCTCTGTGAGGGATTATATTATTGCCTGAGCTGTAAAGACAGAATGTGCAGTATTTAATCATAGCCTTATAGGATTGTGCTTGATGAATGCATTTGTTGAATAGTGAGGTTGGTTCAGCAGTGCCCTTGGTGCTCACTGTGGGAAGGATTCCTGTTTGCTTGGATCCCAGGTCTGATCCCAGCAGCTGCAGCCTCTCCAGTGCCAGTTCTGACGCTGAATAAATTGCAGTGCATCTGAAATGGCTGGTGCAGCATGAGGGCTCTCCCACAGAAATAGTTCACGAGTGATTACCCCCTCTCTGTCTCCAGCAGACAACACAGCAAATGTTTGCAGAGCACATCATTACAGTACCAATCCTATTGCTTCTGAATGGAAATGCACAAGAGAACTCTGTGTGCAAACCCCAAAAATATTTCCTGGGCACAAAGCCAAAGCAGAATAATTTAACTGCTTAAATTGAAGTGCTTCATGTTTGGGGGGAGTTTTTTTTTTGTGCCAACACATGAAAATCAACATGTTCTCAAGGAAAGCAGAGGTTTTGTAGAAGCAGTGGTGGTAGAATATTTTTTCATTGAGTTTTGACCCATTTTCTTGAGGCATGCTGTTCAAAACTCGGGGGCACATGCAAATTAGGGGCAAAAGTCTAATTGGCACATGCATTTGTCATAACTGGAAGAACAGAATGGAAGTGATTTGGTGTTAGGGGATTAATAACACCCCGGGTCTGAACAGAAGGGGAGTGTGAGGGGGTGGGAGGTGGTTCCAGTTCCATGATTCCTGCCAGTGTCAGCCCTGGCATATATATATAATTAGCCTACTTGATTAACATCACAGAATAAAAATGTGAATAGGGGAGCTATTCTACTCTGGCAGCCCCAGGCTGAGGAGCTGGAAGGTGCAGACAGAGAGGCTGAGGGTGGGCAGCAAAACCTTGGGGGTAGGACAGCTGGTAATGAACTTTTGCTCACTGGAGGCTTAGCATGACTTCCCTTTTCTTTGTTCCTGGCAAATCTCCAGTCAGAGCCTCCTTCCTGCAGTCGTGGTCTCTCTCAGAACCTTGTACAGTCCTGCCCATGACTGCTCTGCTTTGCAGTGTGCTGTGGAGTCACAGAATTCACAGCATCACAAGGTTGGAAGAGACATTAAAGATCATGGAGTCCAACCCAGCCCCAACCCCTCAACTAAACCATGGCATTGAGTGCCACATCCAGTCTTTTTTTAAACACAGTCATGGATTTGTGCTCCCTCAGCCCTTGTGTAGAGCACCACAGCCCTCCAGGAACTGCTGAATGCCACAATTCACACAGACAAAGGAAGGAGCATTAGCTGCTCTTTTTTTTTTTTTTTTTTCCCTCTGCTCACAAGCAAAATAACCAAGGGAATCCATCCTTCCCCAGAATGTGGAAATAGGGATAAGTAGCTGTAGAATCCCACAGGGCAGATGTCTGATAACAAATCCATGCCTAGCTCTCCCTCATGGAAAATAAAGGAATATAAGAATTTATTATTATTACCCGTGCCCCAAGCAGAAGCTTAGCAGCTCTCAGGAGTGACAGCTCAGATTATTGGTGTATTTATAATAAAGTCTTTTAAGTCTGCCACATGGATTTGTGAGTCAGCAAAGAGAGCAAATAGGTCTGCAAGGGACAGGCCAGCACAGAAGGGAAAACTGTCAGGGATTACTCAACCTTGAACATGCCCCAGTCTGCCTCCATTTCCTTTAGCAATAACTATTGTTCTGGGAATGAGAGATTTATTTTTAATTTCTTTGAAAGCAAAGTGCAGGGAAGGCAGTGAGAAGTGACAGACTGTGATGGAGCAGGTCAGGCTGCCCCAGCTGGCACCAGCACAGAGGTGAGCTGTGCACAGAGGCGTTCTCCCAGATCACCCTCCAGGCAAAGGCTGCTACCCAGCTACGAACCTACATCTGGAAATACTCTGTGCTGTACAGGTGCATGCTGCAGTAGGTTTGGGGGAACTGACTGCCTTTCTAATAGGTTTACAGCTGGAGATAGCAATTTAGGGCTCATAGGAAGGAGAGTCCTTAATCCTGTTCAATCTGGAGGCTCCTTGCAGGGCTGAGACCACAAAGAACCCAAAAATAAAACACAAGGGATAACTAATTGCCAGTGTTTTCACATTTAGTAGTTTTTATTATTTATCTAATACAGAAGACTTTATTGATATGTAATATTTTTGCACTGAAACTTTAGAAAAAAATAAATCACACTGCTGTGACTGGCCAGAAAGCAGCAGCTGAATGCCATGGCATAAAGGGGAGATTTTAATGAAATGGATGCACAACTCATACCAGAAGTTGGTTGGAATGGAACACTAATTCACATTAGGATCTTCCAAAGCCTTGCTAAACACAGCTTCTAATCACTCACTGATGGTCCCACTCTCTTTTTATAGCAGTGGTAATCCAGGTAACCTGGACAAACTCCAACTTGGATAATTACGTTCTCCTGACCTAAATTCTCCTTGGTGTTTCAAATGGATGCTATTCTTGGGCTGATATCCTTAATAAGCAGTTGCTGCTTTGTGCACTCTAAAGGCACTCTGAGTTTCACCTGAGTGAGCTGTCTCACTGGACACACAGCCTGTCTGAGGGACAGTGTGGGAGGTTTGTAAACTTTAAAAGCCCTTTGAAGGAGTAAAGCGGGAGAGGATTTAGTGTATTTCATTTACAATTTACAGCATCTACTTAAATTTTTTGGTTGATATATATCAGATGTAGTAATTAAATCAGATATTTTGGCATGCATACATACTCTGGGATGTGGGCATTGGAGGCACTTTAACAGGCAGTCCTAGAAATGCAGCTTTTCTTGGCATTTATCACTGGCTTCAAAGAATGAATGCTCATAATTCTGCCAAACACTCAGTAATGAGGATTTCAGCTGAGCATTTCCAGCTTATTTTTCCCAGCTCCAGCTGGTCAGCCAGTACCTGAAACAGATCAGTGGTTCCTGGAACCACATCTCCTCCAGGAAGGCTCAGCACAGACTAAAGAACACTTGCAGATAAGCCCTCTGGAGTTGGTTTTTTTTTTGGTTTTTTTTTGGTTTTTTTTTTTTTTGGGGTCTTTTTTTTTTTTTTGAGGGGGAAAGCAGCAGGTGGGGGGCGTTTGGGGTTTTTTGTTGGTTGAAAGCTTTCTTTAATAAAGACTCAAATACGAGGCAGCAGCCTGAAGAAACTATAAAGCAGATCTAGTGGATCACCCTGGGGACATCAGCTGAGTCAACATTAGCTGAATTTACCAGACTTTCTTCCCCATCTTGATTTCAGTCTGCTCTGAGTGTGAAATACTTCTCTTCACTGCTGTCACTTACCTGTTTTTTTTTTTATCAAAATCATTTTACTCATCCTTCAGCTGGTGCTTGGGCCTTATCTGCCCTCTTTCACCACTGTCACATTTTTCACATGGTCTGAGCTCCTGGGATATTCCTGGACAGGCTCTCTTCACCAGTCAAACAAGAGCAGGAAAACGGCAAAGTGGGACCAACATGTCAGGAAACAAAGAATTGTGTGCAGGAAGGGATCCGAAGGGAAATTGGGGTCAAAGCCCCAGATCTGAGGAAGGATGGGACAGGAAGGTGGAGAGTGGCTGGAAGGAAAAGCAAAGCTGCTGCTGCTGTTAAAGGATGTGTCAGCAGAGCATGAAAAAGCAGGAAGTGGGAAGGTGGAGTGTCAGTGGGTAAGGATGGAGGCACCAGTAGAAAGGACAAGGCCTGGGACTGGGAACAGGAAATAGCACAAAGCCCCTGCTCAGAGGAAACAGGCAAAATTCCAGAGTCCTCAGCAGCCCAGCCAAGCTGACATTTCCCACTCTGACTCCTGTCAGTGTAGCACCTACAGTGAGCTCCAGCCATTCCCAGTGAAACCCCATTGGTTTACATCAGGGCACAGCCACAAAGCCTTTGCCTTTTCACTGTGCAGTGAAATCCACAAATTATGTGTGTTTGACTGTGTAAGTCCTCTTCTTTGCTTGGGCACAGGCACAGTTGCTGTTTTAAGCAGCCAGACAAATTGAGATGCACAGAATGGGCCAGATCATTCCCCAATGCATTAAACATGGATGAACTTGACCTAAAATCTTTTAAAATTGCATCAACTTCCCTCTGTTGCTAGCAAAACCACGAGTTATAAATGCTGGAGCCAGCTGAGGCCACCAATTCCTCGAAAAAAGGACATTATACATGTAAAACTTTCTGTGATAAGCACAAGAATAATTGCAGACTTCAGCTCAGGATCTTGAATAAAGCATCCCTGTGATTTCCAGGAGGACTTGGTGTTACTGTGCAGTGCTGCTGCAGGCACTGTGTGGGTGCCTGAACCCAGAGCAGAGCCCACTGAGACATTTTCCAGACAAGTTACAAGACTTAAAAAGAGAATACAACATCACTTTCAACTGACTTCCCAAATGGTTTTATTAATGGTTTCAGGATGTGAGTAAATTAAGCAGATTAACTGGGGTTTTTTATTTCCTTGTATTTCGACGGAAGGAGAAGTAGGAAACCCCCTTGCAAATTAATCTGCCATGAGCTCAGTGCTTCCTAGCAAAATCATTTTTTGCTCCTTTTCACTCTTGTTTTTGGGCTACTTTCATGTTTCAGTCTTGGGAAGTTTTTAGAGGTAGAAAACCCTTGACCTCCCAGGACTCATGTTGTGCTGAGCCCCTTTTTCTGTGTGAGCACAGACTGGAAATGACCGAGGCAGCCTGGGATAGGAACAGCTTCTGAGAGGAACTGAGACTGTCTCCAAGGGGAAGTGGATACTGAAGCAAATAACCAAAGCATGGTCAAAAGGCCAGTGTTGCAGCCACTGCTGAGTATGGGATAGGAGAACTTTTGTCCATCTGTATCACTGCTTTTAATCTGTGATTTTGCCATCACCCTCTCCTTCCACCTCTGCTCTCTGACATGGATGTGAAATACCACTCTTGTGTCAGGAAAAAGAGCTGAAGTGCTGAGGAGATGAAATATCTGCAGATCCAAAGCTTTTCCTTAGGGCCAGATCTACAGAAGTCCAGATGAGTTGCACTAATTCCAAAAAGATCCAGTGAAAACTGGAATATGAATATGACCAGCTGGAGGCAAAGGCACTCTGGCTTTGGATAATGCCCAGACGAAATCATCATTCAGAAAACAAAATCTACACCTCCTTAAATCCATGCTTGAAACACAGTGGGCATATGAAAGAGAAAGGAGACACAGCTCTAGTACACACTGCAAAAAAAAAAAAAAAAAAAAAAAATTCTTCCCCTGCCCACAAAAGACCTTTTCACTGGAGGGAATTTTTCTCTCCTATTCATTGTTTATCCCACTGATAAAAAACTGGTTAATTTTTAGGGGTTTTGGCAGTCTAGCTCCAAAACTGAAATCTGAAATAAGACGATTCTGATTTTTTTTTTTTTTTTTTTGCACATCTTCTGCTAAGAAGTCAGTGAAATCTACAGATGCTGGAGTTCTTGCAGAAGATACAGGTATTTATTTCCTGTGCAGTGCAAAAAGCAGTGAGCAAATCCATGCAGTGAGAGCCCTGTTGCACAGTTTCCATAGAGACAGCACATTAACAGAGCTGCTTTCCTCGTTCCTACCTGTGGTGGAGAATTAGGCACAACACCTTTCCTGCTCTTTTTCCTTTTGGTGCACACAGACAAGGTGCTGAATTGCTGGTTCTATCCTTGTGTTTGGCATTAATGAAAAGCCCTTTCCGTGCATTTTTCTCCGAGCTGCTGAAATGCAGACTCAGTCCCACCACCTCTGGGGTTTAGCAGAGTTCACACCTCAGCTCTCCCCACTTTGTTCCTCAAACCATGCTCTCACAATTTCCTGTTTAGAAGCAAAAAGGGGGCTAAAGAGCTCTTGGTGCTTCCTCTTGTAGCTCAGTGCAGTGGTTTCTTCCCCAGAAGCAGCTGACAGTCAGGATATTTCTCTGATGGGCACTTGAGCTATTTTTTCACATTCTCATCAGTTCAGATGGCTCTTTGTAAGAGCAGTTTCAAACCCTAATTTCAAGTGGCTGAAAAATAATGAGATAAAATAGGTTCTTTGAGTTGTAAAAGCATTAGCTGAGCAGGCTTGGCTCGGTGTCAGAGAAGCACAAGGGACAGAACTAATACCCGAGAAAAGCTCTGTGAGCTCTGTAAAGAAGGTACAAGAAATCTGAATCACAGTTCTGCAGACATTGCTGTTCCTTTGCTGTATTCTCTGCACTTCTCTGAGGTCTAAAAAGGGCTTCTGATACTTATTAACTCCTTCAATTTAAACATTGTCTTATTGAGTTCAGAGGTGGAAGCTTTGCAGATGAAACCCTGTGGTTTCTCATTCCTCCTTTCTCTTTGGGGAAATTGAAGTGTCACGGTGACCAGGGCTAACAGATGCACCAAAAGGTCAGCAAGGCACCTCACATCGGGCAGTGAAAACCAAATCTGTCTCTGATGGGTTTGACTGAAGCCTTTCCAAGATGGCAAGACTGAAGAGAAGCTCTGGAGAAGCAAAGAGGGAGACTTCTGAGAAGAAGACAAGTTTTTAAAATACACAGGGAAGTCAGTGCATTTACAGGAGGATTCATGTTACAGGAGCCCTCAAAGGCCTGGCTGCAAAAACTGCTGAGTGAAGGCAAAACCCCTATTCCAGAGTATATTCTTTTCCCCAGGATTGATTCTATCCAGGAGATAAAGGGACAAAAAACAAGTGACATTGTGGTACCACCTTCAATATCCCCTCTCTGATGTTAGCATCTACCCTGAATCCATTTCCTGCTCTGCATTATTTTGCCACTAATTGCACAATAATTCTTCAATTACTGTGGACTGGAGAACAGGGAAATCCATCTGTCGAGTGCTCTGTGTCCTTATGACTCTTCCTGACCTGAATTTGGAAGGGCTGCGCTTTGCACCTCCTTTCCATTCCCTCGGGACATCAGCTGCCAGGCACTAAGACATTAAATTGAAGCTCCAAGCCCTGCCCTGCCCAACTCCCAGCAATTTATGGGCTGGCAGAAGGCACAGATGAGCCACATATGAAGCAGCATGTGAATCAGGCTGTAATTTGTAGCCCAGGATGTTCAAGTTGTGAAACCAGAGCTGTCTGCCTACGTACGCAAGGCCAGAAACTGGTGATGTAAAATTCCCTTTCTGCTCAGAGAAAAGCAAGCTTTGGAACCCAGGGGATTTCTTTAGGATGAAACAGGGAATTTGAATTAGATGATGCCCCTTTTTTTCCTCACCTGGGCAGTCAGTGGGATTTGGACAGTGGGATAAAGAGCAGCACATGATCCAGGGTCAGCAGGACTCAGCATCCATCTGTGTTGATAAGTCAGGAGTGGTGTCTGGGATTTATTCTTTTTTAATATATATTTTTACTCTGTAACTTTGTGATTTTGTTGACTTTTCAAGTCCAGTAATAAGCACTTCAACATCTTCAAAGTGCTTACAGATACTATCTCACTTAATCTCCCAGGGAAGGAACATAAGAAAATGATCAGTAACAGATAAGAAAATGATTTAGTTTTGTAAAAGAACTTAAAGGTGATAATGAATTAAAGACCTGATGTCGAAATAAATCAAAGCAATGGAAATGAGCTGGAACTTGTATCCATCCAAGGTTTCTGGTATCCACTCTGTGAACTTGGTCTGGGTGTGGAGTCCCTTGTCTGGTGAAAGGGCAGAAGGAAGAAAGACAGAATTACACAAAGAGCTGAGCTGATATCCCTGGGGGAGAGCTCATGGCTCCATTGCCAGCAGGATGGTGGGGTTGCAAGAGCAGAGAACTTCTGTCCCTCCAGCCCCTTGCAGTGGCCATTTGAGCCCTTCCACTGGGGCAGGAGCTTTGGCTCTCTTGGCAAGTGCCCACATTGCCCTGGCCAGAGCCTGCTGCAGCGCTGGCCAGTGTCACTGTGCTGGGAATAAATGTCACATGGAGGAATAAATTACAGCTGGGAGTGCCCAAAACCCAGAGATCTGCCCAGCTGGCAAATTAACACAAAGATTCTGGCTTACTTTATTACAGGGGAGGCCAGCTGGATGAAAATATTTCTTTTTGGATAGTAGTTGTAGAAGAATGGGAGGACTGGGGTCATAGAAAGCCAAAATCTTTGCAAGTGCCAAGTGCTGGTTTGAATGCACTCTTTTCTTTCCAGACCTTCAGCTGTTCCCTGCATGCTGAGAAACACTTTCTGAAGGGCCATTTTGAAGTAGCACAGCACAAAAAAAGCATTCCTCCTTCAGAGAGCACGGAATACTAATTTAGGGTTGGCAAGTTGTGGGGAAAAAAAGGCTCCTCATGGTCCCCTTTCGTGAGGATGTTTTTTCCCCTGTCCTTTTTGAATTTAATAAAGTGTCAAATTAGGGTTAAAGTGCTCTGTTTCCTCTGCTCTGCTCTGACTTTGATGCTGTACAAGACCTCCCCAGTTCTGCTTTTCTCTGGCACTGCTCAGACATAAGAAAGTCCCAAAGGCATTCTGTCAAGCTGCTTGTTGAGCAAAGGAGAGCAGTGAAGGGAGGATGTAAACAAGGCAGGCATCAGATCCACCCCAGCATCCTACACTGCTGTGAGCACTGGCACCAGTTTGGCATCACTGGGTGTGGATCTGCCTGGCCAGCACATCCCAGTTTGACACAGACTGGCTTGGAAAACCTTCTTTGTCACCTGCTCTTGAATAGATTTTTAGTGAGTCCACTCTGTGATGTTAAACATCTGAGCATTGTTTGGGTGAGGGATGCCCCTGCTGTAGGTTAGAGTCCTTACATGCTGAGTGTTCTGAATTGTGCTCATGTTCAGAATTCCTTTAGAACAAGATGGATTTTGAAAAAAAAAAAATTAAAAATTAACAAATTTCCTTCACAGCTCCTCAAGCTTTCCACATCTAAAGTCTCCCCTGTCCTTGTGGGACAGGTCAGGGTCCTTTTGAAAGTACCTGATGTGTCTAGTACCACTGCACCTGAGGCCCATAAAAGCCCCTTGGTGCAGAGCTCAGTCCTGCCCTTCCCCACAGAAATCTCCTCATATTGCCCCACAGCCATGCCCACATTGCCTTGCCAATACAGACCCCAGGAAAGTCTAGATTCAGGTACAAATTGGCAATAATTTCTGTGCCAGGCTGGGTTTTATCTTGTAATGATGATTACACTAAATTATGCCCCTAATGAATCAGTTTATTCTGTCTAAAGAATTAATTATGAAGACATTCTTGATTTGTGGAGCTTAAGTAGGAAAGTGCATCTACAGATGTCATCCAAAACTTGGGTTATAGGATTATATATGAATCTTTTAGAGCCATGAAAACATGGAAATTAGCGTTCAGGTTTTCTCTTGAAGCTCATCCCTACCACACACAGGACAATCCAAATGTGTGAAATGCCTTGGGAAGGCTTTACAAGTGCTGTGGCTGTGATTGGGCCATAAACCCTGTACTGATTCACTGGATAAAACAGATCCACTGCACTCCAAGACCTCCATAAATCTCCAGGTATTTACAGGAACAGTTTCCTTTTCTTACCTATGGTCAAACAGTGCTTTAGAGCAGGGCTGGCTGCTACCTGCCATGTCCAAACCTTTCACACAGACAATAAAACTGATGTACTGTGAGAAGCAGGGACTTAAATCCCTTCTTATGAGATAGTGAAATGACTCTAAAGAGCTGTCATTGCCACAGCTGGTGTGAGGCAGAGCTGAAGGTATACTCAAAAATCAATCAAACTAAACAAAGCTTTTGGAGGGAGATAAATGTGAACTGGTGTTTGGTTCATGTGCTGTGCATCTTCCAGGTATGGAATAAATAAAAGGTTGAATGAGGAATGATCAATAAGAGAGTAAATTGCAGATACCAAACTAACTCACTAAATCCAAGGGGTTTGGTAGCATTATAACTCTGATGTTAGAATCTTCTATCCTGCACAAGCAATGTCAGGAAACACAGATGACAACCTGGTATTCATTATATTGATCTCAATTCATGCACCAAGTATTTCAGATCCTGTAGGCTTTTGGAGATGGATTGTACACTGAGATTAATGAGAATGACCCTGAAAATTACTGGGCTCCTTGTAAGCCTGCACTGCACACATGGCTGGGGAAAAGTTACCTCGATTTTTCATCTTTTCTTCTCTGGGGGAATTCCATTTTCACACCTGGAAGTGTGTCAAGCCTGGAAGTCAAGCCTGGAAATGCTTCCCAGTTCTGAATGGTCTCATACTGGAACATGCAGCTCTAATGTGCACCAAGACTTCTCTGATCTTATCAGAGAGACTGAAATGGGACCAGAAGGTCTTGTTCTGAAATTCAGCGGAGCCTCTCCCTGGCCTTTGGCATGACTCCCATGTTTATATTCATCACCATATGTAGTTATTACATGAAGGATAAATTGATTTACATAATTAATATCCACATATATAAACTGGAAGGAATCACAGAGAGCAGAATTGTATCATCTCAGTGTTTAAAGCTGCCTTTTGAAATTATATGTTGTGCATGAAGATATCCTGAGCTGAAAGCAAGGCTCAGCCTGCTGTGTCAGGCTGTGGCCTTGGCTTTGTCCTGCTCCCAAGGACAATTACAGGGACTCTGTGGGATATGGGTAGGAATTGTTTGGGTTAAGGACTTGCTTTTCTTGGTGTAAATCAGAGCCCTGCTCTGACTTAGTTGCAGCCACTGCAGCAGAAGTTCCCTTAACCCAGCAGAGTGTGGGTTCAGTCCTGTTCACTTCCATCTTGCATCTCAGTGCTACCTCAGTTCCTTAGGAACTTTCTGAAACATACAGAAAAAACCCTCATTCTCTCCTTCAGCCTTTTATTTAGTAGTTTCTTCTTCTTTTTCTCCCAATGCTTTCTCAATCTCATTTTCTCTTTTCCTTTCTCATTTCATCGAGACTCTGTTTCATGTTGAATAAAGTACATCCCCTGTAACAGGCAATTTAATTTAAAAAGAGATAACACCTATTTCATTTTTCCTTTTTGTAGCAGTCTCCTTCAAGTAGGCAAAGGTTCTCTGCACTGTGTTCTGTAATTAACTTGTCTTTGAGTCAACCCATATGCTCAACTAATGCAAATTATTTTCTGGCTAAGATTATTTATTGGTTGAAAGAAAATTAATATTTTAATCAAAGTAACATCAAAAAGTAATTCAGCTGGTTTTGTAATTCTGAAAATTTGGTGAAAAAAATTGAAAATTTCCAAAGGATGTCAATATTCAGGGAAGCTTTGATTGGATCTGAATGGGGTTGTGTTCTGCATCCTGCAGTTTTATATAAGCCACATTATATTTCGTCTTCCAAAATATTCCATACTGCAGTAAAAAGGATCTTGAGCCTTTCAAAATGTCTTGGAAAACAATCTGAGGGAGAGATGGGAGAAGTGGCTTTTACCCAGCTCTGACTACTTAGTCACTGGCTGGAAGGACACCAAAGGCAGACACAGGAGGATTAAAGATCCTTTCCCAAAACAAGGATCATTTTAGTGTTTCCTGCCTCGTGCTTGAACCAGGGTAAACGTGGGAGCATCAGCTGCAGCAGTGGAGCAGAAACACTGCAGAGTGGCTTTGTCAGAGAAGGGAGCAGGGAAAGTTTAGGATGCTCAGGATCCTGGTGTGAGCCTGCGCCAGCCCCCATCCCAAAGGAGGTGAGATGGCCTCTCCATCACTGAGAGAATGAATATCCTCTCCTTGAAGCCTCGGGCCAAAAATTCAAGCCACACCAAACCTGGTCCATATGTTGTCACAGAAAGTTCACATTTCAGAGATCAAGTGGGTTTGTTTCAAAAAAGAATGCAGAGATTTGCTGTTGACTTCAGCCTGACCGAGGTTCCACTTGTAAACTGCCTTAAAATCTCCAGCACTTGGCTGCAGTTCATTTCTCTCACAAATCCCTGAGGTCATGATTCAACAAAACAATAAATCCAGCTTAAGGGCTCCTTGTGCCAGCTCAGAAAAGTCATGACACAGAATCACATGACACACAGCACTGATCCAGAGCAAGCAAACTTGCCTATTTGAATGTATTACAAAGTAATGAGAAGTTTATGTTGGACCAGAAGTCTCTGTCCTAACGAGGCATCTCCTGCAGCTACTGCTCCAGCATTTTTCCTCTCTCAGAAATGGTCTGTCCTCTTCTAGGCAGGGAGAGTGAGAGTGAATGCTGTGTCCTGCACTCAGCATTTCACCAGAAGCACAATCCCAATGTCTGATCCACATCCAGTGGGTATTGCTGGCAGATCAGCAGAGCTCTGCTATTAATGGTCCCAGAACCAGGGCCTTGCCCCAGCAGCCTGGGAAGAGGCTTGGAGAAAGCAGCAGTGCTTTCACCACTCAGAGAACATCAGGGCACTCATTTCTCCTGTTCCTTCCATCAGGGAAGCCAGCAAAGCTGCAAGGGCAAATCACTGCAAAGAATTCTTCCTGAAGCACAGAAGGATTCAAGAGTCTAGTGAGATATCACCAAAAGGGAAAGCAGCTGTGAAACATTCCAGCTGTGGTGGAGCAGAGGGCTGTCCCTGCCCAGGCCATCCCTGAAGATTCCCTCAGCTGGCCCCTGCCAAACACGCCCTGGTAGTAAATGCCTGAAGTCAGGCCTGAAATAGTTTAAATTCTTTGTCCCGGCAAGAAGCTAAGCAAATCCTGGAGATTCATTGTTAGAAGTTCCAGACTGAGCTTCTTTTGGGAAACAGGATTGATCCCTGATAGCAAATTTGCTTGAGTCTTCTGGATTTTTTTTTTTTTTTTGTGGCCTGAAGTCATCGTACATTTGCCTTAACTATTTCAACACTTTTTCTCTGTGAGTTGTGTTCTTGTGTCATGAATTTTATCATCCATTTCCATCTGGGCACTTTGACACAGGCACCAGGTGAACATTTCACACTAACTGGGAACGTTCTTTGTTGGCCCCTGAACCATGCTGCTAAATCCTCTCCCAGCTAGAGAAATAACAACGAAGACATCTGAGGTCACATTCACAATAGCCAGACCAGTCCCAGAGTCTCTTCCAGAAAACAAGGAATTGCAATAAACAAGGGAGAGGCTTCCCAGAACGTCATTTCACAGTGAGCTCAGTCCACCCCGAGCTCAGGGAACTGAAGCAGTTTGTGGCAGCCCTGCCAGCCATCCCTGATGGAGAGTGAGCAGGGAGTTTTGCAAATCTGAAGGCTTTGAGTGACATTTTTAGGGCCAGAGTCCATTCTGAGCTCTGCTGTTATTCGCCTACAGCTGTTTTGGCTTTCTAGCTGTTAAATATAATCTGTGCTGAAAGGGGAAAGATGGAGATGAATTCATTAGTGGTAATGCTCATTGTTTTCTTGCACAGTTTGTGTGCAGAGCACACAGCTTAGTGCAGCCCCAAGACTTTACCCACTGGAGGAGAGCTCCAGAGAGGAGCTTTCCCATGCCATAACGCTGACCCCCTGGAGCCCACAGGGTGTTTTGTTCGGCTCAAGCCAAGGTCAGCAGGCAGATAATCCTAAAACCTTTCCAAAAGCAAACAGAATTAAATTGGGTAACAAAAGACAGTAGTTGAATTTCTTAGAGTCAATCAAAATTGCAGACCTCCTGGAGTGGATGGACTCCTGGTAATAAAGCAAAATCAGAAAGGCAGAAAAAGAAAAGAGAGAATGACACCTGAGCATGTAAAATAATCACAATCAATATTTATTTATTTTTTAAGGGAGAGGAGTGGGAGTGGGACTGGGAGTGGGAGTGGGAGTGGGAGTGGGAGTGGGAGTGGGAGTGGAGAGGAGAGGAGAGGAGAGGAGAGAGGAGAGGAGAGGAGAGGAGAGGAGAGGAGAGGAGAGGAGAGGAGAGGAGAGAGGAGAGGAGAGGAGAGGGTTACAGAAACATTGGGGTGGTCAAGATCTCATTGCAGTCTACAACTTCCTCCTAAGGGGAAGGGGCAGACACTGATCTCTTCTCTCTGGACCTGTGGCAGGACCCAAGGGAAGAGCTGGAGCTGTGCCAGGGCAGGTTTAGGGTGGAGATAGGAAAGGGAAAGGCTCTTCCCCAGAGCGTGTTGGGCACTGCCCAAGCTCCCCAGGGAATGGGAACATTCCCAAGGCTGCCAGAGCTCCAGGAGTTTGGATGTGCTCCAGGGATGCCCAGGGTGGGATTTTGGGGGTGTCTGTGCAGGGCCGGGGGCTGGACTGGATGATTGATCCCTGTGGGTCCCTTCCAACTCAGGATATTCTGTGAATCTCTGAAAATTGCTTCCAAGCTAATTGTATTTCCTTTGGAACCCAGGTCCCCTAGAATATTAACCCTAAATTTGGGGGTCTTGAATGAGGCTCTGATCAATAGTGAAAACATTAACCAGGAATAGGTATTTTAGAAAGCTCCAACGACATACTGTTACAGCAAATCAGCAATGCCTAGTGTGTGACACACATCCATATTAATACCTCTCATTAATCCAAAATGTCCTTTTTCCACTCTTGCAGCATGCTAGGAAAAGCTGTCACATGTTGCATGGGATTCTAATTGCTAGCAGAATACTCAGTTGTTGACAGATATGGCTTCCTGTTGGAAATAAATGTAAACCAGAATAGGAAAGCTGACCTGATTCAGCTGAGGTGAAAAATAGAACAATTACCGGATGCAGGTAGATAAAATTTTTTCCTATGGAACAAAAATTCTGTGGGATGTGCTGATTTTGCAGAACTAAAGCCTTTCCTGGGAATACATCAATTCAGTTTAGCAGGGAAGAAAAAAAAGATAAGTTGAATAGTTTACATTTTTTATAATACTTGTTATTTACTGCTCTTTGAAGAACTAGCAATGGAAGAAATGTCAGTCATAAGACAAAATTTCTTATACATATTCAAGCAGTCTATCAAAATCAACAGAAAATTGTTTGGTTGTGTAAAAGAATATTTTGTTTTGTTGTAAGCATCACAACTTTTTGTGTTTTTTTTAATTTTTCCTCTAAACAATGAGTATTTTTTTAAGTTTTGGCTGTGTTTAAAAACTTCCATCATTTGAAATACAGTCAAAATAGAATAGTCAATGTAGAATATATAGTCAATATAGAATATATAGTTAATATAGAATATATGTCCTATTGTCCCTTTATCTTGTGGGTGCATGGGGCAGAGAGAGCAGGATTGATGAATAAACTGAAAAGACTTCCAGTTCCTGTTTTCTGGTACTTTGGGCTGTTGGACAGCACGTGAGACCTTGAGCATTTTTCTCTTTGTTGAAGGTTCATGAAAGGCTGAAGATTTCCTGTCTGACCCAGATTGCTCATCTGATGGGGGCTGAGGTTTCTCCTCGATGTAAGGCCCAGCTGGAGACAGAGGGGCAGCAGAGCCAGGTCTCAGGAGAGCCCAGCAGCCCTGGTTTCCACCAGCTGGGTGCTCACATCACTCAAAGGCCAGAAATAAACACCTGCTGAGGGGAGCTGTCAAAATGTTTCTTCAGATTCTGAAGGCTGGAGAGAACATGCCCGAAATCAAGATGACAAATAAATTAACAGCTCGATTACCCAGGTGCCTTACATGAACAAGGGCAGTTCTCCATGGTACAGAATGAAATGAAAATGAAATGAAATGAAATGAAATGAAATGAAATGAAATGAAATGAAATGAAATGAAATCCCCTACCAGAAGGGGATTTTATGTTGCATTCAGGCCCACTCAAGAGAGGAGTATACTGAGACACCATGAGAGGATTTTGTGTTAAACTGGAGCAGACAAAGCAGGTTCCTGTGTTCCTTGCCCTGTTACTGCCTTTGAGAGGTGCAGGAAGGCAAACAGGGGAGCTGTAGCACGGGCTCCAGCTCTTGTTCAGGTCCTTTAGCAACCAAATTAAGTTGACACCACCCTCAGACAGGTCAGAGGAGGTACAAGGACACTGCAGGGGCAGTGGGAATGGTGTGGAACGGAATAATGAAACTCAGGGGTCTCCAGATGAGCCTCAGTGATTGCCATGATCATATATCACATCCCTCTGTCACTGTAAGGAGAAAGGGACTGAAATGATCAAAAAGGGGTTTTCCACAGCAAAATTCTCTTGTTCTGCTTCCTTTGAAGAGGACTGTAGGTATAGCATTATTTCCACCTTTGTAGAAATATTTTATCTTAAAAAGAGTCTTATTAAATAGTCTCCAGCTGGGATTGATTTACAGAGGGGGGTTATCTGAGCACTCCAGAGGGCTCTGAAAATAGAAGAGGGAAAATGCTTCAATGACAGAGAAAATATATGTCTGCTCATAAATGTTAATGTGAAATGTCCCAGTGTGTTGGAGACACAGAGAATTGTGGCTATTGAATTCATTTTCTCACTAAAAATATTCCAGTCAACTCCAAATAGTCTCCTCTCCTGTGTTTCCAGAAGCCTTCTAAAGATTTTATCTTTGAAACCAACTTTCTTTTCATCTTCTGCTTTATCATCTTTGCTTTTGGGGTCAGTTTTTCTTTCTTAGTTTCTTTCCTTGTCAGGCTGCCTCACGTGTAACCATTGCTGTGCCTTCCACTGAAAACACACATTGCTTGTGGAGGAATCTCCAAGTATGACTGAGCTCCTGAATGAGTTCATTTTCAGGAACTGTGTTGAGAACTCTACTTTCATGTGTTTTCAACAGCTTGGGGATCCCTAACTGATCCCTGACCATTCCAGTGTCCAAAGAGATTATCACAAGCACCCAGAGAAGAGTTAAATGCTAATTTAGAGGCTCTGATTGTGTTCTCTGAATTCAACTGCCTCTCCCCACTGATCCAAGTGTGATCCAAAGGGAGTAAAACCTGGACAGGAAGGTGATCCAGCCTGTGCCATCACTTGTCCTCTGCTACACTGGGATGTCCAGGTGTACAGGAAGTACAGGAACTCTGTATGTCCTTCCCTTTATCACTGGGGAGCCAGCAAATATAGAAAATACTGATTTCTTTGAAGCCTTTCTCAGGCAAAGACTAATGACTGAAGAAAACAAAACCCATCATCACTCTACATTCTTCAGTTCACCTCAAAAACAACTTCCTCATGTAGGATACTGCTCAAAGAGGAGACTGCAGCCACAGAGCAATCCCACCAGTGGGGATGGCCCTTTGTCAGTGCTAAGCCTGAGCTTAATATACAACTGTCACACAGAAAAGAGGGGTAAAAATCCAACCACACTGCAGTGATGAAGCTGCCAGTGCCAGAGCAGTGGAATACATCCCTTTCAGGGATCATTTCTTCCCTTTTAGGGAGCGTTTCTTCACTTTTAGGGATCATTTCTTCCCTTTTAGGGAGCGTTTCTTCCCTTTCAGGAATCATTTCTTCCCTTTCAGGGATCGCTTCTTCACTTTTAGGGATCATTTCTTCCTGGCCTGGTGACCTTGCAGAAACACCATTTCCATTGAGCAGATCCCCAGGATGCTCCCCAGCCTCCAGCCACCCCTTCTGCAGCACTCACTGCTTGCAAACCAGTTCAGGACACCTGGCCTGTGCTGTGGATTAACTGGAGCTTGTTTTTAGCCAGCAGAGCAGGGGAGCTCCTGCTCTGCCATGGATCTTTGATGCTCTGTGCTTTTATTAATGATGGTGGAACCAAATGCACCTTCTGGTGTGAGGGGAGCTGGAGGAAAGATAATGTTATTTCGGAATCAAATTATCCTTCCTCTTTATACTTAATTAAGAACACAATCTCGCTGGAGGCTGAAAAGCTTTGGCTTCAGTTTGCACAGACACACCGTATGTGTCTGCCTGTCCAAATATTTTACCCTTACATTTTACAGCAATGTCTGGGCCTATAAAAATGATGGCAAAAAGCCTATTGATTTCGTCTGAACAGGAGCCAGTAGAAGCTGATTTTACCTGGACAGTGTTCTCTAACAGATGTAGCTCAGTAATAATTCATGTTCTTGAATATAACATAAAGCTATGAATGCACAATAATAAAAAAAAAAAAAATCACAGTTCTGAGTGTGTTATTTTCCTCTCTGCTTAATCAACAGGAACAGAGAGAAGGAGCAGATGACCTGTAATAAAAGATTTTTACCATTTCTTCTGCACTTCTTTGTTGAAATGAAGTCATCTTTCACTCTGGAAGAGTGAGAGGGTAACACAGCACCCTATTACTATTTATGAGACATTTTCTTTGGTGATGCTTTCACCACACCACATTTGTAACTGTTGAAACATAACCTGGACCTGGAGGAGTAAAAAGCCTGGAGGAGTAAAAAGGTTGTTGTTCTGTAGGAAAGGAGAGTGAGGTACAATTTCAGTCCTGGGGTAGCAGAGCTTATCTCAGATGGTACCAGCAGAGGAGATGTGGCTGTAATTTCCTTGCAGTATTTGCAGAGGCACATTAATTAGTCACTGCAGCATCCTGCAGTGTGTCCAGGCACAGGAAAGCTGTGAATGTGTGAGGAGACAGACAAGAGCTCTCCAGTTCTGTCCTGGAAAATGCCAGAGGTCCCTGGGAAAATCTGGGTACTCCCAAATCCCTCAGGAGGAAAATTTTCAAGGTTCCATGGAGGTTTATCCCAAATCCATTTCATGCCCCAGTCAACCTCACACATCAGGCTGCTGAACGGGAGCTCTCTGTCCCTTCAGAACTCTCTGAACACAAACTGGGGGTGTCTTCTCCTCCTTTCCCTTGGAAGAGTGGAAGGGCAGATCTGCCTGTGGGTTCAAATACTGAATTTCAGGCTTATCTATGATTTGTGTTGGTCGGTCATGCTTAGAACATGAAAAGTGTTCTGTTTAATGAGAAAGTGGACTCTGCTTCCATTCCAGCTCCCGAAGCCCTGATTCCATCTGGACCACATTTCCCTCACAATGAACCTTTCAAAAGCAAAGAATTTCAAAAATCACTGCTATGAGTGGTCTGAGAATCTACACAGTAAAGAAGTCCCCAAACGATCTGTCCTCATTGCAGATTTGTTTGTTAGCTTGAATTTCTTGCTCCAGAAATGGGTCAGTATTCACACACATACAAAAAGATCTTTTGTCTTCCCAAGTATGTGTGAATTTTGTGGAATTCTTTTAGGATGCAGAAAAGCATATCTTTATTTTCAACATCTGACATGCCAGAAACAGTTGCTTTGAAAACATCCTTGCCTCTAACGTGGTTTTCATTAGGAGAATGTACTCCCAAACTGAAATCAGCGCCAATTTTCAGGAAGCAATCCAGTGTGTTCTTGCCTTGACATCTGTTGGTATAAATAATGTAGTAACATGTGAATTTGGAAGAATTATTTGTGTATATTTGAGAAGAGTTGTAACTGGGTGGCAATTCTGACAACCTGCTCGTACAGGCAGAGCTGCACTCAGTTCAAATACTGAAGCCAGCAAAAAGGAGCACTGTGATTATTGCTGGATCACTCTTGAAGATAAGATTTACACATTGCAACCAAATAAAAAGTGACAGACTGGCACGGAAGTGTCACCAGGAGCAACCTTGGGAACAGTTAAGCCTGGAAAGGAAGTTTACAGTGAAAGCTGTTTTGTTGTTTGTTGGGATTTTCATTTCCAATCAAAACTCCAAGAGGATTTTGGCCTGTGTGGGGTGTTTGCAAGCTGGTGAAAGCAGAATGGGGACTTGCTGCTCCACTAAGCAGATTTCAAACTCACCAAAAAATATCCTTGTGGAACGGAAAGCTGAGAGCTGTGCACTGGTATTAGGGATAGTTGCATTACCAGGGCAATATTTAATTGGCAGTTGCCCTAACTGGACTCTTCTGAGCTTAATTTGACATTTGTTCGTTATCATTTTGCACAGGATTTGCCATGCAGAGTAACCAGTGAGCACCTCCTCCCCTGCCCTGCTGTGCTGCCCAAGGGATGGGTAAGTAACTCATTCTTTCTGCAGACAGAAATCGACTTGCTGGGAGCACTTTAAAGCCTTGAATAGAAAAGTCAGAAAATCTAGCAAACATTTCACTGCTTTTATTTCAGTTTTTGAGCACTGTGCCCTCCTGCCTTGAGTGAAGTGTCCTAGTTATGGTGTCTGGAGCAGGAGTGTAGCAAGAACCCCACACCAGCTCTACAGACACTGGAGTGGCTGCTCTGGTTTGTGCCTCTGTTAAGTGAAGGATTTGTTATTTCTTGCTGTTTATCCTGTTCAGAGACTTTCAGTTTTTGTTCATGTGCTCAGAGGAGCACTCAGTGATGTGCAGGCAGATTCTGAGCTGTTTGTCTGGGGTGCCAGGAGGGCAGAGCTGGGGCCACTGAGCAGTTCCATACCTTGTTTTAATCTGTCACAGCTCTTTCCCAGCACATCTTGCAGACTCTTTTCTACATTTCGGTCCCACATGCACTAAAATCGAAATTTCTTGGTTTCTTGCCTGGTTTACGTTTAAGGGGATGACCTTGTGCTGGTTTATTTTAATACATCAGTTCTAAAATACTTTTTCCACTGGAAGACTCCAGCTTTTCTGGCTGTGCTGAAAGCAGCATTTGGTATAAGCCATAAACCCTACTTCAGACAATTTAATCTATTCAAAATGAGGCTGAAAAGGAAGAAGAGCACTACAGCAAACAAAGGCTTGTGTGTCCTTGTTTAAGGCTGAGAATCCCATGGCTCTGAGAGATGAGTTTTGCCTTTGGAGCCCTCTAACACTTTAAGACAGTTTTTATTCCAGCTGTTTGCCCAGTCTGGAGCAGAGCTGCCTCACTTTCTGGTTTGCCACTGAAAATGCACCTGAGCTCTGTGAAAATGCACTTTGAATCATCTCTTGTGTTGTTGTACCTGAGACAGGGAAGATGCTTAAAGTTCATAAGGGAGCTGAGATCAAATCTAATCATCTGTGCACTGCAGACAATTGTATTTCCCATTTGCTAAATCCAATTGTTGGTGTTTCATTCACCCATCTACTGAGGAGAGTTCTTGCTTTGCCTTGTAGTAAAAAAGTGAATCAGTCAATTGTTTTATTTCTTCCAGAGGTTAATCACCTTCCCTTACAAAATGTTTGTGTCTACGTTGATGTTGCAGTTAATCTGCCTTCAGTCTTTTCCCACTGGTTCTTGGTCTGTCCTGCTGTGCTCAGCTGCAAGACACCAGTTCAGTAAAATTCATCTTCTCTCCTCACACCCAGCCTGGGTCCCAATTACAGCCTGGTGTCCCACCCCAGCAGGGTTTAATTGGGTAAAACTGTAAGTTGAATCTCCTCTACATCCCAGGTCAGTGATTCTCAGAATATTCCACCCCATTCACTGCAATTAAATCAGCAGCCAGGGCAAAAAGTGCTCAGTTTATGACTGACTCCTCTGTGCAGCCATGTAATAATCCTCAGATAAACTGATCATGAGATTGTACTGCTTAAAGCCAGTGTTTATCTTTCCAAGCACTTAAGGCATTAAGTGTCAGCATGAGAGGAGAATGAAATGTTGGCAGAGAGTTTTTGGAAACAAACATCAACTGGAATATTAAGAGGCTTGATGCAAGGAACAGATTTATGGTTTCATCTGACAGGTTTGAGCTCTTAAATAAGGGAGATAAAAATAATAAATGTTGTAGCATATTTGATTTACAGCTCTGATGTCAGATAAGCTGACTGCTCTGTACAGATCACAACTGAGATTCCCTATCGAATCACCCCATAGCTGTATCCACATTAACCCAGTGAGAATCCAGAAGTGGGATTGTCCAGAAACTTTGTGTTTTAGAAGGAAGATACAGCCAGATGCAAAATGCTTCCTGGAAAACAGCTTAAAAAGGGAGGAAAGTGCTGATTTCTGACTTAAAAACTAATTTTGTGATTCAAACCAAAAAGTTTTTCATCAACCTTGTCATTCCAACTGAATTAAAAGTATTAGGGGAAAAAAAGGCAAATAATTCTCAAACAGAATATGGTATCTGGTGACAGCCAGCACATGGATATGGAAAACAGCTGCTTGTCTGGGTAGTGCAGGGAAGATTGACACATAGATATGGGCACTGCAACCCTCCCACTGCAAATTAGACAAGAATCACTTTGCATCTAGAAAAGAGAACAGTGCTTCTCTTACTCTTACGAGGTGTTTCTAATAGCCCACAGAATAATTTGTGACTTTGTAATAAGAATCTGTTTTAGGACCAAGAGTTACGGTTCTTGTCTGAGAAAAATACTGGGATTTTTTGCACAAAGCTTTAGGGACTTTTGCAGGATTCGTGCTCTCAAGAATTGTAACAGCTTTTAGTTTTATCTTGGTTTGGAGCTCAGCAAAATTGAAACACTGACATTTGAAGTTAAATACACTTCTGGTGCTCTTTTGGTAACATACCCTTCACTGCTACATTCAAGAAGAGAGCTGAAAATTCACACTTTGCCGCAGCACACTTTAAATCTTGTCTGAGCCCTGTATTCCGTAGTCAGATTTCATCTAACTTTCCTCACATGGAACTTTTCTTGGCTCGTAGTAACCCAGAAATCCCGGTGAGAAGTTCACACCTTTGCTTGGGGCTGATCTCAGCACAGCTCCTTTGCTCTCACAGTCTCACCCTGCTGAGGACACCCCTGAGACCTCTTGGATTCCTGATTTTGGCAAAACACTTCTTCCCACGAAAACCGACATCGGGATTAACTTCAGTGGGACAACATTCAGCTCTTATTATTTTTAAATCATGTCACTAATATACTTATTGGAGCCTTGCCCTAGTGTAATAAAACCACGTTTAAATTGCTGAAGGGCTCAGCTGCTGCCTCCAACAGCTGCATGCCTGTAATTTGCCAGTAGGATGTATTACATCCTGATTGCAGTTTCTTTGGAGAGATAGGCCAAAATTACAAGGCCAAAATGTGGCTAATCATGATAAAGGAGATATGTCTATTCATCTTATTCATCTCCCGCCTGCATTTAATATTTGCACAGCAGATGCTGTTTGTTCCCTTCAGCTTCATTTCCATGGAAATTCTGAAGAAGTCATAAGGTTAATGAAAAACTTTATTGAAGATTTTGATGGTGGAGAGAGGGAGAAAGGTGAAATATCTTAGAAGGTTTCTCTTTGTTTCCCAGCCTAGATAAACTTACACAAATCAACCAGCCCTTGAAAGACAAGCAAAGTGAGCTACTCCAGGCCAGAAACAGATGTCTGGGAAAGATGAAGAGAACAGAGATGAAGGCCTGAGAGGGCTGTGAATGTCATTTACTGCCCTCCTTCCCACCAAGCCATACACAGGCTGCAGTTAAACCTCCTCTGCTGTTTTGGCTCACTGGGCCATAAAGCCAAGCCTGAGATCACAGAATCCCAGACTGGACTGGAATTAAAGCTCATCCAGTTCCACCCCTGCCATGGGCAGCAACACCTTCCACTGTCCCAGAGTGCTCCGTGCCCTGTCCAGCCTGGTCTGGGACACTCCCAGGGATCCAGGGGCAGCTGAGGGCTGCAGTAACACACACATTGCACCCTTACAGACCAGAGAGTGCCCAAAAGTGTGTGAGCAGGGAGCAGAGGAGATCTCGCTTGACAGCTCAGTAAGAGATGCATTCCCCTTCCACAAGCCCTTGGTTCTGGGGAAATCTGTGGGACATCCCCAGCTCCTGCTTCCAGCTCCTGTCTCCAGTTCCTGCTTCCAGTTCCTGCTTCCAGCTCCTGTCTCCAGTTCCTGCTTCCAGCTCCTGTCTCCAGTTCCTGCTTCCACCTCCTGTCTCCAGTTCCTGCTTCCGGCTCCTGTTTCCACCTCCTACTTCCAGCTCCTGCTTCCAGCTCCTGCTTCTAGCTCCTGCTTCTAGCTCCTGTCTCCAGTTCCTGCTTCCAGCTCCTTCTTCCAGCTCCTGTTTCCTGCAAAGGAACAAGTCTGGAGCTGAGCTTACAGCCCATGCCCTAATTAAGCTGAGCTTACAGCCCGTGCCCTGACTAAGCTGAACTTACAGCCCATGCCTTGACTAAGCTGAGCTTAGAGCCTTTGTCCTGACTGAGCTGAGTTTACACCTTGCAACCACGAGTGGTGGAGCACTGAACTGAGCTGAACTGAGGCAAATTCTAATTTATGTCATGCTCCTGTGATACACCAAGCGTGAGATCCCAAACACACCACAAATAATTGGTCTTAAGCTTTTGCTCTTCGTGTCCCAGCCTTTCTTCTGCTCCATTTTGGCCCGTTGTTTCTTGCATTATTTATTATAAGCCAGTCCCATCCCGTAACTCCCCAAATATCCTGTGTGTCCCTTCTCCTCTCTCCAGACCCCTCTCCTTGGTGCCCTGTTGCTAAACCACTGCACCACCTCGAGCTGGAGAGATTAGATCCCCCCGGGATGCCCATGGCAGAGCCTCCTTAAATCCCAGGCTAATCTGGCATTACACACCCTTGGGAACAGCAGGCTGTGAAACCCCGGGGGTTTCCAGGGGCCAGCGCTGCCTGCCTCAGCTATTTTCTCATCTCCAAAGGCCTCCTTCCTCCTCCAAGTGGGAATTTGCTGCTCACGTGTTGCAGGCTGCTCTGACTCACTGCAGCCTGGTTTCCTCCACGCTCCAAGCATGACTTTACCCCTGGGTACCAAACCTTTCCCTGCCTGAGGTCTGTCGTGGTGTCCTAAACATGTCCTGGGGTGTCCCCTACTCACCCCTTCCCTTCCCACCCATCTGCCTGCCCTGCACAGAACCCCCCAGTCAGGGCAGAACCCCCCAGTCAGGGCTGGCTGGAAGGAACTCATCTGCTGCATGACTCTGTATTCATCAAGATTTTTGGAGGCTGTTTCACTCGGCTCTGTTGCTTCCTCCCTGCTAAATTTGGATTCTGCTTCGGATCTGCCACACTCCTAATGGGGAGGGACAGCAAATTCTTTGGAGATGCCAAATATATAAAGCAGCTATTGATCCATTTCCATCTGCTCCTGGCCAGACACAGTCCCCAGAGCCCTGCTGGCACTGCTGACACTGTCCCAGCCCCGGGTCCCCACACAGGGCACAGCCCCACTGAGCCACAACACGAGGGACACCACAGAACACAGCCCTCGAGCCTCAGCGGGTCCTTGGAGCCTGAGGAAAGGGCTGATAAGGCAAAGCCAGGCTTTGAATGCTAAATGGACAAAAACCAGGGCACCTGACTCTAGAAAAAATGCCTTAAAAATGAAGAAAGGGGAATGCCTGTCTCATGTGGTCGCTAGCATCCATCCCAGGACACAGCATTGCTGTGCCAAGGGGAGGAGTGCACTCACCCAGAGCCTGAATTCCCTGGAAAACACAGGCTGCTATTCCTGCTCCACTTCCATGGGGAAAGGCCCTTCCTGAACACGGATGTGGTGCTCCAGGAGGAATATTAGTGCAGTCTGGTTTATAGCCATAAGTAAAAATACAATTTTCAGGAGGAATTTCTTCCTGAAAGGATTCTCAGGCATTGGAAGTGGTGGAGTCGCCATGCCAGGAATTGTTCAATAAACAGCTGGAGATGGCACTCAGTGCTCTGGTTTAGGTAACATGGTATTGTTGGGCCAAAGGTTGGATTGATGATCTTGGAAATCTTTTCCAACCTGAATGATTCTGTGATTCCAATCTCCCTGAAACGCTCTGGGAACTCCTGATGAGCAGTGTCACAGCAAAAATAGGCATTATTAATTCCTTCTTTGTCTCCACCACTCTGGGTGAAAATACAACCCCCAGCAGAGTCCCTGATGCCTCAGATCAGAGCAGCCACTCACAGACACTCAGCTCCCCTGGGGTCTCAGAACAGAGACAAATTCCAATTTGTTTTGTGCTCTTGTGATATGCCAAGCGTGAGATCCCAAACACAGCACAAATAATTGATCTCAAGCTTTTGCTCTTCACATCCCAGTTTTTCTGCTGCTCCATCTTTGCCAGTTGTTTCTTGCATTATTAATTGTAAGCACAGAAGGAGAATGCCTGCAAACACAGTGGGGTAAATACTTTTCCAGCCAAGTGGGTGCAGACCCCAGAGATGAGTTTTAGGCTGTAGGACAGATTGTGAGTTATGCCAGGCTTGTGCAGCCCCTGGACCAGCTGAGCTGCTCCTACCACCAGTGTAAGGGTTTGACACAACACCAGCAAAGTCACTCTCCTGAGGGAAATGAAAACCACTCCTAACACTGAAGTATAATCAGCATTCTACAAACAAAGCCATTTAATGGCTAATTCACATTACTCCTCAGGAATGGGAAGTAAAGAGAAAATGAAACATTTAATTCTGGAAACACATTTTTGCCCCAAACACTCCCAGGCATTCCCCCTGGGATGTGCATTCATCAGCTTGGGCTGGGTGTGTTTCCAGGACATTCTTTGTGACCAAGATAATCTCCTGTTTGACTGAGGCTTTGACAAGCAGGGACTTGATTAACTTGGCTCTTGCAGTGCTGCCAGAGGGACAGGACTGTACAAACAAGAGCTCCCTGGTGGGTTTTCAGCACTGACCCACTGAGGCCAGAGGCAGAGCTGCAGCAGTGCTCCCGTGCATCTCACCCCAGCTTTTCCCCACAAAGTTCTTCATAGCATCACCAGGGTGGTATCTCTACATAGCCTGCCCTAAAAGATGAAATTGGGGTTGGAAAAAACCCAACCCCACTGATTCTTTGCTATTACTCTCATTCATTAAGCTACTTTTTTTTTTTACACAAGGATTTATCCTCATATTACAAATCCGTAATTCCTTCTCATTTTTCTCAGGTGTTACCATTGCAATGCCTGCAAACTTGATATTCCTGTGCTCATCATGAGGGTCCATGTGCCTGTACACCACAGAGGTTATTCAAAGAGGGAATATGGGATTTTTCATGTTCTAAGAACTGGATTAGGGATAGCAAAGCAACCAGAGCCAGGGTGATGCCTCCTCTTCCTCCTTCCCTGGACCCAGCTTGCCAAAGGCAACACAAGTGCTCCATCCCTCTTGCTGAGATGCCTTTGAAGGCTGAGAAAGCTAATTTGCCTCTGCTGAGCTCTTTCTTGAGCCCCCACCACAGCTGGTGCTGATGAATTTCTTGTGATGGTGCTGCCAGGCATCAAAACCAGGCAGAGATTTGTGCCACAGGGTGTCAAATTAAAGTTTATCGTGGTCACTGAACCAGTAAGGCAAAGCCTCAGAGCATCACAGGCTCTCTGCAAAGCTCCTTCCCATTAGTTATGCCTGTCCCTGCTGTCAGTCCTGTAAAAAACAACCATTTCCCTTCTTTCAGGACAAGGTTTAGGAAGTCCTGTCCAGAACTGTAATGCCCCATGTAACCCTGTGCAGGTAGCTGCAAAACTTGTCTGAAAGTGTTGTTCTTGTTCCCAAATCTGTTCCTGACCTCTCTACATCTATTTTTCATGGCTGTGAAATTCTCTTTGACCTAATTACAATTCCCACTTGGTATTCTGGCACTGGAAATGGAGAAGCAGAGCTGCTGAATAGAAAGTGTGTCAGGTGCACTGTGGTCACCTCTGCCTCTCAGAGCAGAGATGAGCAGACAAGGGCTGCAGGCACTGGGATCATTTTACATCTAAGCCACTCTTTAATTCTCCTAATAGCCCCAAGATTGCAGGAGCTCAAAGCTTCACACCAAGGATTAAGAAACTTCCTAAATACAGGCTTGTTGCAGGGAAGGTAAAAGAACAACAGAGTCGCTGAGAACTGTTCTTAAAAAACATTTATTTCTGTAATGGATTTATAGCGATGACTCCCAAGCCCCACAGTCCCTCCCAACATGTAATTCTGGGGACAGTTACCCTGGATGGAAAAACAAAAGCCATACAAAGAAGCCCCCAGAAACAAACAGGAGCTGCCCTGCTCCATCCCTTGGTCCCAGCTGGAGGATGTTCACTGCCAAAGGCCCCAGGGAACTGAAGATGTCGTGTTTAACTGCAGAATAACCAGGGGGGACGGGCAGGGAAGGATTCAGCGGCTGCTATTTTTTTCAGGTATCATTGAAAAAGGAAATCTATGCATTTCAGTTTCACCTCCTGAGCCCCAGCATTAGCAAAGTCAGATACAAACCCAGAGACCAACGTACACAAAATAGTGACCAAGCGTCCAGACATTTCTAAGCCCCTCAGTTTACTGTGCTGTGACACCTCCAAAAAGCAACAAAACCCACTTTAGGATTGTGGTGGATCTTATTTTTAAGAGGGAGGGACAGAGATGCAGCACAGAGCATAGCAACTGTCAAGCAATGTTTAAGGCAAATTTATTCCCATTTATCAGGAGTCAAAGAAATTTTTTTGTTTGTTGGCTTTGTTGTTTAAGCTGTTAGATAACATCTCAGCTGGGCATTTCTGCTTAGATGATTTAATCAAAGTTTGAGGGTAGTCATCTCAAGCTGATCTGAGCCTAGAACAGCAAATAATGTTATTCCCAAGAATATCAGTCAGAACAAATTTTTCAGAAATTAAAGTAATTGATGTTCAGAACTGCCCCAAAACTTTCTTCCCTCAGAGACCAGGTTGAGCCCAAGTAAAACACACAGACATGAAGAAGGACACAGTGGCAAGCCTCTACAAACACAGGGCTGAATAGGACCAAAGCAGAGCCAAATCTAAATTCCACAGGTGCGAGAACATGGACAGAGTTAGGAGTAAAAAAAGGGGAAAAAAAGAAAAACAGAGCCCCAGAGAGGAATGTTTCATGAGAGAGGATGGAAAATAAAAGTCCTCTGTATGCAAAAAAAGGGAGTTCTTAGGTGCAGCCACAGAAAGCTGGGGAGTTCAGTTGCCTCATCTGTCAGGTGTGTTAGTTTGTTGTGCCTTTGCCCTCCCTTGGAGATCCAGGTGATGGTGCCAGGAGGTTCCTGCCTTTACTCAGTCTGTGCATCATAATTAGCCCCCCCTGCTTTCTTCAGCTCGTTCTTGATGTAATCCTCGTCCAGCTCTTTGTGGTCACTGATCACAAATTCTTTGGCAAAGTTCTGCAAGAGATAAAAAAAAACCTGTTAACAAAGGAGGATATTTTTAAGTAGCTGAATGAAGATGTGTTATCCAGCTTCCCTGGGTGTCTGAGCTGCATACCCTGATCTCCTGTGGCTGGGATGATAAATAGAAAGCTGTGGATGAGACAGAGGGCTAGTGAAGGCAAAACACAACACTTTACCTGGAAAAATGTTATGTTTCTACTTCTACAGTCGCTGGCTGCAGACCCAATGCAGGGGTGCAGCAGCTCTTCCTGGGGATGCACAGGCCAGGTTAGGTCAAGTTCCCTAAGCAGTATGTGAGCTAAAACACTCAAAATTATTGACCTCCTGACCACCACTGACCCTCAGCATAATCTTGGGCAAGTCACTAATCTTCTCTGTGGCCTTTTTAGGGCCCCTTCTCCTAAAAAAAGAACAGCACCACACCAGAGTACGCTGCAATGTCACACCTGTGAAGGACTGAGCAGCACAGGGATGGTACAGGAGCAAACACAGCTCCTTCCATGGATTTAGTGCCTCCTCCCCTCACCTCCAACACACAGCCTGGCCACAGCCAGACACTGCCCCAGACAGGCTGTGCACAGGCTGTGCCCTGTGCTTTGTGTCCCAAGTGACCTCCTGGATGAATGCACTTGTGTGCTGCAGGGCAGCTTTCCCCTGCTTGAGAGCTCTCTGCAGCTCCTGGGAGCTGGGCAAGCCCCGGGCAGCGTGCTGGGATGTGAGGCTGGGAACACAGAAAACCTTTCTGGGAGCAGAATGGGATCCCAGGGTGCCTTTAGGGCTCTTGTCAGAGCTCAGGGATTTTTTCCCTTGCTGGGGGCTGTGCTTCCTGCCTCACAGCAGGGCTGGCATGGCATCCATGTGTGTGCACAGCCATTTCAGCAAACAGCCTGTTTGCTGCTTGCTTTAGCATTTTCCTCCCCTTCCTAACCACAACTGAGAACACTGCATGAGTCTCCCTTCCCCCACCCCACAGACATGACAAACACAAGCATCCACTGCACTCCACCAAAAATATGAATTAAAATCCCAACAGCTTTGCCATGACATCTCGGGAAATCTGCAATGCCCGAATCCCTGGGCAGTGAGTTCCCCAAAAGGTGATGGAGAAGGAAGGAACGCTTCGGGAGGGCAGCAGGCATCTTGTGTGGGTCTCCCTGGCACTGGCACAGCCCTGGCACAACAGGAAGGGGGGCTTCTAATTGGTTTCAGACTCTAAGCCATGGCAGAGCTTTTTATTTGGCAGCGTCTCAAGGGTCTCAGTTTGGGATCAGAGTCGGGTAAAGGAGGGGGTGGAGGAGGATGCAGCTTGAAAGAGCCTCAGCACCTCTTTCATGTGCTGGGAGAAATGGAAAGGAGAGGAGAACAGCTCCCTCCTCCCCCCTCTGAGCTGTGGCTGATCCTGTTTCACACTGTAGGAAATCCTCAGAGCTGCTCGGGAGCCTTGTCTCTGCTCTGGCTGATGGGCAGCCACACAAAGTCCTCAGGAATAACAGCCCTGCTCCACTGCCTGCAATGCTCAGGTTTTCTGGCCACGTGGACAGCACAGGCACTCATCCACGGCTTGGCAGAGTCCAGGGAAAATGGGAAAGACATTGCTTTTTAAAGAAAAACAAATCCTT
Organism: Vidua chalybeata; assembly: GCF_026979565.1. Classification (NCBI taxonomy): domain Eukaryota; kingdom Metazoa; phylum Chordata; class Aves; order Passeriformes; family Viduidae; genus Vidua; species Vidua chalybeata. The sequence continues at coordinate 18,196,965 of NC_071540.1, forward strand.
TTTTTTTTTTTTTTTTTTTGAGATGGGAATAAAGAGGCAAACTGCCCAAACCATCAGATTTAGTCATGCTCACGAGTGTCCTACTTCCAGGTCTCCAGGGTGACATCTCTGCAAAGCTCAGCTCTTACTAAAACGAACCCCAGGATTTTCAGCTATTTGATGTTCCTATGTGAGTTTTGAGCTGAGCCTTTTCAATTCCTTTTCTATGGTGCCAGGTTTAACAAATTTTCCTCACCTTGGGAAGCAGATTATTCAGGACTACCTGATTTCAGGGCAAGTCTTTGCCCTGCTTTAGTGAGAACTGAGGCAGGTCCATAAAACCATTTCTGAGAGGGATTCCATGAAAAGTGTATTTAAAAGTGTGGGGAGGGTTTTCTTCAATGCCCACTTTGCAGAATCCAGCTGATTCTGAAATTGAAATTGCAAGTGCTCTCATGCCCAAACAGAGGAGAATTAATTACATGTGCCACAAAGTAAATATAATTACTCAGATGCCTTCTCAAGTAGACACTTCTCCAGATGACTCCTGGGTGATGATCTGTGGGCATCAGCCACCATTCCACATCAGCACCACCAAGACACCTTGCAAGGAATGAACAGTATCCCCCTGGCAGTGGCCAGATGGGTTCTGCTCCCAGCCACTCAGATATCCTCTTAGCTGACTGGAACACCTCTTGTGTCAGATTTGTACCCTCAGAGTGCAATCTGGGTCACTGCTATTAATAACTCTGCTTTATTCCATTCTCTCAGGGTCCTCCTTGGCTCCTCACACCAGCTCTAACCCACCACGGTGTCTCCCCAAGCCTGGCCCTAAGGAGGGAAGATGCTTCTGGTGAGTTTGGAATTTCTGATTTTAGCATGCTGCTCGACCTTCTCCAGCCACAGCCTCCCTCATCACTCTGAATTTACTGTCTGAGCTCTCTGGGGCTGAGCTTTGTTCAGGGTGCAAATCCTAAGGCACAGTGCATGACTCTGATGCTTGGGCCCTTGATTTGCTGACATGTGTCTTCATCTTGCATCCTCCACTTCCTTTTCCCTTCTCCTCCCCCCAACCCCAGGCTTTCTACAACCACAGCAAGCCCTGCCAGTGAATTCTAGCCTTTGTCTTCACCCCAGTCACCAGCAGCCTCCAGATAACAAAAACAATGATGCCATTTATCTTTATCACTCTCACAACACAACAGTGATCACAGTCTCTTTGCTTTGCCTCTCAAATCAGTGAACAGCACACAGAAATATTGAGGTTCACTGCTGGTTCTCCAATGCACCCTTCTGGCACCAGCTCCTCTTTGTGCCTGAGGGTCACAATTTTGGAATCCCATCCCCTGTGCCAACCACACCAGGCACAGACTGAAAGGGCTCCAACCATGCAGGAGCAAAGAAGGAGCCTGCATCCCTCCCTGGGAAGCATGAAATTTGTGCAGAAAGCTCAATCCTTCTCTTTCAGCCAACTGAAAGGGGGGAAAAAAAAAGGGTGGAGTAGATTTTCTTCCTCTTCCATATGTTTAGCATATGGGCCATAAAATTTCCCTATATTGCCCAAGGGAAAATCCGTGTGGTGCAGATATTGTACCAAACTAGGTCTGCAGAGGCCCTTATAAATCCCAGCTTGGGAAGCCTGAAGCCAGGAGTAAAATCCTTGTATAGTCTACAGACACTTCTCAGCAGCTACAGATGGTGCCAGGTAGCTGAGCAGCTTCTTGCTATTTTTTATTTATTTTATTTTTACTGGGGCTTGGAGCAGCCTCTGCTGATGTTCAGAATCCTCAGTTCTACTGTGCTTAATGTCACCACTCCCTCCCCCTGGTCACCTCATCCCCAGTGCAGAGGAGATGACATCTCCCAGGTTTCTTTTCCAGCACGGTCTGAGTCCCAGGCCTACAGCAAACCTGCTCCTGCACTCAGCTGTCAGACTCCAAGCTCAGCAAAATCCCTCTCTTCAAATCTACTCCTGCCAATTTTACATGGACCCGTTCCAGACACTGAGAGAAGCCAGTCCAAACCTCTGGCAAACACTTGTCTCAGCCATGGGAGCTGCATTTCAGCTGCTCTGCAAATTCTCCCTGCTGTGCTTCATCCCACTGGAAGAGTCACAAGTCTGTGTGTCAGACACAGGCAAATGAGAAGCTGCTGATTCTGACCCTCTACTCTAGAATAGGAGTTCTTGTAAATCCATATCCATTTGGTATGGTCATTACAGTAAGCCAGAACAGGAAAAACAGTCCAAAAGGAGAATTTTGTTTGCCTTCGCAGCAGGATCTCACTCACCCTCATGAGTAACTCTCAAAGCCACTGTGACATAGCTGTTCCCTGGGAGTTTGATTTCCTGAGTGCCTCTAACAAAGCTATTAAATTTACTTCTGATTTAATTTAGCTATTTCATCTTCTGGTCAGGACTCTGTACTGATATGAGAAAACCAAAGCACATAGAGGGAATTCTGTTTGAGCCCAAGAGCAGGGACAGGGCCCCCATCAGTGGGTGCTCCCTCATGGGACACCATCACCAGTGCAGTGCGAAATCCAGAGGAAAAGGGAAAGGTGAGCAAAAAAAAGATCTGGGTGTCAGCTGCAAAACAGGAACCCAGCAGAGCTGTTGACATCACGAAAACCAGATGAATTCCTCACCAAAAATAATGATGAATAAAATGCCTCGAATATTTGCTCACAGAAACAGAGCTGTTTTACCCTGAATATGAATTAGGAAAATAACAGAGCACATGACTATGTGGGGGAAGGAGTGCTGATGAAAACAGAAAAGAGTCAAAATCCATGGAAAATCTGACAAACTGGCAAAGATTGAGCAGTCCCTTTGCTGGGAAAGTCCTGCAGGACATGAATTCAGCCCTGTCAGGAAAAAGACCCCAAAGGTGCCTAAGGAAGAGTTAAAATCTCCTGGTAGGAAATGCAGTCATGAAGGGACGAGAGTTCACAGAGAGGAAGGAACACTCAGAGGGAAACCAAGTCCTGTCTCCATTTCTTTGGTGTTTACATCAAAACCACCCCATTGCAGCACCGGCTGCCACTCCCAGTGCCACAACCCCTGTGCCTGTGGGGTCTGGTGACCAAAGTGCAGCTTGCAGGGGACACCAGTGCTGGGGGGTGGCTCTCTGTACACATCTGCCAGGTCACCCCGTGCACAAGGTGACACACAGCTGCTGCTGCTGCTGCCAAATGGATGCAGCCTTGCAGAAGTCACTGCTCCATGAAGTTCCCAGTTGTTTAGATTGTTCTAGGGGTAGGTTTAGACTCTGTCCCAGAAATTCTCCCAGACATCTTAAGCAGCCGCCTGCAATGGGAAATTCTGTGCCACTTCTTCCCCCATTAGTCCTTGGCATGGAGAGAAGGCCAGTGGATAGAAGGTGGGATTGTGCATCCCCCTGCTCCCTGTCTCACGCAGTAGGACTTAGCTAGACCCTTGAGAAGATACAGATAAATACTTGTTCCCCATCCTGGCCTTACTTCTAATCTGCTCCCAGCTGAGCTGCTTGGACCAGGCTGCAGGCTGGAGCCAAGATTTCTAGCTGAGTTATGGAAAAATAAATGGCTGTGGGGAAATAAAAAAAGCTCCTGATAGTTCCTTAAATGGATCTTTCTACAATCCAAAAGAAATACAATAAACTCAAAACCCATTTTCCAACAACATTACAGAGCTAATAAGCATAGGGCCAAGTAGGGCCAGAAGACCTGGCTCTCATCTGGCACAGATCAGAAGAGCTACAGCTATTTGTAGCAGATGAGATCCATGCCTGTCATTTTACAGTTATTACAGCTAAAAATCAATTGTCCTTTCTTCCTGAGAGGTTTTCTGGCAACCTCCTGCACTCACTATCAGCACTGCTTCCAGAGCCACCTCCCCACGGATTTCACAGCACCTGCTTCTCCTTCCAAGGGAGGAACACAAAAGCCAGGGCAACCCAGTTCCCACCTCTGCTTTGTAACGTTTCATCCCTCTGTTCACAGCCCATAATCCACTCCTCAGCAGTTCATGTCCCTTGTGTTTTCCTCATGGCAGGCACTTCTGGGAGCCCATTACCCATCCCTGGGCAGGATTCTCTTCATCCCAGAGCTGGGCTGTGCTGGCAGGAGGTGCCTGAGCTGACTGGCTTTCACTTTGACTCACAGAACAGCAACATTTATTGGTGTTTGCTCAGCCCTGAGCAGAGCTCAGCCCCAGCTCATCAATACAGCACAGGATATCCCTGTGGAATCCCCTCACAGGAATCCCCTCACACTTGGGTCTTAACTAAAGACCCACAGGTGCTTTGGCAAATAGTACAAGATTGTGAGAGCCCTTCAGGTTTTGCTGAGGGCTTCTCAGAGTGAAGAGCTGCTCTTCTGGAATCCCAAGCTGTCCCTTGTGCAGATCAAAACTGTACAAAAAGGCTCCTTGTGCCACCCTTCCACGGGCTGAGTGCACCTGTGGGCCCAAGTGCACCTGCACCCATTCAGGGTTTGCAGACCAAAAGACTCCCACCTTAGGGCACTGCTTTTTCCAAATGATGAACCAACACTGACTCAGATTTGTAGTTCACCATTACAGAAAAAAAAAAAAAAAACAAAAACCTAAGTGTATTTTTCTATGGATAACTCACATCTCAAATAATCTCTGTAAAAAATGGAACACTGAGAATATACCTGAAGGTCAAAGGGAACTACTAAGAGTGAAATAGCTCTGGGATAAACTCCCTCCATTAAATTTCAGTTGGACTTTCTTGTTCTTGTTTATTTTGACAGATTATCTGCAAGGTCACAGGCGTAAAAAGAAGAAAATAGTTCTGCTTTTATCTCACTGCACTCAGAGAGATTCAGTTGCATATAAAGAACTATTCAAAATACTTGTCAAGATAATTTCTTCTGGACAGGAGATCACCATTGCTGTGACATTCAGAAATGCTTTGCAGGGGTTTATAGGCAAGGTTGCTCAGTAGAAGTGTATTGAGCACCAGTTGTATTGTTTTTATATTTTAGTATAGACTAATTAGAAAAAGAAAGCTTTTAAGTAACAGCCAAGAATGGGTAATGCTCCACCAGATTATTAACTTCTACAGACTACTAATCAAAGATGAAACAAGTGAAATTGCAAATTATATGTAACAGACCTAGGGACAGATCTGAGCACAGTGCTCAGGAATGCTATTCAACTCAACAGGAATACATTGTCTAAACAGATTTTTAAGAAAATCTTGGGCTTAGTGACTCATATGAGAGTCATTCATTAGTACTCTATAATTTCATCTTCGGCTACAATTACGCAGTTCCAGCTGCTTCCCATGAGCAGAAACTTGCTTTCCTATCTCTCAGGTGTCATTCTGGAAGTTTCTTTGGAGAACAGGCCCCTCTGAGTCGTCATTCTGAAAACATTTAGCACCAGAGTTTATCTTCTGGAAGGACAGGAATGTATTACCTTCTTCATTCTTCTTATCTAAATGTAATCTTCTGTATCATATAAACTACCAAAGAGTTGAGGGGGGCTTCATTCTCACCCTTCACAGTGTCCTCTTGGGAGATTTTACACTGGCAAGAGCTCAGTTATTGAGGGAGATTAATTTAATCATCAGCCTATTCTCCATGAGCATAAACAAAACCATTTCGCAGGCTCTGGCGAGCTGGTTCTATGTTTTGTTGGAAGAGCTAATCTTGCTTTAAATACTTCTCCAGAAGAAACATTCCAAACATCAGCATCCTCTCCATCACAGCCAGGTCTCAGCTGTGGCTCTGTGCAGCCTCTCACGAGTCACTTCTCTCCTGCCTGTTGTTTGTTCTCACTTGGACTGAGCACATTTCTCTTTCCCCTGCTACACCCAAGGCCAAACAAAGCCTGTTCACATCTAGTTAGCCATTAAGAGCCGTTAGTTAATTGGTACCATAGGGACTTCAGACTTTGGGTGATTAGCTCCACAAATTCACTGTGCAAAGGCAAAAGGCCTCTGGAGAAGTTTAAACAAGGGTGTGGGTTTTCCTGTTTAATTTTACCTGCTTAACTTCATGCTGCTCATGATCATTCAACAGTGAATTATTTCCATATCAAGGAAGGGGATGGGAGACATCTCAGTGGTGACAAGGAGGGGAGTGCATAAATTCCCTCCTCATGAAATAGCTAAGGCAGCCTTAAGCTCAAAAGGTGCTTCTTTATGCCTGAGTGCTCAAAGGGCAGATGTTAAGCCTTCCTAGGAGGAAGACAGGCAATAGGAAACTGTCTTCTTTTTAAAGGATTAACTCCCAAGTTGGAGGATGAGCCAATCCTTCCCTCTCTCTCCCTCCTGCTGGTGTTGGTACAGAAAACAGCGATGGGAGCTGGTGGTTAGAAGCAGAAGGAGGAGGTTACCTGTACTACTTCCTTGACCAGGGTCTTGTCAGTCCCAGTTTTGGCTCTCTGCAGGCCACTGACATCCTCTCCAATCCAGGTGATGAGGGCAAACTTGACTCTCTTGCTCATGGCATCGCCGGTGGTGAATCGGACAAAGCCGAACAATCGCACATCGTCTGCGGAGGCAGAAAAGGGACAAAGAGATTAAAACCAGCAACATCCCTGCCTTCCCCTTCTCCAGGGTGAGCCTGCTGCTCTCAAACACCAAGGCAAGGCACTGATCCCGTGATTCAGTGCCAGCATTTGGGAATCAGGGCTCTGCTCATATGCCCTGTGCTTGCAAGGTGTGCTTTGCCCGTGTTGGCTCTGCCTCTTCTGGGTTCTCTGAGTTACTGGGAGGAAACTGGCTGTGCTGGACACCCCACATCACAGTGGAAATGGCTCAAATACAGTCAGCAGGCAGGTCAAGAGCACAGAGCTAACCATGCAGCCAAATGATTCATCTGCAGGTCTGGTGGAGAAGGGAAGAAAGTGATATCCTCGTGTCTCCTTCTTACAGAATAGCAGGATTAGGGTCACATTTTATAACATTACCAGAAACTGGCCATTGTGCAAGTGTGATCTTTCTCCCTCCTTCCATCCATTTCTGGCTCACTTGCAGTATGAGTTTACAAGAAGGAGGGGAGAAGAAGGAGGAAAAGAAAAATCTGCAATTGCTTGCCCAGGTGTGTTTTTCTATTCCTTCCAAATCCCTGGAGGGAAAAGTCCTGGACTTCAGAGCTGTGCTGATTCTTGTTTCACAGCTGGTTTGTGCTACATCACACCAGACTAATTTAGCCTGGCCATATGTGTGACAACCTTGCAGACTGTTATCTCAAAGAGCTCCTTCCTCCATCTCCTGATGACTCATGGAGCCAGGCAGTTGGAAGCCTTCCTGATCAGGAGCACCATCCCCCTGCATCCCCAGGCTCCAAGGGATGCTGGAGCCTTCCACCAGGAGTGGCAGAAAGCAGAGCAGATGGACACTTGTGCAATTGTGGAATATTCCTAATCATGGCTTCGTCGTCTCTCAGAGGTCGCTCGAGGCCTTTTAGAGGAGGTGACTCAAACCAGAAGAACAAACCTGCTGCTTGAGGAGACTCCTGGTAATCCTGGCACACTTGTGACCAGTTCAACATGCCTTAGAAGGATTTGCTGGGTTGACTAATTGCCAGGTGAAAATGTATAGGCTCCAGGCTCTAGGCTCTAGGCTCCAGGTGTAGGAATGACTGCCAACATCCCCAGCACGCTCCGTGAGCAGCCAGGACAGCCCCAAGAGCTCTGGAGACAGGGGAGAAGCAGCTTTAAATTGCTCATCCCCAGAAAATAAGCTGCTAGAAATCAATGTTAAAAAAAATTGGGATGTTCTCTGCAAGGTAACATATCTCAGAGCTTCTCTAACACTTTGATTTGCCAAAGTGTTCACAAAGACAAATTCTCCTTGTTAAAAGGGAAGACTTTTTTAAGTCTGCAAAAATCTACCTCTGCTGTCCCTGTTTTGTTCTCTCTGTTTTTTTTTGTTTTGTTTTGTTTTTTGTCACTGACTGAGTAATACTGGGCAAACTGGAAAATGGATGTAGGGGGGTGTGTGAGCCAGTACAATGTTCAAAACAAACTCCTCTGAAGATTTCAAAATAGAAACAAAAAGAAAGATCTTATTCAGAGGAAAAATCCAGATGGATCTTTGGAAGGAGAGAAAAAGTTGTGTATCAACAATGCAGGCAAACAAAACTTCTCTCTCAGTTGCCCTGCTACTGGTGAGTGTAAGAAATGCACATGGAAACTGCTGGCTCTGACAATAAATCCTCTTCCCAAGATTGATTAGAACCATAAATGAAGCGACAGCCAGGAAATACCCAAGGTGAAGCGAGACAGCAAATCCCCTAACGTTACAATTAACAGATCCAGGAGCCAGCCTTGCTTCCCCAGCTCTGGCAGCAAAGGAGGCCACGCTCAGAACTGTTCTGTGGCTCCTCTGGGAGCAGTCCTGGAAGGCTCTTTAATGCCACGGAGTGCTGGGAGCTCCTGGTGTCACTGCCCTTCCCATGGAGCCCTCTGTCCCCACCTTGAGCCTGTGGGTTTCCATCCCTGTCCCTTCTAACAGAGGCTGCCACAGAGAATGTGGACACTGGAATGTGCCCCTTTGTAATAAAGATAATGGAAAAAAAGAAAATGAATGTGAAAAAGCAGTGCTTTTTCATAGCAGCACAGAGAGGAAGTTCCAGGGATGCCCCATGCCTGGAAGTGTCCAAGGCCAGGTTGGATGGGGCTTGGAGCAACCTGGGATAGTGGAAGGTGTCCCTGCTTATGATGGGGTGGAAAGAAATGATCTTTACGGCCCCTTCCAGCACAAACCATTCTGGGATTCTATGAACTTTTCTGTCAGAATAACTTCAATTTGACATTAACCCACAGCTCGCTGGCAGCAGTAGGATTTGCTTCTCAGCAGAACTTTCAGTGCTTGCCCATCCTGGTTGAAAGCAGCTCCATGACACTAAAGAGAGCCAAATCCAGCAATTCCAGCTTTTATCCATGAGATCACCTGAGCATGAACAGCCCTTACTCCACCGTGTTCAGTCCCAGTAAGTTCCACGAGCACCTGAGGTTGGACTGGGGCTCTGAGTCACCTCTTGGGCAGACTTTTCCTGGGGCTGCTTCACTTGTGGGGGCTTGAAGGGGTCACACCCCAGCTGGGTCCTGTCTCCTCCTGTCTCCCCACGGAGTTCATGTCCCTACTGGAGGCAGAGCAGGTTTCTTCAGCTGCCATAGCCTTCAGCCCAGGATATTTAGCACAAACGTGATGCCTTAACTCGCCGTGCCGGGTGTGAATCGCGCTGCACACAAAGCGAGAGGGAATGTGAATTGGAGCCCTGAGCAATTAACATGTCTCAGTTCCTAAAAGGGCATCAGGGACGGATGGAGAGGTTTTTTAGCGCTAGCTCAGGCTGGGTATAATCCTCTCCAAGTGCAGGTCAAAATCCCCGAGCAGAAGCGGCTGAATTTCACAATTAGTCTGGAGCGTGTTCGGAGTGATAAGGGGATCAAAATGCAAGTTCTTCCCTACTCCCAGATTTCCTCTTTCACGGTTAATCAGTTCTACCCTGCCACATCAACTCCCCGCGCTGGAAGTCATCAGTGCCATCAGTGCCAACTCCCCGAGAAATCTCAGGGCATTAACATCCATCACCCCCTTCTCACACAAAAGCGCTCACGGTGGTTTTAGGAATTTGCTGAGAGTGAGGGGAGCAGAACAAATCAGAGAGAGACAGCACAGATCTCCCCGGAAAGAGGAAATCCTGCCTTGTGCTGTGCCACCCCCTTCCCAGCCACTGAGGCATGAATTTCAGGGCAGACAGAAGTGAATAACTGATCTGGGGAGAACGGAAATAGCAGCTTTATTTGAGATCGCACAGGATCCAAACAGCAGAAATTAACAATGTTAATTCAATTAATAGCACGACTCCCTTCACAATGGTTGGACAAACAATGAGCAGCAATATGAATGCCTTAACGAGCATCACTTGGTGTTTCTCTCCAAACTCTTTATTTATCACTAAGGCAGGATTTTCCAAATATTCTGATTAAGCTGCCCTTGGCTGTCAACAAAGCCTGATGCCAAACTACAGAGATTTCCTTCATGGTATCCTTCTCTTTTTCTACATCCACTCAAGTGCTTTGTTTCAGCTGTACTGAAAAATTCCCCATTAGATTAAAATGCAGTGAGTCATCAGTAAAAGATAATAGCTGCAGGAAAGGAGCACACTGCCAAACCATCACGGTTCTCGAGCTGAGGGCTGTGAATGGCCAAGCCAGAGATGTGCCACGATAAAAACACTGCTCCCAGCTTCACCTGCCTGCTGAATCAAGGTCACAGGCAGCAAGGCAGGTGATGGACCGACCTGCTGTTGTCTTCTGTCCAACGTGGATTACTGCAGCGCATGACAGGTTCCGTGAAGATTTAATTTGTTTGCTTCAATTGGATTAATTTTAGATTAATTTGTCAATTTTCCACCTCTTCAGTCAGCCCCGTGGTCACGTGGCTGCAAGTGCAGACAGAAACGTCCCTTACTTCTTCCTACACTGTTTTTTCCTCTTAAACCCTGCACTAAGCCCACAGATCTCGTGCAGGGCTGCCTTGCTCCACCCCAACGAGTTCATTCAGTCATCTCAGACGTGTCCGACCCCAGAGCCACCACAGGGCTTTGCTGGGGCACCAAACCTTCTCCAGGTGACTCGGGGTGGCCGATGGGAGTGCAGGGACACAAGTGCACGGGGAAAATGACCCCACAGTGGCTTCTCTGCTCCAGTGAAGCCACCAGGGGAGTGCTGCTAGCCCAGTGACAGTCATGGCTCCTCTCCTGACCTGGGTGGATACTGAGGGCAGAGTGGGAGCAAAAGGGGACCCAGCTCTTCCCTGAAGGAAGGAATGGTGCTGTTGGCTGGCCAGAAGGGCCAGGCAGGCCCCAAACCAAAGGGCAGGCAAAAGGTACAAAGCTCTTCTTTCCCACCAGGAATTGGCAAAGGCAGACCCACAGCCACGACATTTTCATTAAACATCACAAAGCCAAAGAGTTACCAAGAGTTACCACAAAACCAAAGAGTTACCATCAGTTACCATCACAAAGCCAAAGAGTTACCAAGAGTTACCACAAAACCAAGAGTTGCCATCACTGCAGGCCTTGACCTGATGAGTTACTGCCACAAAAATCAGTGAGAATATTCCCTAAACCCACACCCTGTCCACAGCAGGGCCAGGCTAAGCCTGGGCTGCAGCTGGCAGCCAGGAGATCGCTGTGACCCTGCCAAGAGCAGGTCCACACAGCCAGGGAGGGCACAGGGGCAGCGTGACAAATTCCATAAGCCACCCGTGGCCCCAGGTCTTCCTTTAAATAGCCAGTAAGGGAAAGCAGGAGAGATGAACACTGAAGAGGAGAAACAAAAGCAGTAGGAGATTGATTTACAAGGCCCATTTTAGCAACTTAAGATGCAGCCAAATGCAGATAAGCACCTATCTCATTATATGTCCTCATGTGTTTTTACAAATCTTTCCTACAACCTCAGGTGCCAACGTAACCTTGGTGATCTCTCAACTCACAGCTCCTGCGTCTTTAATGTGCAGCTCAGGCTTTCTGGGACAATTGATCTAAACTCCAAAAACCTTGTATTTTTATTAGGAGCCAATTATATTTCTAATATTTTATGTCAACCCCAAATGATTTTATAGGGTATTTATTTTCTGTTCTTCCAAAGATTTTCTGTTCTTCCTGCTGCTGAATACCCAGTGTGGTTTTGGGCTGATCTTTTCAGACACATGAATAACTATCCCATTTCATGCTGTCATTGCAATTATTTATCTGCTCTGAGGCTTTCCAAATAAAAGGCTCATTATTTCTTTTGTCAGAGATGCATTGAAAACAGCTGTTCACATATGGCATGGGGGGGAGGTGGGGGGAAATCCAACCTTCTGACCACTCCATTTTTTTAATGGTAGAATGCACACTAAAAAAAAAAGAAATTAAACCACAGACAGAGCCAATGTAATGCTCTGCTGCTTCATAATACAGACACTGAGGCAATGTCCAGGTACAACAGACAAACACAAAAGTTTCACAGGATGTCATTTCACTTGTAACTCATCCCACTCTTCTCAGCAACAGCATCACCAGCCCAGTTAAAAGACTTTGAAATTAAAAACATTAAAAAAAAAATCCTAAGAGCTGTCACATGCTTCCATACAATAACCTTCAACTCTTATCTCTTTCTGGCTTCAAATGCACCAGCTCAGCTGCTTTTTCTCAAAGTGTACTGATGGCACATAGTCCTAACCAACAAATTAATGCTTCCTCTGGAGCCAGGCCATCTGCAGAGGCAAGAGCTGGAACTGGGAAGTAAAGTGGATCAGAAGCCTTGAATCAAGTCCTTGTTTAATGCAGAGCTAATCTGTGCTGTTAAGCCCAAGCAAAACAGTTCTCAGGCAGAAGACACAGGGGGTGTCTACACGGAGTGTTCAATGACCCTGACACAGTGAGTGCCCTCAGCTTTGGTCTCCAGACTCTGTGGGTCAGAGCAGGGCCAGCACAGGCAGGACATTGGCCATTAGGCAGGACTGCCAGAGGAAGAGCCCCCAGCAGCCACCTCCGAGTCACCCAAGGATGTGCCTTAAACCAGCCTCCTTGGCTTTCCTTTGGGACAGGCTGGAACAGAGGTGCCCACACACGAGGGGCTGCCCTTTGGAGGCCAGAGAAGATGAATGCCTGGCTCTAAAGCAGGGGCTGCTGCTTCCCAGGCAGTGTTTGAGTTGTCTGAGACAAACAGACCTTGGCAGGGACGGCATGACAACGACTGACACGCAAAAGTTCAGGGTCAGGCTGTGTTTGCAGCATCACCTCAGGACCCTGAACAAAAGGGCACTGAAGGAGCTCTTCTTTCCATGTTTCCTTCCTCTAGGAGTGGCAACTGCTGTCCCCAAACGGGGATGGGAAAATCTGATAGTTTAACGATGCTGTTTGTTCAACCTTTCTGTTCCTACACAGAGCTTAGTGAAGATGTAAGGAAGAAAAGGCCCCCAGGGCAGGATCTGTAAGATGCAGGTCTGATGGGGGACTGATGTGTAAGATGCAGGTCTGATGTGGGATGTGTATCTGAGAGTACAGCAGAGGAGGAAAGAACCCAAAGCAGGGCCAGCAGCAGCTCCTGGCCTCCCTGCCCCAGCTCAGCACCTGTGTCACGTGTGCTCCCCCAGCAGCCCCAGAGCGGGGCTGGAGGTGTGCAGAGCTGGATTCTGACACAGCCTCACTCAAGTGCTACTTCCTCTAAAAGAAGCAATTTCAGTTTCTCTCCTTTCCCTTTGTCCCCAGCCACGCTGGTTCCCCAAGGAGGTTTGCAGAGGCAGTGATGGGCATGGAAAGGATTATGGATGGGGGGGGAAAAAGCAAAAATAGGAGCTGTTGCAACAGCCCCTTCCAGCCCCCTGACATGTATCACTGCACAAGGCAGGACATCCACCACAGGCAAAGAGATTCCAAACCGGTACAAAAGCCCCTCCTGGTCCCAGAGCCACAGGAACCAGCACACAGTGACCCTGCCCAGTGCCCAGCAGGGGAGCAGTGTGTACCAAGGTGCTTTTCATAAGAATGGTTCTTAAAGAAAGCAGGGACTGGGATGTTTGCAGCTCAGAAATAGCTGCTGCAGAAAGTGGAGCAGAGCGAGCTCTGATGGTGACTCTTTGCACGCTGAGATTTGCAATCCCAGCTCCTGCTCTCACCTCCAACCACCAAATGATGCTCAGCTTCTACCAGAGGCAGCTGCAGCACTTTGTGGCTTTTGGGGCAGTGTTTCTCACACAACAGGAATTCAAAACAAAGGAGTTTGTTCTGCTACCAAGGTTTTTAAAAATTTTAGTCACATTTTCTGAAGCTGTTTGCATTGATAGCAGCTCTTCTCCCCTCCAATAAAATGTAAAAGGGGATGGAAGAGACCAAAAGGAAAGAGATGTAGCAACAAGAAGAAATAATATTCAACAGCTTTTCCCATCCCTTGCTACTCTTTTTTTACTGACTTTGTTGCAGTAGAAATATTCCAACCAACTCTACTTTCTTCCAGATGGGAAGGAAAGCTCCAACTTCACTGCTGGCACAAGGTTTGATTCCTGACTATGTCTAGCGGGCCAGGTGAAGGTTTGCTGCACAGATGGAGGCTCCAAAACTTGCATCTCTTCCTTCCCCAACTGCAGCACTGAAATTCGTGGGTGGAGGAAGATCCTTTTCATCTCTCAGCCAAGGACCAGGCACCTCAATGTGCCTTTTTTTTAAATCTCCAACAGCTGTGCTCCAGAGGTGGGTTTGAGGACAACTTCTTGGCCCTGGTCTGCCAGGGAACAGCCCTCAGCAGGTGCATGCCAAGGGAAAGGGAAAGAAGGAACAGGGAAAGGGAGCAATGGAGCAGCTCTACGGGATTTAGCTCCCCATTAAAGGCTAACAAGAGGCCACAGCCCATCCCACAAGTGTCCTATATTTAACTCTTTCCTTGCTGAGCTTATTTCTAAAAGATGGGAAATTTCCTTTTTTTTCTGTCTTGGGGCCAGCTTGGTTTGAGCACCCTGTTTCTAAGCCCTGTAAAGAACACAGATGTGGCCACACTCCAGCGTGCAGTGTGTGCTTCCACTACTTGTCATCCTCACCCTACCCAACCCAGCTCCTGCCTGTGCTCTGCCAAAGCCCGTCTGCCTGCTCAGCCACTCCAGAAAAGGATTCCCTTTGCCACAGAATGGAGGAGAGGAAGTTCTCAAGGGGCTCCCATCCAGAAAAAGCATTGAAAATCAGCTCAGACAAAAAGAAAGACAGGGACTGTATAATGGCAAGGAGAGAAAATAAATGAGGAAGGCTCCCCTGCAAGCCTCAGGTGTCTGGAGGCACCAGAGATGCTCAGTTATATTGGCCAGGAGAGGAGACAAGAACGTGGCACTCAGATCCTGAAGTCATTGACCTCCCAAGGGAACAATTAACCACTGCCATGAACTTCCAAAGTGCTGAGCCCCGGGATTCCCTGGGTTCCAGGTAATTGCTTCTCCCTTCTGTTGCCCACTAAAAGGTGTTGAGTGGGAAGGAGTTCCTGCAGTGCAGTGATCAGCTCTTCTGACACCAGCTGCAACAGGACCTTTCCTAGTTCTGAGAATTTCCCCTGCAGGTTCTCAGGAACAGCTGGAAACGAGTAGCTGCATTAACCTCAGTGAGACCCCACTGCCAACGTCGTAGCAGAGTAGCCTAAACAATCTTCATTTCATAGCTCCTTTCCAAGGACTAAAACACACTTTTCTCCTGTCAGATCAGAGCTGTCCCTCCCACAGTTACTTTCCTGGGAGTTCTCCCCTTCCACTCAATAAGGCACAGCCAAACCCTGGGACTCCCAGCCCCACGGTGTCCCCATGAACTGCCCCACCTTGAGAAGGCAGAGACTGCTCAACACAATTCCTCCACAGTTCAGACACAGAATTCTGAAAATACAGGTGGATCACAGCACTCGATTGTACAGTAACTGGCTGAGTGAGTGAGACTTTGTTACAATCCAGTATTAGTAAAAAATACTCCGTATCTCACCTCGCTTGGTGACATTGTTAACTAGCAGCCAAGATAGGAGGAAAACTGATTAAAACTGAGATAAAAATCAAAACCCGCTTTTGTGAAACTCATCAAAAGTCACGATCAGACACAGTTAAACACTCCTGAACTGATCTTCCTTTTCCCCAGGCTTTGTTCCTGCCCTGAATGTTCCACAGCCGGCAGCTCAACAACGAGCTGCCACGTTTAAACCTGGAGCCGCAACAGTTGCGGTTGTGCAACGCCACATCTGGGATTGTTCGCAGCGCTGTATTGTTCGAGCCCAGCTTTGCACCCTCCGCTCAGCTTTCGTGCTCTTAAAAAATCCCAGCAAGCCTTCCAACTGCAGTCACTTTAGTGCTGTGATGTTCAGAAGGATTTCATGAGTATTTCATTCTCAACGATCTGTACGACCGCATCTTTCCAGCCACGGCAGCCGAGTCGGCTTTGCTCTGAAATTGCATTGCCAAACAAGGCGGCCGTTGCTTATCACGCGTTTTATCTGGTTTATAACCGAGAAGCAGCGAAAAGATTGTGCAAAGAGGGGAGAAAGAGCCCAAAGGACGTGAAGTCTAAGGGTGAGACAAAGGAGCCGCTGGACTATGGACTGGGGGGAGTCGCACTCTGTGGAGCTGGAAACGCGATCCCGCAGGACAGGGCGGGCACGGGGAAGCAGCAGCACTAATCCCAGCTCCCCCAAGTTTCCTCCCGTCCTTTCCCCCTCGTCCCGGGCAGCAGGAAGGGCGGAAAGGGGCCAAAGCAACGGAGACGGAGCTTACCTGTGCACTTCCTCTTAAAGGCTTCGTAGTCTACCCCTTGGTCTCCAGGGACGATTGTAGAGCCATTGTACTTAAACGTCACCCTTCGGGGAGGGAAAAGACAAGGGGAATAATACAGTTAAAAGTCACCTTTCCGGATGGGGGAAAGGGGAACGCATTTAACAGTCACCCTTTTATGGGGGTCACCCTTTTAACACATAACTAACACATTTAAAAGTCACCGTTTTAATTGGGGAAGGGAAGGCGAAGAATACATTGAACAGTCACAGTCTTTAGGAAGGGAAAGGAGGAGATGGGGAAGAATAGGTTGTGAAAAACCCACCCTTTAGGAAAAGGGGAAGAGGAGAAGGGGGCAAGGTCTATAGAAGTTACCCTTTGGGGAGCGGGGAGAGAGGCCGGGGACCCCCAGCGCACCGCTGCCCGTCCGGGGGGATGCCAGGGGGTCACCTACCAGTTCACCTCGGTGGCATCGTCCCTGACGAGGTTGTACGCCTCCCTGCACGCCTCCTTGTCGATTTTGGTGGCCATGGGGGCGAAGGGGAGGGGGGCAGCGCGGAGCGGCGCGGAGCTGGGGGGGCCGCGGCCGCCGCTGCTGCCGCACCGCGCTGAGCGAGCCGAGCCGAGCCGAGCCCCGCGAACCGCGGCCGTCCCGCCCCCGCCGCCGCCGCCAATGGCTCTGCAGAGCCTGGCCCGGCCCCTCCCGGCGCGGGGGGACCGCGGTGATGCAATAGCCCGGGGACGGGGGCGCGGGGGCCGCGGGGCTCGGCCCGGCCCGGCGCGGCACGGCACGGACCCGCAGCGGGGATGCTTTTGCCGGCCTCCGCCGTGTTGGCAGCCGCCCGATGCTTCGGCAGCCGCTGAGGGCCGGGAGGAGGAAGGAGGCAGAGGCGGCGCCCGGGATGGAGCAGCCGCCGGCGGCGCGGCGGGGCCGGGGGCCGGGCCGGGCGCACGGGAGGTAGCGCGGAGCGGAGCAGGTGAGCGGGGGGCGAGGGGCGGCGGGGCCGGGCGTGGGGGCTCGGGGCTGTGCGGAGCACCGGGCGCTGAGCATCACCCGCACCCCGGCCCCAGCGCTCAGGGCGGCCCCGGCCTCGAACGGCGGCTCCGGGGTGGCTTTGGGTGGTGACAGCCGCTGCTGGCCAGGTGTGTGCGGGCGGCCGTGTGTCTGTCCGTGTGTCTGTCCGTGTGTCTGTCCGTGTGGGAGTGTGTCCGTGTCTGTGTGCGAGCGGCTCGCCCCGTTCCAATGCAGCGATCTCCCCCTGCCGGACTCCCGGCGCTGCCCAGGAACGATCCCGCATCCCTGCGAGTCCCTGCGCTCCGGGGAGATGCGGGCTGAGAGGCAGAGGCTGCCTGTAAGGCTGCGCTTCAGCCCCACAGAAATAGAAATAGAGACAGGGCTCTGCTTTCCAGAACCCGGCTGGGAATAAACAGCACCGGGTGCCCAAGGACTGGAGTTTTACAAACCAGTCCTTAGTCATTTTAGTGGGTTTCTACCCAAAACCCGTGGGGCTGGATATGCAATTTAATAAAAAAAACCCTGCATTCCTTGATAAAAAGTATCACATTTTGTTTCTTTTAAAGTTTGCAGGGGATGACCATTGCTTGTTTCACTTCAGTGTTGTCCATGTGAAGGCTGAGCAGTAGGAGCATCATTACCACACGGTCACTGAGTGCTGTCAGACATGAGGGACAAGACCTCCGGAGCGAGCCCTGACTGCCAGGGACCCTTTAGTGCCACCAAGCCCCAGTCCTGCCCGCAGCTCCTTCCAGCTGCATCCCCGGCCCTGGATGACGTGAGGCTCCCGGAGCTCCGGGGCCCAGCACAGGCATTGCTGCAGTGCATCTCTGATTCGATGAGGTCATAGGGAACAGGGAAAGATTTCTCAAGTCAGTACAAGTGTAGGACACCGGGTGAATCACACTCGGTGTCTGTAGGCTGCAGGCTCTAGATGATAATATAATCACCCATTAATGCCTCTGGATTTATATTGATTTTCTTTGCTTTTAGGAGCACTTCCATTTTTTCTAAAGCCTTTATGCTGAGCATTATCTGCTCATGAATGTATTTTTTGTAGTCTGCGTTTGTCATCCATTGGCACTTGCTGCTGTTTATACCTGTAACACTGCTGCTTTCCTTGTCCTTGTCCCTTCAATCCCTGACCCTCAGCTCCTGATGTTTCCTAGGGCAGAGGTGGGTGACTCCAATGTCATCCCCTTAGGAGGAGAGAACCTCATCCTTGTGCAGGTCTCTGTGACCCAGTGTCTGGAGCATTAATTCTCTTAATTAGGGATTTCATGCCTCACACTCTTCAGTGCCAGATCCGAACATCAGAAATGCACATCTTCCTTGTGGGACCAAAGCTCTTCTCTTTGCTTCTCTTCCTTGTCTTTTCTCACTTTTCCATGGATTTTTTTTGGTTTTTTTTTTAATGCATGGAGGGATAAGTATTGTGCTCACTTTAATCAGGCTGTAACTGAAGTGAGGAAATTACCTACATTTTGACTTTGGTGAGCTCTGATTTGCCTTTCATATAGCAATTCTGAGACCTCCAGAACATGAGGCTTTCATCCTGTGAGGAAGATGTCACTGGCCTGGCAGAAATACCTGTCCATTTCACAGGAGTCCTTGGAGAGGAAGCACAAGAGAAAGTGAGGACTTATGGACCTCCTCAAAAAAAACATCTCCAGCAGGCATGGAGTCCTGGGAGTCTGGAGTGACCTTCAGCTGTCTAGAATGTACCATGAGGTTCAGGAAGGGCCTCAGAATATTTGGAGGGAGCTGAGCAAACAGGATGGCTCTGCACAGCCATGAGTACCCAGGAACTTTATCTTAAAATACACCCCTGCAAGTGCCTTGTCCCTGTGTCTCTTTGCCATCTCCCCCACTTTTTTACTTCTTCTCCAATCTTTCTATATGCCTGTCCCCAATCCTGCTTCTCCATCCCTGGCTTTTCTGTGCAGAAGCAGAGAAAGGAATGGAGAGAACAAGGTTCTCCTTTAGGAAGAGGCTGCCCTGAATTTTCAGGTGCCAGTTAGCATTGGGGTTGTCAATTTTCAAGTCACAGCATTGGGCTTGTCAATTTACAGGTGACAGCATTGGGGTTGTCAATTTTCAAATCACAGCATTGGGCTTGTCAATTTACAGGTGACAGCATTGGGGTTGTCAATTTTCCGGTCCCAGTTAGCATGGGGGTTGTCAGTTTTCAGGTCACACCATTGGGGTTGTCAGTTTTCAGGTCACAGTTGGCACTGGGGCTGGCAGCAGAGTGGGATTTCACTCAGACAGTCGAGGGTCTTTACCCAGGTCCTCACGGTCACACGGGCTACAGGAGAGACCAAAGCTGGCAAAACCACTTTCTATCTCCAGACTCAATAATCAATAGATGAGTACAAGTCCATCATCCCCTCTGGTTTCCTGGGGTGTCCTTGGAGCTGGCTGGGTGCTGCTGCCCCAGCCCTGGAGGGTGGCAGAGGCTGGGGCAGGTGGAGGTGCTGGCACCAGGCAGCCGTGGCACACTCCCCTGATGTCACACACTGTGCACATCATCCTCTGCCAGCCACGGCAGCCCCGTCACCACGCGGGACGCGTGTCCGAGTTGGGCTGTCCTTGGTGAGAGCAGATGGAGCCTGGACACACACCCAGCCTTCTGCTGTGCCAGCGATAACCTCTGGAGGGTACCCGGGAGTGCTGCCTTAGCAAAGAGCCTTTCCTCTTGGAGTGCTGCGGGGGGACCACTGCACTGACACTGGACCCGGTGGGTCTGTGTAGTTTCTTTGCTTCTGACTTCCCCCTGAGGCAGGGAACCTTCAGCCTGCTGCTCACCACGGGGATGTTCTTAATTTTAATCCTCCTGGGCCATAATGAATGAGGGAAAGTCCTGCAGAAGCAGGGAAAGCCCCACTGGGTGGGTGAATTTCCGAGGTCAGGTAGTGTCATGCCAGGTAACAAGAGGAGGTGGTGATGGGGTTTCTGGCTGCACCTCCCGCAGCCACTGCACAGTTTATTACTACTGTACAAACAAAACACAAAAAATCCTGCATTCCCTGCAGCCAATGCCCCTGGCACGGCTACCCATGTCCGCCTCGCCTCAGACCCTGCCAGCACCATCCCTGACCCGGCAGGAACAGCCTGGAGCTCCTGGGATGTGTCCGAGCATCCTGGGGCAGGGAACAGCCTGGAGCTCCGAGGATGTGTCCGAGCATCCTGGGGCAGGGAACAGCCTGGAGCTCCGAGGATGTGTCCGAGCATCCTGGGGCAGGGAACAGCCCGGAGCTCCTGGGATGTGCTGTCCGTGCATCCTGAGGCAGGGAACAGCCTGGAGCTCCTGGGATGTGCTGTCCGTGCATCCTGGGGCAGGGAACAGCCTGGAGCTCCCGGGATGTGTCCGAGCATCTTGGGGCAGGGAACAGCCTGGAGCTCCCGGGATGTGTCCGAGCATCCTGGGGCAGGGAACAGCCGGGAGCTCCTGGGATGTGCTGTCCGTGCATCCCGGGGCAGGGAACAGCCTGGAGCTCCTGGGATGTGCTGTCCGTGCATCCTGGGGCAGGGGACAGCCTGGAGCTCCTGGGATGTGTCCGAGCATCCCCGGCCCGGCTCTCTGTCTGTCCCGCGGGGGATCCCCATCCCGTCCCGTCCCGCCCCGCCCCGCCCCGGCGCTTCCCCCGCCGCTCCCGGCCCCGCTGCGGTCCCGCCCCGCTCGGGTCCCGCCCCGCCGGCGTTTCCTGCCCCGGCAGCGGGGCGAGGGGCGGCTGCAGCCTCCAGGAATTTGTCACCGCTTTGTTTTCTCCGCTGTTTTCCGCCCGGATTTTTCCCCCGCGGCGGATGTAGCGGCCGGAGCGGGGCCGGGGCCGGTCGGTCACCGCGGCCGGGGGGCTCCGGCCGGCCCCGGGCAGCGCTCGGCGCTCCCCCCGCAACCAGCGCTCAGTCCGGAGCGGCCGCCGGAGCCGGCGCTGGGCTGGGCTGGGCTGGGCTGTGCCCAACTTGTTGACACGACCGTCGTTTGACAACACCGGGGAGCAGCAGCGAGGGGGGGAAATGAATATTTTTTAACCCGGACATTTCCAAGGTGCGGATCAGCACGTGCCGGGCTGGGAATTGCGTTCCGTGCTCAGCACAAGATGCGTGTGAGCGCTCAGGAGGGGCTGGCGAGCTGCTGAACATCTTCCTGTGCCTTTGTTGCAGAAGTGCTGCGGATCGGGCGGTCATGGAGGGAACCCGGCAGAGCAGGATCTGCCGCCCGCACAAGATAAGTGAATCCTCGAAGGTTCGTACGATTTGTGTCACCTACCTAAAAAATCCCGCTACAGAAGCAACGAGGGTGGTGGGGGTAGAGGGTCTCCTTTGGGCGGACTGGCTGGGGGAAATGTGAGAATTCAGAGCTTTTAAAAAGAGGGATGGAAATGGTGGTTTACCTGCTCAAGTATTTTTGGTAGAAGTTGCTGCCTAGTGATTAAGGGGAAAAAAAAAAGGAAAAGCAGCAGCAAATGGGCATCTGCTCATCATGACTCATAACTTAGAAACCCACATCATTGCAGCACAGTAGTTTCTCTATACTAAAAATTCAGTTATGAAATGTGGCGTGTTTGTTTTTTAGACTGATCCATCTCGTAAAATCCAAGCTCGTTACAAAAGCAAAGCTGGATTGCTCTTTAGATTCAGTCTTGGTTTTGCTCAAGATGGGAGCCTTGATCCTGCAAATTGTGGTTAGCTCAGTGAGCTCACAAAACCTGGGCTGCTTTCTTAAGTTTGTGGGGTTCGTTTTCTTTGTATCAAAGCTCTGTCTGGCACAAATACATTGTTTTTATTTGTGAATTCACGGAAATCCATCTCAGGCAGCTCTTTATGCAGGTCCTCGGGATGACTTATAAAATGTTAATAACAGCTGTAATTATTATGTTCACTTTGTTTCATGCCAGTGCAAGCTGCTTTTGTGCTGTAGTTACAGGAACTGCAGAACAGGTACCTTGTAATACCAGAAAAAAAGCTGGAAAAGAGAAACTTTTCAGTGCCTTCTTACCAAAGCTGAATGAGCCAGATCTCATTTTCTTTTGCACCATTGATGAACAGCAGTGCTGCATTAACAATCTGAGAGAAATTAGATCCTTGAATCCAAGAGAAGCTGAAATTCTGCTCTGACACAATTGATGAAAGACAGATAGGACTAATTTTTAAATGCATCCCTACCAATATAATCTTTCCCTCAGTGCTGATCCTGTCTTCCACTTAAATGATTTAGTCCGAATGTAATGATAATTCATCACATTAAAAATTAATTCACTTGACAGCACTGTTTTATTTGCTTTCTTAGACAGCAGCTGTCACTATCTGTTAAACTTAGAATTACTGGATAATGCGAAGGCTGCTCTACAGAATATAAATAGCTTGAGGAAGATGTTCAAGTTCAGTATGAAATTAGTCTTGGTTCTGAAATGTGCAGCTCTCAGCTCCTGTTTCTTGCTCCCTGAACAAATGAGCTCACCAAGTGGCTGAAATTCTGAGCTGCTGTATTGTGAGTGCCTCCAGTGCATGTGGAATGGGCTCCTGCCTGACTCCTGGAGCAGCAGCAGCAGTCCCACATGGCAACCAGGATTTCAGGAGAGCGAGTTGCCAGGCGTATCTGAGGGCAGGATTACTCTGCTGACTCAACATCCAGCTCAGCAGAGAGGGATCTCTGGCAAATCTTACATTCTGCTGTAATCTTGTTATGCATGATGGTGGTATTAGGGAATATTAGAGAGAAATGATCAGCCAGCTCCCAGGGATGAGAGGGAGGATGGGTTTGGTTCAATCCAAGGATTTGGTTCAATCCTATCCCCCATGAATCAGATTTGGGAGAGGGTGCTGCAAGTTGTTATTTCTTGTCTGTTCATCTGCCACCATCAACTACCCCTGATTACAGCTGCCACAGAAGTGTGGTTTATCCTTTGCCATATTTATGCTTCTCCCCCTCCTCTCCACCCCCTGGTTTCTGCTTAGGCTTCTGTACAATATCAGCTCTTCCTAACCTCAGGAAAATGCAACTAAAAAGCTTTACAGTCCTTAAACACCTTTTTTTTTTTTTCAGTTACAGATCTCTGGCAGTTTTATTCCTCAGTGAAAGCCACTTTGTTGTCTATGCCATAGATCCCTTTTTAAATTCAGAGGTGTGTTCATGAGTATAAGGCAAATTAAAGAGTTTTGATCCAGAAACCTTTTAATTATTGAAGCCTCTTCCCTTAGACTGGTTTAACTCTGCACACTTGAGTGTTCAGAGCCATTCTAACAGCAGGATTTTTGGCAGCCTGGGCTCCATTGTTTAGAAAAGAACATAAGGAAATAAAGAGACTCTGCTGGGATGTCACACTAAGAGCAGCACATTTGGTTGTTAATTTGGGTCTCAAATCCTCTTGGCTCTAAGAATCAAACCTTTTCCACCCAGGTGGGTAGAGAGGGTCCCACCGTGGCTTAACCAAGCCAGTAATGGCTTTTCCAGACTGCTGTGGTCATGTGCTCTCTGCTTGGGCAGCCAGGAGAGCCACAGGTCATTCTGATTTCTAGGAGAAACAACAGTTTGGTGAGGAAGGGAAGGGGGAGTGTCTGGGAGGCTCAGGTGACCTGTGTGACCTTTTCAGGTGTCACCTCTGGAAATGCAGCCTGGGGGGTTAGGACTGGGCAAGATTCAGACAGCCAGGACTGTTCAGAGCTGCCTTAGGTAGGACACAGGGATGTGCTTCCATTCCACCCCTTTTCACTGCTCTTACAAGTTCTTACAGGCTCTGCCTGGTTTGGATTTGGTAATTAAAGTAGTTGGTATTTGCATTTACCTTAACCTGGCTTTTATTAAGAGGCATCACAAGGTACCTGACTGTGATTTAATTCCTCCAGAGGGTGGTCCTAAAACTTCACTTGGCATTCTGGACTGACCAGCAGTGTTCAGTTCATTTTCTGCAGGATATTTGAGGGGTAACAAAATGTTTCCATCTTGGCTCATCCTGAGGCTGGTGATGTGGGTCTGTGAGAGGAGGCAAATACTGGTGCCCTCAAAAGCTCAGTGACACATCCAGAGCTGGTGCTTAGAATGTGAGGACCAGAGGGATCCCAGAAGGGCACTTAATGGATGTGTCCTGAGGGCATTTTCCCTTTTCTTTAAAAGGAAAATATCTGCTCCTATTCATTTAAACAAAACCTACCTCAGCTTCTGGAAGCGAGGAGAAGCCTTGTGGGAATCAGTTCTCCACATGTGTGGCTTTGCACATAAATAAACAGCTATTACTTCTGAGTGCAGTGTGTGTGCCTGGAATAATGTGGGAAGAAAGAGAGGGATTTTACCCTAACAAGCTTAGAAATGCAGAGTTCTGGAAAGATTTAAGAGGGGGTAGCTGTCAAGCAAGCAGTAACCCAAACAATACACGGGCTGAATGAAAATTCAGAGTACTGCTGCGTGTGTGCGTCCCACTCTAAATGCTCTGTGAGTAGCTTAGCTGGGAGAACTCTGTAAGGAGTCATTTGGGGGACAAGGAAGAAAGGAAATGTCAGCAAGATGTCACCGAGACAATGAGTGGAAGAGTTTCAGAAAATTGTGCCTGTATAACTCATCAGGGAGGAGGTTTCAATGCTGCACTGTGGGGGAAGGAAGAGTAAATTATTAAAGAAAGGCGAGTAGGAAGCAGTAAAAATCTCCATGGGCCATTCAAAGAGAAGGTGAGGAGCTCAGGCTCGTACTGTGTCACTTGCCAACTACTTAATGTCAAAATTTATTATAAATGTGAATGTGCAACACAAAAAAGCTGTCTCTGACTTGTGTGTGACTGCACTTAGTGGGAAAACACATTCCAGTCTGGAACTGATCGTGGTGGAGGTGCCACCTGCCTGATGCTGTTTGTGTTTTTCAGGTGTACAGGTGGGATGACCACTCCAGTCTGGTTCTGCAGAGCCTGAACGAGCAGAGGCACCGAGGCCTCTTCTGTGACATCGTGCTGGTGGTGGATGAGCAGAGAGTCCCGGCCCACCGGAACCTCCTGGCTGTGTGCAGTGACTACTTCAACTCCATGTTCACCATTGGCATGAGGGAGGCCCACCAGAAGGAGGTGGAGCTCTTCGGAGCCTCCTACATCGGTCTGAAGGCCGTGGTGGATTTCCTGTACGGCAGCGAGCTGTCTCTGGATGGAGGGAACATCGACTACGTGCTCGAGACAGCTCACCTGCTGCAGATCTGGAAGGTGGTGGACTTCTGCTGCGAGTACCTGGAGAACGAAGTCAGCGAGGAGAATTACCTGTACCTGCAGGAGCTGGCCTCCATCTACAACCTGAAGCGCCTTGACTCCTACATCGATTCCTTCATCCTGCAGAACTTCGGCACTCTGTCCTTCACCCCGGACTTCCTGCAGAACATTTCCCTGCAGAAGCTGTGCCAGTACCTGGACAGCAGCGACGTGCAGCAGGAGTGCGAGCACGACCTGCTGCAGGCCGCCCTGCAGTGGCTCACGCAGTACCCGGAGCGGGAGAACGAGGCTTACCAAGTGCTGGACAACATCCACTTCCCCTTGATCCCCAAGAGCGACCTCCTGCACCGGGTGAAGCCTGCCGTGTGCTCGCTGCTGCCCAAGGAAGCCAACTGCGAGGGCTTCATCGAGGAGGCCGTGAACTACCACAACAACGTGGCGGCGCAGCCGGTGCTGCAGACCAAGCGCACGGCCCTGCGCACCTGCGAGGAGCGGCTGCTCTTCGTGGGCGGGGAGGTGTCGGAGCGCTGCCTGGAGCTCTGCGATGACACCTGCTTCCTGGACACCAGGAAGGGACAGTGGGTGGCAGAAACCCCTCTGCCAGCCCGGCGGAGTCACCACTGCGTCGCGGTCTTGGGAGGATTCATCTTCATAGCCGGGGGCAGCTTTTCCCGGGACAATGGAGGGGATGCGGCGTCAAATCTGCTATATAGGTATGATCCCCGCTGTAACCAGTGGATAAAGGTGAGACTTGAGCTGTATTATTTCTCTGTTCAAAGTCCTTTATGTTTAGAGTGTTTTCTCCTTTGCTGGCAGAAGGACGGGGCTTGTTAGAATAGTCAACACGGCAGCACTTCCAAATGAAAAGTCAAGTTAGTTAAGTTGCAGCAGCTGCTTGAGTCCTTTGTGGAAATGCTTAAATTACACAAAGAGCAAAAGAGTTTGGGGGAGATATTCAGCTTCATTTGGGATTTGGGCATCTCATCTGAGAAATTCCTGATCAGCATCTGCCTGCAATTCTTTAGGTTACTTCTGGGAATAATTCTGGAATGGACTTCGAGGTGATTGCTTGGTTCATCTTCCTCAAGCAGTAGTACATATAAATCAGAAATGGGTGTGATGTAAAAAGGAAATGTCTCTGACAATTGTCAAGTGTCTCTGTGCTAAATCTCCCTTAGAACAAGCTCTTTGCTCCCAGTGCTGCCACAAACCCCTGCATTTGTGTGGGTTACTGTATCAGCCACTCCTTGTTCCCATGTGGACTAATCATGGTTCCTATATGGACCAGTTATGGTTTCCATATGAACCAATCATGATTCCTCTATGAATCAGCCATCCTGGATGGTGCACTTGTGGCTTCCAGTGATTCCAATACCTGTTTCTTGCAGAGCTGGGAAGGAGTTCCTATAAACACAAATGTTTCTAGAGTAACCTGTCTCTTAGATGTTTCCTGGTATCCCCTTGTTTGAAAATGGATGCTCCTGCAGAAAAACAGAAGTGTTTTATGAATGTAATGGTCAAAACCAGAATCTCTCCTTACCAAATAAAGGGGAATGAGCAACTTCCCCATCCTCAGACATGAATAGCCCTTAAGTCCCTTGCTTACCAGACACTGGAAGATGCCAGCAGGTCATTTTCTTTGCCAGGTTGCCTCCATGAGACAGCGACGAGTGGATTTCTACCTGGGAGCGATCACTGACATGCTGGTGGCTGTTGGTGGCAGGAATGAAAATGGGGCCCTGTCTTCAGTTGAGACCTACAGCCCTCAGAAGGACTCCTGGACCTACATAGCAGGACTGCCCAGGTAACTGAGCTGTCTGGAAGCTCCCCTGTGTTTGAAGAGTGGTGATAAAGGGAGCTTGTGTGACTTTAGCTGATGAATGGGAGCCCTGGAAGGGAGGGAAGGGGACGTAAAACCAATGTGGCACCAGCCATGCCAACCACGGCAGCAGCTGGGAGCTGAGCGGGCAGCGTGCCTCAGGTCAGCGAGGTTTTAATTTTCATCCCAAGGTGCATCTGGAGGATGGGAGGGAGAGCTCTGATTTCATTCTGTAATTCTTAAAAGCTTTTCCTGAGGCCATGTGGAGTTGAATATTTTCAGAAGCACTTTTCACATCTTGATCAAAGGGCTTTGTCATTTCTGTGGCCTTACTTTGTCACCTTGGTGTGATGATTTTCCTTGTAGGGTGTTTCTCTGTGTTGGGCCGCTCAGGTTGGTTGTCACAGCTAAACACATTTAGCTGTATTGGAAATACAGAAGCCTGGCAAATGTGAGCTCTCTCTCTCTGTCTGAGTTTAAACTTGGCTGCTCTCTTTTGAGAGGTTTAAGCCCTGCAGCTCTTGTGGTAGCAAACAGGACATTGCTGTGTCTTGAATCAACGTCAGAGCAGTGACTTTGTGAGGACAGCAGGACAGCATTTCATTTGCTAACAGTTGTTTCACATTTGTGGGAATCACGGGGACGTTGGCTGTGTGGATGGTGTTTCCATGGTGTCTGGAACCTCAGCAGCAGTGCTGGCTTTCCCAGTGCCATCGCAGAGCAGGTTCCTGCAGTTTGGTTTGAGAGTTCAGGGTTTTTCCCTGGTCCCTGAGCTGCAGAGCTGCAGAGCCAGAGGCAGCCAGTGAAGGCACAGAAGCCTGTTGCCCAATTCTATTTTGGGCAGGTGCTGCAATGCCAGGCTGATCCAGGCTAACAGCTGGGCTCGAGTGCTCCTCACAAGCAGGATGCTTTTTTATTTCTGCTCACTTAGGCAGATCCAGCAGTTGGGGCTGAACACCACAGCCCTCCCTGGGAATCTGTGTAGGAGACTATCTTCAGGTCCTAAATCCTTCTGTTAACTGGGGTCACCTGTGAGGTGTATCCTGTGTGGATATTTTTACTCATAAATGATCCTGGGGAAGTTCACACAGTTGGCTCAATCCACCCAGACTCTCTAAAAAGGGGCAGTTTGTTTGCATATTCCAACTGCTACCTGTGTGCTGGCTTTGGGAATTCTGCAGCTGCAGCATTTAAAGTGAACTTTGACTTGTGGGTGTTAATTTTTTATTAGATTTCCTGGCTGGTCTGCTTGGATGAGGCAAAAGTCCTCCATTAGGGGACAGACCCCTCTTAAGATGAATTATGCCTGCATCCAAATAAATTATTCTGCATCCTCTCTTCCTGTTGCTCTGTCCTTGTGTCGGCTCAGCTGTGTGGTGAGCCAGACAACTCCCCACTTTTCCATGCAGCTGCTGTTTTACACGTTTAAGTGTCTTTAGTTAGATCTTAGTGGATTCTTGGCACCTTTGGATTTTTTGTCTTTTCAGCCCTTTTTTTCCATTTGGTGCTGAGCAGTGAATTGTTTGGCTTTGAATTGTTTCTGCACAGAAGGAATAAGGCAAAAAGGACTTTATGCAGGTTGCAAAAGGCCAGACGCAGAGGTGAGCAAAAGGAACCTGTCTGACACACGTCCACTGCTTGAGCTGGGTGGCTCTGGCAGATTTGGGGCTGCTGAAAAGGCTCTGGGCAGCCCCTCCTTGAGGTACTTCAGGTGGAGCTGTTAGAGCAAGTCCAGAGGAGGCACCAGGATGATCAGAGGGATGGAACAGCTCTCCTAAGAGGAAAGGCTGAGAGAATTGGGATTGTTCAATCTGGAAAAGAGAAGCTTCATGGTGACCTACCTGTGGCACTCCAGTGCCTGAAGGGAGCCCACAGGAAAGATGGAGAGGGACTTAAAAAGGGCCTGGAGTGCCAGGACAAGGGGGAATGGCTTCCCAGGGGCAGAGGGCAGGGTTAGATCAGATATTAGAAAAAAATTCTTATCTGTGGGATGGCGAGGCCCTGGTACAGGTTGCCCAGAGACGCTGTGGCTGCCCCATCCCTGTGAGTCTGTGATTTACTGGCAGTGGAGGAAGGATGAGAGAGGATTCTGTGATCCATTCAAGACTAAAAGCATTCCAGCTACAGTTCCTTCTGCCTGCTCCAGTCTTCCCTTCATCTGATCTCTGTGTTCCTCCTCACCACATGGTTTTGTTCCTCAAACAGATTTAAGTTCCTGTTTCGCTCACCATCTCCCCCAGCCCTCTTCTAGCAGCAAGACTTCTCATGTCGAGGAAACCAGAAGCTCCAGTCCTCTGCTTCCTGACTGCCTGATCAGGAATTGTACCCCAACAAAACCTCCTCTTTTCATGTGTTTTTCTGTCTTCCCTCTGAAGAGAACATGTGCAGGTGTTTTGGTCCTCTTGAGAGCATGACCACCAGCAGCAGGCTTTCCTGACTGCCCCAAGCCAGCAACTGCCTGGAATCCTGTTCCCTGGAGTGACAGGCTCGTGTTGAGGTCATTCTGGGGTGTGGGCTTGTGTTGCTCGACTCGAGCTGCATGGGGTGGGACTCTCAGAGGTTGTTTGTTAAAGCTTCTCTGCTGAACATCCAGAAAATGGGTTTGTTGCTTCCCAAGGGTCAGAGCTTGCCACGTGTGTGGAGATTCGCAGGGGAAAGGCAGTGGTTGTGTCCTTGAGCACACATGCCAGTGCCAAATCCCGTGTCCGTGCTGCTGTTTGCAGTCTTGCTCCTCTAAGGAAGAGCTTTACAGGCTCTCGTTTATCTCCTCTTTCCCCCCTCTCCTTCCCACCCTATATGGTCAAAACAACACGTTGTTTTCCCTAAGCACTCTCTTGGAAGGAGCTGAGCTGTTTTGACTGAACTAAGGCTGTCTTGCTGGAGAAGCAAACAGCCTCTCGGGGCAGACGCTTTGCAGGGAAAACTTCAGCCAAGTTGTCTAAAGGGTGGACCTGGTCCAAGCCTGCTACAAGGGAATTCAATTTGCCTGACGCTCATTAGGGTCCTTGCTTGTGGGATACCTTTCCCTTTCTTCAGAGAGATCCTATGTTTTTTGCCCCTTTTCCCAGAAACTGGGAGCAGTTTCTGTCATAGTTTCTAGCCCGGCAGGGAGCAGCCGTGGCTGAGGAGCTTGGCAGAGCAGGAGGTGGAGCAGTGTGTTCTCATCCTGAACAGACCATGAAAAGGCCTGCTGCAGACAGCAGTGAAATTAATTGAGTGGCCCTAGGTTAAAGTTTGGCAGAACAACTGAAAGCTGCTGTGTGAGGAGCTGTGTTGGAACAGGCTGGGGAGTGATGGTATCTGCTCTTCCAGTTGGGTCATGAACGATCTCGCAGGGCTACAACAGGTGGACACCAAGATTCAGAGCAACCACAGCTCACCTGGACTTTGGTTGGACTAGGGGATTCCCAAAGCCTTATTGAGTTATGTGTTCTTCTGTCTCGGGCAGTAAATGGTAGGTTTTCTAGCACTTGAATGGTGTTACTGGGTCAGGAACTAATTTTTCAGCATTGTATCTGGGTTAAGGCATTCAAAATCGGTGCCAGGCTCCAGCAGATGTTAAAATCAAATCTCCTTTCTCTTAATGCCTCTGCTTTTTTCTGGCCACTCTTGCAGATAACACTGCCAAAATGCTCAATGCTCTCTGTTGGAGGATGTCTAGACCCACTCTATTGATATGCCTGTTTTGTTACCCATTTAGAAATGCCCCTCTCTCAATCACAGGGCTTGTAGAAAGGATCTGTATTGACTGGTTTCAATTTATGCTTCTGTTTCATGCAGTTCCTAGGAAAGTGATGCTATTTCAGATGAGCTTTCAGAAGTGAGGCAAAGTGAAACACCTCTGGTGCCTTTCAGTGGGTAATTGTCCTGTACTGGACAATAACAAATTGATGCTCAATTTGGTGCTTCAGATCTGATGGTTTCTGTCAAACCACTCTCTCAGCTGTTGCTGTTCCCTGGACACAGCCATTGTCTGAGGCAAAAGAACCAGATCAGTGCTTTTTCTGCAGCTGCCTGTGCTGGGCTGCATGCCTGTGCTTGAGAGACAATGGCTATTGCTTGCTTGCCTGCACAGAACTCCAGAGTAGGAGAATATTTAACCGACTTCTCCAAAGGCCATGCAGGTTTTTATTAACTTAGGGTCATTTTTTCCCTGAATGGTGAATGCAGCGTGATTGCCATCAGCAGTGCAGGGCTCTGGGGTGCATTCCATGTCCTTGCATTATCCTCCTCCTGACTCCTCCAAACTCCCTGGTACAGCACAGCCTCCAGGCAGCTTGGTTTCATGTGGGTTTAAAGTCTGCTGCAGGTTGAAATGAACTGAACTCAAGCTGTCCATCCCATCCCCAGACTGAGCATTTTTAAATGCACTCCTGTGTATGTAGAGAAACACAGGCTCTGACAAGTAGCCCAGGAGCCACTGGAGATGGACAGTCCCTGTTTTGTCTGGAAGAGACCTCAACAAAGGAGCAGCATCTCTGGACACTTCACCTGCCATGGTATTTCTGTCAGGGTGAAAGCCAGTGGTTCATGTGCTCAAAGTACATCATGTCCACCAGAAGCACTGAGCTTGAATTAACTGCTTCCATCATGAGGCACATTGAGAGCTGTGGAAATTCTGAGTTGCCTTTTGGGATAAAGTCAATAACTATACCAAAGTTCTCTCCTTTTTTCTTCCTGTCTTTTCCCTGAGAGGCCAAGAAGCAGAACAGCTGTGAAGTCACCTCTGCAAGGTCTCCAGGGCTGGAGCTCGAGCCCCCATAGTTGAACGGACTGTCCTGGTCACTCAGCACTGTCAGTCCAAGCATGTCAGGGATTTTTCTGCTTCTTGTAGCAGGAACCTATTAAAATATCTGATTCAGATAGGGATCAGAGGTTTCAGCAGGCATCTAGAATAATAACCACCTTTTAGCTCGTCTCAGAAGCGTTGTGCTTTCAGGGTAAATGTGGGGTTTCTTTCCTAGTCCATCTTTTCCCTTGGCACAGAAGTGCTGGCACTCAGGTGCGTGGAAGATGTTCCGATAGCATTTGTGTGGCTCAGAGAAACCATTAGCCTGCGAAATAAAAACAGCTCAAGGTTCTCTCCACACAGAGCTCCAGCGTGTTCAGGCACGGTTCAAAGGCTAAAGCAATGCTCACAGAGGTTTGTCTGCCGTGGAGGTTGCGTGGTCTCGAGTGCCTGACTACAAAGGATGGTGGTAGAGGCTGGTGAGTGCAGCGTGATGAGTGCACTGCTCTGTGCCCTGTGGGGATTGAATCGTTCTAAGTCCTTTTGAGAGCCAATTTGCTGTGGCTGGTGCTGCACCTTTTGACACCCCAACTCCCCCAAAGGAGAGAAAAATGGAGGGAAAAAAGACATCTAGAAATGAAGTGTTCAAAGCAGCTGATGCTGTTCATCACCTTAGCTGTCCAGTTCTGAGAGCTCAAAGGGGTTTGGTCAGGAATAGCCTAGTGTGAAGTTAAGAATAGCCTGGAGATTTAGGTTTGTAGTGGGTTTATTATGGATGATCAAAGGGGGTTTCTCTCTGCCCTGTAGATGCAGCATGCATGGTGTTTCTTCTACCATCTCATTTTCTCTTCCTTCACCATGATCTGTGATGGGCTGGGGTCTGCTGCCTTGTCCTGGGGTGACCAAAGAAGTTCCCAGCTGTAGGGCAGCAGTGGTAGAGCAGACAGATGGCTCATGAAAAGGACACTGCCTGCGTTGGGACTGCAGGTGAATGGGGCAGAGAGCGTCCCTGGGTAAGAAATGTGTCCAGTGATCCTGAAGCTATGCAAGAGCAAGGCAGCAGCAGTTTTCTTCTTGGTTTCTCTTGGTTTATCCCTACTGGTAAGTCTGAGAGGTGTCATGATTATTTCCTCTTTCTGTCATAGAAACCCTGACTGAAATGTGGATTTTTTCCCTCTCTGGCCCTCTCAGACTGATGCAAGCCAAGCACTGGAGCAGAAATATGGGAGTGAAGGTCATGCCAGTAGAGCAGGATGGGCTATTTCTGTTGTGTGACACACTCCAGAGGATGCATTAAAAAGTGATTGTCATGCCTTAGTGCTCTGTAGCAACCAGCTATGGAAAGGGTGATTTAAAAGTGGTTGTCAGGCTGTGCACTCTGCAGTGCAGGGTGAGGCCCTGGGAATGAGAGGAGTTACTGGGTAACCGCCAGATCATGGATTCTTCTGTCTTTAGTTACTGTTTATTTGCTTCTTTAGCACAGTCCCTGCTGCATGCTTGTGTGCCTTGTTAAAACCCCTGAGGACTGTTCCTGTTTGCCTGCCCCAGGTTTACCTACGGCCACGCTGGCACCGTCTACAAGGAATTCGTGTACATTTCGGGAGGCCACGATTACCAGATCGGCCCCTACAGAAAGAACCTGCTGTGCTACGATTACCGCACGGACGTGTGGGAGGAGAAGAGGCCCATGATCACTGCCAGGGGCTGGCACAGCATGTGCACCCTGCAGGACAACATCTACTCCATCGGCGGCAGCGACGACAACATCGAGACCATGGCTCGGTTTGACATCCTCAGCGTGGAGTCCTACAGCCCCCAGTGCAACCAGTGGACCAGAGTGGCCCCTCTGCTGCAAGCCAACAGCGAGTCGGGGGTGGCAGTGTGGGAAGGCAAGATTTACATCCTCGGAGGCTACAGCTGGGAGGAGGCTGTCTTCTCCAAAACAGTCCAGGTCTATGATAAGGAGAAAAATAAGTGGTGCAAAGGGACGGACTTGCCCAAAGCGATTGCCGGAGTGTCCGCGTGTGTCTGCGCCCTGAAACCCAAAACAGAGGACAAAAAGAAAAAGATAAAAACAAAGAAACATCAGGATCGAGGAAGATGACCACTCCTGGATAGCCACCCTTGGATGGTGGGCTCCGAAGGGACCTTGTATTTAGACATTTCTATCTAACCTTTATTCTTTTTCTTTTTAAACAGGGTGGGGAGGGCATCTTCTGAAGCCTCAGAAAATGTACACTTGAATATGGTTTTTGGATTAAACTCATGTTTAAGGTAAAAACAACAAAAGAAACCAAAAACTCCCCCTCTTGCTATACAAAGGGTGATGTGGCCAGAGAGGTTCTGCTGCTCTCCTGAACGTTAAGGCTTAGGCTTCTCCTTCTGTGGTTCATGGCATTTCCACGTACATCGTATTATATCAACGTTTTAAGGAAGTTTTTAAAAACAACTTTTATACTTTTTTATACCACATTTTGCTAACTCAGTCTCTCGTTTGCCATATATTACGTTGTTGACTATAGAAGCTGCTGCTCTGTGCTTGTGACCCCGTTGTTGGTGTCAGGAACTCCTCGTTTGATGATCTTTGGTCTCTGTGTGGCTTGGCCAGGACGTGGTGCAGCTGTTGGAGCAGCGCTGGCATTCCCAGCATTGTCAGGCTGTCAGCTGGAATTGGGACTATTGTCACAATTCCAGCTCCCCCAGAGCCCAGCTCGCCAGCCATGCCCATAAACACCCTTTATTTCAGTGACTGCTGATCTGCTGAGTGGATTTCAAGGGCTTGGGTTTAAAGTTCACCTGTTGATCATTGCTGTTATTTTTCCCTCAGTCCTCCTCTCCCATCTCCCTTTCCATGTATTTCAGATTTGCCTTTTCTTCCATCTGGTGTATGGGCAGGTGATATCCTGCTACCTTCATTCTTTTGTCTTTTTTTCCCCCCTTCAAACTACTTACCTCAATAATTGGAAAACACTAAGAAAACATTTTTGCACTTAATTTCATTTGAAACTCTGGTAAATCTAAGATCTACTACAAGCACATGTGGATCAAAAGAGGTAACAGTAAATTTCTGGAGTGCACGGAGGTTATAGGTTGTTTCTTCAGTGCTAAGAAAACTAGTTGGAATTAATTTTCTGAAACTCTTTGAGGTTTTTTTTGATGATTTTTTTTTTTAATTTTTTAAAAAAGCCTCAGGAGTCAGTCTTTCATTTGCATTAATGGATTTATTTTAAAGCCTTTGTATACTGCATGAGGTAATGGTTATTCTTTTTTAGCCTAAAAATAAATTTAAAACAAAACCAAAAAAATCCAAATGAAACATTTTGGTTATGACAAACTCATAGACAAGTTTTTGGGGTTATTTTTTTTTAATATCTGAAATCCTTGCTATGTTGACTGACAACTGCTTAACTTTTTGGGGACATTTTCATGTGTAAGTATAGAACAAAAATTTCAAAGATTTGCTTTTTTTCTGTTACTAGGTTGCTTGTTACTATATCCCCTCTTTTAATGTGTTTATGTATTACATTAATGTCTGGGAACAATAAATCCAGTTTAGAGTATTCTATTCATCACAGTCTGATGTCTTGTGTATTGATTTCACTGAGGTTTTCCTGTTTGATTAATTGGAAAAAAATAATCCTGTAATAATTTTTCAATGAAATTCATAATGTTGGAAACATTTTAGTAGGAAGAGAAATGTAACAATATTAAGTAGAAATAGAACTCATTTAGATAATTCATTTCTTCTACATTTTTCTCCTGAACAGAGTCAGAAGAGACAAGGGGGAATTGCTCCCCACTGCCAGAGGGCAGGGATCAATGGGATATTGAGAAGAAATTCTCCCCTGTGAGGGTGGTGAGGCCCTGGCACAGGGTGCCCAGAGCAGCTGTGGCTGCCCCTGGATCCCTGGAAGTGCCAGGCTGGACACTGGGGCTTGGAGCAGCCTGGGATAGTGGAAGGTGTCTCTGCCCATGGCAGGGGGTGAAACAAAATGAGTTTTGTGGTCCCTTCAAGCCAAACCATTCTGTGATTCTATGAAATTCCTTTTCACATTTTTGCAGGTCTGACAAAAAATCCAATCCAGTTTGTAGAGTGCTTTCAAAGACAGTATTTAATGGAGTGTAGATAAACAATTTACAATTTCTTAACGTTAAACTTCATTGCATGAACAAAAGGCAGCTTCAGTGCTCATCAAAGCAAGCCTTGTTTCCCCTGGTCTGTGTGTTGGGGAAAATACCAAAGCCAGAGGCTGTGAGAGAGTGTGGGACATGACCTGTGTCATTAGAGGTCCCTGGGGGATCCTACCTGCTATTGCCAGAAGCATTTTTCCATTACTGAAGGAACAAATGATCCCCATTTGCATCTCCAAGCCCATGGCAGAGAGCACTTCTAAAGGCAAGATCTGGCAGAGTGCCCCTGGATTTGGGATGTTGTGGATCCAGATGTGGCTGATCACCCCTGGATTTGGGATGTTGTGGATCCAGATGTGGCTGATCACCCCTGGAGTTGGGATGTTGTGGATCCAGATGAGGCTGATCACCCCTGGATTTGGGATGTTGTGGATCCAGATGAGGCTGATCACCCCTGGAGTTGGGATGTTGTGGATCCAGATGAGGCTGATCACCCCTTGGGAAGTGTCAGCAGACAGCACAGGGAGCTTGGAGATCACCCATGCTCCCCAGTGCTGCACAACTTTGGGGAATTGGTGTGCTGGAATTTCTGAAAAATGAAAGGGAGAATTTGTGTGACACAAGTGGATTTCTGCTCTGGTTTTTGAGGTCTGAACAGTTCTCTTGGTGAGGAATTAGGGTTGGCAGAGGAAAGGTGGATTCTCTTGCTTCGGCCTGGCTCCTGAACCTGCACATCCCACTGCCTTCATCCCTAAGCCCTGTGAAGCGTTTTACTCTTGCCAGGAAGCACAGCTCTTTCTTCCTGCCCCAGGGAAAAATAACTACTGCTCTACCTCATTTTTAAAAAGGCTTCCATTGCCAAATTCTGAGGAAAGCTCGTTTTACCTGAAACAAAGCAGCTACCAAAAGCCTCAGGTTTGCTCTTCCCACACTTCCATGCCTGTATCGTGGCATTGGCACGTCAAGGAGCTGCTCCTGTAACTCTGACGTTAGGGAACAAATGCCTCGAGGTACCCTGAGGAAAAATCACAGCCTGGTGTGAGATGCAGTTGTTTTGAAGGCTTGAGAAAGAAGATGGAAATATTTTTGTTCTCAAGTTGAAATTTTAAATTGAGAAAAATGTGCTGGTGTATTTCTGTGTAAGAGATCTGACTGCTTTCAGTGATTTCTTTCAAGGACTGCTGATTTTCTGGGCGCTGTTCAGGATTCCAGATTCTTGCACAACAGCAAAAAAAAAGGGGTTGTGTGTCTAGGGAATGTAAAGAAATAATTTAACCTTCAGTACTCTTTCTGAGAGCAATTTAACTTGCAGAAAACAAGCCCAGATTTGAATTGTGATTCTTCCCTTGCTGGTATGTCATAGAGAAGTTCTGACCAGTAAGACAAAAAAAGAAGCTGGCATTACAGGCTTTAAATATTATTTTATTTCAGCTTCTTGAGCTATTTCAGTTCTCATGAATGTAATAATGAGTGAGATGCTAATTATTCCTTCATGAACTTATGGCTTTGGGGTGTCTCAGGGATCAGGTCAGAGCAGATGGAGAGGTTCTGTCACCACGCTGTGAGAGAGCACAGCTCAGCTACTCACAGCTTCCTCCTCCTTCCTGGTAACTCCACACAGAGAGGACACAGCCCAGTCACGGGGTTGTTGGTACTACACACATTTTTTAGTTCCTCCTGGAACTCGGAGTAGCTTTGGGAAAAAATATTCCTTTGTTCTATGATGATGGGTTTGGTGACAGAACACGAGGGGAAGGTGAGATGGAGGCTTGCTGGTTTTTTTGATGCTCCAGAACTGACAGAGATGATTGAATGAGAAGAGGGGAGACTTACATTTAAGATAAGGATGAATAAGTCACAATTAATTAGCCAGAAGTTCTGCATAGATAATTGAAACACTGAGTCAAGCATCCACATGATCTACTAAAGGCTTGTCCACTCTTCAAGTGTGTTTCTGCTTGAACTAGTCCATGCTTAAGCTTTTTAAATCAGCAAATCTTTTACAAATGTCCAGCAAATTTAGGAATCTGGAATTTTAAGTCAGGTTTGCATTAACCCATTTTTGGAATTAAATAGCTGCAGTTTGTGGCCTGTGCTACCTGCCTAAAGCCTTCCATCTGCAGAACCATTCCTGCCCTTCTGCTCTCAGGTTCCCTTTGCCCACTCCCAGTGCCTGCTGCTGGCCTGGGACATTTAGGGCTCAGAAAGTTAAAAAAATATTACCAAGGTTGATAACTGTACAATCACTGATGGTGACCTAGAGCTGGCTGGTTCTCTACTGAAAACTTAAATATCCTATTTTTAAGATGAGCCAACTGACACTCCCTGAGATCCAGCCAGGGCTTGCAAACACTTTATGTAGGCAAAGCCCTTACTGGACCTAGAAACTGTTGGGATAAAGGTTCTGCATCTCTGAAAAGAAAGTCCTGGGAGCTCCTGAGGCTCTTGGCACCAGGAAGAAGGTCTACAAGGACAGTACTAAACCTCCTGAAGTGCTACAGTATTCCCTCTGTCCCTGAAAAAGTGGGTGTGAGGGTCCTGAGGGCTTCAACTCCCCAGAAGTCATCCTCAGGAGCGCTCAGAAGCCGTGTGTACACAACTCCGGGCACTGTCAGGAGCACAGATCTCATGACCTTGTGAAGTCCCACGGAGTCCCCAGCACTTTGCATTGCCAGCAGGATAAGAGCAATTACAGCAGCACCTGGAGCCAGATACCCTGGGAGTGGTTTATCCTGCTGTCAGACAATCCTTTATTTCCACAGCCACGGACCTCGTTTGGTCTTGATAAATCCACATGTTGGTAGGAACATTGTTCCATGAATCTTAAGAACGTGCATACGCAGAAAGAAAATTACGACACTGGTTATTTTTTTAATTTGGAAAAGCAGCCTGTTGATTTGGAGGGATAATTCGCAGCCACTGGCATAAAGGATGTAAGAAAATACAACCGGTTTATGCAATGAAAGCAGAAATGAAAGAACAGGCCACTAAAACTGGCAAAAATTAATAAAACAGAACCGAGGTGGCAACTTTGGAGCAGGTAAGTTTCATCAAAGCACAGTATTACTAAAAAAAAAAACCAAACCCTTAGATTATTAGGAAATATTATGGTAAAATGTTAACAGACTTTATAATTAAACTATACTAAGATGGGATAAAATTGAACGTGTTAAAAATGTTACTGAATGAGACAGTGACATCCTTTCTCAGTTTTCACCCTCAGCTCTGGGTTTTAGCAGTTTTGGTATTTGAACTTTCTGCTTTCCAGGCTGAAGACACTGTGCTCATTTGTATTTTCAAACAGTCAGTTTACTTAGGCAGCACTGTGGGCAGAAGGGAATTTTGCCTTCAACCAGACGAGCCACGTAAGGGTTTTCACTCCATTATTTACCTTGTAAATTAGACTCCCGAGGGGAGAGGGGCTTTCAGAAGTTTGAAATGCTGTATGCAAAAAGCCTGAACATTTGTCTCCCTTTTTTGTTTCTCCCTTTTAATATTAACCAGCCATTTTCACTGCTGGTTCTCCGCCTCAGGACAGCACAGCAACACTTGCGAGAGACAAAAGCGAGGGAGCGGCAGCTGGGTGTGTCAGCTGGGAGGGTAAAGGCTGATAGAGAAAATCATTTACTGTCATTAGCACACGGTAAGTGTTGCTCTTCACAAAACAGGAGGGACGCGTCCTCGTCGTGGAGACGGGGAGGAATCTTCTTCCCACTTTCAGTGGACAGCCAAAGACACAGAGTTCTTGTGTGCTCTTCCTTTTCTTCTATTCAACTTTCTCACTGATACAAAGTTGTCTCTATCACTCGCTGCCCAGCCGAATTAGACTTTTGCAGGACTTGGTAGTTTGTGTAAGGAGAAAAATATGGACTAAATTAGCGATTAATTTGATGGATTCTTGCCTGGGGGGTTCAGTATTGTTATGACTCAATCCTCTCAAAATCATGAGATTGGCTTAGTCATTACTTTTTTTTTTTTTTTTTTTTTTTTTTCTCCTAGATACAAACTCTGAACCCATTCCCACCCTGGTTATTTTGGACAGAGGTGGGACAGCTTCGCTCTGGCATCATCTGGGCACACAGCCTTACCTGCCACCTGCCAGAGTGACCCTTGGCACAGATGAAATCTGGACATGAGGAGGAATTTCTTCACAGAAAGGGTGATTAAACATTGGAGTGGACTGTCCAGGGTGGTGGTGGAATCACCATCCCTGGAGGTGTCCAAGGAATGCCTGGATGTGGCACTCAGTGCTCTGGGCTAGCTGACAAGGTAGGGATTGGTCACAGAGTGGACTAGATGGTCTTGGAAGGCTTTTCCAACTTAATCAAGGAGTCATGTAATTATTTGGGTTGGAAAGGATCTCTGGAGATCACCCAGCCCAACGACCTTGCCGAGGTAAGGACATTTGGAGCAGGTGACACAGGAACGCGGCCAGGTGGGGTCGGAATGTCTCCTTCAGAAGAGACTCCACGCCCTCCTTGGGCAGCTATTCCAGAGCTCTGCCACCTTACACGAACAGAAATTCTCTCTCATGTTGAGCTGAAACTTCTCCTGGTTTAGT
The DNA here is from genome assembly GCF_026979565.1 of Vidua chalybeata. NCBI lineage: Eukaryota > Metazoa > Chordata > Aves > Passeriformes > Viduidae > Vidua > Vidua chalybeata. The sequence continues at coordinate 18,237,623 of NC_071540.1, forward strand.
TTATGGCCACTGCTGCTTGTCCTGTTGTTGAACACCAAAGGTCTGGCACCATCCTGGCACAGGGTGCTCAGAGCAGCTGTGGCTGCCCCTGGATCCCGGGAAGTGCCCAAGGCCAGGCTGGACAGGGCTTGGAGCAAGCTGGGATAGTAGAAAGCGTCTCTCTGCCCATTGCAGGGGGTGGAACTGGATCATCTCTAAGCTCCCTCCCAACCAAACCCAACCCATCCCATGATTCTGTGATCCTTTTGGCACCCGCCCTGGCGATAGTTTACATGCATTAACGAGATCCCCTCTCAGCCTCCTCTTCTCTAGGCTAAACCCTCCCCGCTCCCTCAGCCCCTCACAGCCGAGATGCCCGGTGGGGTGTTTGTTCCAGGGAAGCTTTTCGGGCTCCTCGCCCGCCTTCCCGCCCGGGGCCGCCCCGCTCCCCTCAGGGAGGCGGAGCCGCCGCCCGCCCTTTTTCCCTCGGCGCCCTCAGCTCCCGCCCCGTGCGCGCGCAGCGGGCGGGCGGGGACGGCGCATGCGCGGTGCGGCGCGCGCCCGCCCGCCCGGCCCGGCTGGTGCGTGCGAGGGAGAAGATGGCGGCGGCGGGGGCGGCGGCGTGAGGGGCCGGGACCGCCGAGCTCCCCGGGGACGCGGGGCGCCATGGCCCTGCACGGCGCGCAGGTACCGTCCGGGCCCGCGGGCAGCCCTGCGGCACCGCGCCCGGACCCCGCCGGGCTCCCGGCGGCGGGCGGGCCCCGGGATGGGGGGGGGGGGGGGGGGGGGGAGCGTGGTGGCCGGGAGTAGGCCCAGGGTGATTGTGCACGTTCATTGAATGTGCTGAGGGCGGTGGGGCGGCCTCGCTGCCCGCGGGGACGGCGGATCCGGCGCTCCCGGGGCGGAATTCCCATCCCGGAGGGGTCCGGAGTGCGGAGGGTCGGCCCCGCTCCGGTGTCGGTGCCACCACGCCGGGGCCCGGGGCGGGGGGTGTCGGTGCTGAGCCCCCGCCCGAGGCTGGCTCGGACAGAGCCCGTCGCTCCGGCTGCTCTTTTTTAATTTTTTGGAGGGGAGGAGAGGCCGAAACGATTCTATAACGAGAAGGGAATAAGGAGATTTGTAAACTAATCCTCCCCCCTCCCCCCCGCCCAAACACTCGATAAACCCCGGCGCATCGGGGTGCAAAGGGCTGAGTGTTGCAAGATCGCCGTGCACGGGGATGCGTGTGCGGATTCCCTGGATCCCACTGGCTGAACCAGCCCGGAGATTTGTGCACCGAGTGGAAAAAAAAAAAAAAAAACTGCAGTCGTGGTGGTTTTTCGCTGGAAGTTTACAGCTCGGTTCCTGGGCTAATCCAGTGTGTGCTTAGAGCGAATGATTGAATGGGTTCGCTTCGCTGTTTCTTTGCCTTAAGGTTTTTCTCCCAAAGAGCTTGGAAGCAGGAATGTCGGGAAAAGCGTGTGGAGCTCTGGAGTGTTTTATTTGCAAGACTTAGAGCAACTTCGTTGTTCAGCAAATAATAAAGTTTAGAAAACTGTGGTGGCGTTAAACGTAATTTTGTTCAGGATCCGTGTCTTCTGTCATAGAAAGCACGTTTCATAAAATGTAAGTCATTTCGAACAGGCTGATGCTTTATTGTAAATTCTGTAGGTTTTGGGGTTTTTTTTCTCAATGAAGTTACACATCAAATGAAGACGTGTACTGGTGGCACTGGCATTTCCATTTTAAAAAGTTCGTGATTGGTGAAAACTATACCGACATTTCTTGTCCAGCTTGATTTATTTATGTTTGAGAGCAAAACGTGAGTGCCTTTGTTAATGTGGGTGTTCTTAAGGCAGCTGCAGTGTCTGGAGTTTGTTTCAAAATTAAGACTAATTTTAAAAATTTGTGTCCTTCTAGTTTTATTTCAAAGTGAAGGAAACTCAGTTACTTTTGCACCTTTTTTTACTGTCCCAGTGAATGATTTTTGGAATGCAGATACCACAGGATTCAGTGTCCAACTCAAGAGTTGTTTCACTGCCTGCTTTCCCCCCACCCCCCAGCATGTGGTCAGTTTGATAAGCTTGGGGTTTAAAATGCAGCTTTTTTCATGATTTAGAGGCGTTAAGGACGTGTCTTGGTCTGTACATAATTATGTTGGTGTACTTTAAAGCAAAAAAACTTAGGCTGATGATTTAGTTTATGTTGAAGTGTTCCATAGCTGAAATTAAAACTGGGCTGTAAATTCATCTTTAGTAGCAACTTGAGCATAGACTATTTTAAATCATCCCCCTCTACAGGTAAAGGTGAATTTTAGGTCTCGTGAGGTTGCTGCTGAAGTTTTATTATTTTTATTAGATAGGTAGTATAGAATGTGGAGCATATATATTTTGGAAACACATTTATAAGATATTGTTTAGCTAATGCTTTGTTCATATTACTAAACACTACGTGGGTTTGGGTTTTTTTCAAATTTAACCAGTTTATTGAGATGATGTCTGGGATTTATGTGAGTACATCTTCCAGAATCGTGCTGTGATGCTGAATTAAGGTAACAATGTTTTGGAGCCTTTGGGATGAAAAGCCTGAAGATAAGTTCAGGGATGCAGTTTTACATGTAGCTGTTTCCTTTTTGTTTTAGGATGGTAGTGTTGCAGATCAGTAGAAAAAATGAAAATTTTGATACAAGTTGCCTGTTCTGAGTAGAAGATAAATAAGATTATTGAGTCATTATGTTGATGTCATGATGCAGAAGTAGACAGAAGTGTGTTCTTCTTCCATATCTCTAATTTGGGTGTACCATCATTGAGGCATTTTTTGTCACACAGGGGAAAAAACATCTTCAAGAAAATCCTGCTGCTCCTCCAGCTAAAATGCAGAGTCAGATTTCTGCCAGTGGATGGATTCATGGAATAGTGGGCAGAAATATTTCATCAGTCACTTTGCACATTGTGACAAATGACTCCTGAAACCCCATCATATCGAATATTTCCATTGATTTTGGGTGGCCAGCTCAGCAAGCACAGAAGTGTTTGATAGCACAGTTCAGATATTGCTGGTGTTTGTGTCTCTATTCCATGTCACTATTTCATAATCATCTCATGAGAGGTTTAAGTGTTGCTGTCGGTCTGCTGGGTGTGTGCTGACTGTACTTGCAATCTGTCCTTTTTTTAAGGTGAGCTACAAGTAAACCTGCTGTATTGCTCCATGACACTAAAGATGTTAAGCTGCTCTAGTTAAAACCACTTGTCATCAAGGGCATCTAAAAATCTCTTAAAAAAAAAGGACAACTTAAAAACTATTTCCCTGTTTGGAAAGAATAAAACTCTGTAGGAACTGTATAAACAGTTGTTTTAGCTGCTTTTTCTCTTGTTTTTCATAGAAAGAATTAATACAGACACATCATTTGTAAATCCTGTGAAAACAAGTTAAGCAGAAGAAAGGATACCATAGCAGAATGAATCATTTATGCTTGTTTTGTTCTTCCACCATTACTGTGGTGTCAAATGAACTGGGTGCCATTTTAAATGTACCACGTTGGCCCCAAACCCAGCTGAAGTGAAAACCAGGCGAGTTTGAGCTGAGAAAAAAAAAGCTGAACAAGCTCCTAAGCTGCTCATCCTCACCCAGGTTGTGTCTGGCCTGGCAACCAGAAGAACTGGAACTCAGAACATGGCATGCAACCTGACTCCCTGAAACACTGCACTGCAAACTGCCTCTTTTATGGCCAGCTTGGAGGGCTGCTGCCTGGCAGGGTGTAGTTTGATGTTTCCTTAAGCCAGGACTCTTTCTAGAAGACAAAAAAAAAAAAAAAAAAAAGGCAGCAGCCTGCAGGCATTTGTGCTGTGCTGCCTTTGCAGTGTCTTGCCTGATGTTTGTGGTGATTAGGAAATCGATGCCTTGAAAATAATGTCCAAAAAATGGTTGTTATGCAGCTGGATGAGTTTCTTGTGCACATATGTGTAAGGTTGGAGTGTCCTCAGGGGCAGAAGGAAATGTTTGGGGATGGGGCAGTTGGATTCTGTCAGGTTTGTGAAATCCACTGAAGATATGGGGGACACCCAGAACACAAAATAAAAGGTGGCCGTGGGAAAGGGCTGCTGGGGAGTGGGATGGAGGGAGGTGTGTGAGTGCCCTGTCGTGCTGCAGCTGCTCAGTTGCTGTCCTGTGTTTTAAAGGGCTGAAGAAGCTGGATTTGTCTCTCCTCACTTCTTTTTCATTGCTCAGAAGGGTCTGGGCTCATCTTTTGCCCGCGGAGTGAGCAGTTATTCCAGGCTTCCGTGATCTTGGGAATGCAGGCTGAAGCTGAAGGGAGTTTCGGTAGCCAGAAGGGATCATTTGCCTTTCTAAAATGTGAATGGTGAATCCACACAGAGTAAAGTGGGTGAATGTGGGTTGGTTGACTTAAAAAAAGGAAGTCTGGGAAAACTGACATAGAACTTAAATTTGGAACTATATGGCAGCATGCAAATAGGCTAAAACCCACAGGTTTTGTGAATCACTGCTATTTATTCTGTGCATTCTAGACTACAGCACTGATCTGGAGACTTCTTAGAATGGATCCAGCCATTTACCTATTAATAAATCCAGTTTCTGTAGGCAGTTGCTCAGACATACTGGTCTTTTCCATTCATGTAGCTGTTAAAATACTTGTAAAGTTAAGTGGGGTTTTGTTTGTAGGTAAACTGAGCAGTCTCATTTGTGTTTAGTGATCGACACACAACGTGCTGTGTCGTACAAAACTGCCAGATCTGTTATAATAGAAGTTGCTGGCCTTGGGCCATTGGATTATAGTCATTTGTCACTCTAATGCCATTTCAGCAATGTAGATGTTCATTTCCAAAGAATTAAACATGCTGGAACTGCGGTTTTTCTTTTTGATGGAAGTGTTTTATGTGTGATCATTAAACATACCACTGGGGATTAGGGAACAAAGGGTTATGCTTCATGGTGAAAAAAGTGTGTGTGTGTATGTACATGTGTGTGTGTTGGTATATTCAGACATTCCATAATAGAATAGTCTGATATTTTAAAATTGGCGTTCTGAAACCTATTTTTATTTTCTGAAATTGTGCCATAGGTATTTAAGACTGTGTTTTAAGTATTTCCAATAATGGGGCTGTGTTGGTTATTTTTAAAACACTTAAAAGGATTCTGTTTTGTTAGTGCTCATGTAAATATATTCATTAATGCTTTAATAGAGTAAAACTTTGAAGTACATTAGTCTTTTCATTTTGTATTTGACTCTCTAATACCTAATTTATTTCCAGATATTCCTGATTTTTTTAAATGTGTAAGAACTTCTCCTCCTTGTTTGACAGCATACGATTTATTGATCTTCAGTGTGTGCTACAAGGTCTGTTGTTCTTCACCTGTAGTTGTGCAGGAGGAAGATTAAATCACAGTAGCCCTAACAAAATGTTTGTGTAAGGCTTCTTTGAATCATACACCTTGTGAAAAAAACATCTGTTCTTCAAATCAAGAAAGGCTTGTTGAGATTCTGTGCTAGCCACCAATGTCAGTGCCATAGGAAAGAAATGTGCCAGGGGCACTTTGGGGAATTTGCTGCTTGTAGTATTGTACGTGAATTCGTATCATGGATGGAAGCTTTAAAAAAAGCACTGTGTGTTATTTGCATTGGAATTATAGTAGGTAAGAAAGGGATATAGATGAGCTGCCATCGAGGGTAATGTTAACACAAACTGGAAAACCACTTAAGGGAGCTGAAGTTTTTTTTGCTTTGTTAAAAAAGTAAATACCCCAAGTGAGGCTCAGCTTTGAGGTGGAAGAGAAAAATGCACGATCTGTAAGAAGCTGTAAAGAAGAGCTTGTCTCTAAAGGTTGTGTGAAAAGATGCATTTTAAAAAACATGCAAGAAAGTAGGTTTTCTTCAAAGAATTTTGTGTATGAAAGACTTCTTATTTTGTTTGAACTCCACTGAGCAGACCAGCAGAAATAGTTGAGTTATTCCCTCAGTGCACTGGGCATGTTTTTTCATACAACATTTAGGGACTGCTCTAGTGATTCACAGATTTCCTGCCTCATTTTTCCCCATGAATGTTGCACACTGACAAGGGATTTGCCACTGTAACTCAAAATACAGAAGTCGTGTATCATTCATACAAAGAAGTGAAGGCTTCTGGTCTGAAAATGTTTTATCTTCTTGGAGTGGGATGTCTTTGTAGGTACTGTAGCAACCTGTTAAAGTAGGTAAGATACTGATAATCCCTTGAATTCTTGGTGTAAGCTTTAGGCTGGATGGAGAGGGAAGTGGCAGAAGTTCATGTAATTTGTTTAATGGTAGAGAACAGGCAATTAGATCAGTTGTATTCAAATAATGGTTTTGGACCATGTTACTTAGGGAGGGTATTAAGTTCAAAAGGAGGCTGGTACCTAGTGTGGGATGGCCTTGTCATTTTGAATGTGAGTAGATAGGGTAAAAAGGAGAGGGAAGTCAAGCAGAAAGGAAAAGAGTCATTGTCAGCACAGGTAACAGCTGAATTGCAAAAAGAATCAAGTTCTCTTGAGTTCCAGTCTGCTTAGTCTATCCATTAAATCTTATGGGTTCTAATAATAGCTAGCTGACCAAAGAAAGGAAGAAATAGCACTCTGATGTCCTTACAGCATGGAAAACCTCACTTTTTGTTCTGCTGCTGCCTTTGGGATTCAAAACCAAAACCACAACTGTTTGAAGATGTCTGTAGAGCACTGTAGTTAATTGATACAAAGTTGGAAAAAAGTCAAAGACAACTTATTGAGGCAATTTCCACTTACTTAGGCAGTACTCACTTTCTTCTCAGTTAAGGGCTGTGACCATAGGCCATTGCCCTTAACAAGAAGTTTAGGCTTCCACATTTCATCACACATAGTGAGAACTTGAAACAACAACAACAACAAAAAAAAGAGTTTATGCAGTTAATGTACTTTCAGAGCAGACAAAAATGAGATACATAAAATTGTCATCCTGGCATTGCAAGCAACAGAAAATGTAAGTGCAGCAGAGACAGGAGTGTGAAAGAGGAGCAGTGAGCTTTCAGAGCAGAAGAAATAAAGCTGTGGGATTTATTCCTCTCAACAGGTTCATGGTCTCAGTCTCTTGAACTTCACTGTAGTCCAGACATAGTTCTGAATTGTGGTGGTCACTCTTGCTGCTCTGGGTCCAGGTGGCACATGCTGCCATGGTGTTCCAGGTGTTGCCAGAGCTGAGTTTCCTCAATTGGAGAGGATAAAGACAATGGATGTGTATTACACTTGGCACTAATGATTGTCACGTTAAGGCTGATACGATTTTCTGATTTGATGTAATCACATCATTGAAATAGAAATTTCCCCAAGCTGTTATCAGTGTTGAGCCCTGCAGTGGTGTGGTAGGGCAGCTGTGCACATTTTTTCCCCTTTGCTTTGTGCTGCTGGCAGTGGTGGGTGCCAGGGGCTCAGAGGGTCCCTCCTGCCCAACAGCAGTGCTCCAGTGGGGCTGAGCTGTGTAGCCTGTGTGTTTTCATGGTAGTGTGACTTCATAATTGGTCTGAATTCCTCCTGGATTTTTATAGTTAGGAAAGAGATGAGCTAAGAGCTAAGGTGTTTTTAACCATTTGGTATGCAAACCAATTTTAAGCGTGTGTGCTCTAAATTTATTTATTTTGTGACAGCTTGAAATAAAAAACGCTTATAATTAGTGAACAACTGCTTATTGGCAGGTCTGAGTGTCCAGCACATCCAGTGTGTTTACTGAGTAGCCAGCAATATTTGTTAATGGCAGATATCTCTAATGTAAAAATTTAAATCAGTGTGGATTTTCTAGTTCAGTCTGTGTTTTCTGCCTTATTTGAAAAACAGCCCTTTCGAACAATTGTGTAATTCATTGCTTTACCGAGTGTCACTGTGATTTGTGAGATCTCTTAATTAGATTTGGGACCAAAGGAGGAAATGAACAGACCCATGAGAAGGATGTTCTTCCAAAAACTGCCTAAGTTGGTGTTGTTTGGAAGTGGAAGGTCTCACAGGTTCAGAGTGTGCAGAAGTGTGAGGGTTGAGGGTGTGGTTTCATCACTGTTACTCAACCTTGTCTGCATTTTGGGCCAGATGACAATTTGGTGGTACTTCTGTGGGGTCTCCAAAGCCATGGATGGATGAGGGAGAGGAGAGCACGGGGTGCTGGAGATGCAGACGAGCTGGTGGAGCTGTGGGTGAGAGCAGGGACACTGCAGACAGAGCTGCTCCTGCCTCTGTCCCTGCACTGAGGCAGCTGAAGAGCCAGAGCAGAGCTGCCTGTGCTCCTGCTGGTGTCGATATTCCCGTTCAGAAGTGGTGACTCAACTCCTGCCTGCGTGGAGGGTACACGAGCTGTGAGTGTGCTCTGCTCTCTGAGCACTGGGGGCTTTATCAGTTTGTCAGAATATTCTGGTTTAATAGCTTTTTTACCTTCAGAAAGCAAAAGAATTTCAGTATCTTTGAGACTGTAAATGTATTGGGAAATATCTGGAGTGCTGTTTTGTGCATTCTGTTCATTCATATGTACAAGAGAATTCTGAATGCTGACAGAGGATGTTGTACAAGGAAAGACAAAGTAGCAGCATTATCAGTTGTAGTTTTTTGAAATGAGCTACTTGACAATTTTAAGACTTTTTTTTTTCTTGCTGTATACCTACTGCCATACTCATACCCAATTTTTAATGCTGTCACTTAAAAATATGAGTGTGTAGTATGCTTACTGTTTGGGCTTTGGTGGCAGCAGTGTATTAATCTGTGCATTTGTTTTAACAGCTATGTTGCATCTACATAAAATTGTTTTGCAGATACTTAAGCTCTAAAACTGTCTCGGGAGGCGGTGGCATATGTGTGGTGTCCCAATTTTCATTTTGACTTGCAAACCCCTTCAAAATACAAAGTTGTTGTCACAGGCTTTGCCAGATCCTTGCAGGTTTCCACCTGCCACGTGTTGGGCTGATAGAGGAGGTGGCTGAGAATGTCCTGGGAATCAGAATCTGGGATGTTGTCCTCACGGGACATCCCACATCCACATGTGTCACCTGCTGGAGCCGTGGAAGGGGCTGGAGTTCCTTCAGGAGAAAACACAGCAAGAACCTCTGCAGAGCTAGTACTCAAACTTCAGCTGATAAAGAACTTAAAATATTGGAGACTTTATTTCTCTAGTGGTAGTTGTGTTTCATTTCTGTGATCGCCATGAGTCATTTACCAATCATTGTGTTTTTCACATATTCTCTGCCTTATTTTGGGCTGTTTCTTTATGAGATAATCCATTTTTGGCAGGTCACAACTCACAGAGGGGAAAGTCTCATTCTTCCTTGTTCCTGGCCACTTGTATATTCTGCTTGACACTGGTTCCTCACTTCTTTAACACTCCTTCCACCAGTGGAAAAATAAATAAAAAGTCCTCTGGATCATTTTTTCTCAATTTGACAGTAATCACCTCACTGATAATTCAGCCTGTGGTGAAGAGATGAGATTGTCAATCCAGCAAAATGTTCTAAGCATTCAGCTTTTCTAAAATTTAGGGTTGAGATGTGAAGTTAGGCCATCAAAAGAGGCATGTGAGTCCTGGACAGGTGGGCTTAGCTGCTTTCCAAAAGTGTTAATCTATGTTCCTTGTCAGAATAAAGTCCAGATAGCTAATTTTTGCCTCGTCTATTCTTAGCTATCCTAAATCCTGCCCTGAGTAATTGCTTGTGAAAAGCATTGTGTGGGTGACTCGTTTGCTGAGGTGCTGTTAGAGAAAGATTTTAGTTTTCCACAGTGTTTAGCTGCAGTAATTCAGAGGCTATGCATTCTTTTCCCACTTTTCTTTATACTCCACTGTATTTTCCAGCTTGCTTGACAAATGGGAACAGCAATCTCCTCACTGGCCAGGTTGGAATGGTTCTCTTGGATGGGTTTATATTGATCATTTGAGGTATTTGTCCTCTCTGAAGATGAGAGTAGTGGAAATAAGCAAAGAAAATATCAAACATACACAAACTAGTGGGAATCTAATGAAGATACAAGCAGTCTGAATTTCGCAGCTTTGCTTTTGATTGCTGGATTTTAAAGCCTAATTTTTAGTGTAATTTCCATATTTAAAATAATAGGGTGCCATCCTGAATATTGGCTGCTGTATCTGCAAGGTTGGCACCTTCACCTGCATGGAGAGGGCACTCACTGTCCAGGCAGGTGCAGCAGCTCACAAGACAGGGACTGTGAGATACAAACTGCTGGATGGAATTAAAGAGATTCTTCTCCACAGTAGAAGGACGAAATGACTCCAGAATTTTGGGTGATAGTTCAGCTTTTGGAAGGGGGAGTGGTCTGGGAGGCACAAAACCCATTCTCAATTTTTATTTTTTTCTCCTGTGCTGTCTCTACCAATAATTTCAGCTCCTCTGTCAGCTCTTCATCTAACTCTTGTTCCTCATATTTGGCCTTTTCATGCCAATTGTAATATTTCTGAACTACTTACAACATGCCCATATTTAATCTGTTTCATTTCTTAAAATTCACATTCTTCCTTTTTTTTTTTTTTTTTAACTCCTAGAGCTCTACTTCTGACTTTTTAATGACATCACCCAAGTCTAAATCTGTTGGTTTTACTTCTTTGAGGCATGAATTTGAAGGATAAAAGCAGCCTGTGAGATAAACTCAGATATAGTGAGAAGAGAAGAAAGGCTTTGGTGTGGCAGGGCAGTGCCAAGCAGCCCTGCAGTGTCTGTGCTGGAAACCATTCCAGGAAAGCCAGGCTTTGTTCGGGCAGCCCAGAGCATCCTGCCTGGCCAGGGGAGGGATGTGCTGGCTCCTGGGTACTGCAGACCCCGGGGATGGAAGGGAAGATGCATGTGCTGGTTTTCCACCTTGAGGAACTGAGAGAAGCTTGTGGAAAATAATCCTTCAGGATCTTAGCTGCTGGAGTATCTGCTAAATAAAGATTTTGTAAACCACAGAAAAAGGTGGATTTATGGAATGTGCCTGGAACTTGGGCGGACAGCTGTGAGGTGTTCCAAGGCAATTTGCTATTTAATGTGGCCCAAGCAGTGTTCTCCAGATGCAGAACTGATTTTACCACTGTGTTCTTAGAACTTCATCCCACTGGAGGTTGCAGCTCTAATGATTTTAGTTCAGCAGAGCAAAAAAAAAAAAGGCCATCACTAAGAGTGTTCTGCTGGGAAGTATTAGATAAAATTACTAAGGGATTGTTTTGCCTGCTCCACCTGTAATAAAAGAGTAGTTAAACTGGCTGTGTTCTTGAGGAACTTCATGTTCCAGCTTCTCTCTCCTCCGAGCTTATCATGCAGTGGTAAATCAGAATAATGCAAGTCTTAATTATTTTTGTTCTTCATTATAGGGAGAGTTTCCAATTTGCACATAGACTCAATAGCTAGTTCAGTGTGAGAGGAGCCTGCAGAGCTTGAAGTAAATGTGTTTGCTGAGTTATGAGCAACCAGCCTGGCGCTGGTGTTTCCAAACTTTTAGAGGGTGTGAAGAGATAGAGCCTTGGCCAGGGGTTTTTTACCAAGCACTGTGCTTGAATTCAGAACTGAGGAAGGACCAATCTCCCTGTTTGGGAAGTATTTATTTTTCATTTGATATTTGTGAGGACTGCCAGCTTGGAGATTATGATAGGAAAGTATTTTTGTTTGGCTTGTATTTAGATTTAACATAGCAAGAAAACAGATAGGAAAATGTTACTACTTTATCACAGGCAGATGTTCTGTGGGTTTGTAGTGGTGGTGGAAAGGTGTCAGAAATTCCTTCTTTTGCTCTCCAAAGAGCCAAGAGTTGATGTAATCACCTCTCACAATTCAGTTACCTCCCTTGCTCTTGCCTGGAATGCACTTTGCAGGTATTCCTGCTGTAGTCCCCAAATGCCTGCTCTTCATGTGTGTTCCTACCTCGAGTGCCAGGGGAAGGTGCAGGGAAGGTGTTTTCTCATCAAGAACACTCGGTGGTGTGCCACAGGATGCAAATTAAAAGTTGTCTATAGAATGTTGATACAGTTCTCCTGTCAGGGGCCATTGCTTTATGGTCGTGTATGAGTGCTACAGTTGCATTGCCCTCCTTATGCTGTGATTATTTACAAAATAAGATCGTGCCTGTTTTGGTGGGCTTTTTCTTTGTTGATTTGTGGAACAGAACAATATCAGCTGGGGCAAATGTGAAATGTGAAGCAGCAGAGGTTTTCTGCTGGTGCAGTCCTGGACATGGGAAGATCAGGAGTCTTTGTGGAACAGCTCACTCAGAAATGCAGCGGTGTCTGTGTGACATGGGTTGGTTTTTATTCTTCCACTCCCTTTTTTCTCCCCCCTGCTCACTACACTGACCATTTTATAGACAACTTCCTTGGGCTGGATGGACTTTGTGGCAGCTGCTGTTTGAAACAGAGGAGTGCCAACAAGCACCTCATTATTTGAAATAGAATGAGGAGCATACATAAACAGAACTTGTTTGGGTGTAAGAAATTGGCTCGTCTTTTGGCAGGATTTTCTATGGTTGTTGTTCAGTTTGTTGCTTTGATTTGAAGTATGTTATATAATTGATAAAAAGAGTACAGCCTGCTCTGCTTTTGTGAATATTTGAGTTAGAATATTCAGGATAAACTGGTGAGTGCTCCCTTAATTACATCAGGCTCTAAGGGGTCATTTGGTCATGAAACCTGTCCTTCCAGTAATGTGACAGTCACAACTGTGCTTCCCTACTAGCCAGAGATCTGCCTTTTCCTCTGACCAGAAAATGACTTTCTGAGGATGATGAATCTTTTTTTTTCATGAAGGAATAAAACCCATCAGATTAATTTATGTGAAACATACAGAAAATCTGTAACTTTCTTCAGCTGTAAGAATTCTGTAATAACATCCAAAAAGCCCCTGAACTGGGGAGAAAAAATGAAAGGTTTGATCATGCACTATATTTTTGAGCCTTTGATAGCTTAAGTGGTGGGCAGGCAGAGTTGCACTGACTCATGGGCTTAGGTGACCTACATTTACCTAGCTCTGATCTTTCTCCAGGCACTATGGAGACGTGTTAATGTTCTAGTTTTGAGCTGCAGGCTAATGATAAAGGGCTGGCAGCTTCACTGAGAGTTTGCTTGTGATTTGTTGCATTTTCAGCTGTTAAAAGTTTTAATATGCAACTGCTCCACCTTCAAGTGTGGCTTCATTTGCATACGTTTGTTTTTATAAAAGTTGACTTTATTTTTTTGTAAAGAGGGTATATTGACATATGCTTTGCCTAAAATATTATTTATTATTTAGTAAATACATGGCCAGTGGTTTTCATAGCTCCTGGTTATGGGATGCTGATTGCAAATTCAAAGTCTATTAAAAGCCCAAGCAGCAAACCTGGTTTTCAGTTTCACAGTTTTGTCTGTACTTTTTTAAGCATTTCAGTAATAAGTTTCTTGAGATTTGTTAGTTTGTGAAACCTTGTCTCCAGTTAAGTAATCATCTGTGTAGTAAGACTTGATGAATTCCAGTTCAGAGGAAAGGACAACCTGTGGGAATGCTGCTTTTCCCTACATTTTCCATAAAAAACCTTGAGAAATTGGGAGAGAATAAAGGGTGAGGAAGCAATGCCTTGTTTGCTGCGGGGATGACTAATGGGAGAGTATTTTCTCTGCTAATAAAACCCGAGTGCAGTCATATGCATGTGCTCTTTTTTCCTTGCCAGAAAACACATTTCTGTCTGAATGCTTCCTTTTCCTGCTCTGCTGCAGCCTATCCCAGAGCTGTAAGAGTAAGTCCACTTTGTAGGAGTAACTTGGTGGGCAAGATTATAATATATATATATATATATAAGTAGAGCTTAGTGGATACATCAGCTATTTCATCATTTCAGTTCAAATGTGAACTAGTTTGACTTGTTTGGCCTTCTGCTTAGACATTTAGTGGTGGCAAGGAATAATCCAGCTGTAAAAGCTATATTTTTAACTCCTTTATGGAAAAGCAGTTGAAGTGGGAGTATTTGCAGCTTAAACTAGTTTGACTGAAGATCTGAAGCTCTTGGGTGGTAGATGAAAGCCACGTTAATGCTTTCTGAAAGGCAAAGTTGACACTTCATTTCCCTGGCTTTCTTGTAGCACAGGTGATCCCAGGATGATGATGCAGCAGCAGTGCTATTTCTACCTATTTTTCTAGGACAAGCAGCTGTGGAACACGTACTCACCCTCCTTTTATTCCTCCAGGACAGCCTTCGTGCTGCTAGACAGGAACACCAGTGGAGATTTCATTGCAGGCAGTGGGGTGTAACATTAGCATTCCTTTTTAAAGTGGTTAGGGGGACCACAGCAAAAACCAGGCAGCATGGGCAGAGCTTGCACGTCAGGTATTTTAACCCTTTGGGGTCTTTTCCCCCTCACTGGAATTATTTCTGTTGCTGCTGCTTTTATCTGCATAGTTAAGATGTTGCCTAGTGATCAGAGCTATTACACAGAAATATGAGTACTTTTACTTTCATCCCCGAGTGCTAGAAAACAAATCTTCTTGGATAGATTTGTTTGGTTAATTCATTTTATGTAATTTGTGTTAAAATCTAGCTGTAGATAGTATCTTGAAGATGTAAAGGGGATGTTATTGATGAAATGATTTATTCCAAGTGCTGTAGAGTCTCCTGGAGTGCAGCTGGATGTTACACTGCTGTAATCTCATTGGAGAGATTAAGTTAGAAACTGATTCCAGTTTTGTTGTGACTGGAAGCACCAGCGACTGACAATCAGCAGGATTTGGGATTTGCTCTAAGGAAGGTGTTCAACATGAGTATTTTTCTGAAGAGAATTAATGTTGGGAGGCAGGGATTCAATACAGGGAACTTGATTCCTTGCAGCATGTCAGACTGAACATGGAAATTGGTGCCAGGGGCTCAGGAGTGAGCTGGAAACACTGTTCCAGCTTTAATAGTCTCATTCATTCAGTATTCCTAACTTGTATTATAGAAGAAATATATGTCAAAAAAGGCTACCCTTTTAAGAATATTCTCATCTGCAGAGTATTGGTGTAATTTTAAAATGTTAACTTGGAGAAGAGAGTCAAGATGCAGCTATTTTTTTATCCTCTTCAGTCACACAGGAAGCATTTCAGAACTACAGTTTTAACTGGTTCTTTGCTTATTTTTAAGCATTTAGTTGTGTAGTTTTTTTTTTTTCATAGTCCCAAGAGTATGGCAGTATTTTGCATTCAGTGCCCAAACTTTATTGCAAAAAAAATCTTGATAGGTGCAAATAAGGCAAACGAATTAAATATGAAGTACTGGAACACCCATGTCACCAGCAGCTTCATGAGAAAAATGCCATTTTAGAATTGCATAAAGTATGTTTAATTTTGCAGTTTTTTCTTTAATTAATGTGCTTGTTGTTGTTAATGTCAGTATCGGAAGGGAAAGATTTTAGTTGTGTCCTCTCTAAAACAACCTCATTTTCAGGTTTATTCAAGTATTGTTAGTTTTATTTTCATCCTTGGTCTCATACATGTAACATCTGCAAGAAGACATTGACATTTGAAACCCCACAGAAGTTCAGAACTTGTGTATTTTGAAGCCAGTGTTTAAAAACCAGGGTGGAAAGCAGCTCTTGTTAATAATTGTCTCTTTAAAGTGATTGGTTATGGAACCTCAGTATGGAAGGTACTGGATGGAAAATACATAAATATTTGATTGTGTAGTGTAAGCAAAGCATTTTATTATGTTGGTGTATGTTTGCTCGCGTGAGTTGAATCATGGGAAGTTTAGTGTGTTTTTTAACACTGTACAACTCTGGTAAATGGTCAGACTGGGTTACTGCTGAGGGTTGCAGAATGGAATAGTTCCATCAATGTGTTTTGGGTTTGGAGCTGTTTATCCATCCCAGAGGAGAAGTTTGGTAGCCTTGATGAGGAAGTGGAAAGGTAGCAGAGGTAGAGCTGTCCTTTGTGTATCATCCCCTCTTAGCAAGAATTCCATGGAGACTCATTCTTCCCACACACCCCTGCCTCCCCCCTAGGAGGTTGTTATTCCCCATCTGGTTTTTTATACAGTTGCCAAGTGGAAGGTCACTGGGATCTTTTGATACTGTTCTGAAACTGCTTTTAAGGTGTGACAGAAATGAAGCTCCCCGGGCTGAGGCATCCTAAGGGACCCTTGAGCACATTCAGTGCAGGCTCTGCAGAGTTCAGTTATCCAGGGAGAGGGAGCAGTGAAATATGTGCTCCCAAAACCACCAAAGATTCCTTCCCAGGACCCAGGACAGACAGCCAGCTCTGACGGAGGCTGTGGAGAGGGTTTGAAAGGAGAGGGAGGGCAGATGGGACTGAATTAAGCCTCTTAGGGATTAGGTATCTTTAAAAGTAAGTCTGGGGATCTCATTACAGTTGGAAATTTTCAGAACTTTCTCCCAGTGTTCTCTTTAGGTTTTCTTCCACATTCAGTCTTGGTTGGAGACTGGATGTCCTAAGCTTTACCCATGTGCCCCTGTGAGTGAGCACTGACACCATTGACTACTGTTTAATGTGATTTTCAAGCAGTTGCATTTTTGTCTGAGGCTACAAATCAAATTCAGTTTTTGAAATCAGCAACTGAATGTTAAAACAGTGTCAGAGAATTTTTTTTTTTTTTGGTCTTAAAACAAAATCTTTGTAGAGCTATTAATTAAACCTCAGCTTTTCACAGGTAATATTTTTAAATATTTTGGGTTTCTATGTTGCCAGAACCCCTGAGTTTGTGTTACTGATGGAATAGGCCTGGCTGGTGCTGCCTGGGCCAGGTAGCTCTGTGCTCACGTGCAGTGCCCGCCCTTCGCTCAGGGCTGTGCAGTTGTTGGTGCAGGTGAAAGGCTGTTGCTGCCTTGGCACAGCAGTGATGGAGCAGGACAAGCAGCTTATCTCCAGCACAGCACAATCTCTCACCTGCTCCAGGGCTGACCCTGAGCTGTCTGTGTCTGACTCCCACTTTTCCTCGGAGCTCGTGAAGTCTGTCTGTTATCCCCGATCGGGACCTTGAGGTGTTGTGATGTACAGGATCAGGGATTGAGACAGCGTGGGGCAGGTTAGCTGGGCATTAAAGCCATCAGTTCCATGGAGTTGTAATGGGCGTGTGTTTCTTACACACTTGAAAATACTAAAATCGGAATTGAAAGCATCTGAAACGAGTTTGGCCAAGCTTTTAACACGTGCTGATGTATCTCTGGCATGTGTTAAAATGTTATTTATAGAGTGGGGGAGAAATTAATGCTGATCATGAGTAAGTAATTTAATTAAATTTTTGATGTTCCAGGCATTAGATTTTAGTTGTCAGTTTGGAAAAGAAGGCAACTTTGAGAATTTTGAGGTTAGGGGGAGTAATTTTGAGGGCACAAACAAGTAGGACCCCAAAAGCTCATGCTGATAATGAGGTTATTCTTGTAAGGGTGTGCTACTTTTTATAAAATCTTAGTCTGCTCTGGCTTATAATTTCTTATTACTTGGGCATTTAAGTAAAGGCTGTAAAGCCTTCAAAATTTGAATTAATGGTACAGGGTAAGTACTGCAGCAATGCTGATGCTGTTTTAGAGGTAAACAAGTATTTTCTTACACAGGTAACTTGTAGAGTGCCAGGTACACTGATTGCTTGGGATGGATGGATGGAGAGCAGGCAGGCAGTGTCTTTCAAATTGCTTAAAATACATTTTTCCCCCCTGAATCCTGTCTTTTTTTGGTAGGGATTGTTATACTTGCCAAGGGATGTGATATCACGGTTCTTTTTCACTCGAGTGCGTAGTTATGTCTTGAAAAGGGTAGAAAATTCCGTCCAGCTTGCAGAAGTTATTTCTGGAGAGATGAGGCTGACTGGAGGCAGAGGAGGTTGGTTTAACTGGGCAGGTTTAATGGCATCAGTCCTATGGGCTTAAGTTTATTTGGAAACATTATTTCTCTCAATTATCATGCAGGGATCTTTTAACTGGTGACTTAATTCTGGTGTAAAGCATTGGTAAATAAAATCAGATCAAATTCTGTTTATTTCAAGCCAAATGGGGTGGGTTTTTTGAGCTTTAGTCTGACTAGGATGAGATGTTGGTAAATATTTAAAGTCCTATTTTATATTCCACAGGAAGAGTTACATAGACACAAATTTCTTTATATGAATACACCATTAAACCAGTTAATTAATATAGTATTAATGATCACTTTGTTCAATTTTTGTCTTGTGTTTCCTCATTAAAAAAGGAGCTCAGAAAGAAGTACCACGCCTGTGATACTTTGCTTAAAAATGTTGGTTAATGAAATGACTATTATATTATTAGATGGAGAAATTAGGGTTGGATTTATATAACTTTAGATAGACTACACTTGAGATGGTTGTTTTGTTCTGTTGTATGACAACATGAAAAATACCTCCTGAAACATAATTTTAGTGATGAGTGAGCAAGTGATTTTCTTCTTTTTAAATTCTGGTTCATATGCTGCTGAATAAAAATGCCTTGGTTATACTGAAAGTATAAACCAAGCCTGAGTCCCGTGCCAGGAGCTGTGAAGCTGCTTGGGTACAATTTAGGCATCTGTTTGGTTTGGGTGTTGGATTCTCCTTTGGTGGGCAGCAGTTGGCTGAGGGAGAAGTTTTTGAAGCATTAAATATTTCTGTTTCACTCTTTGAATCACAGATGATCCAGTTTGTTTTGACTGTTAGGGTTGTTTGTAGTCTAAACCAGATTACATTACTAGTTTTTTAAAAAACCTGAAGGCCATTAAAATGGGCACACTCTGCCACACGTAAAAGTGCTGTGTGTATAAATCACTTTCTGCGTAAGAAAACGATGGTTTGTAATTGCTGTGGAATTTGGCTTTCAGTTAAACTTTGAGATTTATGAATGTAGATGGCTGTGAGTCATGTAAACAGCAAGTTCCATTGGAATAAACCACCTAAAGTCTGGGAAAAAAATCCTGTGATTGGGTTATTGTGTGTACAGTGTGTGGCAGCAGCCTGCACTTCAGAAGAGATGATTTCCCAGATTCTAGGAATTCTTTTCTCTGGCTCAGCCCCCACTCTGGTTTGTTGTGTCTCAATAGAGCCAAGCTAAGGATTTATCACAAGCAAGAGTCGGCACTGCTGAAAAAGCTTTTCTGGTGGGAGGAGAGCAGAGGATTGTGCAGAATGGCCCTGGGAGAACAGGGAGATAAATGGGAGTGGGGGCTGTGATGTACTGGGCCCGGCTGACCTGCTTTTATCCACATGCCAAGAGTGGTGCTTTTCAGTCCTCTTTGTCTGTTTTGTCAGTTTATTCAGCTCCTTCTTTAACTTCTTTCTGTCCTAATATCTGTCCTGAATGTTTGGGTGCTATTTAGTCAATTACAGTTGGAGGTGGAAGTTTATAGAAATTTCCAGGTGCTGTGAAATGCCAACAGCTCAGGCCTTCTTACTGGGAATCTTTTGTTTTTCTGTAAATTAAATTTCTCATTTTAGTGGAATTTTCTTTGTGGTCTTGTTAAGCACTTTTTTTTTTTTTTTTCTTTAGAGAGTATCTAGATGCAAAGTATCTGAAAAGCTGCAGGAAGATAATGTTGAGGAAAGATGTTTTATCTTAGGTTTGCTATGGAGAGTTTCAAGCACAGGAATAACAGAATTGATCATTTTTATGTATTTTCCTACACCTGAGCAGTTTCAGTTCTTTGTGCCCTCGGGTACACTTAGTCATGTGTAACTCCTCAGTTTAGCAGAACTCTGGAGAAGTAATTCTTGTTTTTTTTTCATTTTGTGAGTTTAGAAGGCAAACCAGCCTTTGCCTGGGGCTTGTATGAACTGGTGTAACTCTACCCAAAACATGGTTTTAAACTGGTCACAGGATGAGGAGCAATTTGTGATCACCTCCAATGGGAATTTGAAGGGAAATGCTTTGCTTACAGTTTCAGAGCTTGAAGTTCTTTGCTAAAGATGTAAGAAGGAACCAAGATGGGAGTTGGGATGCAAGGTAGAGTTTCTGACTCCCAGCATATGGGTGTTTTTTGAAATATCCTAATGGATTTTAATATGAATTTATTAATTGTGTTGAATACAAATAGTTCTTTAACAAAGATCCTTCTCTTTTATTTTTAGTATATTTTTGGGGAGTTCAGCCCTGATGAATTTAATCAGTTCTTTGTGACTCCACGATGCTCTGTTGAGGTAAGATCTACTTTAAACTTGTTTTAGAAATAACATTTGAAAGCTCCATCTCTTTGTGTGAATTTGAAATACAACAATACAAATATTTGTCATTCACTTGGCTTGCTAATTTACAAACTGAAAATTTTATTCAGTAGTCTTCTTTCCATGTATGTGGATATTAAGTCAATTTTTAGACATAAATTAATGATTTCACATTCTGCTTGTCATCTTTCAGAGCTGGACTAGCTGACAGTAGTGGTGGGATGTTGATGATGAATTTTCCAGCCCTGTACCTCAGTTTTGATGTTTTTTTTTTTAATAGGTGGATACTGCGAAGTTTCCCAGCAGAGTTCTGGGTTGTAAGGTGGGCTTCTAAGTCTTGGGAGCTTTTTGAAGCACAGGGATTAATATTTTTGGCCAGGTGGAGCACTGCTGACCCTCAGAGCTGTGCTCACAGAGAAGGCTGTGTGTGAGGTCTGAGAAATGCATTAATGATGAACTAATTAGTGACAGAGAGAACCACAGAGTGGGAACAGTTGTCTTTGTGTGTTGGAGTTCATTACATACTCACATAGTATTGTAGGCTCTTATTCTCTGTAGTTCTTGGTAGACAATCATGAAACCATTTTCCTTTATAGGGAGGAGTTTTATCCCATTGTCCTCATCTCCAGACTTGAAAAATAATTTTCCTTTGGGTCCATTTCCATGTATTTCCTCCAGACATTTCCATTCAAACATTTCAGTCATGCTTCCATCCTGCCCTCTCAACATAAAGGAAACAAGCACTTGAGCTGTAGATGGGGAAATCCTTTTGTCACAGTTTACAAACCATTGTTAATGTGACTTACTTTCCTGTAGCTTAATTTTCCAAGGATAATTAGTGTAATAAACTGCTGAACAATGAAAGGGCACGAAGGGAATGGGGTGGGGTGGGGAGTGAGGGAAGTTCAGAAAGGAAAAAGAGCATTTCTTCTTTTTTGGGGGGAGTGCTATGTCTCTGGTCTGTGGGAAGCAGAAGAGATCTTTAGGTAATTCTTGTTAGCTGTGATGATCCTGCTGTTCTCCCACCATAATTGCAGTCACAGCAGTGGGACATTTTCATCCCATGTAGTGTCACCTGAAATGCCCCCATCAGCTTTTTCAACACTTACTTTGGGGATGATGAAAATGTCATATCTTGACTTGTGCAAAGCTGTTCTCAAAGTATGAATCTGCAGCACCAGAACCAGTGTGACTTCATTTTCTCAGTGTACCACTTACTGGTTAGCTGTCAAAATAAAGAGCTGTTGAGCAATGTTCCTTAAGTTTGCCCTTGATCTGGTTCAGTTCAATGTTTTAATTACCTGGATGATGAAATAAAAATGATGCTTATTAGTTTTACACTAATTGGTGTAAAAAACTGGTCTGAAAAAGGCAGGGTGAAATTCAAGAAGGACGAGGCAGAGATGATAATGCTGCAGTGATGTTTGACACACGACGTGCTGGGGACAGTCCCCACGTGTGCTGCTGTCCCTCTGAGGTCCCTTAACCACACACCTAAGGGGGACTCTGGCAAGGGAGTAGTTAAAGCTAAAGGGAGATACAGGTTGGATATTAGGGAAAAGTTTTTCATGGAAAGGGTGATAAAGTTCTGGAATAGTCTGCCCAGGGAGGTGGTGCAGTCACCATCCCTGGATGGGTTTAAACAAGCCTGGATGTGGCACTGGGTGCCAGGGTTTAGTTCAGGTGTTGGGGCTGGGTTGGACTCGATCTTGAAGGTCTTTTCCAGCCTTGTGATTCTGTTGTCTAAAATGTCCCTTTTACATGTGACATTTTTGACACGTGTTCTGTCTCTTACCTGTTGGCTGGGATGGTTCACATGACCCAGTTGAATGGAACAAGTCAGCTTTGCAAAAGTGCTGTTGATTAATGAGATATGTTGGGGACCAAGAGGCTGACTACTTCTTAAAAATCTTCTTATTCTCCGAAGGCTTTGCTTTGGATTAAAACAAAGATTGCAAGGTGTATCATAAACTGTTATAGACATCTAGAGTCGTTTTTTTAGCTCTAACTAAAATTATACTGAACCTGTGTTCAAAATTAATATGGAGCTTGGCCCACTGATTCTCGTTTTTGACTTGAAAAGATGATATATTAAGATGTATTGAGGTTCATAAATGGATTTACAGCATGTGGGGTTTTTTATATACTTTTGCAGTGGAATTTCAGGAATATTTTTCTTGCTGCTTCTGGTGCACTGGTGTCTGCAGTGCATTAAAAGGTGATATGTGAGTATCTATAGCTTGGGGAATTGAAAACCTCAATAAAGAAGTCTTTTATTTGTTACAGCATTGGAGTTACTATTCAGAATAGCATCGTAAAGCTGCACTGTCCCCTCAGTGCTGTGTCTCCCACTGCAGAACCAGTTCCACGTTCTCCAGGAGCTGCTGGCACGCAGTGTGGCAGTGGCTGCCAGTTCTGCACTTTGAGCTGCTCAGGAGGTTTAGGGGCAGGTGAGGGGGGTTAGGAATTGCCCACCTGTGGTTACACCATAGCAAGGGTTCTGTCAGCCCTGAGTCCATGAAACAATGGCAGTGTTTATACAAGATGTATTCACTCTGTGCTCTGGGTACTTTATGCTTAGGCTGATCAGTGTGTCCAAGAATCCACCTTAGCTGAAACATTTCAAGGGCCACCCTGGAGCAGGTGGAGAGTCAAAAGGTTTAGATGTGATTGTTGGCTGTGCAAAAGTTGGTTTCATCCTTTGCCAGTTTGGTCTATCTTCAGCTCTTTCTAAAAAAGAGGATATGTTCCTCATCCTAAAATGAGTGGATGAAGACAGATTCTGATGCTGGGAGGTGAATTCATTGAGAGGTTGGTGAGCCTGTAGTGTGTAACCAAGATAATCTTTATCTCTCAGTACTTGTGGTAATCTGCAAGGACGCCTGGAGCTGCAGTGTGGGATTTGATAAATATAGAAGCATGAGTTCAAGGCATCCTCTCTGAAAATCAAATCTCAATGATGATGTTATTTTTAAAGGATTTGGATGTTTCATATGAAACTGACATGAAATGTTCATAGATTTGCTCTGCCTTTAAATAAGTTTCATTTCTTTTTTGTACAGCTCCCCCCATACAATGAAACAGTTTCATGTGGTATTAAATCCACAGGTAAGTTTCATGATGGTAAGAAATCAAGATTTTTTTTTTTTTTTTTAACTTCAAGGTTTTGGCACTTTCCTGAGATTTAATGTAACCTCTCTTTAAATACAATTGTTACAACTTGCTCAGCACCTACACAGGCATATATTAGGCAGGGTTATATACTGGATTTTTAAACTTCATTGAATGAATATCTGTGAGAGGTTTTGAAAATCCTGCATTGAACTTCAGCTAATTACAGTGGGCATCTTATTCCTCCTTCACTGTGCTACCACACAGTCAGAGTCCTGTGGAAACACTGTGGGCTGTGGCTGTGAAAATGAGGGGGGCTGAAGAGCCATAGCATGAGTATTTTCTAACAGTTACAGCAAGACTGCTCTGCAAGCAGGGCTCTGTTCTGTGTTCCCTTTGACTCTTGTTTCTGCCTGGCTTGGCTATTTTTCTGAAGAATCCTGGTTTGTTTTTTTTTTTTTAAATCTCTTGATGAAAGTGTGACTTGATTTAAAAATAAATTAGAGTTTCCCTTTTAAAGCTGTAACACTCACAGGTTTCCTCTGCCTCAACCCATACCTCTTAAAATCTGACCTTGCTTCAGAGTTGCAAGAGGTGGACAGGTAGGTGGGAGCTGCCTGGGGATCTAAATAGTTTTAACCAAACTTCCACAGAATTTTAAGCTGCAGGTAAATTAATTTTTGGTTTGCTCCCTGAACCAGAGGAGAGCAAGGAAGCTGAGACTTAGACAGATGTATATGGAAATGACTCCAGATCTCCTTGGAAAATCATGGAAGTATCTGTCTGAACATTCCTCAAAAGTGCTCAAAAGAGGACCAAACTACACATCAGTGTTTAGGAACACCTGATCATTGTGCTTAGAGACTTTGGCCTTCCTTTTAAAGATAAACAAGATA
Source organism: Vidua chalybeata (assembly GCF_026979565.1). Taxonomy (NCBI): domain Eukaryota; kingdom Metazoa; phylum Chordata; class Aves; order Passeriformes; family Viduidae; genus Vidua; species Vidua chalybeata. The sequence continues at coordinate 18,261,697 of NC_071540.1, forward strand.
GGCAGTCAGAATGAAGGATCACAGGTCTCATTTGAGAGCAGATCAGCAGCACTTTTGACAATTCCAGAGTTTTATTTAGTGCAGGACCAGTTTTAGGATCCTGAGTAGTTCTAAATAGGAGTTAGAAAGGTTCTTTATAAAGACCATGTGGTGTGAATTGTCTGTTGGTGACAGGAGCATCCAGTCATATATTTCTTTGTCTAACTGGATTTGAGTTTTGTTCTTTCAGACTGAAATTTTAATGTTCACAAGCCATACAGAAAGATGGTTTGTACAAATGTCTTTCAGATCATTCCTAGACCTTGAGAGAACCCCTCCCAGCTCTGAGATTAGGTAATGACAGCAAATTAGGTTTTGCTTGAAAAATGTCTTTAACAAGCTTGCACTGTACTGTGCATGCACATTATCACTGTGATGGCTGCATAGGAAGCTGTGCAAACTAAACTGGAATGCTTGGTTTTGCAGAATATTTATATTTATATATGATGACACACACTTACCATGTTACCATTCCCCATAGTCTTCATTTTTTTCTGTACTTATCTTCAGTGTTTAACTTTATTACAGAGTCAGAATATCTGTTAACACCTACTAGGAGTAATCAAATCATGGCTTAAGCTCTAATATGCAGAACTCTGTTCACACTAATTAGTACTGTGCATTCACAGATTTTGGGGTTGTACATAGACTGTCCTTGGAGCATCTGTTAGTGCTTGTTTCAATATGTGTGCCATGTTGTTCATGGCACAGAGATCTGTTCCAGTCCATTCAGAAACAGAGCTGTGAACTAGATTGAAACAAAGATGCCCTGAAGCAAAGTGGAAAGTCAAAACAAATAAGAAAAAAAATTACCTCTTATTTTTCTCAAATGAACTTGACACAATCTTACAGCAAATGAGCTTCTGCCAGTCATTCCACAAACTAACTGTACAGTAGCTATTGGTATTTATTATTCTAATCCTGCTGTAAGGTACAAAGATTCATTGCTCAGCTGTAACTTCCTAATTTGTGTGTTAAATGCTACAACATCAGTTATGTTCCTGGCAAGGTTTCAGCCTATGATGTTCTGTAAGGGATGTGTTCTGTTTTCTGCTCCCCACTAGCCCTGAGTGGGCTCTTGTGATTCTTTAGAGTACAATAAACTGATAAATTCACCAAAACTAGGAAAAATGCTCCCTTAGATGATGTTTTCTGCCAGGTTAGCTTTGGGTCACACAAGTGCTGGGATCTTGCTGGGGACAGGGGAGCAGGACAGGGGTACAGAGGTGACAGCTTTTACCTTGGCCTCTGATAGACTTGACTGCCCATGGAAGGAAACCACATTCTTTGTTTTAAAGCAATTACTAGTTTCTTGAACTTGGATTTTGGAAAAGAGGTAATCTTGGGTTATTTGAACTGGTAGGGACTTGAAATGTGCCCAGTAATTGATTTGTATCAAGGTTGGAGGAATATTGGATGTTACCAAGTGTTGCCTGTGCTTTGTGCTGTTGTAACAAAGGGTACAAAGAGCCAGCTCTTGGTTCATGCTTGAGCTGAGGAGTCATTCCAGAAACAGATGAGCTAATGAGGAATGGTTTTGTTGTGGATTTATATCCCTTAAAGCCCCCAGAACTTTGCATTTGCACTCAGCTGAAGCAGCTGGGAGCTGTGTGTGCACAGCCAGCTCAGGCTCTGTGGCACTGCCAGCCTCTGGGGCAGGAGGTGCTGCCTGAGCTCTCCCAGTGCACATCAGGCACAGCTTCCCCCCCTCTCTGGCTCCAAGCTGCTGATTTTTTAAAAAAGGAACTTCAGCCCTCTCTTCTGGGTGCTGATGGCTCGGCAGTGATTGCAGAAGTGCTTGGTGAATGGCAGACAGGGTGTTAAAAACGCTTTCTCACAGGGAGAGGGGAAAAAATTAGAAATTTGAAATTCATTCTCTTCCTAAGATGATTTAGAGAAACCAGATGTGTGTGGAATTTCTACCCTTTTTTGTTTTTAAAAAGTCTCCTTTAGTCTGACTGGCAGCACGATTGAAGTTGAGATGTGACCTGTTTGCTTCTCATTTAGTCAGATTAATTGATCAATGCAGAAAAGCAATTAACATCTTTATAATTTGTTCATTAAATCATAATATGTTGGTATTGCATGGATAAGTCAGACCTCAGCACATATTGAATGTTTGTTACTCTTCATTTGATAGTAAAAAATGCAGATTCTTGCTCCTTTCACATTTTTAAAACTAAAATATTTGTTAGCAGATTTTTCTAGAAAATATCCAGAACTGCAAAACTTCTGTATTGACAGTCATATATCAAAATATTCCCTACTAGATTGTTTTCCCAGAGGATTATTTCCTTAGGTGTGTGAATATCTTACTTTCTGGGAATTGTTGGTTGCTTTTTGTTGTGTTTAAAAATAATCCATTTCATTTGTAGCGAGTCTGTGATGTACTTGAAAATATGTAAGTTGCACAAAATCCTAAAAGTTTAGTGTTTTATCCAGTTAATTCCTTTGGAATTAATACCTAGTGTTGGTTGGTTCTGTAGGAAGTCTTAAAAATTGGAAATGAGTGTTTTAGCCCCCATCGTTGAGGAAACACAAAATATTAAAATGTAATGTCTTTGAAACATAGTATACATAGCATAAAGACCTGCAGAGATTTAAAATGCCAGCTTACCTTCAAAATTCCTGAAGCTGTTTCATTAATTTTATATCTTTACTCAGTAGTTACAGAAACAGTTGTAGCTGAAGTACTCAGTGTTACCACTTAGCACACATACATCATAACAATAAATAAATTCCAGGAAATTGCAGAGCTTGGTGACTGAAAATATTCTGTGATACTGCAGCCTGCCATGAGAATAATTAGTTCCAGGGCAAATAAATAAATCAATAAAACAAAACACAAAAACTGTTCCTAAGTTTTCAGTACAACTTCTCTGTACAAGTTGAATGCTGATTTATGTTGAGGAATATGTTATATTTCGTGTCATAAAAGCCTGGATTCATATATATCATTACTCTCACATGGTAATAAATTTGTGTTAAATTTAAAGAAGTTACAAATGAGCCTGGAAGCTCAAAAGCTTTAATTGCAGTGTTCCATGCAATTAATAAATGTATTTTTCAGTTATTTTTGGTTGTGATAAATCCCACCAGAAAAACCAAACCCAGCCCCTCAAAAAGCAAATCTCACATATGGAAAAGTTAAAAAAGGGAAGAAAGGCTTGGATTTTGTAATTGGCAGTTGAACAGACTGGTTTGAAAAAAGCGTGGAATTAAGTATTACACCATATTTTATAGGCAATTATCCAGTAATTAATTTAATGCAGGTTATTCCTAGATACACTGGACTTTAATAGTTTTTCTTATGAGGGGAATTTAATAGAGATTATGTCCAGGAGCTGTGCAGTGATTTGGAAATTACATAACTCTTGTTAAGAAAACCTGAATCATGCTCCGCTGTCTTTAAGAAAATGATCTTTTGAAAGTCATGGTTGAGAATGAGAATTCCTTTTGTTTGGGCAGTGTACTTTGTTTTCTGAGTTACGGGAAAATAGGAGAGTGTTTTTCTTGCTTTTGTAGCTTTTTGGTTCAATGTGATTCTCTAAGTGAGATCTGCTTTCTCTTGTCCAGGGGAAGAGTATCAGAGAATTGAATTTGGTGTTAATGAAGTTATCGAGACTCAGTCATCTGTCCTAAATAACACCGACTACAGTATTTCGAGTACTCTGAATCCTCAGGCTCCAGAATTCATTCTCAGCTGTGCACCTGCTCAGAAAACCCCAGACGATGCTCTCAGCGACGCAAACTACAACTCCATTGACTGCCAGTTCAGTGACCCCACCCTGGCTCTGGACAGCGGCTCCAACGCCGAAAACGACGCCTTGGCTGGGGGCCTTGGGCAGAGGGAGCGGAAGAAGAAGAAAAAAAGACCCCCTGGATACTACAGTTACTTGGAAGATGTCCCTGACGGCGTGGCTGCCCCGGAGGCGCTGGTGAACGGCCACGCCTCGGCCGCGGGACTCAACAGCCTGAGCGCCGAGGACACGGAGCTGGCAGGAGACCTCCCCTCCCTGGCCACGCCGAGGACTTGCAGCAGCCCCGCCAGCTCCGTGGACTTCCTGGCCGGAGCTGCGTGTGCCGAGCCCGGCCCCGGCGCCACAGCCCCCGGCAGGACTGCCGGGCAGCCCGAGGTATGCCGCCTTGCTCATTCTGAACAGTTCTGCCTCCCCTCGGAGGCCGTCAGAGAGAGCCCCCTAAGGACAGCTGTTGTACAGGCTTATGCTGGTACTGATACTACTGAAACTCTTGGCGTTACTAATGGACAAACACTTGAATCCTCTGGTGAGGACACAGCTGCCAATGGGGTAGAATTGCACACTGTGGAAAGCACTGACTCAGACCAAGCTAAGCCTGAGGAAGCTTCACCTACTACTGAGGCAACGGTCCCGCTTGCAGGATCAGTCCCTGTTAATCAGCCTGCAAAATCGTGGGCTAGTCTTTTTCACAATTCCAAGCCCTCTGCTTCCACATCTGTGGTGTATGTTGAGACTAAGTATACCCCTCCTGCCACATCTCCTCTGGTCCCTGAAAAACAGGTTGAAGTCAAAGAGGGACCTGTTCCAGTTTCAGAGGATCCCGTAGCCATAAAGATTGCAGGTATAGTTAATACACACGAGTGGATGTTACACTGCAAGGGTATTAGCTCTGCTTGTAAACAGGAGTGTGCAATATTGATAGAGAACATTCCTCTGGTAATGAGCTGACTGTTCAAACACTGCATGAAGGATGTCATTTGAATTAGCCAGTTTGTATCCCCCCCGAGTAAACATTCCAACCAGGCATTGCCTTGTCATTATCCTAGATACAGGGAAACTATTGCTGCTTGTCAAATAACTTGTCAAACAGTCTGTGGAAGTGATCTGTGGTTTCAAGCAGGCTATGTGCTGTTATGAAAAGGAGAATATATTAGGTTTGTTCAGAAAATGGTGTGTTATATTATCCAGTGTTTAGAATTTTGTAGTATTCCATTACAAGAAGAGTATTACTGCATTTATACCAAAGTAGCTGAAATTCCTGGGCACTAAACAGCAGTTGAAGTGTAATGGCTACATAGGTCTTGCTTTAGAAATTTCAATTCAGGAAATATCACATTTATTAATATGCTTCTTGAGGGGTCTGTCCTTCCAAGTCAACTATTCTGAACAGTATTGCTTTATCCATTACCAATGCTAGTTGTTCCCAGTTCAAGAATAACCCTAAGGAGCTGTCCAGAGGGGACATCAGGACAGGGAATGAATGATACAAAAGCTTTGACTCTTGGTCTTGTCATATTTGTGATCCTAATGGGAAATGGTAGAAACTGCAGGAGGTTGGTTGTGCACATTCAGCCAGAAATGGTGAAGTTCTCCCAGCTTGGGTGCGTTTTGTGTCACTGACTCACCAGTGTTGGAACCAAAGTAATTATTTTAAATCTCTGAAGTGGTCAGTGTGTGAGAAAGCTTTGTGCAGTGTCCTGCTGTTTATGCTACAAGCTAATTTACAGGTACAATGCTGTTTTGAAAGTGACAGCTTCAAGTCAGGTTTCCACTCTGAACAGAAGCTGACCTGGAGATGGTGTTCAGAGTGCCCAGAGTTGTGTGCTGCCTCTCCTCTCCTCCTTACTCAGCAATGGTTTCATTGCTCAGAATTGTCTGTTGAGAGAAAAGCTGTCAGAATAATTTATATTTCAGTGTATTTTCCACTTAGGTGTCAAAAATGCTGTATTAAAAAAAAAAGTGTATATATATATATATATAAAAGAAGGTGATTACAGTCTGTATGAACCCATATGGAGAATGTTGTCTTAAAAGCAATCATTTGGTAATGATTTTTAACTTAAAACTCTTTTGTGACCATCATAAAGCTAGGATTGCTTGCCATAAATGGAAAAGGTTTTTCCTCTTGTCCAAGTTCTTCCAGCTGTAAGTGAACTTTCTAGACTTCCACTGTTTCTGTACTGTTTTTTGCCACCAGGTGGGAGCAGAGCTTTTTATTTTGTCTTCAGTGTAGTAAAACACAAATGTAACTTTTACCCAGTTTTCTTCTGCACCTTCACTATTAGCTTGCTGTTTGGGCAGAGGAGTAATCTTGAGTATAGATAAAAGGAATTCATCTGCTCATTGTAGATGATTTAGGTGGGAGTTACTGCTGCAATTCATGTAATTCAGATGCTGCTGGTTTTGGTGTAAATTGTTTACTTGAAGATATGAATGCCATGTGATCAGTGCTTTGCTCTGTGGAAAAAGGTGTTCTTCTTTATTTTCTTTATATGTACTTGAGTGTTCTCTGTCTTGTTTGGAAAACAGGTACCTGAGTGCTTTGTTCATCCACCCACACTCAAAAATGTGTTACAAGAATTTCAGTTCATGATTTCCAGACAGATCATTTGCTCTGTTCTGTGTTTAATTTCAAATCTCCTGCCTCAGTGATCATCACTGTGTGAGGGTCTGTGTGTTTGTCAGGGGTGTTCCTTGTTTTCCCTGTGGCTGAGTTGAGATCCTCCTGTTGGATTTGCTGGGAATTCAGCAGCTTCAGCTCATGCCAATGGGAATGAATTTTTGACCCCAAGTGCCATAAGGTGCTGGACACAAGGTAAACTCTACATCTGAAGTATCTTGAGTTAGCAGGCAAAATTAAGAAACAACCCAGTGCCAAGATCCTTCTGCACAGTTTGTATTTAGAACAGGTGCTCAGCACACAAGAAGAGAAGTTGCTTTTCCAGGGACAAATTGTTGGTTTGTAGTTCAGTTTCAGCAGTTACTACAAGGGAAGTTAATGATTCATGGGCACCCTGAAGATAATTTAATGCTGCTTGATTCAACCTGCAGAGATCTGAGGTTCCTTTAGCCGCAAAGACAGAAGCTACATAAGGTAAGGAGATGATCAGGACTAGAAAATAAATAGAACAGACAAGTTTCATATTAGTCTTGATGAGAAACAAATAGTGAAGAGGTAATTTTAGCAAGTGTCCAAGATGTATCTGCTGTGCAGGTGCTGCACTTGCATGTTTAGAAAGGGACAGGTGTAGTAATTAATGCACCACAGCCTAATTTAGATGCTAGGACAAACATTTTAATAATTAATGTCTAAGGGATAGTAAGGTTATAAGTGATACTGGTAAAAAATATGACTCTTCAAGGCTTTACTTGCCACATTTCACAGTTGGTCCCCTATGATTATAACTTGATAATTAATAATGCCTTATATAATGTTAGAAATAAGCTAAGGAAATAAGTGATTGGAGAAATATAAATTCCCTCAGTAGTCTTTTAACTGTTCTTGGTGATTTTTGGAAAAATTGCAGTGAGGGAATCTAAAACAATTTTCTGAACCTTTTTTTTTTTTTTTGCAGTGTTTTCACTGTGGGTGATGGAGGTAACAGTGCCCATAAAATCTGTTTATAGCAGGCAGGATTTCAGATGAATTGAAGAACAGAAACTTTTAAGATCTGAGTAAATCTGGAATGATTTTAAATTGTAAGGAAGGGAAGGCACCAGAACAGAAACCGAATGCGAGTAAAATGTGAAGAACTAATGGTAGATGTGTTAGAGAAAATGATCTGGAAGTTCTAGAGAATTGATGAGTGTCTTTAGTACAGCTGAAGAAGACAAAGTTTTTTTTTCCCCCAATGTGTGTTAATACCAATTTATGTGGAAAACATGGAAAATAACTAATTCTGCTGTTGCTGTTGAGGACTTGATGCAGTGGCAGTCTTTGGGCATTCCTTCTGAAGGAAAAATTCATAGTGCAGCAGCAAGAATGGAAATAAGATTTTAAAACAGTGGGCAAACATGAAATATTCAGAGTTAATTTGTCTTGAGATGATATTGTTGGCACGACCATGGTTATAAATCCAAATTTACAAAGCAAATTCAGGAAGAAAATGGTGATTCACAGTTCTGCCAAGGCTAGTGATAAAATGAAATTAATTCAGATTGTAAGAAAGGTGTTCCTATGTTATATAGTAGAAGATTTCTCATTGTAAAGGTAGGTAAATGCTAGAGCAAGGAGTTGTGGAGACATCCAGGGTCTGGGGGTTTTATAATCTTCAGAAATGCAGCCTTTTGTACATTCAAACTGCATTCTTACGGAAATGTTTTTGTTTAGGGTCATCCAGCAGTGTTGTCCTGGGATTTTTTTAGGCATTGTCCAGATCTGAGGAAAGATCAGAGTGACAGAGACAGTATTCTCTCAGTCAGGGCCTTAAGCCAAGTTTCCAGTTCCTAACTTGTAGCCACCTTTATCTCTTCAGCATGGACACCATATCCACGGGGCTTCTCTTGCCTTAAACTCTGGATTTGCTTTGTAAGGAAATCACCTTGTTAAAAAAAAATTGAGAGGTAATTGTAATAACAAAACTCAGTGAATGAACTTCAGCAAAATGCTTTTTGTTTGCCAACAGAAATATCTAAACACTTCCGCATTTCACAGATCAGTACCCTCCAAAAGAAATAAGTTTTCTGGGAGATGACATGAGCTTTCCAACAGGTTTTGAAATTTTAAAATTTTCTTACAGTTGTAAATCTATTTTTCTTCTAATACACCTGTAAAAGTTCTTTAGTTACTGTGTATTTGAGCTGAAAATGTGCTGTTGGATGTAATTGCTGCACACAAACCCAAGTCTTTGTTAAAGGAAGCAAAACTCCCAGTAGCTGCACTGGAGCCTGTTGATAAAGTAGCTTTGTGACCACAAGAGGATGCTAAAGGTCCTCTTAATATCTTTATTGAACATGATGCAAAAATGGGGAAGAAAAGAGTTAATGTAAAAAATTATTGATAGACACAAAAAATAGAAACTTTTCCCGTTACTTTTATCCTTATTTTCAACAATGATGAATTATGTTAACAGAAATATTGTGTGTGAACACAGTTCAAATGTTGCTGCTGTAACAATACATTCTGAATTGCTTTAGCAGTAATTTAATAACATATTTTGACCTTCACTAGAAAGGAATCTTATTCTGTATCTGTGCTACCTTATCTTCCATTTTACATTTCTTTGCTGTCTGCTCTTTCAGGGGGCACGTTCTTTATGTAATAGACAACTGAATTAAATATTTTCATTTTTGGTCAATTTTGTTTGCTTAGAACTGATGTTATCTGCAGGAAATAGGATCTTGTAGATAGGGAGAGAGCTTGGCAGTAGAAGGATGTGGATTTTGTTTGCAGTTCTGCCATCTCCTCTGCTTACTTTCAGCTTTTTACCTCTGCTTTTGTACCTACATCATGTTATTTCTTTTTAGTCCTGTAGTGAACAGCTCAAACTCTTCCAGTTTATAGCATATAAGAGCTTTAGAGCCCCTCACATTTATTTTAAGAATAGGTAACCCCACTGGTACACAATTGCTATATTTACTTGCAATTTGTATTTTGTCTTGTATACACCTTATTTTGCAAGTTTAAAGTATATGAGCTCCAATATTTTCTTTAAACAGTTCTTATTTAGATTTCTAAATAACAGGTCAGGATTCCTGGAAAAGCTCCCTTTGTTGCTCTTGGTTTCATAACTGGGACAGACTAATGTGCAGTGGTTTCTAAGTTTTAAACTTGGGTTTTGAAAGCAGGAAAGAGTAGGAATTAAATGATGTAGGGCTGTTATCTCGTAGATTTTGGAAGTGTTAAATAAAACAGTGTGTTCTGAGGAGCAGAGCACATCAGTCTGTGTGTTTGCACCGAGATGATTTTGTTGTAAGATAGTGGATGGTGAAACTTCTCAACTGAGACTGCTGCATTGGCTTCATCCCTCTTCAAAGCAGAAAAATGTGGGAAATACTTCATAAAACTGGTGACAAGTGATTCCAGCTAATGGCATTTTATATCTCTGTATGTGTCTATGTAGCAATATAAATAAAATATCTGGATTTAGGAAAACAAACATCCAAATCTGTAGGTCTTGCTTTGGAATGACAGTGATCAGTTTTGTATCAGCATCTCCTGATCTGAATCCCAGGATCTTCGGTGGAAGAAAAACGTCTGCTTTGGAATGTGACCAGTGGGTAAATGGAGTGGAAATAATGTACTGAAGGTTCTGGGAATCTTGTTCACTGATTTGAATTACTGTGTAATGCTGCAGTAGGTATTTTGTTTGATGGCCATGAGAGTTTTGTTGATGCTCAATTTACTGTTTCTCATTCTGCAGAAATACTGGAAAATGTAAGGCTAATACATAAACCAGTGTCTTTGCAACCCCGAGGGCTGATCAACAAAGGAAACTGGTGCTACATCAATGCTGTATCCTTCCCTGGGAAAAAATTAATGCTCTTAAGTTGATATTTTTATATTATATCTGTCAGAGTTTTTTTGAAATGTTCTGGTAAGTATTTTATAAAAGTGTTTTGTTTTCCCAGATCCTGCTCCTGTGGTTAAAATGTTGAAGTGTAGCAGCCAGAAATCCTGGGGGATTTTGGATCATTGAACCATCATTTGAATCATTGCAGGGTTCCCCTGCAATCCTGTTTGCAGCTTGTTACCTGTGTCAAAATATTTCAGAACTGTAACTTCTCCTGACTGAAATCCTTGTGATTTCCAGCAGTGTTTCCCCATGACTCTGTGCATCCATTTAAATGGTTATTTCTCTTTTGTACTTGAAGTAACTGTTCTTACACTTGGGCTTTGTTTTGCAGTTCTAAGTGGATCATTTGGGTTTGTGCTGAGCAGGTTGTCACTGTTGTATCATCTGTGTAAAGCAGCATTTAATTTAAATTAATCCTACTACAAGCTTACATATGGAAGATGAGTTTGCTCATAATGAATTGGATTTGTATTCCCCTGCAAAAATGACTTTTACCCTGAGGAACAGAAAGCACCTTCCCTCCATGGTATATTATGATATTAATAAAATATAATAAAAATTGTCTCCCATGTCAGCAGAGCTGACTGCAGGTGATGCTTGGATGCTTCTAGTGCTGGCACTGCTAGTGAAAAATGTTAACACCAATTTCATGACTGATCATAACAGATCATAATAAACTATTTCTAGGCCAATGACTGTGCCTTAAATAAAGCTTTTATCTTACATAACCAGTTCTGCACTCATTTGGTTATATACATTGTACAGCTTAGCTCCCATTTTTTCCATCTTGAAGTTTTACATTGGAATTTATTACTCAGTTTTTGCACACTGTAGGGATCAAATTAATCTCTCTCTTCGGCTGTTGAGATTGATGCCTTATTTTGTCATTTCCCTTTTCCTCCAGTTTTTTTAGTGCATTTCTTCTATTCACTGCTCTCACCAAGTTGTGGTTTTTTAGAGTATTATTCTTCCAGCATACTCTGGAGTTTTCCAGGTTGTTCCCAACTCTTTGCAATGCAGAATGTCTCACATCTCAGCAGGTTTTGCTTTGATTGCAGGGGTGACTCAGCACCTTTAAGTTTCAGCTGGTTTCTTCCATTCTTCTGAGAAAATGTGTTCCAGGTTATCTCCTGCCAATTTTCAAATGGTTAATTCTCTAAAGTCTTTCCTATGAAAGTTCTTTTCCTCTCCTGCTCCTGGATGAAATGTTTCCTTACCCATGAATTAAAGTTTTTGCCATGATTAAAATGTCAGTGAAATCACTGCATGTTACAAGATGCTGGGTTGTTTTTAATACCACTTCTGTACATTATTGGTTAACGTTGTGATAAAGCTTCATCCTCTTTTCCAGCTAAATTCTTGGATTGATCTACCTAATAAAAACACAGCTCTGTTTTTGCTCTCGTTTTGCATATAACTGAATATTTGGTTAATGCACAGATGCCATTTTCTGCATATTTCCTTAATGCCACTGCATAGACCCTGCAAGCCTTGGTTGCTTGCCCTCCAATGTATCATTTAATGAAGTCCATTCCAATGTATTCCAAATCGCAGAGGCCGTGCACCTCCACACCAATGCTAGACAGCTTGTAAGTAGCTTGGGAAAAAAGGAATAAAAGTCTGGGATCTGGCTAAACTCATTCAGGAATACCGAACAATGACTGTTGTTAGAAGCTGATAATGTGCCCAGAAGTTTTTCATGTATTTTTGGGTGACCCTTTTTGGTGTTTTACAAGTGCTTGGATGGTCAAGGAAGATAATTCCTGTTGCCTTTGGAGTATCAGTTTTGTGTAGTGTTTAATGTGCAAAAATGAACTGTGAAAGGTGCAAGGACCAGCCCAACACCTGGGTTTCACTGCAGTGATCAGGTGGATTTTTATGTCTGAACTTCACCCAGATTTCTGTGATATTCTTTGATTTTGTTTTGTTTTAGCAGTCAGAATGACAATTATCTAATTTGATTGTTTGTTCTTCTAAGTGTTAAATTGCTGCTCATGTCCAGTTGCTTCCCTTCTGTTTCAGTGTTCGTTTAATGAATGAGTTCACTAATATGCCTGTACCTCCTAAAGCTAAGCAAGGTGAGTGGGAGCAGGGGCACAAAGCAGAAAATGCTGGGGAGAAGCCTTTGGGGTAAAGATCTGCATGGGGGGAGGTGTTGCACCTTGGATTTTTTCCTTCTGTTTGGTGGACCAAGTGCACAAGTGCAATAAGAACAGTTTTTTTGAGGGTTCACTTAATTGTGAAGATGCCTTCTAAGAGCATGCCCTTTCTAAGAAAATCAGTTGATGCTCCCTATATTTTCCTCCACTTCCTTCCTTACGTAGTTCCAACTGTTTGTTTATCAGATTGCTCAATTCTGCTCCTTAAATCCTGAACATTCACTGATTTGGAACAAAATGGGGCCATAACACCTCCCTTAAGCAGTTGGAGATTGCCTGCAGGAATATTATCCTGGCTTCTGATTCCAGTGGGAAAACTTCAGACATACCTGATTTTTCTTAATACATATTTAGGCTCAGTGATGATTATGGAGTGAGGAATAGCATATTTTTTTGATGCAAATAAATGATCTTAAAGGTTTCAGTTGTTTAATCTTAATTTTAAGCCAAGTCTGTTGTATTGCAAACTTGTAGAAACAAGCACATTCCTGAAACTATTCTTTATGTAACATGATAAGGAAATGTCAGGAGGAGCTGGTTGTTCCAGTGATTTCCAAACAGTTCAGACATTTCTGTGGTTTCTTTCTGTGAAACAAATCTTACTGGCTTATGCAACCTATTTTACTTGTAGGTCATTTTCCTCTGTAGTTTTCAAGGACAGTTCTGAGGCCTTGTATTGCCATTAGGTGGAACATTTTGTCAGGCTGTTCTTGGGGTTTTTATTCTGCAGTGAGCAAAAGTGATCTGTTAGAATTGCAGATACACAAAGGTTTAAGGACGTGTTCTTTGAGTACAAAAGAAATGCAAAAATGCAAATAGCACCAAAAGTGTTTTTTTTTATGATGGCTGTTGTTATTCTTGTTAATCTTCTTAGAACTTTTCCTGACTATCTGTAAGTTTTTGCTGGGTGATATGTTTTAAAGCAATAAGAGTTGTATCTTATAATTTCTAAGCTCAAGACTCCAAAATTACAATTAAACTATTAGTAAAAGAAGTGCTGGATCTTCACAGTGATCTGTGAAGAGACTATTAAGGTATAATTTAAAAAAAACCTTTTATTTATTATTACTTACATTAATTCTCTTTCACCTTGCAGCTTTAGGTGATAAAATAGTGAGAGACATCCGACCAGGAGCTGCCTTTGAACCAACCTACATTTACAGGCTCTTGACGGTTATAAAGTCAAGTCTGTCAGAAAAGGTGGGACTTCAAACCCTTGACTTGTGGAACTGCATTGCAGGGCAGTCTCAGTCCTTAAAACTCTGCAAGGCCAAACCTCAGGCTCTGCTCAAATGCCACTAAAATCAGCTCATTGAGAGTTCATGGTAATGAAGCTCCACTGGCTTGGGACCTGAATTACAGGAAAATCTTAATTACAGGTTTGGCAGTTTGATATGTCAGAATAATGGAAAAATTACTGTTGGAATGGAACATCTCTTTTTATAATTGAGTTACCAATTGATTCACATTTAAGAAATGAGCAGTTGTTCATTTTTATGGGGAATTCAGCTAAGACTGATTGAAGGTCAGGTTTAATTTCAATATAAAGAAAAGATAATAACTCAAACCATCCTTTGCTTTGGCCTTGGCTTGACAGCAACTTTTACAGTGGTTGTAAAAGAAATGGGGAGAAAAAAATTCCAACTCACACATTAAATGGGATTTGTATGGAGAAAAATGCAGAATTCTTGTAGCCATTGTGGCATTGATGTGTGTATTTACTGCTTAGCACAGTTTTGGTTTAACTGGTTAAAAAAGAGTTTGTCTTATAATAAAATTTAAACTTTATTTGACATACCTTTAGACTGACTAGTTGCTAAATTAGCTAAATTAATAGAAGAATGCTGGATTTGTTCAGTGTCATGAACCTTCAGTTAAAAGAACACCTTGAAAATATCATAGAATTAATTGAAAAAATATTTTGTTCAGGGCAGGCAAGAGGATGCTGAAGAATACTTGGGATTTATCCTCAATGGACTACATGAAGAAATGCTGACCCTCAAGAAACTTCTCTCTCCATATAATGAAAGTTAGTGGATTTTTTTATATAGCAAACAATTGATTTCAAATGCTGTTTTTGTGTGGTGATTCCATAATACAGAGTAATGCTGTGTTATTACAGGTATTATTACAAGTTCCTGTATTATTTGGTTGAGACAGGAACAGAATGCCATGTTTTAGAGGAGTGGCACATAACTAAATAACACTTTGGTAAAATCTGGATACAGTGAGTCCATTCTGCCCAGTTTGAGTCATCTGAAGAGTTACTGAGTTTCTGGAAAGGCATCGTGGTTCTGCCAATAATCTCAATGACAATAAGCCACATCTCTGGTTCTCCTAAACAACAAAACTCAATATTACATTCTGAGCCCAGCTGAGCATTTTTTGGGGTTAACTCTAGTTAATCAGTCTTGTTTGTCATTTATAACACATCAGTGTTATAAATGACAAAACCATCAGTGGTTTTTGACTCTCCCTGGGAGTTCAAAAATAAATCAGTGTGTTTTTCACTGATCTATAAACCAAGTTTTAAGATCTTTCTTTTTCTATCTAATACAAACCAACATACTAAATTATATGAAAATTCCTACTGACAAAGTTGGAGTAGAATTTACTTTGGAAGTATTACTAGAGTTTGTGCACAGAGTAAAATGTCATTTTAGTTTATAGAGGCTTTAGCTTGAGCCCCCTTTACAAATAAAATCCTGCCAAGTAAGAATTCAGGTCAGTTACCCAATTTCTCTTCAATAGGGTAAATTTTTTAGGATATAAAGTCATACCATATTTTGTTCCTTAGCTGTGTGCAGTTTATAACCTGAATTTGGCACAGGCTGGGAAAATATTTGCTAAGCCTTGGGTTCCCTGTAAAATACCTGTGCAGAAAAGGAGTTGTATTTAATAATGGCATAATTCTGTTGCCAGAATAACACTTGACTTTCTAATTTTCTACCCCGTAAATTTGCTACTAAAAATATATCAAACTTTGCTGTTTACATACAGTCATCAGTGAGCTGCCTTCTGTTAATACATGGATGTGTCATGCTGGGAGCAAACCTGGAATCTGCTTGTTCTCTTTTTAAAATTAAAACGACGATGCATGAAAACATTTTATCCTGAAAAAAATTATTTGTGTTGGGCTTTTTGCCATTTGTAGTGGGTTTTTTTTTTTTTCTTTCAAATCCTTTATCAGCCTGGATTTTTTTCTTTGTTTTATTCCTTGGTCACTTGAAGAAGTGGCAGTGTCCAACGGCCCCGAGGCTCAGAGTGTTCCCAAGGAAGAGGAGCAGGAGGAGCAGGGGGAAGGCAGCGAGGATGAGTGGGAGCAGGTGGGACCCCGCAACAAATCCTCCGTCACTCGCCAGGCTGACTTTGTCCAGACTCCAATCACTGATATTTTTGGTGGTCACATAAGGTACAGTAGTTCATCCTACAAGTTCTTGACTTGCAGTGCCTGAATCTTTTAAACTGTCTTAAATGAACACACTCTTCTGAGATCCTAAGCCTTGAATTGCATGTGGAAAAGGAGTTTGGAATATTTATGCTTTGAATATTGTCTTAAGAATTCCAAAGCATTTTAGAGCTGCCTAATTTTTATGACCTCTGAATAGTCTTATGTTATAAATAAGGATACTGAGAGAGAATGAGATTGACAGAGTTGAATCTTGACAGTAAAACAATGAACTAAAACATAAAACTGTGAATTTTAGGTTATTCAGACCCTTCATGCTTCCCAGAGGTCAATAATAAAGAAATATTAAAGGCAAAAGAAGCCTGGAAAAATGTAAATTGCTACAAGATGTTACTGGAATGAAAAGAATGTAGCATATCACTTATATGCAGGTCTGATACCAGACAAAGGCAGAAAGTAGAATCTGAATAGTTTTTGGAAAGAAAACCTCCTGACTTGTTTGGAGAAATGTATAATTTAAAATGAAAGCAAAGTAAACACTTGCTAAAAACACAGAGCAAAACAAAAACTGCTAGACTTGAATTATTTTTAAATTGGAGACAGACACTTAATTGCTGGTGTTTGACTCGCTGTGTTGCCAGATATTGAGTCTAGAAGTGTGAATAATGTGGGCTAGTGCCTTCTGCCTTGGAAATGCTCTGAAATTATTTATTCTTATGGGTTTTGAGCCAGACAGCTGGTAAATAAAATGGTATTTTCCATAGAATTTGGCAGACAGATGTTTGTAGGTATTGATGGAGTCCTGCATTGATGGTTCACATACCCAAGGTGCTGATAATACCCCAGGGAAATACCAGAATTTGTCACAATTGTTTAGGTAATATCTACATGATTCCATCCGTTTTTATATTAAAAATACTGAGATGATGCAGTTTTCTGTAGAAGCCCATAAAAAATGATATAAAGCAAAGGTAATACTGGAAAAAGGGAAAACCTTGCACTGAGCAGCAGAACCACAGGATCCAATCCAGCATCTGCTGGCACCACATCCACTTTATTTATCCTTCACACCAGGGCACAACTCACCACAGGAACAGCATCCCCTGGGATGTGGGAAAGCTTCATCCTCAGGGGTGGAGATAGGAAGGACTGAATATAAAACTGCCAGTAGAATTCCACTAAATGAAAGCTTCAGAAACTGGAAAAATCCAATGGGAAAAGCAGCGAGGAAAAGGTGATTTAAATTGGCATATTTTGGCCGGGGAAATTTCAGGCTTGGGAGTTTTTAGGCTATCCTTGAGAGGCTTGAGTCTATTAAATGTCTATTTAGGCATAATTACTTAAAAACCCCAGCCTATAAAGCCTTTCTAAGCAACATGAGACTTAAGTGGGAAAGTACAAAGTTTTCCTGGGAATTCTTGCAGCGCTTGAGTAATTTTTCATTGAAAATTATGCTTTTCCCCATGTCCAGCTGTAATTTGTAATTATTTTAATAAGGAACATGGTTGCAGAGAAATCATAGCCCAGTGAAGGTTTTGCTATCAAATCAATTTCTGCATATCTTGTGAGGAAAATATCCTGAAGAGGTGTTACAATATAATTTCTGGTTTTTATAACAAAGGTGCTGCTTTTCATGCATTCTCTTCCCTCTAAAGGATGTATATTTGCCAATATTAAGCTGCACTGGCTTTGTGCTGGTGCTTCAGGGCTTTGCCTGAGTAAAAAGGGCTCTTTTGAATATCCTGAACATTAATATTAACCTGAATATTAACATTTCCTACCTGACCTGGAAATATTCCAGCGTGGCCAAATTGGTCAGAGCTGTGTTAATTATAATTCTGCTTTCAATATATAACAACATAATAATTTATATACGTGGACAAAGTCTGGATACAGAAAATGATGGGGAGAAAATGAACTGCCAGTCCTAGTGGAGCATAGTTTCTATTTCCTATGGCAAGATTTAAGCAAACACTTTAAAATCACTATAAAATTGGTCTTAGAGAAGTGACTGAAAAGATGGTGTATTTTTATTGGAGAATCTGGAATCAGCTGTAATTTTTACAGTAGAACACAGACAGTACTGGCACTTTGTACTTGTGAAGAGCTGTTGGAAAACTAAACTAACAAAAAGAGCCCCGAGGTGAATTTTTTTTAAAAGCTTATCAAAATTTTCAGGTTTTTTTTCTTTCAACTTTGCATAAATAAAACAGTTCAGTTACAGTCCCATTCAGAATACTCTTGGGAGATGTTAAAATCATTTAAATTGGAGTAAATTGTTAAAACTTGATGTTTAATTTTTATATTTGTATGTGTTTCATTGAATTAAATATAAATTGAGTTATGTAAGTAACTCATTCTTCCTTGAAGGCTCTGTTTGGTTGAAAATCACTCTTTATCTCATTTTGATTTCCTTTTTTCTCCACAGATCTGTTGTTTACCAGCAGAGTTCCAAGGAGTCTGCCACGCTGCAGCTTTTCTTCACCCTGCAGCTGGACATCCAGTCGGACAAGATCCGCACCGTGCAGGATGCCTTGGAAAGCTTGGTGGCAAGAGAGTCTGTGCAGGGCTACACCACAAAAACCAAGCAAGAGGTGTGTTCTGGTCACCCCTTCTGCACAGCCAAGTGCTAAACTTTTAAATTAAAAGGGTTTTCATAGAGCTCTGCCTTTACAAAGAGTTGTTGGAGCACGCTTTAACAAAAGAGGTACAAACTTCAGAGTGTCCTGGAGCAGTGAGATGTCAGCTCTGAAACAAAGCCAGGCCTGTAAATAGCTGGCTTTGAGTAAATAAATAAAAATAAATAGCTGGCTTTTGAGTAAATATTGTAAATAGCTGGGATTTGAGTTTATGTAATAATGTATTGGGGATTTTAATGGAGAATATACTATTCTCCATATTAATATTATAGTAATAATAATTACTATTAATATGCTATTATTACTATATATTTTATAATATTACTATTAATATACTATTATATACTATATACTACTAATAATATAAATATTAAGAGGCTGAACTGTGGTAAAGATACATAATACTATGTTCTACATCATAACTTACTGATTCCTAGGGATTGTAGGGATTGACAGATGCTGTTAGTAAAGGAGCAGCTCTTCAGAGTAAATATTTTTTATTTTACATATAATACATGATAGCAATAACTGCAATAGAAAAGTACTTACAAGGAGGAAAAGCATGCCTTTGGTTTGGAGGAAAATAATTAAACTTCCCTCACTAAGGCCTTGCCTTTTTTTCTGTGGCGAGTTGTAATAAAGGCATCTCTGGTGTGCAGGGATTGCTCACATGGGAATTCCCTGTGCACTGTTGGTAACTCTGGAATTGTCGGTGTTCCCTCTGACGTTCATGTCTGTAAGTTTTCAAAACCCTCCAAGTGAGAACAGGATTAGATAAAGAACGATTCATTTCCCTTGAAAAGCTGAAGAAGAATAGCAGAAATTTGTTTACCTTGAATATTCAGAACATCTATTTCTCCAGTTGTTTTCCATGTGAAGGAAACATTTGCAAGCTGATTATGATTTACCACAAAGATCTTGTTTTGCTTGCCATTCTTTTTTTCTTTTTTTACTGCAAATGGTTTAAGTTTTTTGACTGACAACTTAGTGCTGGGTTGGAAGAAGTGGGTGTTCAAATTAGGTGCTGCAATATTTCAGAGTTTGGATGGAAATACAAGCACCCACAGTGTCTTCCAGATATTTTTTTCAAAAGAAATTAAAATTGAAATAGTTGGGTTTTGTATTAAAATTGTAGTAAAAACACTGAACATACTGTCTGTAGAACCTTGGAAAGAGATAATATTTTTCCCCATGAGTGTCTATTCAGTACATAGGTTCTAGCAGAATCAAGCCATGAATTGAGAAATAATCTGCTCATGGTTACAAATAAAGAGATTTTTCTCAATTAAAAAAAGGGAGAAAAACCTTAAGCAGTTATTTTGAGGAATATTTACATGTCTTCATTTCTAGGAAGGGAAAACATTTTTGTTCAGCAATTCTGAGCTCAGCTCTTGGTTTCCAGGCAGAAATTTTGTGGATTGTTTGGTTATAATTATATAAAAATCACTATTTAGTAGAGAAAAGTTTGGTCATAACTTACATTTTTCTCTTTGAATATACTGAGTTCTCCTTTGAAACAGTGTTAGGATTGAAGATCCAGTGGGCTTTAAGTCACAAACGAGCGTTTATCATAAATTAATACTGCAATAATAACAAATCTGGAGGGTTTGCTGCTAGTGTATTTAAATACTTACATTTAAAATTATATTATTACTAATTTTAATTCTTAAAATTAAATGCTCTCAGGTGGAGATCAGTCGAAGACTCACCTTAGAAAAGCTGCCCCCCGTTCTCGTTTTACACCTCAAACGCTTCGTGTATGAGAAGACCGGTGGTTGCCAGAAGCTGATCAAGAATATTGAATACACTGTTGATCTGGAAATCAGCAAAGGTAAGAGATTTAGGAACAGAATTTCCTTCTCTTCATGGGAAAGAAAATGTATTTCCTACAAGTGTGTGTGTGTTTTAATTTCTCCCACAGAAGTTTTTGTCCTCATCGTTGTATAAAAATTTGGTCATTTGGGTGAATATTTTGTGGGGGTTTTTTATGATGAAAGATCTTAAAGCCTTTGGCACTTCCTAGGCAATGGGTTGGCCAAATGAGAACTTCTCGTGGATTTATAGAGTGAGGATACAGGCTGCTGAGGGCAAATATGGGACATCTTTATCACATTTAATTCACAGGAGTGTCAAATTATTTAATGGGTGGCTGGTGAAAGGAAACTGGTGTTTTATTGAAAATGCAGCCTGAAGGTAGACAGTCCATAGTGCAGATGTTAAACAAGGATCCTTTATTTAACAAGTGTCCTAGGAGATACTGACTTTAAATAGTGTGAGATTGGAAATTGTCCAGCATCTGAAGCTTGCCAAAATAATGCCTTTTGTTTTGAGCTGACAAATGGACTGTTAGCCAGCCAGTAGCTCAAATAAGAATAAAGAAAATCAGCTTATACTCATATCTTGACTGAGATCTGGACCTTGTCAGGCAGTGCCCTTTTGTTTTACTTAATATTTTATTTTGCAATATTCTTTTAAGAATGTAAGCATGACTTGGAATCTGAAATGGATTTATTGACAGATTCAGAGTGACAATTGATGTTATCATACTGACAGCAGGAACAAAATGGGAAAAATGGAGTAGTCTGATCTTTTACTGTGTCTTTTTTCCCTTTCATTTTTAGTGGTATTTTTAAACCTTTCATAAACCACAGTGTTCAGCAAACCTGCAAATTCACTCCCTTGATTACCAGTTATTAGAACCATGACTATTCTTTAAAGGCTGCAGAAGAAATTTCAATTAAATGTTCTCCTTTGTGATCGTATTGGTTTCTCTGAAAAATAATGGATCCTCTTGCTACAGAATTCCTAATGTGTGGCTGTTTTTCCTCCTCCAGAGCTACTATCTCCTGGTGTGAAAAGTAAAATTTCAAAAGGCCAAAGAACCTACCGGCTCTTTGCAGGTATTTTATTTGTGTGTTTTATTATCTGCCTTTTATTTATTGTTTTATTTATCTGCATGTTTTTATCTGTGCATTTTTAATTGTGTATTTTATCTCTCTTGCAAGTGCAGATTCTGCATGTGGAATTTTAGAAACACTGGGTTACATTAAGTGCTTACTTTTAAATTGCCCTGAAGTAGCTGTGGGTGTGAAATTCTTGTGTTTAGTGGGGTTTGTTTAAAATTGGGAGATCTGGTTGTCCTATAGAAACACTGATTTGGACAGGGTCTGGGAGTGCCAGGACAAGGGGAATGACTTTGCAGTGCCAGAGGGCAGGGTTAGATGGGATATTGGGAGAAATCCTTCCCTGTGAGGGTGGGGAGCTGCCTGCCATCAGGATGGGGTGGGACACAGGGACCTAAATCAACTCCTTGGTTTTACAGCCAAATCCCAGGGCCCTGTCCCAGTTTCCTTCACTTTCTCCAGATCTAAAGATGATTTGAGCCATACAAAGCCAAGATGTTCATCCCACCCCAGCCTCCAGATGTCATCCCATTGGGATTGGCATGGGCCTTGACTACAGGCAGCTGGAAAATCCCATTTTCCATTTCCCCATGGACAAACCAGTCCCAGTCACCATCAGAAATACCACCAGAGGGATATTTGGGTATTTTGATGGAGATGTGTCTCTTAGGACACATGGAGACTTTCTTCCCTGTGAGGTGGGGAGACCCTGGCACAGGTTCCCAGAGAAAGTGTCCAAGTGTTCCTTTGGAAGTGTCTGAGGCCAGGCTGGACAGGGAGCAACCGGGATAGTGGCAGGTGTCCCGTGGCAGGGGGTGGGATGGGAGGAGCTTTAAGATTCCTTCCAATCCCAGACAAATCTATCCCACCTATGGACTTCTCCATGCTCCTTTGGCCTAGAGCTGGGTGTGTCCCACGGCAGGGCACGGAACGAACTGAGATTTATCTCCCATTCCACGACCTGCACATCCCAAACGCAGGGAAACCCTAAACCCCGAGTTCTTCCACACTGTGGGCGGGATCCCTGGCTACCACTTATCCCCTGCCGTGCCCCCTCCACCCCCGTGTGTCCCCACAGTTGTGTACCACCACGGCAACAGCGCGACGGGCGGGCACTACACGACGGACGTGTTCCAGATCGGCCTGAACGGGTGGCTGCGCATCGACGACCAGGCCGTCAGGGTCATCCACCACTCGCAGGTGGTCAAGGCGGCCCTGGAGCGCACAGCCTACCTCCTGTACTACCGCCAGGTGGACCTGCTGTGACCCCCCGCCCCGTAGAGCGCCAACATCACTAACTTTTTCTCCTGTAAATGCTCTTCTGAGTGAATTTTTTTTTTTTTTCCCTCCTGTTTTTTTCCCCCCTTTTTATTATTTTTTTTTTTTTTGTCCCCTTGCAATTGCGGGATAGAGTGATAAAGGAATCTGCCGTTTGTGCACAGCAGAGTTTGTGTTGACTTTTGACTTGGCAGAATGAAGTCGCTCGGTTGGAAGCCTCGTGAATCACAAAAGAATATTAAAAAGAAATAAAGTTCATCCGAGTTAATGCTGAATCCTAAGATAATAAAAAGGGGATTTGCATTTAATTCCCACTTTCTAATTGCGTAGTAGAAGAAAACCCTGCACCAGCAACAGAACTTGTAGATTTCTGTGAAAATGTTTTATCTTTACTTCAGTAAAAAAAGAAAAAAAATTAAAAAAAAAAAATAAAAAGCTCTCTCTGCTTCCCCAATAGTTTTTTGATAAGTGGTAAAATATGAGCCGATGTGTATGAGATGGAAATGGTCCTTTGTGCTTCAAAACATGTACAAACTGCAGAGTTGCTGGTTCCTGATAGGAAGACACATTTTAATAATTGTGCGATGAGAAACTGCTTAAGTACACATTGCAGATCAAATATTTGGAGTTAAGATGTTAGTCTATATAGATGGGTGATTGTAACTTTATTGCTATTAAGAAATTTCAAACTGCATTTATGCTTCTGTGTACATGAAATTAAGAAAATGGGCAAGATAATTAAGATTGATATTTCTTTAAGTCCGCTTTGTTTAATTTTGCTGTCTGCTCTCCTATAATGTTGAGTTCCTAATTGTACACAGTTTAGTGATACCTAGAAGTATAAAGTTGTCGCCCATCAATAAAAGTCACAAAGTTGGTTTAAGGTGTGTGTGTGGGTTTTGTTTTTCCTCAGGTGTGAATCCTGCCCTTGGAAACTCCAAAAGTTTCTGTGTAGCACTTCTCAAGGTGTAGGGAGCCTTCCCCAAATGAAGTGGAGATGATTTTTCTTTGCTTTTACAACTTTTTGAAACTTCAGAAATGTTCCCGTTTTACATTCAGGTGGAACTGAACTTGGAGGGGAGAGGGAAAGGGATGTGGTGGTCCCAGGGCTGAGCACTGAGCAGCCAGAGAGGGGATGGAATTCCTTCTGTGTCCTCCTGGAAACTCCTGCACTGTTGTTTCTGAAGCAGATGATGTTCTGTTTGTGTCTTCTTCAGCCAGATGACATTGCCCTGGAGAACTTTTGGTAAAAATAGTTCCTTGATCAGCTTCCTGTTGCTTTCTCTAAAAAACTCCTATACATTATTTAATTCTTTGATGACAGTGGTGTTATGTCTTTATTTCATCATGGGATGGTGGAAGCTCCCTGGCTTGTCCTGACTTTTCTGCTGTCCCACAGGAAGGAGTTTTCCTGCCCAGAGCATCCCAGCCCCATGGCTCTTTGGGGTGGTCCTGCTCAACTGAATAACTTTAATGATGCTCTGGCATTGTTTTGGATGTCCAAATGTATTGTTATGTTTTTGCTACTCATGCTTTATTAGGATTTTCTGATTTACAGATGGTGACTGCTCATGATTTTGGTGACATTCCCCCAATTCCAAAACAATTTTCTCTGCAGAGCTCATTTGGATTTTGGCTGTTTGCAGGGAAAACCTCAGCTCCTGGAGCTGAGGCTGCTGGAGGATTGGTGCTCCCAGAGCATCCCTGTGATGGGAATTGCCCCAGAGCCCCACTGGTGAGAACCTGAGATCTTGAGGGATTGGGAGGTTGTTCCAAGAAAAATGAAAACAGGTTTTGAATTTATTGTTCTGTGCTGGTTGTTATTCACATCCTGGTCGAAGTGGTTTTCTGTACGGCAGAAATCCTGTTTTTGATTAGTCCTGTGCCTGTGTTGGGTATTTATTTAGCTCTATCTCCAATGCATTGTGAAAAAGTGCATTTCTGGTAGTGCAGGTAAACCTGAATAGTGCAGAGAAAACTGCAGGTGATCAGTAATTAATATATTACTTAATAGAGGTTATGTATGTTACCATTTTAAGAAATGGCAATGAGTCATTGCCAGTTTAAAAATCAAGTGTTGAAAGTCTCTCAGTATGACTTGAAATTGTCTCAGTATCACTTAAAAGTGAATTTTTGCATTTTTTTACTGAGGATATTACAAATGTATTTGTCACTGAAGTCCTTCTGCAGTGTATTAAAGGGGAAATAAAAGTATGTGGCAACAGTGATGTGGACACACAGCCACAATTTTTATTTTCTGTATTAACTCCTCCCATTGTTGCAAAACAAGGGCTTGCAGCTTTTGATCATTTACTCTGGGTGTGATTATGTAAAAAAAAAAAAAAACAAACAAAAAACCCAACACCCTCGATGATACACCGTAAATCCGGTGGTTGTTTACGGAAGTTTAAACCAGATTTTGAGAAATGTTTGGGGTTTTTTCCTTAATGCACAATAAGACCTGAAGTTTTCAAAATGAGAAACTGTATGTGCAGGTCCAAAGGGCTGTGGGGAAGGGCTGGGTGGGCTGGGGGAGGAGGGTAATTAAAGCCACGAGGTGTTTGGGGCTGGGGGAAGGTGGTGTGAGTAGGAAACTGCTGTTTTCCACAATATCCTCTGGAGATGATGTCCCTCAGGGCTGGGCTGGACCAGGTCTGGGGGGTCCAGCTCCAAGGCTGCTGCCAGGATGGATCCTGAGCTGTCAGCAGAGGGTTTATCTCCAAATGTGCTCTAAATCTGCTGCTTTTCACTAGGAATGAAGAGGGAGCCCGGGATGTGCAGGGGATGTTCCCAACATGTTGGAGATTTGTGCAATGAATGGGGGTTTATTTCAGGCTCTCTTAATGACCCAGAGGATTTTTTGGAAATAGTTTCTGTTGGTGAATAACCAGATGTGGTGGCTGCAGAGCTTGTGATAGCAGTTCACCACCTGGTGTGGGGTGAAATCTCCAAAGGTGGGTGCTGGGTTAAGGGTCCTGAACTGTTCCAGTCTGCAGATGAGAACAAGGTAGGGTTTTCATGGAATCCCAAACTGATTTGGGTTGGAAGGGACCTTAAAACTCATCTTGTCCCACCCCCTGCCATGGGCAGGGACACCTTCCAGTAGGCCAGTTTGCTCCAAGCCCTGTCCAACCTTGCCTTAAACCCCTCCAGGGATCCAGGGGCAGCCACAGCTGCTCTGGACAGCCTGTGCCTCACCTTCATAGAGAGGGATTTTGTAGATTTCAGTTCACATTGACTTGTACTTAATGCAGTCAGTGGTGCCCCCTAAATTTTGCTGCAGCTCATGTTCTTATTTCATTGTTTTACATCAGCTTTCTCCTGGTCATCGATGAAACGGGACAGGTTTATGGGGAGTTGTTTTCTTGCTCATCAGCAGCTGCTGAAGCATTTGGGGGAATGTACTTTGAGTATGAGAAGGTGGAGAAGCTGCAGATGGACCTGGGTGGTCAGTCCAGGCTATCCCAAAACGGGAGATTAGCAGGAAAGAACAAACAGTGCCAAGTAATAATTGTGTTTGGGAATAAATCCATCAATGCCTGGCTTTCCCTCCTGTGATTTGGATCCCCACACTGTTAATTCATCTTCTGGAGTAACCTCTGGATTGCAGCGTGGTCGAGAGGGGCATCTCCAGCCTGCTGGGGTGGTGGATGTGGCAGGGCTTCCTTGGCTCCCTCAGGTAAAGACACGGCCCAGGCACGAGGGGGATGTGAGCAGGCAGCAAACGGGGGGTGGTTCCCCCAAACCTGACCCTGGCTGTGCCCGGTGCCCAGCTCAGAGGGCGCTGCTCCCCCCGTGCTCTCCCTGCTGGTGATCACTGACGAGCTCCTGCAGGTCCCTGCTGCCACGGGCTTCTCTTCACCCTCTTCATCCCCTCGTGCTCCGGAGCAGGAGCCAAGCCAGGGGATCCCCTGCAGCTCTGTGCCTCTCACCCTGTTCCTCACCCTGCCCTGCTTCGGGGCCATTCCTGCCGAGCTCTGTTTGAGTAGGAAATAAAGGAGCATTAATTCCAGTGGAGATCAAGACTCACTGTCTGCCTGGTCAATTAGGAGGGCATAGGGAAATCTGTGTCTCTTCCCATTCATTGGCTATTCCATTAAAAGCCTCTCTGCTAATATATACTTATATATGCAGCCTGCTTTATGTGGCTTTTACCACATATGAAATGGAGACGTTATAATCAAGGCAGTAATAACGAGGAATGATTAAAAGTAACTTCTGATTGTTTTGGCTTTGGTGGAACATATGACCCCAAGCTGCTGACTCAAGACAAAATGAGGTGGGTAAAAATTCTTGTTCCAGGCTGTGCTCATCCCTGAGCACAACCAGGCCCTGTGTATGTCTTGTACAGTGAAACCATCCTGGTGTATATTAAAAAAATAAATTAAAAAATCAAATCTTTGTAAAGCAGCCAGGTTGATGGAGCAATCAGACAGCCCAAACCATCCTACAGGGATTCATTTCCCATAGGGATATTTGCGGAGATTACAAAATACCAAATTCCTCTGAGGTCTGGAAATTATTTGTACGTCGGTATGTGAGATTTAAAATGAGTTAATTCAGCTTTATGGTAATTGGAGTGAGCAGCACCTTCTGAGGGCTGTGAGTCAGGGCTGGGGAGCTGCGTGGTTTTGGGGTGGCAGCCTGTGTGGGGGCACCAGGGTTCACTGTGTTGGGGTGAAATTCACTGTGTTTTGGGGAAATTAGGAACTGGGGGGGGGGGGGGGCTACATCATCTTTGAGGTAATTAAATAAGCCTACAGCAAACTCATTGATCCAGAGGGGATCAAAAGAACAAGAGGAAAAAAAAGAAAAAATAAGAAGATACAGTGATTTTACAGTAAAGCAGTGCAGAACCTCCTGTCAGCCCAGTTCTGGGTGGTCTTTGAGTTGTCTGTGTTGGTGTCAAAGTCTGAGCTTTTTTGGGAGCAAACTGCCCAAACTGCACTGAACAGCTCCTGCCAGGGCAGAAGTGCCAGGTCCGACTGCTGGACCACGTGTTGTTGGTTCCCATACCCGGTTTGTTTGGAAGTAAATAGAAACTCTCTGTAAATACAGCTGGGAGAGTGTGGGAAGAGCAGCCAGAGGGGCTGGTGTGGCTGCACCAGGCTGTGGGACTGGGACTGACTGGTGAGGACTGGCTGCCCATCTCAGCTTGAAATGGGCTGCAAGATACAGCCCCAGTGATGACAATCTGTTCCTTCTTGAAAAATTCTCAGGAAGATGGTGTCAGAGATGGAATCAGCCTCGACGCTGACTTCAGAGGGTTCTTTCTTTGCTCAGAGCAGTGGTGCTCTCCCAGCTGCCAATATTTGCTCCTCTGCTCCTGCTCTGTTGAACGAGTTTGATAAATGTCCCTCTGCTTTCTGAGCGCCGCTGGGTTTAAACAAACCTCTGGGAATATCTTGTAAACTCCCTCCTAGTAAACAGTAAATAAAAGTGGTTGGTGTTTTGCCTGAAGGAAGAAATAAATATTGACTGGTTAGAAGAATGGAAGGACTTTTTTTTGCCCAAGAACTTCGGGAAGAGGACAAGGCAGTGCATTTGGAAAAATCAGAGCTGCTTTTCTTGGATGTGCCAGCTCCCAGGAGATGGGAGCTCCCCTGGCTCCGTGCTGGGTGTGGCTGGTGCCCCTCCTCAGGGGACATCCCGGGGGATGCAGTGCGGGATGCGGATCCCACGGGAATCCCGGCCATGCTGACGCCTGGAGCGGCGCAGAGGTGCCGTGACACACTCACGTTGTTACTCACGACAGTGGTTTGGGTTTTCCCTGTTTGTTTACTTCGAGAAAAAGGAAGGAACTTTTAGCTTGTCTTTTGCTCAATCGTTTCCTTTCACAGTGAGTAAAACCACGGAGCTGGATGCCAAAGCTGGAGCTGTTGGGACATCGGCAGAGAGGTGAGTCCTGCCTGCGTGTTTCACCAGCTTTTTGCTTTCCCTATTCCCTGCAGCTCCCGCTCTTGCACCGGAGGAATGTCAGTGCTGGGAGAGCTTTGGCAGCAAACTAGAGTGCGATTAATCTCCTGTTCCCAGCAAAAGCCCGGCTCTGGAGAAAAAAAAAAAAAAAAAAAAAAAAAAGGGATGCCGTGGGGTTTACTGGAGGGGCTGGAGCTGGGTGGGATTTCCCTGGGACGAGCGGGACTGGCTGAGCCGGCAGCTGGGGGCAGACAGCTGGCCTCAGTCCCTTACAGAGAAAATTCTTTTCTGGAATTCCCCCTCCCTTGTCACCGGAGTCTCTCACCGCAGCGTCGCGGTCCCCCCTGTGCAGGAGGATTCCCCGTGCCCCTGGAATTCCTGGCTGCAAGTCCCAGAGCCGACTGCTGGGGACAGCGCAGCGAGCGCTTTTATAGGATCAGGGCTGCCCTCCTCCTCCTCCTTCCTCCTTCTCCTCTTCCCTCCCGCCTTAGGGAGGATGGTCCTGCTCCTCTGAGCCCCAATGACTGCCCGTGAGCTGCTGCCATCCCAGCCAACACCCCTCTCCTCGTGGCTTTTCCCCCCCTTTTCTCCTCCCTCTCCTTTTCGTTTTTGCTCCACGCCCGTTGTCACAGGGGATGATCCAGGGTTCTCCCCTCTGCCTGGAGAGCATAAATACCACTGGGGAGCTCTGTGAGACTGCACTTGGTCCGAGTTGCTGAGCCGAGACCTTGCACATCTCGCACCTCCTGAGGCTTATTCCATCCTTTTCCCCTCATCCTCCTTTAAATATTTCAGATTCATTAATTTATTTCCACAAGCAGGCTTGGAGGAGCTGCAGTTACCTGGAGACTTGGAAGTACTCAGCAAGGTAAGTGTAAAGTTCGGTGCTGGCTGCTGAAATGTGGTTTTGGGGGTGGTGGGAGTGCAAGAAATTACTCTTAAGAAGGCACAGTTTTAGTAACTTCTCCAAAAAGTTGCCTGGGTGGTACAAAATACCATAATACTGTCTGAGCTTCCCTCATGTGCACCCTGCAAAATTGAATGCAAGATTAACAAGCATTAATCTGGAATGAATGGGAGGAGTTTGCAAGTACAGGAGTGGATTTCTATGCAAATAGAAAATATCCAAGGGATGCTGTTGCAGTCGCCAGAGCTGTGGGCACATTTGTGTGCTCCAGGCTGCCTGTGTTTGTGCAGTTCTGCTCTCAAGTCCTGTAGGAAAGGAATGCCAGCATCACCACGTGTGGTTCTCCATGTGGTTTTATGTAGAAACTCACCCACTTGGGTTCTGTGGGAGTGGACTGAAATGGAAGATGCAGATGTTTTAACCCACGGCCTTGAAGATGCTGAATCTGTGGTGTGTCCAGTGCAATGTGTCACTGATGTCCTGTGTCTAGGAACTCGTCATCCTCCTTGTCTTTGGAAGCCAACACAATTCTGCAAAGCTTGGGGTGTGTGCATCCCAGGGAAGGAGTTGACCTGGGGTTTAGTGCATCATCTTGTGGCTTTATCCCTGGGTTTCTTTGCACAGGTTAAAGTTGATCCCAGGCTAACTCAGGCTAAAAGCTGATCCCAGGCTAACTCATCCTAGATCCCAGGCTAACTCAGCTTAGAAGCTGATCCCAGCCTAACTCAGGTTAGAAGCTGATCCCAGGCTAACTCCCCTCTGCTTGGCTGTTCTAAATGCTCTCCTGACATCCTGAGCTAACTTTTCATTTTCCTTCCTTGTCAGCTGGTGCCATGTGTTACTCCACAAGCCCTGGGATGTTTTAGCTGCAAATGTCACCCATAACCCAGGAGCAGGAGCCCACTCATGTGCTTCACCAGGGAGGCAGTCAAAGCTCAGTGTCCCTAAGGAAAAAGGTGACATGGGGACATGAATGCAGGATCAGCCTGCATGTGGCCTTAGCAGTGTCTCTGCCAGGCTTCAGATGTGACCAGCTCTCCTGCTTTCCGTGCAAAGCAGACACCATCCATTAGCTGGGGAAATAGCTTTCTAAAAATAATCTTTCCCTAAGTCCAGTGCTGCACTTTAACTCCCTCAGATCCCA
Source organism: Vidua chalybeata (assembly GCF_026979565.1). Taxonomy (NCBI): domain Eukaryota; kingdom Metazoa; phylum Chordata; class Aves; order Passeriformes; family Viduidae; genus Vidua; species Vidua chalybeata. The sequence continues at coordinate 18,292,367 of NC_071540.1, forward strand.
GAAGAAGGCCTCCCATTTCTCCCCACTTTGGACAGGCTTTCCAGCATATTCAGGAGTCCTTTTATGCTGACTCAGTCATTTCTGATGGCTCCCAGATGTTCACCTGGCACCAGTGTCAAGGGCCTGGTGTGTTAAAAGGGAGGTTGTGCTCCTCTTGAACCCTTGAAATCAACAGCAGAGGCTTCCTCAGCTGACTGTCAGCTGATAATTTTCTGTGAATTATGTCAAACCCCAGCTCAAAGGCAATGTGATTTCAGCCTCCCTGGGTGAGGCATTGCCCCAGCCCTGCAGGGCACTGGGACAGGCTGGGCTGGAGCACACATGTCCGAGTGTTTCTCTGCACCTGGGCGTGAGGATATTGAGAGGCAGATGGATGGACATCTGAAATCCATGACAGCTTTCTGAAACGTGAGCACCTTTCAGCTGCTTTCAATTAATCTTGCCAGGGAACTCCCTGCTCCCTGTCCCTCTCTGATCCCTTTATCCTTCCCTGGGATGCTCAGCGCTCCTCACCTCAAGCCGAAGCAGAGCGAGGGACTTGCACACCCTGAGCGAAACAGAAGATTAAGCCCAAGTGACCTAATTTTAAAGAGGTGCTGGTATCCTTTTGCTGGCGAGTGGGACCGAGGGAAGCACATCCCGAGGAATAATGCACCATCTGTTGGGAGGTTTTGGCCGCCTCGCCGAGCCAGACGCGCTGGCTTCGCTGCGGAGCCGTGAGCAGGGCAGCTCCTCTGGCTCTCAGATGCTACAGCTGATTTTTTTCAATCTGCCCTTTCTGAAAGTTCAGTGTTTGCCTTAGATGGGTGGTGGATTTGGGCTCCTGTTTAGCAAAGGGCAGCCGGCCAAACGAGGGGTGCAACGGCCGCCTCTGAGAGCCGGCTGTTCCTGCGGGGAGAGCTGCCGGGGCTAAATGGCCACATTGTCAATGGCCGTGGCAATGCGGCTATTTTTAAACTCTCAGGGAAGTGCCTCAAAGTAGGAATTGTTCCCTGAATTTGGGTCAGACAGTCTACAAAAGCAACTGCTCCTTCTCCCCCACCCCTCTGTAGCCGGGTTAGAAAGTCGGGCTCCCGCCTGGGGGGAAGCGAATGCCGCAAGCAGGGCTGAGAGGAGGATGAGGTTAAAGGAGTGTTTGTCCCCGTGCCACCGAAAGTCCGTCCTGCCTTCCAGGTGTGCCTGGAGCTGGGGACAAGGCGGGTGTGTTCGCCTTGCTCCGCGGAGCAGGAAATGATGAGAAGCTGTTACCTAAACTGAGCAAATTGCATCCTGCATTGTCGTACCAGGCAAAGGCTTAATGCGCCGCCTGGAGAGAGGCTGAGGGCAGCTGGTTTTCATCTGCGTGAACATTCAGTCCAAGAAAGAAGCCTCAAGCAGGGACTCTGTGTCTTTGTGCAGTCAGCCAATGAGTTTTCGGGGGTTCTCAGTGTTCTCAGAGTTTTTTTTTTTTGGGGTCCCTGCCTGTGCAAAGCACCACGTGCTTGCCACGGTTCTCCTCGGATGCTGCTGTAGTGGGTTGAGGGAGCAGAGGTTTGGGGTTTTGTGCTCAAGTGTAGCTTTTCCAGCTGGGAGTTAGATGGCTCTTCCCTGCTCTGGTTGGCTTCCAACTCCTCTGGTCTCAGAGTGTCCAAATCCCGTGTCATTGGATGAAATTTCTCGAATAATTCCTGCTAATCTGGGGTTGCTTCCTGCCGCTGCAGAGGAATGCTTTCAGCGTGGCTTTCAACAGCGCTGTCAGATCCTCACCTCGTGTTGGACACAGGGATGGGGAAAATTTCTCCCAAAAATTAGCCCTAAGGAGGGAGATCCCCTGCTTGCTCTGTCTGTGCAGATGCCTCTTGCCCCGGATGGATTGATGCTGCTCCAGGGGCTCTTGGATCCCGCTGGAGAGCAGTGAGTGCTGCACAGCCTCCTGTGAATAGCTGCTGATCCAAATAAAACCAGCCAAGCCGCTCAAGGGTTCTGGGTGGATAAACTGGAGCACGGGGGGTGGAAGTGCTTGGCAATGACAGGTGGAGCAGGAGCACTACGGAGCAAGGGATTAAACGAAGCTGCTCAAAGACCAAAGCCCACTCTCTCGGTGCTGACGGCATCCCAGTGCCTGGGAACACCTAATCTGGCCGGGGGAGGGCGGCTGCTCCTGCTGCTCCATAGCTCACATCCCTGGCGCCGCTCCCGCCCGCCGGGAAGCGTCAGCGAGAGCCCCGGTGCGTCACTGCCAGCGGGGACCGCGGCTGCTCGGCCCCGCCGTGACATTTCCCAAAAACCAGCCGCTCTCACACAGCCCGGCAGCTGCTCTGCTGCAGCCTCAGGAGCAGCTCTCGCTGCTGCCTGACCTCCTCATCCGGCTGGCTGGGGATTTTACTTTCCCTTTTATTCATAAAATAGCGAATCTCGGCTTTAGCAGCTGCTCTTTGGGGGGATGGCTCCAAATGTCCCCCTGTCTGTGAAGAGATGGAGCTGGGGTTACTCAGAGCTGCTGGGCATGGCTGGGTGGCAGCTCCACCAGGGATGCAGAAGGCATCCTCCTGCATGCCTGGGAAGGGTTCACTCCCAAATCAGCATCAGTGGAATTTCCAGGGGTAATAAACTGAGCCCCCACCTCCTGTGGTGCTGTTCGGGTCTTCCTGTCTTTGGGGTGAGCAATAACTTTAAGCACCACTCTTTTCCAAGCTCAAATCTGGGCTGTGTGACCTCGTTGTTGGGGGACAAATGCACTGAGAGCTCCTGTGGCACTGCTCTGACTGCCTGTTTCTCCCCAAATTCCAGACCTGCACCGAGCCACGGGAATCCCTGCACAAAAACCCACCATCACCTTCATCTCTGCTTCTGCTGGCAGCATGAGTCCTGCCCTGCCTTGGATCATTCCTCTTGGATGTGTGCTGCTGCTGACAAAGACAGCTGAGTGCTTTATCTTGCCCAACTCGAGTCACCTGGAGAGCATCCTGAGTAAATATCAGGATGGGGAAGCGCACTCCAGGTCCAAGAGAGCCATTCTATTCTCAGACAGACAGGAGATACTGATGCTCCACAATAAATTGAGAGGTCAGGTGTATCCAGTGGCCTCTAACATGGAATACATGGTGAGTCTAGAGCCTGATACATCACTTTATTACTACTTTTATTTTTTTTCCTAACTGTATTTAAATTTTCCTTGCGGTGCGAGAGGTGTGGTGAATTTCCTCTGAAGTAAGTTTCTCTCAAGAGGTTTCCTGAAGCCTTTCATTCCAGAGTGAAGGATGCTTTAGATCAGTGGCCTGTTTTGGTTGGAAAGGGCTGCTGATGGGTCATCCAGTCCATCCTCTGCATAGTTTCAGAACTGGTTCCATTATTCATAAAGCAGCATCTGGCCCAGCCCTGGATGCATCTCCGGTGATGGCAATTCCCCAGCCTGCCTCAGCAGGTTCTTCCATTACCTTCAAGTCATAAAAGCAGCAATTTTCCCCCAGTGTTTAACCCCTGCTCTCCCTGTGAAAGCTTTCAGGCTGCTGTGGGGACACCACAGTCTGCTCAGGGAATCTTCTGGTGGTTTTTGGGTTGCCAACCCAATGCTGGAGGTGGCACCTGCCCTGAGTCACACACTGATCACCTGAGCTTAGCAAGGTGAGCCAAACCTCCACGATGCTCCTGGGAATCTGTACAGGACCACAGGGAAACGGGGCCTGAGGAATGCGGCTCCATCTGCAAAGCACTGGAAATAGCTGGAAAGGCTTTGGGAGTTCCTGGGTGGATGGGTCAGTGCTGTTGGGTTTTGTAGTTCAGGAAACCAAAATAAAAGTTTGGTCAATGTATCCTCCCACTTCAGAGGGAGAACTTAAAAGTTGGAGGAGTATTGAAATACGCCTTTGCCATCAACAATTCACATTAATATTTTTTTTACCTGATACCTACTTTGAGCTATTTTTGCCATGCCATCAAAATATTACAGGGCCACAGAATGATGTAGGCAAATAATTACTTTTTGTGTGCCTTTTCCCAGTGTGCAAATATAGTTGTGATCAAAACTAGTCTGACTTCAACCTTGCGCTCCTGCTGATGGATCAAATGATGGATGACTTGTTAAGACCATGTTTAAAAGGGTAAAAGAAGAGTACACTATAAAATTGTTTGCCAGCTGTGCTGAAGCGAGGGCTGCAAATGGAAAATCCTGCCTTTTGTGACTGCAGGGAGAAAGGAAAGAGAAGGGAGAAAGAGAAGGAAGGATGGCTGTCCCTAAGTCTGTCCACACTAGCTGGGTTTTGGTCCCTCTTTTGCCAGAAGTCCTGTGCCTTTCTAAGAACCGGGGATTGCATCCCTTTCTCAGCCTCTCTCGCGTTATCCTGCAGGGAAGCACTGCCAGAAGAGGCGACTGGATGGATTTCCAGAGGGTAAACACAAAGCATGAGCAAGCCCAAGGTGTTTTGGTTGGCCGTGGGGCTGGCAGAGCCGCCGCTGCCGAGTGCCCACGGCCCGGCCGCTGTTTGCGCTCGCGGCGCGGTTGCACTTCTGTGTTTGCCTTTGCTCTGGGAGCTTTTCTAGTGGTTTTTATGGGTGATCGAGGGCAAATGAAAGGGCCTTATGTGCTCTGAAGAAAGGAGCCGAGTATGAGATGGTGCTGCTTGGAAGGGCTATAATCAGCCTTTCATGTGCTCGTGTTTACCCAGTATGGCTTGGAAATGCCATCTATATGCTGAACGGGAATTTCTCTTTAATCCTTTGTCCTGCAGAGGACATTTCTCATTTGGACTCGTTTAAGAGGATGGTCTGTCTTTAGAACCATGGATAAACTTTCCTCTTTCCCTTTGGTGCCGGAGTGGAGCGTCGCTGGAGATGTGCTGGGATAATTTGTGGATGAGTGGGTAGAGCTTGTTCTTGCCCATCAACCTCCAAATGCTCCCTTGTGAAAATCCTTTCTCCCAGCTCCATATCTGATGTATTTAAGTGGTCTAAAAGGGAAATGGGACCTAATATATTCCAGGAAAGGGACATATTTAACTGCTACTGGATGAGCTTCAGTTGTTGGACACTGTTAATAAGAAAGCAAGAGCACAGTGAGTCCTATGACTTACCTGGAGATCAAAAGAATTGTTCTATACATATGGAATAAAGGCAAAGTGGACTGAAAAATGAAGAAAGAAATGGTTTAGCTGCTGGGTCTGTGTAATTAATTGAAAGCTGGCACAGGTATTCAGTGCTAATGACAAATGAGTGAGCAGGGCACAGCTTCCTGACAAAGCTGGGCCAGTTCAAAATTACCTTAACCCCTCTACCAGCTCCATGATTGACACTTCCAGAGTGCATTTGGACTGTTTAACAGAGGTGGATGGGTGCCAAGGCCAAAACAAACTCCTTGTTAACAGTCCCAGAGTAGAAAGGACATAACGGACCCAGAGGAGAAAGGACATAATAGATCTTAAGGCATGGTGACCTTTTAAGATGGCTTAGTCAGATGCTTTCAGCAGTGATGAAAGGCAGAAATCTTTCCTCTTGCGGCGGCCTCAGAGACAGCTGGATAAAGCAAAATTGTTCTCAGTGCAGATTGCTGGAAGGAAAATAGTTTGTTTTCATGAATAAGGTATGCATCCTTCCTCTCAACTGTAGGGTGGTGGCTTTCCCTGTCAGGATGGGATAGTGTTTCTGTGGGGGTTAGCAAAAAGCATCTCCAGACCTCTGCCAGGACATGTCGGTCCTGGAGTTTGATGCCACTTTTAGAAGGAAGCTGCCAGTATTGCAGGAAGTCTGAGCTGGGGAGGAAAATGAGCGAGTAACCTGATCACTGCAATTCAGGTGTCTGGCTTTGGGCTTGCAGGCTCCTTGGGCTGAGGGAGCAGACTCCTTGTGGGATGCATTATTAAATCTGGACCTACAAGCTGTGGTGTGGTGTGTGTATGCCATGCATATATTTTATATATGCACTGTCTATTCCACTTTGAAAGGCCATTAAAAATTTTCAGGAGTAAAGAAAAGAGAGTCCGTGTGCTAACCCACTTGGAATCACACACACCCAAAAAATTTTCAACCTCTGCTTCTGAAGGAAGCTGAGCACAGGCTTGTTGCCCCTCTGGCTTCAGTCATCTTCCTAGATACTGCTTTGAATATTGGCTTAAAGAATTCTTGCTGGGAAAGTCTGAAATATCTTTTTCCCCCCCTATGTTTATTGCTGTGAAATAATTCCAGCCTCCTGACCGCATTCGCGTCTGAGAAGCAAGAGGCAAATAACTGCTCTAATTTAGATGGGATAGATTTGCAATCTGATGCCTGCAGAAACGAGCTTCTCTCCTCGTGCAGCAAACAGCCATGCAGGGATGGAGCTCCTTCCCAATTACCTCTTAAGTGTCTTTTGTCCCAGTTCATTTATTTTATCCGCAGGCATCAAAGGGAGATACAACGCGTAGGCTCGCATTAATTCCCATTTAATAGCTCATTGCTCAGGACGTCTCTGCATTAAATTAGGAGATTTGGAACATCTCCACCTCCGGGGCTGCAGGGAATAAAGCTGGGTAGGAAGTCTGAGGAGCTCGGAGTGCAGAACATCTTGGGAGAGTTTCTGTGGCTTTTGTGCTGGATGGGAGGGCAGCTGTGGCCGGTCGCTGCTGAGCCCACAAAGTGGGAAACCACTAAAAGCTGTGTCTGGGCACTGCTGCAAGAGGCTGCCTGAGCAGAGGGTTGGAGATGTGTGGTGGGTCTGATCCCATCACTTCCAAGGAGCTGGAGGGCTGAGAAGGAAAATGGTTTTGCTCCCTGTGTCAGAGCTGTGTCCACACGGGGCTTTGCAGACAGAATTTGCTTGGTCACTGCTCAGTCCAAAGCCGAGCTGGTGAGCTGGGGGCAGCTCTGGGATGCTGCTGGACTCTGGGTTGCTGGGAGTGCTTCATGATAAGCTGTTCTGGGAGGCCTGGGCTGTGAGCTCAGCGAGATGAGGTCATGTTTGCCTCACTGAGGTAGTGGAGACAAACCAAGTTCCAGGAGACACTGCATTTTCCTGTTGTGTTATCCAGGGATGCACAGTCCTTCCCCATTCCAGCTAGAACTGCCCCAGGCTGTGTGCAGATATGCTCAGAATGATCACTGGGTGGTTTGTAAATGTGTTTGAGAGCCTGGATGCCCTGCAGCCCTCCAGGCTCTGACAGGTCCTTTGAAATGTTTGAGACCAGAAGTTGCCTTTCTTCTGGAGGAGACAGGACTTGGAAAGAGCAGCTGGTTGTGATGGTAAATGTCCAAAGAGGACAGTCTCGTGCTGGCATGTGGATGGGCTGGATACACATTACAAGACCTCTCTTCTCTTTGGTTTTATTTGTAGGAATGTGCGGTAATATTTTAATCCCAATGAATTATCCTCTGAGGGCTGCTCTGAATAGAGCAGCTGTCAGTAATTACACAATGAATTCAGGGCACTGGCTGCTGGGCCCAGCGAGTCTGGCCTTTAGAACAAATACTCTCCTGGGCAGCAGAGCCAGCAGAGCTGCTTTCCTGTTTGCCTTTGTGTCATGTTGGAGCTCTCCTTTGGCTCACAACTGTGTGATATTCGATGAGAAGTGATCTCACCCCAGCATCCTGCCCTCAGTGGGAGCAGAAGTGGGATTTGTCACTTCTAACGTGATGCCTGTTTCAGTGAGAGTGGAAAAAGCTTAAAAAAACCCTGGGACATTGCCACCTCTGCTGTATTTGACCGGACCCACTGGTGGACTCTCATTTATTCTGGAGGGAGAAGGAGACCTGAGACTGAGAACCTCAGGCTCCTTGATTAAGAGGTTGGATCAAAGACTTCCAGCTGTGTAGTGGAGGAGGTAGTGGAGCTCTCCACTCCAACAGCTCTCCACTGCTGGAGTTCCCCTTGGTGGGAAAGCCTGGAGATATCCCAGCAGTAAGGACAATGGATGAAAAATCATCCTGAAATGCATCAAAGCACTGAGTGTATGTCAGAACTCTTGCAGGACTCAGAAATATGTGTCATGTTGGACATCATGAGATCTCAGAAATATGTGTCATGTTGGAGATCATGGGATTGCCAGCCTTGAATTTTAATTTTTAATTTTTTAGAACATATTAGAACAACAACTGCCAAGAATATCTTGTGGTTTAGGGTGGATGGTCTGGATGTGTTCCTGAGGTCTTCCCACGTGGGTTTGTGTGTTTTCTGATGAACTGAGTGAAGCATTTCCTCAGAAGCATGGCATCAGCTGGGGAAAATCATAGACCCTTTGGTGCCCTGGACTTTCATGGCAGGGGGACATGTTGGGAAATGTGATTTTAGCAGAGAAACGTGGCGGCTTCAGCAGGCCAGAAATAGTGGGGGTGGTCTGTACCTTAGTCTTTCTCCACTAACTGCTGTTGGTTTAATCTCCTGATCTAGCGAGTCTGAGAGGAAAAACTGACCTGTTCTTTTCTCTCCCCACACCCTGAAGACCTGGGATGAGGAGCTGGAACGGTCAGCACAGGCTTGGGCTCAGCAGTGCATCTGGGACCATGGGCCCAGTGACCTCATCAGGTCAATTGGGCAGAACCTGGCGGTTCACTGGGGCAGGTAAGGCTTGGGGTGCTACAGGATCATTGCAAAGGGTGATTTATGGGTCCCTCTTTAGAGACAGCTGGAAAGATTTGCTCTGGTGCTTGGTGGAGCACTGGGGAGATGGGAGAAAAGCTGGGGGTCGTTAATTGTGGTGGCTACAGTGGGATGGTTGTTGTGGTAATGCCTGTAGCCACCTTCCACTGAGACCTCCCAGGAAACCTGCCCTGATTTGGGCTCCTCCATCCGTCTGGATCTCGGGGTAGCACCTCTGGAACACACTTAAAGTCACTCCTTCTCCTTGAGGAGAGCAGGTACAGAAGTCTGAACCCTCCTAAATGCGCTGTTTCGGGGAGGGGGGTGGGTTCTGGCATCATGCAGCTGAAGGAGCAATGTCTGGATTCAGCTCAGAATTTGTGTCTGGATTCAGTTCAGAATTTAATTATCTCTTGCTGTGTTTTCCATAAATATTTATCTGGCTCCTGATTTTTCTTTACTGAAAACACTTTGTAGGGTTTTTTTTTTCAATTCCTGGGACAAGTTGTTAAACTAGAGTCATTAACCAAGTTAGGAAAGCTGACATGAAGGCTTCCAAAGGGATTTTCCTTTCCATCTCAAGATGAAATTTGTTTATTGTTAAGCCCCTGTTTTTAAGCTTGTTATAGGTTAAACCTGCTTTGCACAGCAAACATTTTGTACTTGCTCAGAAGCCCTGAGCTTTTTTCCCTCATTTCCTGGGTGGAAGTCTGGTTATCTTTGTTGTAAATCAGGTAGAACTTGGTGGAAAACAAAGGAAATTTGCTGGTGTGAAATTAGCTGGATGTAAAAATTGGGCCTATTTTAATGTTTGGAAGGTAGAATGATTAATTAATTGGAAACAAAATCAAAAGATCCTGCTGTTCTTGGCTGTCCTACAAGTGCTTGGGATGGCCATGGGTTCCTGATGGAGGAAGATCCAATCTTGCTCCCTTTGCAGTCCCTGAGAGGAAAGAAAAATCAGATTTAGCTCAGCTTTTTCAGGAACGGGCCATAACTTGATTGCCTCCATTTCCTCTCCTGTAAAATAGGATTCGGAAAGTATTTGCTTCATGACATCATGAGATGGATGTTTTTAAAATACTTCTAATGAGTGATTTTTAATGAAAAGTTGGCTGAAAGGATAAGCTCCAGTTGGTAAAGATATCATTTGGATTTCTGGCAGCTCGCTTCGTGGGAGCTGTTGAAAGCAGTCAAAAAGCAGTGGGTTTGGTACAGTTTGCAGATCACTCTGTGTGCTCACTGTGTGTGAAGTGTGTATGAGTTTCTACAGGTAGTTTTGACACCATTTGTGCCCCCCCAAACAGCACAAGCAGCATCAGCACTGCCTCAGATCGGGGTATCTGAGGCAGCACAGGATGCAGGGGGAAATTGCTGCCAAAAAAAAGGTAGGACAGGAGTGCAGCGCACCAACTATTCCACAGCAGCTCCTGGTGGGATGTGAGTGAGGAAAAGCCCACTCACTTTCAGAGGTCTTACAGTTTGGCTGCGAGTTAACTTCCAGATTTAGCAAATTGCCCCGTGGTAAAATAGGTACATGATGGCTTTTGGTTTAAGATGTTTGGCAAAGCCTAACTTCTGTTTACTTTCAAAACACAACTTTCTGCCAAACTAGAAGTTATTTTGTAGTTGAGTGGAAAAGTGAGAGGGCTTTTCAGGTCAGCAGCACTTGAGGATCATGTCAAACCCATAAATAATACAGAGTCAGGTCAGGCTGTGAATCTGAGGGGAAAAATCATAGAAACACACAACGGTTTGGGTTAGAAGGGACCTCAAAGATCTTTCCAGTTCCAACTACCCCGCCATGGGCAGGGACACCTTCCATTGTCCCAGGTTGCTCCAAGCCCTGTCCAGCCTGGCCTTGGACACTTCCAGGGATCCAGGGGCAGCCACAGCTTCTCTGGGCACCTGTGCCAGGACCTCCCCACCCTCACAGGGAGGAATTCCTTCCCAAATCCCATCTAACCCTTCATCTTTAACATTAAAAAAAAAAAAAAATTTAAATTTTTTTTTTTTTTTTTTTTTTTTTTGAGAACTTCTACCAGAACATCCTGATTCCAGCTGCCTTTTCCCCCTCAGGTATCGATCTCCAGCATTCCACGTCCAGTCCTGGTACGATGAAGTGAAAGATTACACGTTCCCATACCCCCACGAGTGCAACCCCTGGTGCCCAGAGAGGTGTACAGGTGCCATGTGCACACATTACACCCAGGTAAAGAACCCCAAGGGGTCTGTACCCACACTCCCCACACCCCCCACCCATGTCTGGATCGGGGTAATTTGCTTATTTGCAATAACTACATTTCCCTTACAGATAGTCTGGGCCACGACCAACAGGATTGGCTGTGCTGTGAATGTCTGCAAGCAGATGAATGTGTGGGGAGAGATCTGGGAGAACGCCGTCTACCTGGTCTGCAACTACTCCCCCAAGTAAGGCAGAGCAGCTGGGCTCTCTCCAGCTCTCCCAAAACTGGCAGCTTGCTTAACTAGCTCTGGGGAAGAGATTTCAGGCAGTCTAGACTGGTGGTTGTGGCTTTAAATTTTTTCTTTAGACAGCAGCACAGGGCTGGTTCAAAACTACAGAGCGCTGCCTGGAAAACTGAATGAGAGGCTGGGGCCAGGCTGGAGCTTTGATGTTCCTGCCACGGGAAGGGAAAGGAGGAGCAGGAGATGGCCAGGATGGAGCTGGCGTGTGCTGCTGAGCAAGGCTTGCTCTCTGCTGTCAGAGGGTGGGAAGGGATGGGGTGGTGGTGAACGCCAAAAAAACCCTGAAATAACTGCAGCAGTCAAGATTTCACTAGCTCGACGGTTTGATTAAATTTCAAAATGAAAATCATATTTCTTGCCTACTACATCCAGGAGAAGTTTACTACCTGGCAATGGCAGTTAAGATTTTCTGGTTTAATGGCTAATAGGAGAAACATTCCCACTCCAAGCCCTTGGCGGTTTAAAACTTCAAAACAAAATAAAATAGGGAAATAGCTCTATGCAAACGGAGTGGCTTGGGGAGCACCTGACTTCAGGGTGCAGAATAATGCAAAGGAAAAAGAAGTGTGGGGCTGCAGCTGTCGTGTCCCAGGCAGAGCTCTCTGGGTGGGTTCTCTAAGCCCCTCTCCCCACGTCAGATGGGCACATTTTGCTCCTGGTTTGGGGGGATTTAACAACCTGTTCCTCCTGAGGAATAACAGCATCTCCCACAGAGCCCCCACAGCAGGCTGGGAGATTTACACGTCATCCATTCAGAGCTGCTGGATGGAAAAATACTCTATTTCTGCAGTTTCTGCTTAATCTTTTCTCTCTGGCATCGGTGCACATTGTCCTCATGTAGCCTTATAGGTGGAGACAGCTGAAAGAGCATAACCCAGGAGTTTATAGCCACAGCTTAACTCCGGCTCCTTCAACCTCCTCATCCCCTAAAACTTGCAGGAGAGAGTGCCAAAATGGGCTGTTGTTTCTGGGGAGTTTCTTCAGCAAAATGCAGTAATCCATTGATTTATTTCTGTTTACACAAGACCCTGGTGTTTGTACTGGAATGTAATATAAAAGTGATATGGCACACGATTTAAGCAAACCCCTAAAAAATGTCATTTTAGAGACGGAACGAGGAGCAGCATCTTTCCTACACGGCTGGTTGTTTAGTCTTTATTTAGTTGCTCTAGGCCAGGATGATGTTTCTGGGTTTGGAGGCTCGGAAGGGTATTTGTGTGTCTGATGGGTGCTCATTTCTCCTGTGCTCCCAGGGGCAACTGGATCGGAGAAGCTCCGTACAAGACCGGCCGTCCCTGCTCCGAGTGCCCGCCGAGCTACGGGGGGAGCTGCCAGAACAACCTCTGCTACAAAGGTACCTGCTGGGGGCTTGGGGCACCTCTGGGGCGGGGGACAAGGCTGGAGCAAATGTGTGGAAGCTTCTAATTGGAGCCAGCCACAGCTTCATGGCCCTTTTAATTAGCCATCCTCAATATCCCGGTGTCGGGACACGTGGGAAATTGTCAGCCACTGAAAGCAAGAGTCCCTGAGCTGCTGAAAGCCTGGAGCTGGGATTCGGCACGTTTTCCTGGGGAAAACAGAGAGCTTGGATGGGGAGAAGCAGCTCTGAGCTTCCATGGGTTTGGCCCAGGAGCTGCAGGGGGTTTTGAGCGCCGGCAGGCTGCAGGCAGGAGTGATCCCGTCCTGGCGGGGTTTTTTGGGGAAGGGAATGTTCTCCAGTGCCTGGCAGAGGCATCGTGGGTGGGCAGAGCTTGGCTGCCTGCCCTGCTCCTTCGGGGGGAGCCTTTGCCTCCCTCCCCACCTTTCAGGGTGGGGGATTCAAGGAATGGTTTTCAGGGATGCAAAATGAACGTAGCCATTTGCGTCCCTTGGAGGAGAGGAGGGGGATACTGAAGGGTTTTTTCCTGACCTGTGGAGTGTTTTTGGAAGAGAGGCCAATAGGATAAAACATATTATCAGGGTGAGCCCTCCAGTGCAGTAGGGCTACCCCCAGCATCCAGGATCTCCCTGGGTCATTTCTCTCCTCCTTCCCAGAGAGCTGGGCTCCTTGAAAACAGGGAGATTCCCTGGAGACTTGCCCAGGGTACAGAGGCTTATTTTGCTGCCACCATGCATTTCTTGTTTTTTTATCTTGTGGGGTTTGAAGGAGGACCCCAGGGTGCAGGTGGGCTGCAGCAGGGAGAAGGAAGGGGATGCCCTGATGGAATATGAGCCCTTCAGCAAATTTGTGTTTTCCGCCAGAGGGAAGAGCTCAGTGGGAGACGGAGGAAGGAATATCAGCTCCTTTTTTTCACTAATTTGTGGGGATCCCTTCAAATCTTCATTGTGAGATGCTGTAAACGCTGCTTCATGTGCAGAGGAGCAGGAGAGGAGTGTCCTGGCAGTAGCCCTGTGCTGCCTCCAATGGGCATTTTTGATCTCCCAGCTGTTTAAAAGGAGATCCTTCTCCAACTAAATCATCCCCACAAAACACGAACCTGTGCTAATTTTGAATCCCCTCTTCTACCAAGATCACCGTTATGAAGATCCCATCGTTGCTGAGACAGATGAGACCAACGAGGTGGAGATTCCACAGGTGGCGGAGCAGAAGCCGCTGCAGTTCCACCTTCCAGAAAACAAACCCAGCAAAAGCATCAAGCCCAAGAAAATCACCCCAGAATCCTACATGAGTAAGACACAGCCTTTCTCTTTTTCAGCTCCTATGGGATTTGAAGCACCTCTGCGGGAAAATGTGTGGGAAGTGATGAGGAGGCTCAGGGATAAAGAAACTGGGAGGATGTTTGAGTGGGGGAAAGGTGATCTGTGTGGAAATTCAGTGTGTGAAAATTTCAGTTGGGCAGAAAGCTGCTAGAAGTGGTGAGCAAAGCTCTCAAAAAACAGCCTGTACCCTCTGCGCATCGATCTGCAAAAGTTCTGTGCCCGTTTCAGTCACTTCATAGAATCCCCCAATGGTTTGGTTTGGTTTGGAAGGGACCTCAATGCTCATCCAGTCCCATCCCCTGCCATGGCAGGGACACCTTCCACTGTCCCAGGCTGCTCCAAGCCCTGTCCAACCTGGCCTTGGACATTCCAGGGATCCAGGGGCAGCCACAGCTGCTCTGGGCACCTGTGCCAGGGCCTGCCCACCCTCCCAGGGAGGAATTCCTAATTCCCAAAATCCCATCTAAATCCACTCTCTGGCAGTGGGAGCCATTCCCTGTGTCCTGTCCCTCCATCCCTTGTGTCCCTCTCCAGCTCTCCTGGAGCCCCTTCAGGCCCTGGAAGGGCTCTGAGCTCTCCCTGGAGCCTTCTCCTCTCCAGTTGAGCACCCCCAGCTCTCCCAGGCTGGCTCCAGCTCTCAGAGCATCTCTGTGACCTCCTCTGACTGACTCCAGCAGTCCATGTCCTCCTTATCTCAATTCAATATCAATGTACCAAAAGCCCCCTCAATCAGTAATAAATTTAGGAAATACTGGTTTTATTTCTCCTTTAAAAAGCTCTATACTCAGCACTTACCCTTCTTCACAACTTTTCTAGGGTTTATGGTTTATTTCCTCTTTATTTCTTGCTCAGGAATATTTCTGAAGTTATTTGTGGAGCTGCTGGTACTTCCTGAGTTGTTTTCCAACCGCTGTTAATTAAAAGACACTTATTGAGAAAACAAGGTGGGGCAAGCCAGCGGGTCCTTTTCAAGTTTATCTGCCAGCATCTGGAGAGTCTGTAATTAAAAGGAGAATGAGAGCTCTGCCTGCAGACCTCGGGCTGTAAATCAAAGCCTTCAGCTGTCAGCTGCATCCTCCTTGCTAATATTCCAAAGACACCTGTCCCAGGTGAAGGGCTAAAGAGGCACCAACTGCTCCAGGCTGGATAAAATCAGATTTTATCTTGCTGCACCAAAGACCTCCAGGAAAGATGTGTGGAGGTTGCTCATTTCTTTAGCTCAAGAGCAGGCTGAGCAATTTCCTTTTTAAAAAAATGTATTTATTTGATTTTTTTTTTCTCCCCAGCACAAGTCATTACCTGTGAAACCAAGATGAGAGACAAGTGCAGAGGCTCAACGTGCAACAGGTAGGATTTTGTTGATACTTCTTGGAGTGCTGAGGGAAAAAGCAAATAAATATTTACTTTTTGTTACTCAATATTTTTAATAAATATTTATGTTTTATCACTAAATATTATTCAGTTCTTGCAAACGCAGGATAGGTTGCGCTATATATTTTTTGTGACTCTCTAGGTAGATCTCTTTGGGAAAAGCCCCAAAACCCAACAAAAAAATCCCCTAAATTTCTCTTAATTCAAGCCTTCAGCCAAGCCTGGCAGTAAGGTGATTTGGATGATTTTATTCAGCCATGATGACCCACAGTTTCAGATGTCCACAATAATTTAATACATTTCAGCAGAGTCATTTTTCGAGCCTTTTTCATGCATTCCACTGCTGTCCAGGCCAGACCAATAATTCATGACTTGTCCCTCCCAGCCTGTCAAGAACTTCTGGTTAAGGTTTCTGCAGAGAACAGGACAGTTTATCACTTGGAGAAAAACCAAATCCACAGAACCTAAATATTGGTCGGGCTCTTAAGGAGGGTGGAGCAACTGTTTTAAAAAAGTAGCTATTTTGCAATCCTGTTTTTAAAACAGGAGAACTACGTGAAATGAATGGAATGACTATTAAATGAAATAGAGTCAAAGTCTGTTTTTCTTGAATTGTTTTTCGCCACCCTCAAAGATAAATATCTTTACTAGGTATTTGTGCCCAGCTGGCTGCTTGTACAGTAAGGGAAAGATCTTTGGAACATTTTATTACGAAAGTGTAAGTACCTTTTAATAGCTCCTGGATGTAATTTGTGGGAGTCAGTGGGAATGACAGAAATGGGAAATGCCAGCCATTCTGGTGTAATTTGGCTTTTCATGTTCCCCAGTTGTGGTGCTGTAAAATGGTGCTAATAAAGGTTATCTGTATTTTCCTCATCTTGGTGTTGAAAAAAGGGACAGACTCTGGGAAGGCAAAGTGGTTCCAGACGTGATTTTGTCAGGAATTAATGTGGACACCCATGGAAAAAGAGGGATGAGCACCAGTAAGCAGCTCCTACAAAGATCTCTTTGCTCCTGCGGGCAGCTGTCACCTGAACAGAAACTTTATATAAGAAAACACTGCTAAGTTTCATAAATAAATAATATTTTGGGCTGATTTGCTTGATCTTAAATCAGTAAGATAATTTATAAATAAATCATGACACCATTTTCCCATCAAAACTACTTTTTTGGGGTGAAGGAATTTGGAAGATAAAAAGGTTTTTTTGGGTGAAATCAGGTTTTCTTTCCCTGTTCCAACTGTTGGTGCGTGACTGCATCACCCCTGATGTGTCTTTGCCCTGGAAATTCTGTGATTGCAGACACCCAACCCCTCCAAGTGGCGTCAGCAGAAATATTTTGGGTTTGAATATTTTGTCGAGAACTGGAAATATTTCAGACTGGTCTCTCACTTCCAACGCTGCTTTTCCTCTAAATTGTATTTAAATGTATGGTTTTGTTATTGAAAAAAAAAAAAAAGCTTGCCATTCAACCAGGCAGTGCTTAAAATAATAGTAATAAAAGAATCTGTATTGGGAGAGGAAGATTTAACAACCAGATTCCAAAGGAGTGTACTCAGCTTATTTTCCACTTGGTGCTCTGGTGGTGGTTTCATTTCTTCTCTGTTTTTCACGTAGCAGTTGGGCAGCGTTGCTCTGTGAGTGAGATTTATCTGATTTATTCCACACCCCATCCATTTATCTCTCGCCAGTCCTCCAGCATATGTCGTGCTGCAATCCACTATGGAATCCTGGACAACAAAGGAGGGCTGGTGGATATCACGAGGAAAGGGAGGACACCTGCTTTTGTGAAGTCCACCAGGAACGGTGTGGAGTCATTCAGGTACTGCCTTCACCAAAAACTGTTGGTATCAGCTTTAAATGCAAGCAGATGTTTGGTCATCTTTGTTGCTCTCGTGTAGACACAGTGGTCCAAATAACTCTACTCTGCTTATGTTTTTTAATAGTTTTATTTTTTTTTTTGTTTGCTTGTTTTGCAGGAAAAGTAAACCTTCAAACGCATTCATGGTTTCCAAAGTCACAAGTAAGTTTTTTAAATGTTGAGGGGAAAATATATTGTTGCTGGGGTTTTATGGGGTACTTGAAAACATCATTCCTTTCGGGGCTCTTTCTCATTTTCAGTGGTTGTGTCAAATGGTTCTGTGGCACAAGCAAACCCTGGAGAGGTGGTCTAGGGTGATCAGAACCTTAGAGTGACTGCCCACCCACCCTGGGCAGTTCCACCACCACCCACCTCATTTTCCTGGGGGCATCTAAGAGGAAGGTAGAGAAATAGGTGAAAATGGGCCAAATTCCAGCAGCATCTCCTTCTGATGGATCATGGTGGCATCCAGACTTCAGCTGCTGATAGTGAAGGGATGGAAGTTGAGCCATCCATCTCTGAGAGGCTCAGTCAAGTGTCAACACTTACAAAAACTGAAAAAAAAAAAAAAAGTGGCTAATGACCTAGTGCAGTAATGTAATGAAAAACACAATACATGTGACATTAGTTTTTAACACTGAGTCATCACATTTCTGATGGGCATACAAATAAACACCGCTCTACTTTTTAAACAATTCCCACTTTCTGAATATCTTTGAAAAATTCCTCCAACGCAGAATCGTCCTTTTGATTAGATGCACCTGAGGCCCTTCCAGGGAGAACTGTAGGTGTCAGGATATTTGGGCTCCACATCTGGAGCTGTAGCAAACCCACGTGTCGTGGATCAAAAGCTTGTCTCTTTTGAAAGCTGTGACTGTTTTAAGGCCACACTGTAGTGTGGTTGTGGGATTCCTGCTGGAGAGCTGGCCAGCCCCGTCCTGGGATCCTGCTGCTGGAGCAGCTTTCCTCCTGCTGCTCTCAGGGTCTCACCAAATGCATTGTGTGGCCCTGACTTGTGTTTTCTGCAGCAGCCTGAGCTTTTGGGTCTAATAATTTGCCTTTCCACATTTATCTTGGCAGCACAGACTCTGGATTGTTACACCACAGTAGCTGAACTGTGCCACTTCAAAAAGCCAGCGAGCCACTGCCCGAGGTAACACAAATCTGTTGGGTTTAAAACCTCTGTCCTAAGGGAGGGGCAGCTTAACAGAGGTGCTGAGGCCCCTGAATTTGAGGGCTGGTGGGAGAAGAGCTGATCATACTGGTTGAACTGGAGGAGGGAGTTGGGAATGGCGTGTTTCCCCCTGCCACCATGCTTCTCTTGGCACCACTGTAGAAAATTCACTTTGTGTTTTTGGATGGCTTCAGTTACATATCAGCCAGGCTGCACAATCCTGTCCCAGCACACTCTCACGTGTGAGCGTGCAACTGCACACTCTTTGTCTTTTTGCTTCTGCGTTTGCTGGGTTTTGGATGTGGTTTTCCTTTCCACCTTAAAACATGAAGAAGTTTGTTCTGGAAACTGTGCAAGAGTAAGTGACAGGGCAGGGAGGCACAAACACATGCAGAGATTTATGTGCACAGAATTGAGCAAAAATACAGACCATTGAAAGGGTCATAAAAGCCCAATCCCTCTTCTACTGGTCCAAACCCCTCTATTTGCAGTTCTGCAGCAACAACCAAATGTCATCTGAGGGGAACAAATAATCAAATTCACTGTTGCCACCTGCAGACCAGATGCAGGCACTTGAAATCTCCCAGGAATGCAGCTCACCTTCCTGTCCAGCCCTGCTCTGGAGAATAAATCTGAATACATTGTTTTCTAGGATTTACTGCCCAGCCCACTGCAAGGACGAGCCTTCGTACTGGGCGCCGGTGTTCGGCACCAACGTTTACGCGGATGTGAGTACAGACCTCTCCCTGCATGTCCTGACTGTCCTGCCCCAGAGCTGGGCTCACTCTGGAGTTTAGAGAGAAATTCAAACTCTCGTGTGGTTATTCCACGTGGGCATGGGCAAAAGGGGGTGAAAGATGGGGTCAATAGGGCTTGGGGAGCCCTTTTGATCTCCAGCACTGATTTAATCTGAAGGACTTGGATGTGTCACTCCACAACTCCTTGAGTTGTGGCCACTGGGTTTGGTGAGCCCTTCTACTCTCCAGCACTGACTCCTTCCTAGAGATTTGGTTGTGTCCCTTAATCTCCCCAAGCCTTTGGGCTCTGGCTGTGAAATCATGGTTGCACTTGTTTACCTTTGTAAAGCATTTTGGGATTTATAGATGAGCACCAAAGGGCTTTTGTTCCATCCTATCACACCAACAGAGTTGACAGAAAAAAACCTCTCTCCCTTGTCCTCCTCTTTCTGGAAGATGAACAGCTTCTGAGCAGCCAGGACAGAGCTCAGAGCAGTGGAAAGATAGAAAGAAAGAAAGTGTGTGAGCTGGTTTTATGGGTTTGTTTTTCTGAGCTTTGCTCAAGGGGATGAGCAGAGACGATGCTAAAACTAGGCAGAGTCATTTTCTTGAAATCTCTTAGTATTAGGCCTCTAAAAACTGGGTCCCAATGCTTTTCCATTTGTGGATGTCTGGTTATTTCAGTTTTTTTCCTCATTTTCTGTTTTCCATTGGGGGCTGTGTTCAGGAATGCCAGCTCCCTGGCTGCCCTGTAGCCTGTAGGATCGTGGTTTTGAAAGCCTGGGGAAAGCAGTTAGCAGATTGTGGACCCCCACTTTCAGGTCACCCTGGAGCTTTGCAGACTGCTGAAGAAAATCCATCCTGCAGGAATCATACAGTAATTTGGAGAAGCAATTTTGAAAGCAATTTAAAAAACAAAACAAAACAAAAACCCACACGATTTTTAATTTTGCTCAAGACCTTTTGTTTTTTTTTTGAAGGTAGAGCTGCACAAACAGGTTATCCTGGACTAGCTCACAGGCAAATCCATGGGGCAGCTGCCTCCCTGCAGTACCTGCCTCCTGCATGCTCCCACCTGCAGGAAATGGGAAATAGTTTTCTCTTTTTTACAGAGGACAAACCTCCCTCAGATCACCCCTGAACAGGGCCTGTGATTACAAAGGAATTAGGTGAGGAGCAGCATCCCAGGCTGGCACTGCACTGACGCAAAAGGATTAGTGTCCTTCAATGAACCCATTTCCTCCTGTCCCTCCTGGGTATTGTTTCATAAACGGGGCATGGATGGTGGCTTGGGAGAAAAACAAAAAGCAGTAATAATACAAAAGCATTTGGCCACTTCCTCGAGGGTTTGGTTAACCTTTTTTTTTGGATTACTGTGCTAGCAGGGCGATGTGGAGGTGCCAGGAAAGCGTGGAGGTTGGTGGCAAAGCAGGTGAAACAAAGAGTCTGAGGTGTCTCTGAGTGGGACTGCAAAGGGAGAGGTGGGGATGCTGGGAATGCTCAGAATGGGAAGGTGAGAAGAGAAATAACCACACCATGCAAGGAGAACCTGGGGAAAGGCTTCTCCCAGGGAGAAAGGCCTGTGCAGGGTGCTGGGAATTAACCCAAGCCCACTGCTGAGGAATAATTAAAGAAAGCAATGAGCTGGATGAGATAAATGCTGGTCTTCTGGGAGGGCTTTGGGAACAACTTCATGTCTAGTGTGGCACCTTCATGGCCCTAGGGGCACCTGGGCTCCAAATGAGTCTTCTTAAATAAGCTGTCTAAAAGACAATGAAGCATTTAGCTCGATTTCCAGTCTGCACTTTGCTTTAAAAAGCAGTTCAGGGAATTGTTCGTGGGGAAATTAGTAAGACTGTGGAACAGGGATGTAGAAGAGACTTGAATTTTGGGATAAATGAATAAAATGCAAGAAATATGCGATGGTAAAAGTGGACAGGCCTGGTTCTGGGATGATCACAGAGCCATGGAACGGTTTGGGTTGGAAGGGACTTCAAAGCTCATCTGGTTCCACCCCCTGCCATGGGCAGGGACATTTTCCATAGACTGGGGTGCTCCAAGCCCTGTCCAACCCGGCCTTGATGCTGGAGCTGTGGGAACAGCCAGGGATCTCTATGAAGGTTGTAAAAGAGCTTTTGACTTCCATGAGACTCTGTCATTTGTCACTCTGCCTGGCTCCTGGTGTGACATAATCCTGCAGGGGAAACCCATGCCCGTCCCTGCATGAGACAACTTCCCCACTTTTGAGATAAGGTTTTACCCACAGCTGTGCAGTGATTGCTTGGAGGATGGATGGATGGATGGATGGATGGATGGATGGATGGATGGATGGATGGATGGATGGCCTGCACAGAGGCAGGAGTTTGTCACCAGAGCAAACTGAGTTGGGAGTCAGCTCCCAGGAGATATGAACTTAATGATTAAACCAGCCACACTAGTGAGGAAATTCTGGGTGATTAAGCTCATAGTCAGACAAAATTGCTAATGACCCACTATAAAGTGTGTTGTCATTTTATGGTGTGTGCCCTGGGGCTCATTTCATCAGGAATTGGTCTCGGAGCATCCCGAGGGGCTTCACTGTGGAAAACTGTTGTATTGTCCATGCTGCTGTACTCCTGGACCTGGAAGGGAAGGCCTTATTCTTGTAATATCTCATCTTCCAAAAGCTCTGCAATCAATTAATCAAAGCACAGCCCAGCCTGGGACATGAGAGAGCTGTAATCCAACAGAGTGATAAGAGGAGGTTTGAGGTAAATCTGTTCGTCAAAGCTTTGAGTGAGCGGCGGAACAGCAAGTCCTGGGAAAAAAAAATAACAGGAATGCTTTGAAAAGAACATTGTTCAGGACATCTCCCAGCAGAGAGTGTTGCAAATTGATCCAGAACAGTTTAATTTTATGAGCCAGATTTAGATTTATAGATTTCCCACCACATATTAGGGCAAATTCACTGCATATCTTCCAAACACAGCATTCCCTTGCTCCCTTGACCATATATAGAAGAAAAACACCAAACTGGCACTCCAAACTCTGAGGGCTGCCAAGAGATAGGCCATCCAAAGTGATAAATATATAGGGGACAAGGCAGAGCTGCCATATATGGCTGTGGCAGGGAAGCAGCATGGGCTGCTGTACGTATGCAAGGGGAACAGTTGCACTTGGCTCTGGTTTTGTGGTACTTGGATTTTTAGCAATCAGGGCATTTCTGGGGTTGGGATTTTCACCTGCTGCAGTTCGCTGTGCAGAGTTGGTTTTTCCTTTCTGTTCTTCCAGCTTGCTGTATGTAAACCCTGCAGAGAGCTGATGGCCAAGTTTACACTATCCCTCAGCCTTCTCAGCTTTTGCTCCCTTTTCCTGGATGCTTTGGGGGCTTAGTCATCCGTTGTTACTGGTTTGTGTTCCTCCAGCTCTTCTGACTCTGCACATCTGGGATGTGCAATAGAGAAACTTTAGTCTTTCCAGAAGTGTAATCTCCCTCCACATTTGGTGCTGTTTTATGAGGTAAAGCCCATCCAAAACCTACACCAGACAAAGGGGGCAGCCCTTCTGTCTTTCCTAGCAAGAAGGACGTGAACTGTCCCAGATAATTAGTGATCATTTACCTTAATTCAGGAGAAGCACTTCCTTTCCAGGCAACTGTGTGAATTTGCACAGTACCTTTGCTGTCAGTAGCACAGAGTTTCACCTCAGAGGTTTCTCTGGTGCAGTCCCAAGAGGCACTGGCTGGAAAGTTGTCCTCAATTCAGTCTTGGCCCTGGATAAGATGAAGACATGTGGTTTTAGACTGGACACTGGGAAGGAATTGTTCCCCGTGAGGGTGGGCAAGCCCTGGCACAGGGTGCCCAGAGAAGCTGTGGCTGCCCCTGGATCCCTGGAAGTGTCCAAGGCCAGGCTGGACAGGGCTTGGAGCAACCTGGGATAGTGGAAGGTGTTCCTGCCCATGGCAGGGGTGGAACTGGAAATGTCTTTGAGGTCCCTTCCAACCCAAACCATTCCATGATTCTATGATGATCTCACAGGTGCAGCTCCACCTCAGAACGATGGAAAATCTGCTTGTCCTTTGTAGTGATGGTTGATCTTCTTTCACCCCGCGATTATGGCATATCTGCAAGATGTAGTCCATAGTTTGCCCAAAAGAGGGACAAAACTGTTTCATAACTGTTTCTTTGTCTCTTCCCTGTTTCTCTTGGTGTTGATGGAATTGATAAGTCTTCGTATATAAAATATAGACAGTGCATAAAAGCAATTAAATATTTTTCAGAGCTCCAGCATCTGCAAAACTGCAGTGCACGCAGGGGTCATTTCAGATGAAAGAGGAGGCTTTGTGGACGTGATGCCTGTGGAAAAGAAGAAAACCTACGTTGGCTCCTTAAAGAACGGCGTCCAGTCAGAGAGGTGGGATTTCCCTCCTTTGTACTTCCCTCTTCTTTTCCACAGCGGGTTCAGCTGCCTGGGAGAGCCAGCAGATATCAGCTCGACAGGCTGGTGGCTTGGGAGGACGTGGCTTCCCAGCAGCATCACCGTGAGCTGTGACACCCAAACAAATGGAGCCTGTTGTCCTGCTCTGTCCTTCCCCCAGCCACGAGCTGCGCTCAGGCTGCTGTGAAATGTCGCTAAGCCTTGTTAGATTTTGTTGCAGCACAAGGATTACACAGATTTAGGATTTAGAATCTGTCTGTGTCATACAAGTAAAAAGCAAGAGACACAGAGAAACGACAACATCCATGCAAATTCAGATCAGAGACAAGATGGCAGCTCGTGCAAAGCCTTTTCATACATATTCTTTGAACCAATAGCAGAAAATAAAAGGTGTAAAGTCATTAACCAATAAGAAAAGGACCCATGTGGGTTTAACATTAACAAAAGGATCTCTATGAACCTCAAACAATACACAATAATTCATTATTTAAGATTGAAACTTTTTCTATCTTTGCAAAGCATATATCCAAGACTTTTCACATCTTGAACTATCAATAAGTTCTTGCTCTTTCTTTTTCTTTCTTGTTCCTTATGATAAATATAAATGTATTTACTTGGTTCTTAATTTCTTAGCTGCCCATGAGAAGGTTTTGAAATTTCCCAACCTTTCTCAGCTTTATGTCTACTTTCTGAAGCCTTTTTGCACTTTCTAAAGTCTTTTACCTTTTTATATTCCTACACATGTTAATACATTTTGTTGTGTGTTTTAACACATCAGGAAATAAGCACAGGTATTTTCAGTTTTCAGCCCAGGTCATGATTTGGGGTTTATAATTTGGATTTCCATTCAGTTCTGGAGTGTGGGATTAATTTGTATTTGTTGATTCATGTCCTCTATTCTCTTTGAAATAAGTAAATTAAACTCTCGAGACATGATCAAACACTTTTTGAAGATGAATTTGCCACCCTTGTAGATTTTTTTTTTTTAAATTTCTCTTGGGCCAGCCATGCTGGTGACCAATTGCAAATCCGTGCTTCCAAAATCCTGCACCTCCTCAAGATCACAACAATCCAGTCACAGCTCATCCAGTCCTTCCTAATTTGAGACTCCACTTTCAATCTGTTATGTATTTTTTCAGATATTGGTGTGATGGCACTGATTTCTATCAGAGCTATCTTCACAAGAATAGAATTTCCCACATTTAGGGGGGTTTTTGGCCACTGCTAACTCTGTCTGCTCTATGCAATTCTTCTTTTATAAAGACCATAAGGAATTCTATCAAGTTTGCTGGTTTTGTTCTAACAATGGATATTCCAGAATGCTTTAGAGCATCTCAAGAAATAAAACCAGACTAAGACAGGAAAACTACAGCTGTTAAATATGGGGGTTTTAACATAGATTACCAGGGCCAGCATTTTCCAATTGGATAACTTGAATTTAGGTGAAAAACCTCCTGTTCCTTTGATTTTATTTTTTCTATCTCAGTTTTGCTTTCACTTATCTTTTATACTAAAAGACAACTTTTTACTGGGATGGCAAACTGTGCCCTAGCTAAGAATAAATCCCACAACTCTCAGGGATGTGCAATGTGAGCAGCCAGTGCTGATCTGAGGGGTGAGGGAAACCAGAGACCTCACAGCAGGGATGAAGATTTGGAAAATGTTATTTACACTGCAGTAAGGAGCAGCCTCATGCTGTGAGATCCACCAGACAGTGAAATGGCTTTTCCAAGATGAAGGTGAACCCTTACCCTTTAGGACACTGGAAATAACCTTGGGTAAAGATACACACCCAAACAGGTATGGGAAAAGATTGCCTTGAGGATTTACTGGGTCCTTACCCTTGTTGCAATATTTATTTTGTGGGAAGATGAAATTTTGTATTTTTCCTGGGTTTTTTCAGTGCTGTAGGACCTGGGAATAGAAACATCCCCTTTTCCCTGCACACAGCCACCCCACGCAGCTTGGAGTCAAAGCAGCTGGGGACACCTCTGCAGATTGAAAAGGAATATCCATATTTATTGTCATTTAACATGAGCTGATCTGGCCATTCCCACTCCCAGCACTAGGAGCCAAGCCAGAGAGGCCCTGGGAACCTGCCAACATATTTGACAACTGTTTTCTTAGGAAAACATATTCCTCTTTATGCCTGAATCTCTGCACAAGGGAGCACAGTGTTCCTTGGATAAAAGCTGTAAGAGAATCTGTTGTCTTCCAGCTCCTTTTCTTGGCATTAGCACTACAGATTTGGATTGAAAATGTAAAAAAAAAAAAAAAAAAAAGGTGAAACCATGGATTTGTGCCACTTCTTTTTCATCCTTTATCTTTCTCCTACTCCTGGTAGGAAAGAGATAGGAGCAATTCAGAGCTGCCTGTTTGGGTTCTGCAGTGTCTTCACTTGGTTCATTCCATGTTTGTTTTCTTTTCCTCTTTTCTTTGTCTCCAGCTTGAAGAATCCTTCAGATGGGAATGCCTTCCGAATCTTTGCTGTGAAGCAGTAAGCCCCCAGGGAAGGTGCAGGTTTCTTTGGGAGAGCTCTCTGTTGATCTCCAGAGACGCCAAAGCTCCTCTGAACGGCATCAGCTCTGCCCGTACCCTCCTTGCCGATCTCCTTCAGGGAATTCCAAAAGAAAAGGGGGAAAAAAAGAAAAAAAAAAAAAAAAAACCCAAAAAAAGACCCCAGGTTCTGACTCAGCTGTTGGCATCTCATCGCACCGTGCAGCGTTGTATCTTTTTGTCTCGTGTCTTTGTTTCTCTAGGGGCATTCAGCAACCATAAACTGTTCTAAGTTTTATTTTACCAGAGGTGTTGCTACACAGGACGGCGGTGGCTCCATGTGCAGCAGATTCAGGGATCTCAGCCTGGCCCTGGATGGTGTTTTTAGGGTGTGAAGCTTCTCCTGGGATGGGTGTGAGGATGAGCAGACTCAGGAGTGAGCGGCTGTCCAGGCGCTGGACACTTTGAAATGAGAAACTCATTGAAAATTTGCATTGTTGGGGGAGAGGATGGGCTTTGACAGAGTGATTTTTGTGTATGTTGGATGGTTTCTGTGCAAAAGAGGATAAAAAGTGGTGTTTTCCCACTAAGGTGGCAGCAGTGCTGTGTGAGGCTGCTGGGTACCTTGAACGATGGGGTTTGGGGATGTTCTTGGCAGCCAAAATTGAGGTTTTGTGGGCCTGGAGCAAGGTGTAAAACGGTGGCAGAGATCCTCCCTGTAGAAAATGAGGCCACCAGATCATCCAAAGAGCAGGTTTGGTGTTTGCTGGTCAAACACTCCCAGGCATTTTGCAAGTCTGGCAATCTCTGAGCAGTCAGAGAATTGGGCTCCTGTGCTGGCACATCTCATCCTATACTCCATGCCATAACTTCAGTTAAATGCAGTGTATTGGTTTATACAGCAGTGCTGGTTGTTCTATAGTAGTTGAGTAGTGATAAAATTAATCTTATTTCTGCTAAGAATGGTGGCATCTGTAGGAAGCAGGTTCACTTTCCCTTTGTGAAGCCCCTTGTGGTGTATGCAGTTCTGAGACTTTAAAGATGCAGCATAAATTGGGGTAGATTATTTTTTTCCAGGAATTTCCAGTTGTGAAGCCAACAGATCCCCACTTTCAGTGCAAATGCTGTACCCATGAGCATTTGATATCCAGGATGGAAGGATTTGCAAAACTCACAAGGTGTTGTAATGGTGTTATTACCTATTTTGATATTTTTGTCTTGACGTGCACCAAAATGCATTTCAAAGCCAAGAGAAAGGTTCAGCATGAGCTGCTTTTTTAAGGCAGAAGGATATTCTCTGCTGCATATTGGAAATGAATTTTTATGATTGGTCTAAACACAAATCTGGTGGGTTTTAATACACACACATCCAATAAATTCATCAGTCATGAGAAGACAAAGCCAACAGTGGTTCTTCAGTTTTTGTAAATGCGCAGTCCTTCCGTTCAATAACTGAATTGTAATATATTGGATAACAAATGGGAAAATATTTCCCTCTGTTTGGCAGATGACTCACAGCTGCTCTTATGCCCAGAACATGTTTGGTTTAATCTAGACAGATATAAGAGCCATCTCATCAAGCTCTTTCAAAACACACACCAAAAGCATTTATATGATTAAATGCTTCTTTAATTCTGTAAACGCCATGAAATCAGCAAGGAAATGACATTTAAATGACATTTATCACTCGGTTTGTCCCACCACTGGGATTTATTTCTCCATAAAATTTGAATTTGGAAAGAAACCTTTTGTAAAACCTGAAATTGGAGCTGCTTTTCACTGTCTCCAAAAAACACTGCACAGAAAAGCTACTTTTGGGGTGGATAGAGAGAAGTGACCCTTCGTGTCATCTTTGTTTATGTAGTATTGTCGTTCAAGGTGTACAGTATTGACTTTAGACAGGAAAACTGAACCATTTCTTTTTCTTGCTAAATAAATGGATGTTAAAAACAGCTGGAACACATCCTAGAAAAGCTGCTGGTTGGGAGCTTTTGAGATGTTGGCAGTGAGGAAAAGCTTCCCTGTTTCTGCCCGCTGTGAAGCGTTGGGGTGCGCATGGTCTGGTTCGAGCCCATCCAACACTGCAGCAAGAATCTGGGACATCCTGGGCCAAATGGGCTGGGAATGGAATTGGAGAGAGTGAGAGGTGCAGTCAGGTTCATGGGGACTGCAGGAGCACATAAAACACCTCGACTCTAGTGTAGGATCCATGAAAATTACGGATGGAAGGTGATGGAAAGGACTGTGAGGGCTCTTGGAGTAAAACCCAGGGGATTACTGGGAGCACATAAAAATCCAAACAGCTGGGGATGTACCTAGGTGACGGAAAGGGGACAGGGGAAGGGTTATTATTCCAACAGAAATATCCTAAAATGCTTAATTCAAGTTACAATTGCGTATTTTTATCTTCAGCCAACTGGTTTGGATTTTTAGAAACCGATGTTAATTTAAGTCTGTATCTGTTTATTTTTGTATTTGTTGTACAAAAGAGAAATTGTGAATTTACTACACAAATATTTTTCGAGGTCCTGGGTGCTATTAATTTAAACATACCTCCCCCAGAATTAGGGGCGATCAGGTCCTCCAAGGCAGTCATGACCTATCGATGACTTGCCATCATGTGTGCTAGCTATTCATGAATAGGTGGGACAGTACCAGTTTTTAGCCAAATGTTGACAGGTTTTATTTCTGATACCAACACATTTCTCAGCCTGCTATATTTCAGTGCAGCTTAAAGATGCATCACGTCTGTATCTCACCAGGCCCTGTCCTCCTCAGCCCCAGCTCAGCAGATCTGTAGGCACCTGAAGCATCCAGGTGTAGCCAAAGCTGATGCTGCCTGGTTGTTCTGTTCCAATAATCTGGGGTTTGGAAGCAATGGCATGGTCGTTGCAAAACACCTGGCTCAGCCCAATCTCCAGGAAACACAACCAGGGTGAAATCCAGAGCCTGTGCTGGTGGGGCCTGGGCTCCACTCATTCCTTCTTTTTAAGACTTCCAGCCAACAGCTGGTTGAGGAGGCTCCAGTTCATCACTTGTGCAGTCTAAATATTTAGGGCCAGTTCATAGAGTTGCTTTTCTTTTTTTTTTTTTTTTTTCTATGAAAAATGGTGTATTTTACTTCCTATGTATAAAAGTTACTTGTACATTTTTGTGTGCCTTTGCATGTTTTCCAAGGGGCCGTGGTTGTTTATAAACTAGATTTTTTTTTTTTTTTTTGTCTAAATACAGAATTGTAAAATATCTTTTCCTCCCTACCCTTCAATTTTCTTTTGATTTCTGAATTATTTGTGAAATAAAACCTTCCTGGAATGAATGCTTCCCTTGTCTTTAGTGCTCAGCCAGAGTTGGGTTGGGTTGAAGACTTGGTAGAAGAGCTATTTGGGGTTAATCTGGGGACTAGAGCATTCCTTGGAGACTCCAAAAGAGATTGGGATGTGCAAAGCCAATTCCACTAACTGCCCAGTACCCAGGCATTAAAACTCAGTCTTTACCCCATCAAAAATAAGAGATATCCTTAGTGAAACATACTGAGAGTAAGGGAAAATCACTGCCTGTCTTTGAATCCCTGCAACATAAGGGCTGAATTAGATTAATGAGATGGAAATAGTGTTTAATGATTTAGAGCTGCAAAATGCAAGTGAGGTGAACTCCTCCCCACCTGAGCAGGCTGGTGTGAATTGTGCCCTCATTTTTTGAAAGGAAAAGTATTCAGATTTTGTAATTCCCTTTGAAATTTTCTCCAGGCTCATCCTTGCTGACAGCACTACAAATCAAACCAAGATTTTTCCTGGAAATCCAACCCCATTTGGTTAAAGAAGCAACGCAGGGAGGTTCATAACTCATCCTCCAGACAATGAGCACCAGATGGGTTTTGACCAAAAATGTAGGCTGGGCCATGGGATGAGGTCCTGATTGACCAGGCCATGAAATTTGTGTTTTTCATTGCCTATACAAGAGGATTAATGTTAAATCCAGAGATGTTTGCTTTACTTCAGGGCTGGGCTGATGCAGTTCTGGTTGAACAGTATTTCCCTGTAAATAGTCCCAGCCTAGGACTGATGAGATAACCTCATTATTGCCCTGCCAGTGATTTCTGTCAAAGGGGAGTTTCATGGCTCCTGCACGCTCTGCAGTTCCAAAGTGCCCATTTGAATTTACTCTGTGCTTTCCTTCCCCCATTCTTACTGCTGCAAAAATATCTCTGCTGAATATATTTGGGAGGATTTTCCTAAGCAGAGCTTAAAGGTAAGCAGAGAGGGGAGTCCAGGCTATTGGTTAATGTGAGGCTGCCTGGAACATTCCATTAATGGCAATAGTTGTTTGATATCTTATTTGTTGGTGCTACAAAATGCCCCACTCTGTGATTTGGAACCTGATGATATTTAAGGTCCCTTCCAACTAAATTCATTCTATGATTCTGTGAGTTCTGTGGTAAAATTTAGGTCCTGGTTGGCCTAGAGAGCAAAACAGCATAACGCTCAAAATTTAGGGCTGAACCTAACCCATCCTTTGGGTCAGTTTGCCATCCTTTGACACTGTCTCTGGTTTTGTCTCCTCCTGCTCGAGCCCTGGGCTTTGTCCTCTGCTTGTCCACCAGAAACTGGTGTTATCACAAGTGCTGTGTGGCAAACAAGGCTGTGCCTGCTTGCTGTACAACAGGTATGAAAACCAGGTAAGGGAAGGC
Organism: Vidua chalybeata; assembly: GCF_026979565.1. NCBI lineage: Eukaryota > Metazoa > Chordata > Aves > Passeriformes > Viduidae > Vidua > Vidua chalybeata. The sequence goes on from NC_071540.1 coordinate 18,322,816, forward strand.
TCAGGGCGAAACACACATGCAGGAGAAATAATCATTATTTTTTTTTTCCAGCTGGGGTGGGATCCAGATTCTGTTTTAGGTGCAAAGACGTAAAGATTGGCAGGTTGAAGGAAAGTAGAGGAGAAAGGAAAGAGAAACTCACATGGAGCTGGGCGAGGGTGGCAGATCTGATATTCCCACATTGCTGGGAGTCCTGGGGGATCAACAAGCAGCAGGGCTCTCTCTGCTTGCTGCCCCGGGCACAAATATCTTGTTGCTGGTTGTTTTGCCTTCTGCTGGCTGCTCCTCAGCCCGTGCTGAGCTCATCAGAGCCTATGTATAGCACGGGCATACCTTGGGGTGGGTGTCCTTCCAAAAACCCACAGTCATTTATAGGATGCGCCCCCGATGTTTTCAAAGCCATTTTGCAAACGATGAGGTTGGCTCTTAGTTGCACTAAGGACCTACTTTGAGGCACTTAGGAGTCATTTATGCCACTTTAGGGTGTGGGGAGAGCAGCGCAAAGAAGCCTCAGTGTAAACAGAAACCACCCTTCTATCTTGTTGACAGTGGTTAAAATTGGGTTAGGGAGTTAAGTCAACAGACAAGGTCTGCCTTATGCTGCTCCCTCTGCTCCTCACCCAGGGGAGGGCTGTCCACAGTGTCCCCCAGCCACTGCACAGCCCAGCACATGGCAGGGAGATTCAGTGTCAAAAGGAATACAGGGATATTTATAGCGGGTGAAAAGTCAGGAGGCGCAGGTGGAACATGAGAGCAGAAAGAAGAAGGGAGCAAAATAAACCCAGAGCTTTGGGATGTCCTCCAAGGGCTGATTCTGTCAGGTTTGGGCTCCTGTGGTTTAGGGGCTGTGGGTGACTGTGACCCAAGGGGGGACCTGCCAACACATACAACTGTCCTGAGGAGTGCTTGACTGATATCTGAAGTTTTTGTTTAGTAGCTGCCTCAGGGCTTGTTTCTGCACATCTGCCTTTTGCACATGTGGAAGCTGAGAAAATACCACCTATGAATTAAACCCAGGGGCTAGAGGACAAGTTTGTCAAAAACAAATCTCAAAAGCAGCCTGATTTCCCGCTCCACGAGCTGAGCAGGCTTTGTAAATTTGAAAAAAAAAAAGAGAGTAAAACCCAATAGAGTTTGACTATAGGAGGTAGGGGTGTTGATACCATCTTACTTGATGTGTTTGTAATGACAATATTATTTATATCAATGCAGGGAGCTCCAAAACTGCATCAGTACCTGTGCTGGAAGAAACAGGTGAAAAATGAGATGACACTTGGAAGTCATCTCATGAAAATATTATTTATATCAATGCAGGGAGCTCCAAAACCACATCAGTACCTGTGCTGGAACAAACAGGTGAAAAATGAGATGACACTTGGAAGGGAAGAGTACAAGGAATAATAAAAGATGGAGACCAACCAGTAAGGAACAGCTCAGCCCAACTGAGATGAAGAGCCAAAACCATCACGTTATGGCCAAGGAGATAAAAGTCATATCAGGTGTGAAAAGATCAGCAAGGCAGGTGAGAAACCTTCCAGCTTTTCTTCCTCTGTTCAGGTCCCTGGTGCAATATGACATTGTCTGGGTTTGTCCTGTTACTGCCTGGAAAATATTCATCCCACTGTGGGAATTCCAGGAGGAATGAGAGAGAGAGACCTGAGAGCTAAAACAACTCCTGAGAAAGCAGGAGAGCTCTCTGAGGATGGAAAAGGTGAAGAAGAGGACGCCTGTGGTGTGTAAAGGTACAGTAAAGGGAGAGAGGGTTCTTCATGCCCACTGGGAAAGGATGGGCTGAAAATGTAGTAGGAAACACCGAGGCCATTGGTAAAGGCTCTGGCTGGGGCAGATTACCTGTGTGGTCTTTTCAAGACATCATTCCAGGTTTTTAAGATTATTCTGGATGGCAGCTCCTAAAATGAGATCCTGCTTTGAGTGGAGGATGGACTAGAAAATGTCTTGGTGGTCCTCCCAGGTGTCTTTTTTCCCTATAATTTTCCAAGTTAAAAGAAACATTCCATCATGTGGGACGGGCTATCCTCTGTTTGGACCAGGATGGTGCACAAGCAGGGACTGTGATTTTCCCATGGGTTGCACAGGTAGAGATGACCTGGCAGAAGCAGCCTAGATGAAGGTGCGCAGTGTCATGGCAGTCACAATAAAAAAGTCATTGTTGTTTTAAGTCTTTGTTGTTCAGGTATTTTTGGTTGGTTTTTTTGGGTTTTTTTTTTTTTTTTTAGGTCTTTTGGCAGACAGATGAATTCTGAGGTACAGCTGCAGATGGACCCGTGGCTGCTGTGTCTGGGATAAAATAGTGGGGACAACCTTTCAGAAATGCTGGCAAGGAAGGGGTGGTTTAGGGCATCCCCTGGGAGTGTCACTGAGCCAGGCTGGGCACAGGCACAGAAGGCATCTCCTCCCCGTGCCAGGCGTGCAGCACCATCTGAGAGCAGGCTCTGGGTGAGGAGAGGGAGACCATGGAAATTTTCTCATCTGCAGAGTCATGAAACCATCTCAGGCGTCTGAGGGCAGCTGGCCAGCTCAGCAGGCTGTGTGTGCCTTTCCAAAGGCACCAGGGAAGTCAAGCTGTCCCAAAACCTTACACCAAAACAGATGCAGGCAGCTGAGCAGCCCAGTGCTGGACAGTGCTCTCCTTGGGAACAGCTTCATTATCAGCAAACAATTATCTCTGCAAATCCAAAGCACTAAATGGGGACTCGTTTGGACACTGGCCATTTTAACGAGAGCCATAAAATTATGAAAACACCCAAGTTTTCATGAGCTCCAAAGATTCGCGTCTAGACCAAGAAAAGGACTTCAGGAGCCAGCTCTTAGTCGATGTTGTGGACAGCTCTGGATGCAGTTCCAGAAAATGCTTGTGATGCACTTTTAAGGAGAGTTACTGGAAAAGTGGCCAAGCCCTGTCCCCTTGGCCCTGGGCACGGTGTGGCACAACAGGGGGGCTGGAGTGGAGGGTCCCCCCGCCCTGGGTGTCCCGCACTGACGCAGGAGAGAGTTGTGTGAAGTCTCTGCTCTTCTCTTATATAATCCATGACTTCAGATAAAATTGATGCCAAGTACCCAAAAAAGGGATTGAGTGTGCGCTCCCTCGCAGCCTCTTCCCGTAATCTGAGCACAACGTTCGACCGTGACAGTTTTGCCAGTAAAATCGAGGGTTTTTTTTCCCTTTGCCATGGGATCCAGGTTTAAAATTAGCTGTGTCCCAGCAGGGCCATCCCTGCCAGCCTCAGTGCTCAGCCTCGGAGGGTCAGGGCCTCAAAAGAGCCCAGCAGCCCAGTTTAAACAGCGACCAGAAAAGTTTGTTCAGGGAGGGCTCCCTGGACATTAACAACAGGAGCCTCCGTTAGCTCCTACATCGAGACAACACTCAAACTTCATAAAAATACCTCCTAAAGTAAATATCAGTGAGTCACAGATACTAAATATTAATAATTCACACACCGGGAGCAGAAATATCAGCAGGACCTGCAAGGCAGGTTTTTTTTAATGTGCAATATTAGAGAATTGAGTATGTGTTCCTCTATTTATTTCTTTTTTCTTGTGTGCCAGCCTTTCCCATTTGAGACACAGGCTTGGAGCTGCTCCGAGGCCTTGGCCCAGTGAAACTGGTTGGAGTCTCAGTCCCACGAGGGGAGCAATTTCCCTGGAAGGGACCCAAGCAGCTCTCCTCATCCAAGGGTCAACAGTGGGGCATTCCCAGGGAATTGGAGGGTCTGAATCCATAATTGCAAATTACAGATAAATGAGGGGTGGTTTTTTTTGATTGACTGACCTTTAGGAAAGAAAAAACCAACCCCAAGCCAACCACATTACGTAAAATTTATGCAACTACCCAAACCCCCAAAGCATTTCTGTCTCGTTAAGGATCAAAAAGGAGTGAAAGCCAATCCTCGTTTTTGTAGTGAGGCAATTTTAAGTAAAAAGTGGTTTCGTTGACCAAAATATATTTAAAAAAATTTAAGAAGACACTGTTTAAAAAAGTGAAATTCCAGTTGTTTCAGTAATTTCTTTTCATGTTTGAATGTGTGGCTTCTTAAAAGCTTGTTGGAGTTGAAAAGCATTAATGAAAAATTTTAATTCATTTTATTATTTGGGTTTTTTTTTTTCCCCACGGTGTTTCACTGGCTTTTGCTGGCTTACATGGAGACTGAGATGCTATCTGGGTGAAGAGAGGAGTAATTTTTTTGTTGAAATTGAGAAGGAGTGTCAGCTGAAGAAACCTAAGAAGCTCCAGACAGAACTGTAAAGGAGAAAGGCTTTTATGGAATGGAATGGAATGGAATGGAATGGAATGGAATGGAATGGAATGGAATAATGAAGAGGAGCAAGGGGCCATAAGGACTCAAACTGGAGCCTAACACCTTATTTTTGTGAAATCTGAGCGAAGCTTTGCTGTGTGCTTTGAATGAAAGCCAGTCCCCAAAACCCAGGGGATGAGTGGAAGTCAGGATGGGAGGTGATCCTTAAACTTTGAACCCCCTCAAACTTATTTTCCTTTTCTTCCCCAACAGAAAAGTGTTTTATTCTGCAGTTATGAAAGACCCAGTTTCATCATCAGTAATTCCACGACGCTGTGTCCTGGCTGTGCAGCCCATCCTGCCAGGCCTGCTGCCACTTAGGTGGTCCCAAACTACTTCTTGCTTCCAGTTCCTCAGCTCCTTTAAGCCAAACCCTGGTTTTGGAAGGACTCTGTGAGAGCTTTTAGCTCTGAGCAGTTGATTCATTAATTAATCACCTTTCATTAATTGAAAGGTAAGAGCTTTTTGCTCCCACGTGGCCGTGCAGGTGCAGGTTCATTTTCAGGGATGGGGAATGGATGCTCCTCTTCACATTTGCCTTTTGGGCTGATCCAATGGAAGGAGAAAAGGGACACTGTGGCTGCAGGGACAGTGCTTCCTATGGAGCTGTGGTGGCACTGAGAGGCCAGCAAGGACACATGGAGCCAGTTTTCCTTTCCTTTTAACCTGAGGGTCTGAGGGGTGTAGGATATGAGTGCATGTCCTGCAAATCTTCACCAGACAGATTTTCACATGGTGCTGAAATTGTCCACAAGTGCTGAGGACACATTTCTCCCTTCCCCTGAAAGCACCTGGAAGAGTTTGACTACAGGCTCTGCCTTTTTCCAGGAAAGCCATCTTCTGTGGGATAGGAGAGGATGTCATTCTTCCAGCTATATGCAATGCAAAGGAAATTTTCTCACTAGGAGAACACAGCCACAAGCAGCCTTGCTTTTCCTGAGCTAACATTTGGGTTTTCTGGAAATTGTGGGCACCGTTCCAGCTCGGAGGCTGGGCAGACAACACAGCCCTTGTCTCTTCCTCTCCATATCAACGGCTTCCCAGCGGACTTTCCTCGGGGAAGATTAATGGAACAGGTCACTCAGCTGGTCAAACAGCACAGGCAGCCTGGAAAACTGCCAGGGATGACAAGCCTGGAGGAAAGCCCAACTCCTGCTGTTGCAGCACCACCGGGTTTGTGCTTGGCCACTGACAAGTGGATGGTCCCTTGCAGCTGCTCCATTTGTAAGCCCAGTTTAACCAGCCCTGTCCTGAGGGGTGCAGAGAGATTTTGTGTCTTCATAAACTGCATCCCATCCATGGGAGCATCTCTGGGTTGGTGGATGAGCAAGGGAGTCATTCCCAGAGCTGGGGGTGTGTAAAGCAGAGGGAAATCCTATTCCCACCCACACCTCTGACCTACCAGCCCTCTGGGCACAGTGGTTTTGGCAGATGTTTCTCATCAAAGCCCCATTTTTAAGCTGAGCTCTCCTGTACCTTCTCATTATCTTCTGTGATCTCTGTCTTTCATTAAAGGCAGATCTGAGACCCCTGGGACTTGCACAGCCACCCATCTTTACATTTCCTCTCCCATCCTCTCTTCCCTTGCCCTGTGCTGTGGGCACAGACTGAGCTCAGGGAACCCCCTCATGCTGGTGGTGTGGGAGGTTCATCCTGGGAGAGGAGGGAGATGAGAAAATTATTGGAAGAGGAAGCAAAAATGAACCACAGGCTTGTTTTTAATGAGTGTACTGAGAATTACTGTAGATTTCAACATCTGTTTTGACTGGACAGGAAGAGAATATTGCAAAGGGTGCAAGAATACAGACCCCCTTGGAAAAGAAAGGCTCAGAAAAACTGTCAGGATCTCATTTATGGGTCTCATAAACCAGGGCCTGAGCTGGCCATTGCAGGTCTGCTCCCAGTTCTGCACAAATCAGAGGCTCCAAACCAGCCATGCTGGAAAACGTAGATTTTTAGGAGTGGTGGTATCTTTGAGAGGATGTCTTTAGAGGTGAATGATTTCCATCATGCACAAGCAGGACAGGAGATTTCATCAGACCATGGTTCTGGCTGTCCATGGCCGTGCTGTCCCCTCTGGCTTTGAGAAAAAGGTGTGGCAATGCCTGCTGTGGGAACCCATGAGTGGTCCTCCTGATTTGTTAAAGGATATTGCACAGAAATCAGAAAATAGCCAAATGTGTCACAGGAAGCCCAAAGGCTGGAGGCACAGCTGCATAATTCCTCCTCTGGAGGCTGCACTGTGGATTTTCGAGTCGTGATGCACAGCTGGGTCACAGCCACTCACTGAAACTGCCCCACTGCTCTTTCCTGCCTGGTTTTACTGAGCTCTGCCCCGGGCCCTTTGCTGAAATAGCTGCGGAGTGCTGGTGGGCTGCTGTGGAGCAATGTCGGGGAGTGTCACATTGGGATGAAGTGTCTCACACAGACGATGCCCTCGGGGACAGCAGCACCTCTTCCCGAGCATGATCAACCTCATTAGTGCCAACTGAGTCAGCGGGTGATGAGATGGAGGCACACCTTCTGCTGCAGCCTATTGTAAGTGCAGGTGAACCCGGTGGGAAGAAATGCTGACGTCTGGCTCCAGTTCAGAAGGCTGAATGATTTCTTTATTAGAACTGTGCTATAATACATTAATATACTATTTAAAGGAGATACTAAAACTACAAACCTACCTTTTCTAACTACCATATCTAACTCACAACTGGTGACCCTCTCTGAGAGTGCAGCCACAGGTGGGTTGGATTGGATTGGATTGGATTGGATTGGATTGGGTTGGGTTGGATTGGATTGGATTGGATTGGATTGGACTGGACTGGATTGGATTGGATTGGATTGGCCATCAGGCTCAAACAATCCTCACCAGAATCCAATCAAGCAATCACCCCAGGTAAACAATTCTCCAAACACATTCCACATGGGAAAAACAAGGAGCAGAAATAGAAATTGTTTTCTCTTTCTTTCTCTCTGTGCTCCTCTGTGAAAAAATCCTGAGAGAGGGAAGAGTGTGCCTGCCACAGCAGCCTCATCCCGCTGTGCCACTCCAGCTTTTGGTGTCTGATCCTGTTTTATGGCAGGAGCAGGATGTGCAGGGCAGGAAAGGTGGTTCCCATCCCAAATCCAGAACCAAGGCGTTGTGAGGCGAGGCCTGTGATGCACAGCAAAAGCGAGAAGGACATTTCCAAGTAAGTCTGGGCTTTGGGGAACAGGAGATGAGAGAGATGGGGCTGATGGGGTGATCTTTAGTCACTCTTCTGCCTCACACCAGCTGGGACAGTGGTCCACACACTTGTCATTGTGACAGGTCTTGGCATCAGTACTCCAGGGGCATGGGAATAGATTTATCAGTATTGGGTAGCTGCTAACAAGGCAGGAGGGAACAAAATGAACTTTCATGAAGAGATACCATGTTTTCATAAAACGTATATTAGAAAAGCAAGAGAGGCTCAAGGGAACATGACAGAGCTACTGCAGTTCTTGACTGTGCCTAGAGCAGACATGAAAGCCTTCATGTTGTGCCAGGAGGTGAAATCAGCCACCAAGAAATGCCTGTCAGCAGGACAGTGTTGCTCCAGGTCAGTGAGTTATGGATTCTGGACAGGAGCGCTGGGAAGAAGAGAGGTTGTGGAACATCTTTCCAATAACGTCAGGGATGTTGTTGCATTGTTTGCAGCCCTGTTTGGCTGATTCAGGATTTCCAGGGCTTGTGCCTCATCACAGTAAAAGCAGGAGCTGCTCACACCCTTGTCCACCCAGAGGAACCAACCTTAACCAGGAGCTTTTAGAGCCAAAGAAAGGAAGTGGAGTCGTGTCCTGAGCCACAGGAAATCCAGCCACGTGTTGGAGCTTGCTGGATTTTCCTTCCTTGTGCTTTTGCTCATGTTGGATCCCCGTGCACAGCCTGACTCATGGCTTTGGGAAAGAGAGACATCAGTGTTGCCTGCTCAGAAATCCAAGTGCTTTCAATTCACCCAAACCACCATGCCGGACTCTGCAGGTCCTTCTCTGGATGATTTCCAGTGAAAATTTCCCATCAGTACTCATCAAAGGATGCAAACAAAACAGCTCCACATTTCACTTTGCTGCTCTTGTACTCTGCTTTACCCCTGTCCTGTCCTCTTTGGCACAATGTCCACTTGCATCAATCTGAGGTCTATTTTTGGGATGAACATGAGATTGCCTGGAACCTCTCCAAAAACTTAACTCGGGCCACTCTTTTGATCATGGAGCAGATAAACATATTTCTGTGCTTGCCTTTATTAATTATTTCCCCTGAGAAAGCAACGGGGATTTTGTCCATGGCTAGCAGAGCTTGCAATATTTTTTTGGATGGCCTGGAACAGGGATGCCCAGGATGCCTGAAGGGTTTTCGTGCTTGCTTTAGCAATATTGGTCTGAGGTGTGGCCATTTTCTGGTCAAACCTTCTTTTGGTGGGAATCTCGAACTTCTGACATCTGAATTTCGTGGCATTTTAAGTTGGGAGCTGACTTTTCCTAGGGAAAGTTTTAGTGCTCTTGTGGGAAAATGAGAGCATGGCCAATCTAAATACTAAAAAAAAGGTCACATATTGCTTGAAACAGTTTTTCTGTGCTCAGTGAAGTGGCCAGTTACTCTGTGTTGCTCTGTTGCTTTACAGAAAACCCCTCCACCCTGTCCTGTAGCTGTGTAGTAGACACAGAGCTCATCCTGAGCTCTGACATTACCTGGTCTGGATTTGGACAGCAGGAACCAAAGATCTTGGGTTGTGCTCTGTACTTCTGATTTTAGAAGGATGTCCTTACAGACACAATTTCTCTGCCTTGTGGTAAATTTTTTAATCTCTTTTGATGCCTTGGGGAATCTGGTCCCAGGTACCTGGGAAATGCAATTTGTGGTCCTGCTTCAACTTCTTGGCCAAATGAAGGAAAACCTTGAGGAAAGTTTCATCCCAGAAATTCATTTTTCCCCTAATGAAAGCAAACTGGTATCCTATGCTGGGTTTGCATCAGGGGAACACAGGCTGGGTTATCCACAAGGCTGAAACTGTAAATGGCTTTTTCAGGGTGTGAATGGGATGCTCATTTTTTCAGGCACAGTAAACCCTCATCAGCAGGGGTTATAAATTGGCACCACCTCACTGCTGCTGCTGGACCTGCTCCACACCTCAGCTGCAGCCTCCAAAGCCCCACACTGGTGATACCAATGGGGTGAGGTGGGGAAAATCTGACACGCTCAACCCACCCCAAAATTCAGGGGCAGCTGGCCTGGAGACAGCCCCACCCCTGACCAAGCTTCAGAACAGCTCTTGGAGGGGCTGGCAGGTTCCAGCTGTGAATTGTGACATTGCTAAGGGTGGTTTCCTGTTACAGCTGGAAGGACTGCATGGATTTGGACAAAGCTGCCCTCTCCCAGGGAATCACACGGGCCTGGAAACAGAAATAAACTTCTCATGGCATTTCTTTGACGTGCCTGCTTGCTGCTCTGAGGTGCGTGGTGTGTGCAGAAGCCAGCGACAGCAAATGCATCACTCCTCCCTTACTGCAGGGCTATTTCTGGACCCTTGCTTGCTTTGCAAAGCACAAAAATCTGATCAAATGCCTGCATGAAGCACAGGACAAATCCAGCTGCTGTACAGATGCAAAAGGACAGAGAGCCTTTTTGTTCTGACTCTTTTTAAAACAAACCAGCTCCTCCACGTCAGCCTCTTAAGCACTGTCACAGCCTGTCCCCCCCAGGGAAAAGAACAAATGTCCTCCCCATCCTTCACGGCTGGAAACCCATCTGCCAGAGATGTGTTTGAGGCTTTGCACATGGGATTATTTTTCATGGTCTCAGGGCTCTCTGTGGGTAAAACGATGTGAGTAAAGCAATTATGACGAGCATCACAGCTGTCAATAAAATGAGGGACAATGCTTAATAAGAACAGTTTAATGGTGAACTTGGCTTGCTTGCTGTTTTCTCAAGCTGAATTTCTGTGGAGAAGTTGTCAAAGAAGTTCAAGGATTTCCTACATGCATTTGTCTATTGGATGAACTCAACTTTTCTCTTGGCATCCAGATTGCTTCACTTTTCCTGACGTGCCCAACTGGAATTGCAGGTAAATAGCACAAGAGGCCTTTTTCAGCTGTTCTGATGGAAAACTGGTACCTGTCTCATGTTTTCTGTGCATTTAAAGCTGAAACACATTGTCCTTTACCCTTTTTTTCCTGTTGCAAGACTTTTTGGAAATACGCTCTATTTTCTCCTCTGTTCTGCTCTCCACGTTGGGATACGCTGGAAGATATTAAACAACAAAACAGCAAAGAGGATATGTTTTATATTATTTTGTTTGTAAGAACACTCTGGACTGGTAAATAGCTACACCCTTCATAAATGTTTTCAATTTTCCCTTTGAAATAAGAAACAAGTAATGCTTTCAACAAGCAGCTCTTCTTGGTCAAGGATTTTTCTCATTTTAGAGAACACAAATTATTTGAAAATCAAAATGTTTCCAGAAAACATGTTTGGGGCACGTGTTTTTTTGTTTTGTTTTGTTGTTGTTCTTGTTTTGTTGGTGGTGGGTTTTTTTTAAAATTCTATTTTATTTAGAGCCATGTGAAATCCAAGCTGTGAGTATAAAGACATGACTGTTCATGATGCTGAGTGCTTCATGCTGAGCAGAATATCTTTCAGTGTGGGAACCTACAAGAGATCTGTAAAAAGACACAGCAACCCCATAAAGTCACTTGCAGGAGAGACTTCACTTGATTTATTTCTTATTAATTCTTCAGGAAGTGTCTTGTGCAGCAAACCAATAGCTTGGGCTGTGTAGGGAAGAGTTGTACCTTAAGACACAAATTAATAATCCATAAACCTGGATTATTCCTTGGAAACAAATGACCAGGCCATGGCATTTCAGTTCTCTGCTTTGTTGCTCCCAACAGTGTGGAATGATCACAAAATTCTCTTTTTTTTTCCCAGGCCATGCTTTTTCCCTGGAGAATTCCTGAGGGCGTGCCAGATACTTGGTCCCTTTTCCCAAGCTGGACACAGGCTTGGGATTCTCCTTGACTTCACCATGAGAGAGCTTGAAAAACTAGGTCCCAAAGTGAGATGGCCTTATGTCCTCACAAGGGATTTTTGGTCTTGCTGAGGCTGGGATGGTTTTCTCTAAATGTGCTGTATTGTTCTGGACTTGCAGAGTGTTTTTGCAACCCAGTTTAAAGTCACCTTGAGAGTGGCTGGGCTTGGCAGAGCTAATTTCTGGGCTCAGGCCTTACTGCTGATCTCGAGCTTTTGACTGATTGCACAAAACATTTTATAGATGAAGTCTGAATAAACCCTTCAATGAAGGTCAGAGTAAATAAGATTCTAAGGTTAAAGCACTTTATGGCAAGCAGACTTGTAGGAACTGGTTGTATTAAGAGGAATGATTTGATTAGAGAATGAGAAACGGGACTGGGGAGACAGGAACCTGACCTCAGCAATAAAATGCACAGAGCTGCATTTTTCCTCCTTCTTGGAATCTGGTGTACAAAGGTACAATTAAACAACATGGCCAACATTTCAGCAGGCCAACTCAAACCATTTGTGCTTTTCCTGACTCTGGGCATCTGCACAGGTTTTTGCTTTGCTTTGCTTTAAAATTCTGGGCCAAATCTGCTTCCTAGCACTGCAAGGTGGGAGCTGGGACCCTCGGGAGGCTGGAGGTGCTCCTGGAGCTGGACTGACCATGCTGACCTCAGGGCTCTGGGGCTCCTCCAACCCAGACTCAGCTTCTGGACACCACCAAGCAGCACGAGCTGAATTGAAGGATATCTGCAGGCAGGATGTAATTTGGAAGAGCGACCAGGGCAGATAGTCTGGGTCACATTGCTGGAGTCAGCTCAAGTTGGAATAGCAGGGAGGAGGAGGGTGGAACACAGGAGCAGCCAAACACCCACACGACCCCAGTGCCAACCTTCATTGCTTTTGCAGTATTTGATTTGTTGTTTCCTTAGAAAACCAGGCTGAGCTCCCAGCAGCAGATCTCTCTGTCTGAGCTAGAAAGAAAAGGCTTTGCCCCAGAAGGGGATATTTCCTGTATCACTGGAAATGCCGAGTGGTGTTTGCATTCTTCTTACTCTTCTTTATCTTTCTGCAGGAGGAAGCCTGGCCAGGAGCAGGCCCTGGACACTTGGATGCTGCTGCTGAGGTGAGGATGGGATGGCCTCTGGTTTGCTCATGAGCCAAGAGGGCTGGGACAGAACGGGATGGACACAGGGAGGATGAATCAGCATCCCTGCCTGGTAGCCTGTAACCAAGTTTGGATGTTCTGCTCCACAGGGTGAGTGTGATTGTCCCAATTCACGTGGTGGAGCTGCAAGGTGAGACCCACTGAGCCAGCAAATATTTCCATTTTCTTCACTCCACTCCTTCAACCAAGTATTGAAGCCCTACGCTGGAGGTAACACAAGCTGAAGAGACTTAGACAAAATTTAAACATGTTCTTTTTCTTGGGCAAACACTGAGTAATGACTGCACTGGCTCAGGGGAAATGCCCTGGTCTGAAGGCAGCACTTCTCAGCTCCAAATGTGCTCGTGTTTGTGGAAGCTTGATGCCGTTTTGCAAAGTTTGCTTTCTCAAATGAGAAAGAAACAGCCAAAAATATTATGGTTTCTACAAAAAAACAAGTTGGAATAGGCCAAATAAAATGACAATCTCCACTTGGCAGGGAGAAGGGGTGATGCAATTAGCTGATTTTTTTATTAAGAAATGAGCAGAAAGGTGTGAATTTGATACATAACCCATTTCTGGCCAGAAACATCATGGCATGGAGGGCAGAAAAGATAAACAGCTAAATGCTTTAGCAAAAATGACCCGTGTCTATAGTCAGATAATGCTCAAATATAAGACTTAAGAAATGAAATCATAGGCTATAATAAATGTCCCTAATTTATTTTCCTGCTCTTTTCTGCCAGTTTCAAGTTTCCTTCAAATCTCTCCCATTTGCTGAATTTTTCTGTGGCAGAAATCTGGCCTGCTCTTTTGCAAACCAGAGCAAAAGGAATGCTTTCAAATATCCCAGACAGATAATTTTCTCTTTGCTGTTCTCCTGATGATGTTAGAAAACACAAACTGCTTTTGTGAGCCCTCTGCTACTGTGAGCATGTGGAAAGAACCATGGTACGCTCCAGCAGATGACATACAAAATTCAGAGTGAGTCAAAATTAAAAAAAATACAATCTGCTGATGCTTTGAGAAAACCTTGTGTCTCTATGTAAACCTGTGGATTTGGGTTTTGGGATTTGTTTTTGTTTTCCCCATGGAGATCCACGAGATCATAGGTTCCTCATGAGAAGCAAGAGGTCTTCGCTGAGCATCTGGGCTGCCTCTGCATCCCTGGAGAACAACAAACATCCCTGGGGACCCCACAAATCTTCTGTGGATGGCTGAGAGACCGGAGAAGGAGCTCAGCCCTTAACTGAGGTGAGGAAATTCTGTACTATGGGAGGGACTGGGAGGCTAACCCAGTTGAAACTGGTGCTGAGGGCAGCCACCCCTGAGCTTATGGGGTTGGGCTTGGCTGTGTGAGAAGCACCAAGGGACACAGAGGGTTTGGAGGGGATCCCACAGATCCCTCCAGGTCCTGTCATCCCCTCTGAAAAGTGAGATTTGGTATCTCCAGGTGTCAGCATTGCTGCTCCTTCTCACTCTCCAAATCCAATAGCTGTCCTGCCTTGATTAGAGAAGTGTGGTTTAATTACGTGTCTTTATGCCCATTTTTCAGGCCGTGGTGGACAAACCATCGTGTGTGGCTGACCCAATCGAGCTCCACCTCTCCCCAGAGCTGTGTTTTCCATGGGAGCACATCTGTTCTGGCCTCTCCACCTATTTCTGAAGGTATATCAACAAACTCCCTCTGGCTCTGACCTCCCAGCAGGCCAGCAGTGCAGCCCTCACCTCTTTCATTAGACAGCCTTGCGCCATTAGCTCGATTTAGTGGCAGTTTTGTCCTTTTTTCTCTCTTTCATCGGTGGAGAAATGTCTGCAGAATATTTGGGTTACCTGCGGCAAAGCGTGAAACGTCACTCGGGACGGAGCCCAGGCTGGCGGGGCTCTGCTGCTTCAGAGGCCTTTGGAATGCATTTCCTCGTACAGAAACCAGAGCTGCCCGAGGTCACGTCACCAGAGGCGACCCTGAGAGTTATCTTACATTGAGGCAGCTTCTTGCTTTTGTTTTAGGGGATTTTTTGGGTGTCCCTGGGGCTGTTTCTGGTGGCGTTGCACTGAGAGCAGAGGTGCTGGGTGCAGAGCTGCCTCTGGTGGCTCGGAGTGTGTGGCTGCACAGCTCTGCTGACTGAGGAACTTGCTTGAAAGTCTTTTCCCCACTTGGCAGCTGAACAGAGCAAGCACACACAAAACGTCATTCTCCCGAAGGTTAGAGCTGATCCATCCACCACAGGCTGTGAGAAATGAGAATAAACCTGTTGTCCTGAATGTTTCCCTGTCTTAAGCCTGGAGAACTGATATCATTTATTTCCCATATCATTTCTTGACCAAACCATGCTCTGCACTGGATTTTATCATTTCCTCATACAATAAAAACCAAATATTTTCAATTAGAGGACATTCCTCTACCAGTGCAGCCGACATCCTCTTTTGCCTTCCGTGCTGCAGCTGCACGTGGACTATAAAACTTGGGGAATATTTCCTACAATCTCCTAAATCTCCAATGTCACTTTCTAGCTGCAGCCCCTGTCAGCTGTCACAGCACCTCCCATCTGGGATGGATTTCTCCAGGAAACATTGCATGGTTCCACGTCACAGAGTCAATCCTTGGTTATTTGCATCCTATTTAGGACAGCAGAGCTTGGAATGTGCCCCGAGGTTTGCCTGGCACTGCAGGAGTGCAGGTGCTGCAGGAATTTTGCTTCCACAAAGCTCAAGCAGAGCAGGAGCCAAAAAAAAAAGAAAAAAAAAAAAAAAAAAAAAAAAGGAGTGGTTTTGGGTGAGATTTGTGCCTCACACAAAGGATCCATTGGAGGCCGTTGAGGTCACTGGTGGGGCTTTGGGGGAATTTCAGCTCGTGCCTCAGTGATTTATTTTGCTGCCATTCAGTTATTGAGGGTGAAAATGTCACCCTAATGCCACTGTGCTGCTCGGGGGCAGCAGCAGGATGTGCTGCAGGGCAGCAGGGGAAGTGGGCAACTGCTGAACTAAATGGTGCTGGGTCCTCCCCCTTTTCTTTTAATTCTCTCAACTCGTAAGGCAAATTAAACCTATATTTTAACAAAAAAAATTTGATTGTGAAGTACAGTTTGGTGCTGCTTGGTGCATTTGGACCTCGTGTTCTGCATAAGAGCAGCCTTGCATGCTGATGGCAGAAAAACCCAACGTGTGCCTCGCTGCTCCTGCTGCTCCCAGGGGTTCAGGTGTCACAGTTTTATGGGCTTAGTGCAAAAACTGCACTGAAAAAGAGTCCCTGTGGCAGAATCAACCATGTTTGTGTGCCAAACTGAACTTTTCCCAGGGTTTCTAAGATATGTTGCTAATATATATTTGCTGCATGTGTTTAATTTATTTTATATATATTTTTTTTCTTTTTTATTTTCTTTTTTTTTTTTTTTTTTTTTTACTGCTGCCTTCAGGATGTTTCATGCCAAGGAGGGAAAAAGAAATCCTAACAAAGAACAAGTTCATGGAGTGCTTAAATCTGAGGACATATTCAAGGTATTTGTTGCAAATAAAGCCAAAGGCCTCATGTGCTCCTTGGAGCATTCCTGGAGAGCTGCTGGCTGCCTTTGCCCTGATAATGATCTTTATGTGTTTAGCTGTGAACACACATTTCCCATCTCCTGTTGCTGCTTTTCTAGGTTAGACAAAAAATTCTTGTTCATGCATGTGTTTTCCAACATTGGCTTGTTTTTTTTTTTTTTTCCCCAGCTGTTCCTTTCTGCTTCCCTTTGAATTTATTCCCATCACCTTTCCCATTTTCACATCCCCTCCAGCCTCTGTTGCCAGCTCCTCACTCCCCCTTTTCTACGTACAATCCTCTGCTCTTCTTTGTGCAATTTGATGATTTTCATTTCAGCAGTTGTCCAAGAATATCTGGAATTTAATCCTATCCTGTAAAACCCTTCCTAGTGCCCCCCAGGCTCAGCCTTTTGCAAGTCCTCTCCCTGTTCCTTTATCCCAGGCCTGAGCACCAACCCCCCCCCAGACCAGACTCGTGGGTCTACCCAAAGACCTGGCTCTGATAAAGCAGAGCAGGATTTTTAATTAGTTCCACGTTCACATTAAAGGGGTTTTGTCCCTTCCACACTCACCCCTGTTACTGCTCTGAACACCATGCAGAGCCACAGTCAGATTCCCAGGATTTAAATCTCCAAAGCTTTGTTTTATCCAGCTCCTAGCTAAGGAGTGCCAGATTTTTTTCACCCCTTTTGATTAAAACAATGTGGTCAGTCCAGTCCTTTTGCCCTCACAATGCTGATTCTGTGCTTCTCATCCCTTTTCCCAAAAAAATAACCCTGTCTTTGTGCTCAACACAGTGTTCCCTCTCATCATGGGAATAAGCTCTCAGGAATACTTAACAAACATGAATTCTACTCAGTTTGGGCTAGAAATTTCTTGAATAAGTTGCAAACCAAAAGAACTCTCAATTTATGCTTCCCTTTCTTAATTATGTCTTATTCTAGAAATGTGATTACACTCCACAGAGCGAGTGAATCCCTTTGCTTTTGTCAGGGACAGGGAGATGAGAAACCTCAGCAAAAGAGGAAGAAATGACAAGATGTGGATTTATTGGGTTGTCAGCCCCGGGGCACCAAGAGTGCATGAGATGGTATTTTCAAAGTAGCAGCATCCAAAGGTCACTGAAAGTGTCAGGCCTGAGAAATCAGGTTGGTGATTTCTTGAAGTTCAGGTGCCTGATCACAGGGTTTATTGAGAGCCAAAGGTTGGGTTATCCTCGTGGGTTATGGAGGGCTTTGGTGGAGAGCTTGGTCTTGTTATTGCTGAATTTATTGTGCAATTTTCTTTGGTGATTCAGCACCCTGCTGCTGGTCTGTGAGCTTTTGTGCAGAGAAGAGTTATGGGCATGGATTGTAAAGGGTTTGACTTGTATTTTCTGGGGTAGAAATCTCTACCTGGGCAAGAATTGCTAAAATGGGATCTGCACTTGAGGTGCTGCAGAGTTAAACAGGATCAGAGCTCATGCAAAGAGAAGTTCAGCTGCAAACTTCAGAGTCAAACTCTGGATGAAGGGAATTAATTTTCTAGTCAGATGTAGCAGTTAGAGAAGTTACTCTCTTCATTCTACTTCAGTGAGGCTTGTGTTCCCTCTTATCATGGGAATAAGCTCTCAGAAATACTTGACATATACGAATTCTGCTCAATTTGGGCTAGAAATTTCTTGAATAAGTCACAAAACGAAAGAACTCCCAATTTATGCTTCCCTTTCTTAATTATGGTGTATTATATAAATGTGATTCCACTTCATAGCAATGGAACACAATGTACCAAACATCCAGGGGAAAAAATGAGATTGGAAAGAAAACAGGCTTCATCCTTGAGTTCAATTTGGACCTTTTACCTTTTAAATAAAACCATCTGTATTTATATTTTCAAAGTTTGTCAGGGCCAGATGTTGACAAACCCTCCTATTTCCTAATCAGTAACCTGGAGGGTGACCCCTTTGTGCAGCCAGGCATGTCCTGAGCCTTCCTATACAAAATAGGCCGTAAGAAGCCAGAGATGGAAATTATTTGCCAAAAATCTTTAGGAAAAAGAAAGAAAAATGAAGGGATGTATACTACTGGGATTGGAGCCTTGGGAAAAACAATAACTCATCCTTGTTGCAATCAGGTAGACTCAGATAAAATAAAAATGGGATAGAATACTATCCTGTAGTCTAAGAAACTCCTCTCACCAAACTGAAATATTTTTTCCTTGATTTCAAGCACAAAATTTAGGTTGGAACTTGGGCTTTCCTTAAGCCTGGAGTGTGCTTGGATGCTTGGCTTAGCTCATGCCTACATCCTGATTCTGATTTAATTTAAGGCAGAAAGAGGAAAATATTTTTTTTTTTGTGCCAGTTACCCAATTCATATTAATTATCTCCAATGAAAATAAGGATAAAGAGAAGAAAAACCAACACAGGCTCTCGCTAAATTCAGCAATTTTAAATGAACCCCAAGCTAAACCCAAATCACCTCTGGGCTGTTGCTTTGACCTGAAGGAGCTGGGTTTAAGTCAGCTGAGGAGCAGCAATTTGTCCCACAGTCCATTCTCCAACCCAGGAGCTCATTTCTGTGGGATCTTGAGGAGTTTCTGCTGTTGTAGGAGGGGTTGGCCCACCAGAGGCTCACAAACGTGCCCAGCTTGGGACCTGTGACTTCCAACCTCCCCAGAGCTGTGGGTTTCTGAGGCTGGATATGGTGTGGGAATTAGTCACAGCTTCCTCTGCTTGGGTGTTCCTCCCTGAGCACACGAGCACCTTTGATCAGTCCCTCTCCTCTTCCTGGAGTCTGCTCACCTCTATTTCAGCCCAGGTTACCTCATGGGGCTTGACCAAACTGAAATGGAAACATTTTTTTTTATTATTTTCAGTGCAGACATAGCGTCAGGAACCCTTGTTCAAACAAAATCCTCTTGGAGTGACTGCAATTAAACCAAGAAAGGACATGGACCTGGCCTTTATTTTTGATCTCTTGCCTCTACAGCGATTCAGGTTGGCTTGGATAATAAAAATAAATCCCTCCTCCTCTTGCCATAAATCAGCATATTCTGGCTTTTGTCCCTATGAAGAGCCTGTCTGTTCCACTGCCAGTGTTATTCCCAGTTCTTTGTCCCAATTTTAGGACTGGATTTTCTTCAGGGACCGGCTGTTGCCTCGTGGTCCTTCTTACAGCTGTCAGAAGACTGAGGAGACCTTTGTGAGTCGTCTCCTTCCTGCCTCCTCTCTGGGCAAACTGTCCTCCACACCAGCTGAGCTGCACAGGGGTTTGTGCTCTGCACATTTGGCATCTTTTTTTGCCTAAATTTACTGAAATGTGGGGCGGATGGGAGGTGTGGAGGAGAAGGTGGGGCAGGTGATGTCCTTTGGTGCAGAAACTCCACCAGTGCTGCGTGTGCATTCATGCCCAGACCACCCCAACTCCCCCCTCTGGTTCCCTCTCCCTTTTCCAATCCTCCTCCATGTCCACGCTCCCTTTCCCTCAGCCTCCATCCCTCCCCAGCACCCAATGCCTAGTTTTAAGATTTTATCCATCTCAGAGGCCTTCTTTTAACAGGCAATATTGTCCTCTGGAAACTCAGTGTTGGGACACCAAGGATGCTCATTCCAAATTTCTATCAAACTGATGCGTGTTAGAATATGCAAAATTGGGCTTTTGCTGCTGCCAAAAATTGGAAGCCAGGTGTGGAAGACTTCAGGTTCTTTCTCTCTGAGAAGAGTGTTTTTCCTTTGGCTTTTTTTTTTTTTTTTTCTCTCTTTTGGATGTCTTGAGGCTTTAGAAAGAATCCACAGGAGTTGCACAATTCCAGCAATTGGTACAATAAATTAAATAAAGAAGGTGTGTGGTTTTGATAGGGAGAAAACAAGTATGAGTAAAAGAGCCCCACTGGTAAACAGTGGAATTAAGGAGCTCATGCAGAGAAATCCATACAAAAATAAATTAATTTCTGGACCAGGCTTGGACTTGGATCAAACATAATTGAAAAATTTCTCAGTTTTACTCCATGGCTTTATCAACAAGTTCCCCACTAATGCTACATTTCGGGAATGCACATAAATGCACATTTCAATACAGTTAAATTCAAAACAATGTGAAAAATCATTTGAAGTCCCCCCAAAATCACACAGGGTATTCGAGGTTGGAGGGAATCTCTGCTTGAAGCAGGGTTTGCAAGAGCAGGTTCCTCAGGAGTAATTTAGGTGCTGATTTTATTTAATATTTTTTTTTTCCTGAATTGTGGCTCCAGTTTTTCTATTGTATTTCTGAGGTTAATGGGACACCAGGGAAATTGTGGTTTGCTCCTTTCATTCTGATTTCCCAGGTCTGTGTCTAATGCAGTTACAGTTCTGGTGATTTTCAGGCTTTCTGCCTTCTTTTGAGATGACAGCAACCCTGACACTGCAATAACACTGGAGAATGAATCACCATGGAAAGAGTCACCATGAAGGAACCAGCATATCCCTGACTTCTGGATGTTTTGAGTCCATCAACAAAGGCTTCATTTCAAATTTCAGTGAATTCTATCCCCCTAGGAATAGTGGCCAGTGCTGATGCTTTGGTGGAATGGAACTGTCTAAGAACCTGCAGGAACTGATGATGCTGTGACCACGCAGGAGTCAGCACAAAGAGGAGCCCCTCAGCTGTGTTCAAATGCTGGAACAAAGCCTGACAGAGGCTGTGGAATCCCCTTTCTTGGAGATTTTCAAAGCTTGGCTGGCTGAGGTCATGAATAGCCTGATGAAATTCCTTCTCATGGAAGGTGTCCCTGCCCACGGAAGGAGGTTGGATCTAGATCATCTCCTTCCAGGCCAAACCATTCTGTGATTCCATGAGTTTAGAAGATTCCATGAGTGTAGAAGCCCTGTTTCAGTCAGAGTTGGTCCCACCAGAGCCTCATTAGAGCCCACAGTGCCCTGTGACTCTGGACTTCTTCCAGCTGGGGCTTGGAGGATCTTGTCAGCCACATGGTCTCACACCTCCTCATCAGTCTAAGATTGCCTAAAACCTGGTGGGTTTTTTTTTTTGTTTGTTTTGTTTTGTTTTGTTTTTGTTTTGTTTTGTTTTTCCCCAGGATTCCTTTTCTTTTTGGAAGGATCTGCTGGCATTTATCTCCTCAGCCCTGTCTGAAAGAAGGCAGGCAGGCAGGCTGGCAGCTGGACGGGGTTGAAGGAGCAGAGCATAAACTCCAGATGATTGTCTGGAATGGCTCAAAGTGCCATCAGGTGTGAGGCTTGGATGGAGATTTGTGGAGTTTGACTCCTTGCCCAGACAGAGCTGGAGTTCCATCACTCAAAGGCACTGTGTCTGGCCAGACACAGCCATTGTGTCGGGTCCTGGAAGGGGAATATCCTGAGATTTCTATCGGAGCCACAGAAGGTTTGGCTTCACAGGTCACTTCACTTCTTTCTGGCCCCTGCTGATGGTAAATAGCTCCAAGTCCTGTGCTTGCAGAGCTGTTTGCTCGGTGCATCTAGCAGTTCAGATCTACCTGAGGTGATTTTTTGCCTTTTGGGCTGGGTGGTCCAGCCCCTGGGCTGCAAAGCTGTGCTCCATGAGCTTGGCATGGAGGTTTATTTGAGTCCTCACTCTTGCTCATTAGAAAAAGCCTGATGTGGAGAGGGTGTATCTTAGTAATGGCCTCAAGGGCATTTATTTGGAGACTTTGGAGATTTATTTATTTGGGTATTTATTAATAGGTTGAGATTTAGAGTGTCACTTTGGATTGTTATAAGTGGAGCTGTTTTCTGTTTGCCTGGTTATTTATGCTGCGATGATATTGCAGCAGTAAAACCTGCTCTGGCAGGATCAGCCCCTGATCCCACTGCAGGGGCCATGGCCAAAGCTCCTCCATCACAGATGTCCTGTGCCCAGAGCTGTCACTGCAGTGTCTCTTCTTTAATCCTCACACCACAGCAACAGCAGTGACCAGACAGCCCAGGGCAGCTCCCAGAAAGGTGGTGGCAAAAATAATTCAGATTATTTCATCTGTGCCAAGTCCCAGACTGATCCATCATCCTCCAGAGAGCAGTGAGACCCCCCCAAGAGCTGAGGGACAGCCCCCACCCTCTTCCTGCAGTGCATCTGAGGGGGCTGGTGGCCTCCTGCCTGCTGCAGAGCTGCTTCCATCAGGAGAGTGGGGTAGGTAGCAAAATATGTCAGTTTTTAAAGGCCTGGAGAGGCCAGAATAATCCCAACTCAGGCTTGGCATGGCACAGCATTGCAGCACATTCCTTCAGCAATGTAACTCCAGGCTGGGCTGTACAGACAGCTGAGACTGGCAAAGCAGCAGGAGTTGAGTTTGTGTTTTTTTGTGGGGGGGAATAAGGATTAATGCACCAACTGTAAAGTCAGGGTGGGGGAATTTCAGGAGAGCAAAGAAGTGTGCTGAGTTGTGCCAGGAATTATTATCCCAGTGAGAAATGCAGTATTGTGTTTCCAGTATAGGCAGGGCTGAATAGCTCCATCTCATCTGAAAAGAGTAATCTCTCTCAGGCAGTGCATCCGACCAGACTTGGATGGTTTTGCTTCCAGGTACAGGTGTCCTGACTCTGTTCCTGAATCCACAGGCTGGAAGCAGCCCAGGGCTGAGTGGAGCATCACTCCCAGAACTCAAACCAGCTGTTGGAGGAATGGTCAGAAATGGGAGACAGCGTTCCCCGGGACAACGGCATCGAGGTATTTCCTGGGATTTTGTTTCATTTCTGGAAAGCTCGAGTGTGTCCTGTGTTTTTGGTTTTTAATGGATTTTCACTTCAGTCTGAGGGGAGCAGGTGGACACCTGGCTGGCTCTGATTAGTTAAAAAGAGGGGCATGGGAACTTTAAAACCAAAAAGTGTGAGTGCAGGGGAAGGAAAAGAGGGGTGGTTAATGCTGCGTGCTCTGCTCATCAGTCACTGAGCTGTCACTGTCACAGCTGTGACAGTGATTGCAGGGGGACAGTGCAGCAGTTCTCCCTCACAGCTCCTTTTTTGCCACCACCATCACATTTTCATAAATCCTTAGTTTTGTAAAGCCGCCTTGCTTTCCGTGATCCTTCCAAAATCATTTTTCTGCTGATCTTCAACTGGCTGTTGGAAGCTTGAGGTGGATTTTTCTGGGCTCGGAGTTGCAAGGTGCTCCTGGTCCCATCAGCCATTCAAACCAACCAAAAATATTTGGGGGAACCTTGGGTAGAATTTGCTTGGGTCTGGACAAATGTGCCATGACTACCCTTAAACTGGTTTTAGGTGTCTCCAAACCAGAATAATCCTGGCTGGAGCACCTCCCCAGGATATGGAGGAGGAATGTATGGACTGTGAGTTAAGAACCCAAAAATGTCCTATTGAATTCTCTATTGTGATTCAGTTACCAAAACCAGTAATTAAAATAGTTTTTAGGCTCTCCACTGGCACGAGGAACGTTACATATTGTTATGTTTTCCACAGGCAAACTGCCAAGCTCGGGCCAGAGTCAGGCTTGGTGCCTTTTATTTCGTGCAAAGGGAATCACAAACCTGGGGCTTTCCCTCAAAGGCCTGCAGGGAGCTCTCCCAAGGAATTCCCCAGCCAAAATTGGGATGCCTCCAGCTCTGGAGCATTCAGGAGGATCCACGTGTGGTGGGGCAGAGTGAGGCAGACAAGTGACAGCCCACCCAGTCCTTGGGACACAGCTCTGCAGCTTCTTTCAACCCAGCAAAGCCTACTTAGATGTTTACTTCTTTCTTATTTTAAAGGTTTAATTAAATTTTTAATAATTTACTTCAATTTTAATAATAATAAATAATAATAAAAAATATTTTACTTCGATTTTTCTCATCTCTTACCTGTGCAGGGAGGGCTGTTCCCATGCAAATGTCCTGCTGCACAACCCAACCCAGACCTGCTGAAGTGACCTCAGGAGTTTTGGGTTGAGAAAAAAAGGAGGAAAAACGTGACCAAGCTCTGCAATGCCTCTCTGGGAGAAGGGAGCTGCTTAATCCCCTACTCTGAATTTTCTGAGCCTCGTGTTTCTACTTTTAAGGGTACCAAGGGCATCACCAGTCCAGAGATGAGTGGTTTAAAAAGTAATGTATTTTTAAAATGTAACAATGTTAGATTTTTATGTTTTTACTAGTGTTTTTTCTCTGGAGATCTGTTCTTTTCCCTTCTTTCACGCTTTTGTTTTAAAGTCAAGAAAGAGCCTTTGCAAAGGAGTAAAGCCCCAAAATCAAAACAGCAAAGACAACTGATTTGTTCCCAGAACCTGGGGCTGCATCCATGTGGGAGAGGTCCCAAAATACCTGGAAAACTCAGGGGGAGCTTCTTGCTCCTCTTTTTCTCCAGGGGATTTTCTTCCTTGTTGCAGGTGAAGGGCTCTGGGATGTTCCCTGTGGCACAGCCATTGGATTTATAGGACTGTGAAGGGTGAGGAAGGGCTGGGCTGAAAAGATTTTGCTCTCATTTGGGCACCTGAAAATTGTTTTGCATCTCAGCCTTTTCAAAATCTGGTGTAAAGTGCTGAGATGCCTCCTCCAGAGCAGATCCAACATTTGCAGAAGTGGTGGGTCCACCAAATCCAGCCTTGAGAGTATTCAGGCACCCTGCAGGGAAACTGAGGCACTGGGCTTGGCCAGTGGTGGCAAAGGGCTCGAGCCCAAACTCTTCTCTAGCTGCTGCATCTCCTGGTGCTGCCTCTGTTGCTGAGCACATCTACAAGGTTTGCATGCAGAGGTTCCTGGAGATCAGACAGAGAGCCTCGTGTAAAATCACCCACCAGGCTCTGCTGGGTAAGAGTTTCCACCCTGAACAACTGTCTGAGCATTCAGCTCACGTAAATCTCAGCTCCATGTTCAGCCCCATCCCAGCTGATGCAGGCTGGTTGTTCATTCCAGCAGATTGCTAGAGAAAAGCCTGCTGGAAAAAAAAAAAAATTAGGCAAAAGGATAAAAAGAAAAACAAAAAGAGAAAAAAAGAGCAGAAGATGCAGCCAAGACTTCAGTGATAAAATGGAGCAGAGGAGACTTGGAATGTGGTGCAGAACATGGTGTGCTGGAATCAGGAGCTGCTGCTCAGAGATCAGTATTTGTTGCCCTGATGGTCCAAATGTCAAAGCAGTGTGTCACTGAGGGGCAGAAATCCTCCCTGGAGAGTGAGTGAGTGCTGGGATGGGACGTGCAGGCAGCAGGGGACAGTGCAAGGAGTCTGCAAAGGAGATCCACAGACCTTGTACTCGGATATTTGGTGGCTGTTGTTTCTGTCTTTACTCCCGATTTCCATCTGTGTTCCTGTCCTTTTCTTCCACGTTTCAACTTCACTTTATCCTGTGTGAAAACCCAGGGAATATTTCTCTGTCTGCTCTGGGGTGTCCTGACCCCCAGGGGAGCACTGACTTTGACCCTCACTCATGGAGAAAACTTCCAAAGCTTCAAGGTAAACTAGAAACCAGAAAAGTGTGAAATAGGTTGTAGAGAGTAGTGTAGTTTGTCATATGGGAGAGAAATTTAGGTTTTAGGATTTTTAGTATGTTCTAGATGGATACAAGGTGGAGGGTACAGGTCTTGAGTTCCTTTCTTCTTTCTTTTTCTTCCTTCTTCTTGGGTTTGGGTGGTATCTTGTAAGTGGGTAGAAAAATCCACATTGCAGGTCTGTAGGGGTCAGTTATTGGGTTAGAAAGGAAAATAATTTAGGTGTCACTTCTTAATTGGGTAGTTTAGTTTTTGATTAGACTTAAAAGGCCTTGTAACAAGAGATTGTTGGCCATTTTTGTGCTGTTTTTCTGCACGCAGAGTCTGGTGCAGGCAGTGCTGAAGTTTTGATAAGATAACAATAAACAGAAGCTGAAGACTGAAAAAGTCCAATGCATCTCTGGTTCCTGACACAGAACTGCTCCAGGAGGGTCTCCCCTGCCAGGGGAGCCCCCAGGGAGCTGTCCAATGTGGGACCCACAACCTCACACCCCTGGGATTTCCTGGGCCTTGCAAGCAGAATTGTTGTCACTCTGGGTGATGGTGCCAGCTTCTCTCGAGGGCCTGCTGAGAGTCACCTTTTGTACCAAGCAAGGGATCACAGATCCATTTGTCTCTTCTCCACCCAGGTTTTTTCAGCACTGTGGGAAGCAGCCACTGGGAAACTCCTTTTCTTTCTCCCAGCCAGAGCTGGGTGAAGGCTGGGAAGTCTTTGTCTCCAGTTCCAGACTGAGAAGCTCATCAGTGCAGCTGAGCAAGGGATGAAGGTAACATCTGCTCCTCCTCCCCTTGTCCAGGAGAGACCTCAGGCACCCTGAAACTCCTGCTGCTTAAAATTAAGTTATATTGCAGTCAGAGTGCATTTACTTTGTCATTTTTGACTTGCTTTTGGTCATCATTTGGTGAAAATGGCCCCAAGAGCTTTGACTTTGCAGATTGATGGCAATAAACAAAAAGCTTGCCTGTGAGTTTTAGGGTCACACAATTATCCCTGCTCACTCAGGGGTTACAAAGGCCTTACTGCCCACCTGTGAATTCCAAATTCCTGCTCCACTTCTTGTACCTCTCATTTACACTAAAAACCATCCGGGCTGCCCAGTGGCAGAAGTATCTGGCTTAATCTGGAGATACTCAGCAAAATTTATTTCATGTGTCACATGTTCATAACAGGTCAGGCTTTGAGCAGCTTTTGGGCTGCCTAAACAGAAAGATGGGTGTTTGTTTTTGGCCCCAGGATGAGCTTACTCACAGTTTTTGTGTTGTCTGGTGAAGGTTTCTGTGCTGCTCTCTGCCCTGTGAGCCTGGCTTTGGCACTGGTGATGAGGTGACAGAAGAGATTTCTGTTTGCAGTGGGAGCATAAAGTCGTGGCTGGGAAAGCAGCAGGCTGCAAGCTACAAATCAGCTGTCAGAGCAAGGAAATGCTGAAACCCAGCCCAGCCCAGCTTTCACCCCCAGTCTCTGTTTGCAGAGGCAAACACAGGGTTCCCCTGCACAGCAAGCCCTGGGGAGAGCCCCAGCAGGATGGGTGAAGGTGTCAGCAGCCTGCTGCAGATCCAGGCCACAGCAGCTCTTGCTAGCCATGAAAGCTGAGCCTTAGCAAAACCCTGACATGAATTTTGAGTGTGTCTGGTGTCCGGCCAAGGGTTTTTTTTTTTTTTTTCTTGCTCAAACTTTTCCACTACGACTGGCAGAGCTGCAGCAATGGGGGATTGCACAATGCTGGGTCCCAGGGCTCCAAAAAACAGGGGAAAGGCACAGAGCATCCCAGACTGAAATAAGAACTAAGATGAAACAGTTCAATAATATAAATATATGGCATGAATGTATATAAGGACTGTGGTTCAGTACTTCATCTTCAAGAATTATCAGAAAAACCAAGAAGCTGCAGGAGGTATCAGGGAAAAGATGAGCCTTGGTTTGTTTTAGAGACTGCTCTTATTTTGTGTTTCTTCATTGGGCAGGAGATTCTTTCCCCCGTTGCTCTCTGCAGTCTTTTCTTGATGAATGATTAGAGATTGAGAGACCTCCTGTAGATTTGTGCTGGGCAATTTGTTGGCTGGTTTGTAGTGCAGAGAAATTTACGTGAGATAAACCTCTGGCCCCGTGTAATTTGGAAGGATCGTGATCCCCACTCCCTTGGCACAACAGTGAAACCAAAAGAACAATTTCAATTAGGCTTCAGAGAGTAATTCAATGCTTCAATTTTGATCGTGCTTGCCCGTACTCACCAGGCACAGCAAAAATCAGGTAGACACCCAAATCTTCATTGTCCCCTTTATCCTCCCCATCTGCTTTTCATCTGGTCACAGAGAGACAATAATAATCTTTGGGGAAATGAAGAAACAGAAACTAACACCAAGAAGATAATTACAGTGGGGTTGTGGAGGTCAGAAGAACATCTCAAAGTAGCAAAGAGAATTGCTGAACCTTTTGCAGGAGAGGACAAATCCTCTGTTTCATTATTGAGCTTTATTTGCCCCCAGAGTTTAAACCAGTGATGCTGCTGCTGTAACTCACTTGCTGTGGCAGGTTTTGTATTGACTTTCAGATTACAGAGCATTCATTGCTGAATTTACAGAAAGCAGTGTGGGGATTTTACTGCTGAGAGCTGGTGCAAGGAGGGGGAGATAAGAAAAAGGAGTTCTGTGCAAAAGCTTGCAGGATTATACAGCTGAGGAGCTGTATTTGATTTAAAGTCCAGACATGTAACGCTCTCCCCAAGTTACCTACCATAAATTTTAAGCTGATTTTATATTTTTGATGATATACTTTTTATGATGCATTTCATGCCTCATTTCCAGGCAGATTTACAGCCCTTACACAATGCTGGATGAGTGACTCCACATGCTTCATGTCAACAAGTTCTTTTCCTTTTTTTTTGTTTTTTTTTTAAATCCCCCTGAAACTCCTGCTGGTTAAAATTAAGTCATATTGCAGTCAGAGTGCATTTACTTTGTCATTTTTGACCTGCTTTTGGTCATCATTTGGTGAAAATGACCCCAAGAGCTTTGACTTTGCGGATTGATGGCAATAAACAAGGGCTGGCATCTGTAGAAATTCCAATATTGAAACTGGGTCTTTCATACATATATATACATATATGTTGTTGGTTTTGTTTGTTTGTTTCAGTTTTTTGGGGGGTTTTTGGTTTTTATTTTGTTTGTCTGTGGTTTTTTGTTTTGTTTTGTATTGTTTTTTTGTTTTGACCACCTGAGTCTTGACACGATTAAAGGGCGAGGTGAAGCCTATCCTACACCTACAGGGTGCCTCTTCCAAGATAATCTCACCCACAGAAACAGAGAAAGACCAATGTCACCTTTTACAGGCTTACAGATGTGAAAATATCTGCAGATGCAGAGTAGCCAACAATAACTTAGCACAAATCATGAGCTGCTGGAAAGAAAAATACCCTTGGAATGAATGCTGTGGCTTGGAGAGGAGCGTGGATTTTGCCCAAATGTCCTGGCTGATGCTTTGCCTCTGATGGGTCCCATCACCAACCCTGTACCACCCCAAAGCCTTGCACCTGTCAAAGCCAGCAACAACAAAGCAAAACTGCCTGTTTATTTCTATTTATTTCTGAATGAGCACAAGTATATTTATATTTAATTCCAAAACCCTCAAGAGCTTAAAGGTTTGACTAAGGCTGCTAGGGCAGGGTTGCCTTGGCTTATTCCTTGACATGGGGCAGCAGGAATCTGCAGGAGCAGGAGGAATCTGCCCAGGATGTCACATCTCAGCATGATGGAACCACAAGGCTGTCGTACCTGACTCACACAGGATGTGGCTTTTTTTGCCAGCTTGCCCTGAAATGTGGAAATTTAGGCCATTAATCCCTAAAGGGGAATAAGCATCTGTGTGGGGTGTTGCAAGGCTGAGAGCTGTGCCCACGGCACCAGGAAAGGAGAGGCTGAATCACAGGAGGAAGGGATGATGCTGGGATCATCCAGGCAGGTTATCCCACAGGGCTGTTACAGCCTGGTGGCACAGTGACCCATCTCCTGTCCCTCAGGCAAGGGACAGGCACTCTGCTGAGATGTTTAATCCCTGCTGGGCCCAGCAGCCCTGCAGAAGATGGTGGTTGGAGGGACACTGACTGGGTTCCACCCAAATTTTGCCTCGTCAGCGAGGCAGGAAGCATTCCAGCCATGGAAAAACACCTAGTTTATCCTGGGAGCTGTTCCTGTTTTCCAAACTTGGAGGCAGCAGCAGAGGGACACTGTAAAAGGGCTGGCAGATGTACCCAATGCCCAACACAGCTGGAGCCAGCATCCCTGGGATGCTCCCTGCTCCCACAGGAGCCCATGGGCAGGGCCAGGAGCAGCTGCTTCTCAGGGAGCTGCTTCAGGAGCAGAGATTTATGTGTTTGCCAGGAACAAAGTCTGTTCTGATTCCTCAGGTTTTAGATTTTATATTTTTCATATTCTGTGCTGCTTTAGTGTGCAGTTCTGAGCTTCATATGAGGGGATGGTGAGCTCTCTGCACAGAGCAGGGAGACAAAACAATTCCTGCTCCAGCTGGGCACCAAGGACAAATGATCCAAATCTCAGGCCCAGGAGCACAAACAGCGTGGGCTGGAGAGAGAAAAACAAGCAGGATGGGAGTGCCTGGGCTAAAGCTGGAATGGGACAATGAACTGCAAGGTGCAAATGGAGCAGAGCTGATCCCAGTGAGAGCCCCCGGGAGCGCTCGTGCATTTTGGGAACATTTTGTGCTGCACAAGGTGGATCCACTGAGGCCTCTTAATAAATCCTTCCCTTATTCTTTAGCTCTGTCTAGTCTCTGTTCTAGGTCAGCCTTTACCAGGCATCATTTCCAGCAGCTCCTGCTGGCTCTGGGGTTGCAGGGAGGTGGCCACTGGGCCTCAGCTGCTTTTCCAGTTCCACACGTTTGGCTCTGGGGACCGAGGGCTCCATGGCACAGGGAAGAGCCTCTGCCCAAGGACAGAACAAGTTGTTAAAAGTATTTTCTCTCTATAAAAATGACAGTAGCTTCTTTCAGGCCTCTGCCCGACCATTCATGAAGAAAAGCTAAGAACGAATTCCTCATGTGCAGCATGTTTCTCTTTA
Organism: Vidua chalybeata; assembly: GCF_026979565.1. Lineage (NCBI taxonomy): Eukaryota > Metazoa > Chordata > Aves > Passeriformes > Viduidae > Vidua > Vidua chalybeata. Next base: position 18,353,303 of record NC_071540.1, read on the forward strand.
CATTCCTGAAAAGCAATTTTTATGGATTTTCTCTAGGCAGAGCTGATTAATCTCACACCTCCCTCCACTCCCAGAAGAGGCCTGTCTTCTCTCTTTTATTTCTTTAAGCTTGGCCTTTCCACATTGTTCCTCCTGGCAGCCCAAACACTGCCTGGGTGTCCTCTCCCTGCTTTGCACCCAACCAGTCACTGAAATTAGGAGCAGTTTTGTTGTCTCCTCTGGTCCTCGTGTTGCTCTGATGATTGGGCTTTAGGCAGCAAAGGAAAGCCCAGACAGATACCCCCAAAGCTGGATTTTAGACCTTTTTTTCCTCCATGTCACAAAGAACTAAGTGCTTCATCAGTCCCTTTCTGCTTTTTGTTTCCCTGTGAGATGTTGCATCTATCCACATGTGAAGAAAAGCGGCTGGAAAAGCTGCTGTGGGGACAACTGACATATTAAAATTCAAAAAGAGAGGAATTAAGACAATTCTATACTCCAAAGATAAAAAAGCTGGGGAAAAAAATCTAGACTGTGGGTCACAAATATCACTGACCTCACTCCTCATGGTGTCACCTGCTGCTCCCCTCTGCTGCCCCCAGCAATGGCTTTGGACCCCAGCACCTCTGCTCTCCTTTGTCCTCTCACCTCTCCTCATATGGGATTTGCCAAAACCTTTCCCACAAAAGATTCTCAGAACCTGACAAAGTTCTTTTGGCACAGCTTGAAAACAAAAGTTTCTTTGTTTTAATTTCTGTTTTCCAACAAAGGTCCAACGTCCTTTTCCACAGTGGGAAGAAATGTTTTCAGCTCATTTCCCCGACTGCTGCTGTACCTTGTATATTCTCCTTTCCTGCAAATCCTCTCTTAACACCATTAACAAATCTTCCCAGTCCTGTTCTCCCCAGGAAGTGTTTGTATTTGTCTGTATATTTTCTTGTCTTTTTTTCCTCATCTAGTTAAAGCTGTAGATTCTTCAGGGTGAAGAAAAGAGCTACACTTTGAGTTTCTCTTTGAAATCATTGGCTTTATCTGGGTTAGATCACCAAGAAAAGGGGCAGCAGAGGTATTGTCTGCTCCATGCAAGTCCACATTTAGAGAAATTTTGTGTTTGAATGTTTTGCATTTTTTAAAGCAGAGGATAGTTTAAAGACTGGATTATCTGGAGTTCCTCTGCCACTCAGCTGTCCATCACTCCAGATGTTTTCTTGGCATTATTCCTTTACAGCAAACAGTGCTCTCTCCCCAACTGCCCAGAACCAGCTAAATGCCCAAATGTGCTGAGACTCCTGTGGTTTGTCCCTCATCCAAGAAGCTTTTCCAAGGCACCTGAGTGAGCTGAAAATGCAAATTTAATGTTGAGTTGGCAGCAGCCTGCACTGGGCAGGGATGAGATCTCCATAACAGACTCACCTCTTTTCCTGCTGATCTCACTGAGTCTGTCACAGCTTGTTATCCAAAAGTGATGCTCCAGAGAGCTGTTATGGCTGCAGCCTCTGAGATGGGCAGAGAAAATGGTCAAATTTGTCTGCAAAATGTGTGTGAGTGGAAGCCAGCCAAGAGTTATGGAAACAGGCAGGTATTTATAAAATAATGGTCTTTGCAGCGTCTCCTTCCCTGCAGGGATGGGGTTTGGCCATGGCACTGGTGGCTCTGTGCTTCTTTATCAGGGTCCACATGATCCTAAACTTTAGAATTTGTGAAAATCTGGACATTTTCACTGTTTTCTGTTAGCTACACTGACAGAAAATACAGTAAAAAAACCAATACAGAAGTCCAGCAGCAATGAAAGCAAAGGTTGGTATCTAGTTCAGCTAAGATAAATTTATTTCTTTCCAGCGGTGTTCCAGGAAAAGTGGCAGCAATGACAGATATAAATATAATTTTGCCTATTATTATGTGATGACAATCCTCTTCCTTTCCTAACATATCACTAATATTTCAAGCCTGCTTTGCCACACAGCTCTAGCAAGATTTGATTATTTCCAACTGGAGGAATAAATAAAATAACAGAGAGCTGCTGCACTCGATAGTGCCTCATGGCTGGTGGTCTGGCAGATGAGCCATAGGAATACTTAGAGGAAAAAGCATCTTGGAGAGCTTTAAAAGCCTTCCTTAGAAATGGATATATGTGTGATTCCATCCACTCCTCTGCCCCAGCCATGACAAATAAACGCTACCAGTGTCAGGAAGAGCAGTCCTGGTGAAGGGCAGCAGCTCGTTCAGAAAAGGGATTACAGCTGAAATCTGGGTGCAAAACTCTGCCTGCCCTGCCCAGGGAAGAGGGCAAATGTTCTCAGGGAGAGGGATGTCACAGAAAAAGAAAACCCAGAGTGTTTCCTGCCCTCATGCCAAGTATTTCTTTCTCTCCTGGGGAAAGGTTGACCCCTTTTCCTTGGGGGATGATGCGAGAAGCAACAGACCCCTCATCCCTCAGCCACGTCAGAGCAGACAAAGCCTTTGCTTTGTCTGTGCAGGTTTTGTCCAGGAGCAGAGGAATTAATGAGCACTATAATTAATTTCATGTTTGAATTTTTTCAATCAGCCAACGAAGACTGTAAGTAATAATTGCATGAGTAAGTGCAGAAGAAAAGAGATACATTGTGGTGTCTGCTGCAAGCTGTATTTTTCTGGAAACAATGACTAATCCCGCTTTTCCAGCAGAGGATTTGATGTACATCCAGGCTGAGTGCATGAATCAGTGCTGACAACCAACAAACTGCAACTCTTCTTGCTCCTGGAACTCTCTGCTTTTGCTTCTGGGCTGGAAGGGTGTGACTTGCTTCCTCTTGTATCCATTGAACTTCTGCTGCTGCTGGGGAAGGTGACAGCAGAGGGCTTGTCAGGGTTGTCCCCTCGTGTCACCACCCAAGGGGTGGCAGATGTCACCTGAACTCAGTCTGACCTGCTGTGGTGGGGCTGTGTGTGGTGGGACACATCCTGGGCACCAAACCCAGGGGGAGCACTGCGTTGGGGGAGCTTTTTTTTTTCTTTTCACCACCAGTTCAGGACTGCTGGGAGACGTTCCTTGAGCTTTTATTGCAGCATCAGCCTCATTATGTGGTGGAGGCAACTGGAAGATGGCAAAACTCACGTACAGCCAGCAGCAACTGTTCCAGCTAGTTACTAAAATTGTTCCAGCTAGTTACTTGGATAGTTTTTAGCTTGTTACTAGGATTGTTCTGGCTAATTAATAGGATTGTTCCAGCTGGTTACTAGAATTTTTCTAGTTAGTTACTAGGATTGTTCCAGCTGGTTACTAGGATTGTTTTTAGCTAGTTAATAGGATTGTTCTAGTCAGTTACTAGGATTGTTCCAGCTAGTTACTAGGATTGTTTTTAGCTTGTTACTAGGATTGTTCTGGCTAATTAATAGGATTGTTCCAGCTAGTTACTAGAATTGTTCTAGTTAGTTACTAGGATTGTTCCAGCTTGTTACTAGGATTGTTTTTAGCTAGTTACTAAGAGTGTTCTAGCTAGTTACTAGGCTTGCTCCAGCTGGTTACTAGGATTTAGCTAGTTAATAGGATTGTTCTAGCTAGTTACTAGGATTGTTTTTAGCTACTTACTAGGATGGGCCCAGCTAGTTACTAGGATTGTTCTAGTTAGTTACTATAATTGTTTTTAGCCAGTTACTAGGATGGGCCCAGCTAGTTACTAAGATTGTTCTAGCTAGTTACTAGAATTATTCCAGCTAGTTACTAGAAGCAGACGTACACCTCCTCCACACAATGCTTGTCTGCCTTCTAACAATACACAACACTCCATTATTATTAGGCTTAAAACCTTCCACTATCTTGCTAAGCATATTTTTCTGCAGTTTTAAGGTCTGTGTCAGCCAAGCCTAAAACTCAAGCTATTGTTTCATGTCCTTGCTTGCTGTACTATTGTAAGTTTTTCTGCTTTGAAATTTTGCAGCTGTGGCTAGATCTAATTTCTCTGCTCTTTCTGTTTCTAAATCCTGCTTTTCCAACTTCCTAAAAATCTTCTTACGTTTACTATTTCCCACAAGTGCTGCCCCCATGATGTGCTGCTAGTGCTGATCACACCCCAAAACTCCTCACAGGAATTATGGAGCTGCATCTCCAGGGAAATCATCCCCCTTTGTGCCTGTAATCGGTGGATTTAAAAGGAAGGTTAAGGCTGTAGTAACAAGCGTGAAGGGTTGCTCATGCAACAGCAACCCCATCTTCTAAACAACCCCAGGAGCAGCTGTGTTTAATAGAACTAACCTTGCTCCAACAGCCTCCCCAGCTGGAAGAGTCTGAGATCACCCACAAAAATAAAAATGACCAGGGAAGAGGTGGGTCATACCCAATATCTGCCCTTTCAGCACCACATTTCCACAGGGAGCAAATGGAGGAGACTGGAGCTGCAGGAGGGTGGGCTCAACGAGGAGCTGCTTTGGAAAGACTTGCCAAAAAAGCCAGAGATTTTCACCATTATTAATGTCAGTTCATGTGCCTTTATGTTTTCCTAAATTCTATTTTTTTCAGTGTGGTGCAAAAAAAAAATCTATCAAGGACTTTAATTTTCCAGTGGTTTGTCAGTATAAAAAGTGCCATTCCCAGCCAGCCTGTTGTTCCCAGTGTAAATATGGTTTTAGGCACAGAGCAATAAAATCCTACAGATTTGCAGAGAAGCTGCAAACCCTCCTGGCAGTGCCTGAGGCAGCATAAAGGCTCTGTTTCCTATTTATGGAAAACCAAAGGCCATTTATCTCCTTGATTCCCCTGAGATTTTCTATAGCTTAGTCAATAACCATGAATTACTGCTTGGTCGAGTTATTTTAGGGAAAATGGGATAGGATGGGAAGAGGATGTGCCTCAGCAAACAACCAGTGTCTCTAGCCTGGCTTCCAAACAGGGCCACAGTGGGGCCCTCTCCCCTTCCCTAACAACTAATATTTCACTGCAAAAATTAGGCTTTCATTTAAAACTTCTTAGATTAGAAGTGAGTTTAGAGCTTGCACTGCTGATCTGTGGCTCCTGAAAGGATTCCATCCCCACATCCCTAAACCTGCTGGTCCTGGGAAGTGCTGGATTGTTGCCATAGGGGATTTCAGCCAGAGGTGAAGGAATTATCTGGCAGGAGGGGACCCAAATGGGGATGAAGAGAGACACAGGACAGGGAGAAGGTGCCAGGACCTCCCAACCATGGTGGCTGCTCTCTGTCCCTCAGTCCTGCCAGGGACAGGCAGAATTTTTTCTCCCCATAGACATCCCGTCATTGCAAAGCTTTTATTGAGCAATTCCAGCCTTAAAGAAACAAACAAAAAGAAACAAAAACCCCAACAAACAAACAAAAAATCCCAAAAAAAACCCCAAAAACCCCCCCCCCCAAAAAAGAGGAATATTTAAATCTTCCTGATTGGACCAAGAGAAATTCCTCGTGGTTTAACGGGTTAGACTTCAGCTATGTGCTGGCAGAGGGCCCGCCTGGAGGAGTGCTGGGGGATGCATCCATGGCACCGAGACTTTTTGGAGTGTCCTGGGTGTCCCTCAAAGTGCTCCAGGATCCTCCAGGGAACACCTCGTGGTTTTATTCCTCAGCTGATGGTTGCTGCTGCTGTTGTCACAGGATTTGCCCCTCACCAGTGACTCTTTGGCAACCCCAGAGCTGTTATTTGATTGATGTTTACTCTGCAATTAACACCCTCCTATTTATTTCTGCCCTCAGCACCTCACCTCGGTTTGTAGGGAGCTTTCTGTTTCTGAAGTGCTTTGGCAAAAGTGGAGGGTGAAGTGGAGTTATTTCTGGGTTTGTTTTAAAAAGAAACAGCCTGAAAGGCAGATTATTTATTTGTTTTATTTTATTTCTAGGAGAAGATGCTGAGGGAGGTGTAAACCCCTATGCAAGATCATCCTAGGAAAGGAAGAAAAGGAGACAGAAATTAGGTACAATTCTTCCCTTATTAATTTTTGGTAATAATTATTTGTAGAAAATCAAGCTTCTAGATAAAATACTCTAGCTTTTGAGATGATACAATATTTTAAAATTAAGGAAAAAAAAAAAAAGAAATTCCCTTCATTGGAAAGTTCCAAGAAGCAGAGGATGAAAGGAAGCTCCTGATCTATTTCTTATGGAAGTTTTTCCCCTACTCCATATCTGAACGGATGTTTTAAATTACATGGTGGCTTTGGAAGTGTAGTAATTTCTGCTGGGAGTTTAGTAGTTCCCGGGTTTGCTGTCAAGAAGAGCTGTCTACTCTCCCTGTAGCTTCTCTAATTAGGCTGTAAGTTTGCAAGAAAAGACATCAGTCTCAGATTTTCCTGCTCCATTGGATGATTTCCCATTTTATCAGGGCACTGTGGAGCTCTTGGGAGGTTTTTTTCCTATTTTTGCTGTCCCCACTGCAAGTTTAACTGGCATCTTAATGAAATCATACTGCCAGACTCATCTTTTTTTCATTTGATCTTTTCTCACTCAGCAGCTCAGTGAGTTGTTTCAGCTTTAGGGTATCTGAAATCTTTATGGCAATTGTTTTGTTAAACATGGCCTGGGTTAAGAAAGAGTGACATGATTTGGGACAGTTCTTTTTTTTCCATAGCACCAAATTGGATTTGTAGGGGGGTTCACCAAGAGGAAGGGTGTGCTGGTCAGAGGTGAGATGATATTTGATTGGACAGATACTCTTTAATTGCTTTTTTGAAGGTACCAATGTGGATCATTCCCTAGGGAAATTATCTGTAAATAGGATATCTATTGTGCCTTGAAGGTTTTGTCATTTTAGAGATGTTTGTAATTGAAAGCAGATAAACTGAAGTCTACCTTTTGTATCTAACACAAAAGAAGTAGAAATCATCTCGCTGAGAACAATTACTGATGTAATTATAATAAATATTAATGTCATTATAACGCCCCTTGCTCAAGTTCTTACACTGGCTCAGAGCCTTTGCCCTCCAGCTCTCCCTTCCACAGAATTTCTCAGATTCATTCGACTATTCCCATGTGTTCCAGGGCAATAACTGAGGTTTTGGGACTTATCTGGGGCAGCTGGTTTCTGCATGGATCTTCCTTGGTGACTCTGCTGCTGCTGGATGTCACTGCTGCCCTTGTGAAGAGCAGAGGGCCAAGGTAATCAGCCCTAACTCTAATGGAAACTAAAGCCAGGTTGTTTCCTTTAAAAAGGGGGTTAAATTGCTGGTCTGGTCAGGAAGGAACTGGAGCAGGGTCATTTGTGCCAATGGTGGCTCCTGGAAGATGCGGCAGACAGAAAGAGATTCATGTTTGGGTTTTAATCCTCTGCACCAGGACAGAAACCCAAGACTTGTGTGCTGTGATAAAATCCCATGAAGGTCATAAATGTGCACCAATCCATTTTAACAGAGCCTAAAGAGCTCTGAGGGGTTTATTTCTGCTGCTCTGAGCAGTGTTAACAATCTGCTGTGGTGCCTCAGCCCCAGAGAAAGAAGAAATCCTGGCAATAAAAACAATAAAAACACCTCCTCCAGTAACACCTTCACTGCTGGCACTGCTGACAGGGCTGTGAGCTCACATGAAAGATCACCACTACAGAGTACACACCTCCCAGGCACTTTTAGCACATGGAAACCACAAAATAAGAAGGAAGAAAAAATTTAAAAAAGCACAAATCAGGGGTGAAACATGACATTTCCACCTCCACATACAGGAAATAAGAATGGTTCAGTAGTGCTGGCACGAAAGGGACTGAGCTCAGCTTTATCATCTTGGGAAAGCAATAAACACCCATCTTTGAGCAGAGCTGGAGGTCACCCCGTTCTTCCTGCACACCCACTGTGGTTCTCTTGATCCTGTCTCCTGCCATCCCACAGAGGGGCTGGAATAACAAGGATGTCCTGCAGTGGATAGGAGAGTGCTGAGGCATGGGACTCGTTTTGTCCATAGCACAGCAAAAAGAGCCACTCTGTGCTCCAAAAAGCTCCTTGAACTTTCCAAAGAAAATTCCAGAATAAAGGAATAGAGGTGGTCTGCTAGATGGGCTCCAAGCACAGTTAGGGCAATGGAAGGGGAAAGTTTTCGTGGAGACTTTTGTTTTTCTACAGCTGGAAGAGGGAAGGCTGCCTGCAGAGCATGGGCACAATTTTGCTTGCAGCTTCAAATTCTCATAATTCATAAAATTGTAGAATGATTTGGGTTGTAAGGGACCTTAAAGGTCACCTAGCTTCAACCTTCATATTGCCCAGATATTTCATGTTTCATATTTCATATATGAATAAATAAAGTGCAGGTATAGAGCTGAGTTTTTGTTGTGGCATTCAAGTTACCAGGGTCCCAAGAGCTCAGATTTCAGCCTTAAATTTCATTGCTAAAAGGAAATATTCAGTGCAAGCTGTGGTAATACTGGCATGGGTTATGTGGACCTTTCAGAAGGGACCTCACCTACTAGAAATGCTCCTGCCTTTCCAACTCTCCTTCTCTTTGCCACCCCTGGAAGAAACTTGTGAGTAAATCTGGTGTTATCTTTTCATTCCTGGAACAGAGAAGTCTTGGAGAAATGTCTCCCTTTGCTCCTCGAAGGGCTGTGGTAGGGAGCATGAATTGTGGTGTGTCCTGTGGCTGGGAATGTCAGAAGGGGGCACCTCTCTGGAGACAGAAATCCCAAAATCCCAGGTTTCCTGCTGCTGAATCCAGAGATACTGTGTGGGATGGGATCTTGGATTTGATGTTCAACAGGGCTGGTTAACAGCAGGTCAGATTTCAGGAAAGGCAAGGCAAGAAATTCCTTGTCCTTATTGTTTGTTCTCCAGGATAGAATTCAGTGTCTGAGTGTCCTGCCTAACTTCATGGGTAGCTTGCTTCCTGGATGTCTTGAAACAGATGACCTGGAACAGATAGAACTTGGCTTTTTCCTCCTGCAGCTGTGAGGGACAGGAATACTGATCTCCCATTGTTATTTCCTGGAATTCACACCCCTTTCTGAATTAGCTCCTCCAGGTCGATTCCTCATTTTGAACAGGTTTAGCTTGATGCTGCCATCTCCAAGTGCTGCTCAAAACGCTCCCTTCCAGAGGTGGAATAACTTCAGGGGTGCCACTCCATGAGCTATCAAAACCTCTCCATGCACTGTGGCCAGAGACCTGATGGGATCTGTGGGAATACTCTCGCCTGATGTTCCTTCACCAAGAGGAGCCGTGGCAGTGTCACTCTCTGGTGGCGTCATCTGAGTGTAGTTTAACTCCCTGAGCTTCTGAGCAACACAAATTCCCAATTCAGGTCTTACCCTCGGCATCTTCCCGCCCAGTCCAGCTTCTGATCTTGCTGGAAAAGCAGTTTGTTCTGCAGGTGTTTGAGGACAAGCTTTACAGCAGGATGCTTCTGTCAGTAGTGAGCTTTCAGGAATGCTGCCGGAAGAAAATCCTGACAAGCACCACTGAATGGAGAGGTGTGGGTGTTAACAACCCTCAGCACTCACTGGAATGGACTGGAGGAACTGGGAGTGGGTTTTGGCTAAATGATTTATCCTCCCTTTCACCACTTCCTCCATATCTGCCTCTTTTGGACCATACCTGGTGGCAGGCATGTCAGACACAGTTAGTTTGATGTGGGATTATTTTATGTCTATCCATCTGAAAACAATTGTCATGAAACATCAAACCCTTAGTATTTCCTAGTGTTTATTTAATATTCTCCTCTTGGCTTCTTGTCCTTAATGCAGCAACTGAAAGCAAGAGAAATATCTTGCACTTAGCTTGCACTTTCTCCTCCTGCTGACTCTTCTGTTTTATTTCAAATCTGGAGGCTTTCTCTAGAAAACAAGCATGAATAAAGTACTTAATGAAAGCTCACATGGTAGCTTAACTTTTCAGGGTCCAGCACTGCTGTAGTTTATTTACTTGCTGAGTAATTACCAGTTTGAAATTGCAGTTCTACTCCCAAGTTTTAGGGCAGTCAAATTAAACAGGAAAGATCATCCTCAGGGTCAGACAGGTCTGAGAGACTTTAATGTCCTTGTTCCTGATGTGGAGAGGGCACAGACTCATCCAGGTCAGTGGGCAGTTTGTCTTTCCTTGCACCAAAGTCTCCAGCCAAGTGTGGGAGATGTGTGGAGCTCCCTGGTTTTCTGTTTGCTGCCCAGGTGATGTCAGCCAAGTTACTTTTAGCTGGGGCACAACAATTAGTCCTATTTTATCCCTCCTTTAGTGGTTTAATTAAAATTTATAGCTTCAAGCCCCATACTCAGCTGCCAGGGAAATCTAAATTTCCATCCGTAAATGCTCTTAAACAGCTAAAAAATACCCATGTTCTTAAATTTACTTAAAATGTGGCGGTGATGAGGAGATGGAAGTTTTAAACATGGTAATAGGATAATAGGAGAAGGCTGTGTCACCTATAGACCACCTTGGGGCAGGCCTGAAGAGTGGCCTGGAGGAGGTGGGAATGGAGAGGTGAGGTGATTTGGGAGCGGACCCTGCCCGAGTCTTTACTCAGGAATGAAACCTTTGCTTTTTATGTAGCATTTATTGAAACAGTCACCAGTTCCACACCTCTGCCTTTCCCATGCTGAGCTCTTTTGCCATGGTGCTGTGAAACCTGGCTGGTGGGAGACACAGGTTTATTCAGGCTGCCTTAATCTCCTGAGGTTGTAGAGAAATACCCTGAGTGCTCAGATACTGGGAATATCATGGAATCACAGAATGGTTTGGGTTGGAAGAGGCCTTAAACCTCATCTTGTCCTACACCCTGCCATGGCCAGGGACACCTTCCTTGTTTTTTTTTTTTTTTTTTTAGTTTTTATAGGGATGGGGTAACTGAGAGGTGTTTTAAAAGATTTTATTCCATTATCATTCTCGATGAATAGTGAGACACATTATTACTTCTAACACCAATCACCTATATTTTTTCCCCACGTGCTCCTACTACAATGCATCTTTCACACTTCTAATTCTCTAAAATACCTAATCTTTTTGTAAGACCATATTTTGAAACTTATTAAAACTTGTTTCTAGTTCAATCTAGTTCAATCTCTCTCTCAACAATATCATCTCTATTCCATGGCCTTCCTAAATCAGCACACCTTATCTCAGATGTACAGAACAGTGTGAGCTTTCTGTCAGGTCCTGGAGAATTCTTTACAAATCCATTTCTCACACTTCCTCTATCCCAGGTTGCTCTGACCCCCATCCAACCTGGCCTTGGACACTTCCAGGTCTGAGGAAATCTGCAGATAAAGCCATAAAAGATGTCACGGATCAGGCACGTGAGAGTATCACAAATTGCTTACGGCTGCTGGTGTGACCAGATATGAAATGCTGGTTTACAGCTCCTTTATGGCTGGCTGATATCTCTTAGTGCTGTAAATGCACACTCTTCAATCAGTGGATTTCCATTCACCTTTTCTGTGGTGATCTGCCCAAAAAGGCCCAGACTAAGAGGTACTTTTTGAACCAAAAATATTAAGGAGCTACCAAACCTTCACAATAACCTGGATGTGCTCCCTGTTTCAACCAATCCAGCAAAATCATAACCTGTTACCTGGTAGATGTGATGTTTTCTTCCCTCTGTTTTCTTCTTCCTTTTAGGAGCTCCATGCTGTTTTTCCACAGCCTTAGAAGCAGGGAATGGTTATGGGGAGAGGGTTCTATTTTCCAGGACAAATCCTCCCTGATATAAATCTGTTCACTGCATTTTAGCCGATCAGTGAGGCAGGCAAAGCACAAGAAGTGAGAACAAAGCAGGTAAGAGATCCCCACTGGTTGTGTGCCCAAATGTTACAATCAAAAACTTTACATCAGCCATGTGTTCTCTTTCAGGGAGGAGGAGGACATCAGGAAGTCTCCTAATCCTTGCCGTGTTGCCAAATGATGGAAATGTGGAAGCTGCCAGGAAGAACAGGGATCAGAAGTGTAAGTATTCAATTTTTGGAGGGGGATAAAACTAACTATCCCATGGGGAAAAAAAAGAAAAAAGCCCTGCAGTTCAGTGTTGTCTCTGTCTCTGAAAGGTATTTGAGTTGTCTTGTGAAAATACTTCTTAAAAGACTCTCTCAGTCAGTTTATGATGGTGGTTTCTGAGTGCTTTCAAGTGTCTCCTTTGAAGCTGTATTAGGATGTGTGACACAATTCAAACCAAAGGAGCCCAGGCTGAGAAGCCAGAGAACATAACTCAGGTGGGGTTTTCCTGAGCACTCTGAAGATTTTATTTTTTTTTAAATAAGTCCATTTCTAATCAATCTGGGAAATGATACAAAAAGATCACAACAACACATGCTTGCAGGTATGTACTTTGAAGAACACCCTGTGCTGAAGTGTTTTATTTTCACTGCAAACTGCTTTGAAATGGAGCTTTCCTGCAGGGTTATTTGTGTGGGCTCTGTGCTTCAGGGGTTCTGCAGAAGGTCTCAGGTGGGACCTCCTGCCTCACAGGGGCTTGGGGTGATGAGCTGGATCTCCCAAGCAGACAGTTTGAAGCACTTAGGGCTGAAGTCACCAATGGAAAATGTTGGTTGATTGTGGTTTAGCTCAGTGTGTCTCTGAGCACAGATCCTTAATCTTCCTCTCTTTGCCTTGCTGCCCAGCTAGAAAGCCCCTGAAAATCCACCTCCATTTCCACCAAGAGATTCCTGAGGCATCAGAATGTCCCTTCTGCTGATGTTTCTGGGCAAGCTGGCCGTTGTTGCCCTCGGGGAAGGTGGGGGCAGAGACAGAGGTGTCCATCTCTTCATTCCCATCCTGGGACCATGAGCGCTCCTCCGTTTGCCCTGTCTTCTCCAGAGGCCTCTGCCTACAAGGGGAGGGTGTTCCCAAAGCATTTTTTAGTCACGGAGCTCAGTCTGGAGAGTTGATTGAGAGCTGAGCCAGAGCGTGGCCATCCACAGAGACAAGGGCTGGCACCAGGGCATGGGATCCAGGAGGAATTCTTGGCCCAGGGGTAAGGGAGATGCCCCACACCTCAAAGGTGACTCCTCTAGCACTGAATGAGCAGGTGAGGGCTGTGGTTTTCCTCAGGACTCTGCTTCAGGGCATTTATCCAGCCATGGATGGGTAACACAGACTAGGAGCCAGCACCCAATTCCCTGCAAGGCTGTGGCTGCAGGCATGCTTCTTCCCTTGGCATTTGCTCTTGGCCAGCAGCTCCCTGATTCCCATGCCAGCTATTCTGGAGCCTGGGCCAAGGTGTCCTGCTGTCTCCATGGGCTGGAAAAGGAGCCTTGGCAGCACTGCCTGCTCTGCACTTAGGATGTCCCAGCTGCCTGGGCTCCTCAGGGATTTAACCCTGCCTGGTTTGCCTGAAGCTCCGGGCAAGCTCTTGTTCTCAGCTGACCACAGCAGCTCAGATCACTATTAAATTATGAGTAAATTATCCTCGCCAGCTTTTTCATCGTCACAGAAATCCATACAGACAAGTCTTGCTATTTTTCTCCCCACTCCTTTACCCTACTAGCTTTAAAGTGTTGTAGAAAAGGCTGGTTTAATTACCTTTCTTCTTGCTGATGAACTTCCTGAAGCACAATCAGCTCAATAAGAAAAAAAATCCACCCTGAGTGATGTGTTCACAGCATCTAAGAGATCCACAAACCCAAGCAAATGGCTAATTTGCCTCATGTCATTAATTATGTCTTATCTCAGTGGAGAGAACGGGCTTGGCATTACGGCAGTGAGTTTTCCTAATAGCTCGCGTTAATTAAGGAGCGATCCTGGAATAAGGAAGTCAAGCAAAGAGCAAGGCCAGCAGCAGAGGAGGCAGAGGGCGTGCCTTGGGATCACACTGGGTGGAGGCAGTAAAAAATCCCTGTGGTTGTGCAAGGGCCCTGGGGAACACGGCAGTTTTCACACGTCACGCCATCGGAGGCTGGGGTGCTGCGTGCCTGATAAGGAGTTTGAGCATGACTTCAGCCAGTGGGCAGGTGGATGCCACCTCTCCAGAAGCTTTGCCAGGCTGGATGCCCATGACCTGGCTTCTCTTGAAGGTCTGCATTTGCTCCCAAACTCTTATTAACCCACTTCCATTGGTTGTGTTGAGCAATGTGCCATCCTGGTGCCAAAGCAGGAGAGGAGGAAAGAAGGTGAGATTTAACCTTCCCACCTTTCCCACTAGGGACAGAAAAAGGTCTGGAGAGGGTCAGTGCAGAGGGGCTGGATGCTCTCCTCTGAGCCACGGGAAGGCTGCTCTTGGGTTTGTGGGTACTGCTGAAAGCTCTAAGGTCTGTGAGGACCCTTGCAGGGTATGTGACCTAAGTGTAGCTGTGATTTATTGAATTCCCTGCTCATGGGAGAGCTGGGGGAAGTCCCTAAACCACTGACCAGTGGCCTCTGGGGTGGTGTACTGGGGAAAGACCTTGCCCATCCCACCCCTTCCCCAGCAGGAGCAGGAGCCTGGGCAGCGAGCAGGGTGAACCCTCTGCTCCAGAGATGGAAAGCAGCTCCCACAAGCAACCACCCAACATCTGTCAGGCACTTCAGCTGCAGCTCATAATACTTTCATTTTCCCCTTTGTTCTCTGTCTTTTATCCTTTGATGGCTTACCAGGCCACCCAAACCAGACGAGATCCCTGGGTCAGCGTCTCACACAGCGGAACAATATCAGGGCAAAGAAATGCTCCCCCAATTCCTAGGGAAAAGGGCAGTAGCACTTCTCAGAAGGTTTATTTGAACATGGCTGTTTATTTTTGCTGGAGATTGAGTTACCTTCCCTTATAGGAGTAATGTTTTTGGAATCCTCCTTGTTTCGCCTGTAATAAATCACAGTTGTCTGCAGCAAAGGAGAGGGGCTCTTTGTCATTTTTCTTTGCTTTTCCTCCATTGGCAAGTGAAGGAAGTGCCCCAAAAAGACTAATTTATTCTGAACTTGCTTTTGACATTGCTGGCAAGTCCTTGGCATGCTGGCTACATAAATTACTGCCCTATCTCTGGGCAGACAGAGCACAGAGGCACAGCTCTTGTTTCTAATTGTAGGTTGGCAGGACCTCTGCTATCAGGCAACACAGACAACAGAGAGAACAAGAAGAAAGGCACCCAGCTGGCTCTCAGCGAGGGTGGCAGGGCTGGAGGGAGGGGACCCCAGGTCCTGTTGTGACTCCAAGCCGTCCCAGCAGCTGCCAAAAGCACACGGACCAAGCTGGCTGGCTGGTGCTGGCCACGGGCTCCGTTCCCCCGCGCGGGCAGGCAACAATGGACCCAGGGCTCTTTGATTTCACTTCTCTCCAAGGGGATGGCATTTGGGCTGAGGCACAGCACAGTGACCCCGGGGAACAGCAGACTGATGGCAAAGACTAAGACTTCAGAGAAGTGTGTCTGAATCTTCTCATCCCCTCTCTTTTCTTTTTTTTTTCTTTTTTTTTCTTTTTTTTTTTTTTTTTTTTTTTTTTTTTTTTGTTTTTGTTTTTGTTTTGATCAGTTTTTCATTGAGATTTGCTGCTCTGGGCTAAATTGTTTGGAAGTGTTTGGCTGATAGAACAGCTGGAACTGGTAATGTCCAGCATCTAACAGGCTCTGCTATGATGTTGTTTTACTGTTTTTCCCCTGTGAAGTTCTGAAGAGCTTTTAGTTTGAAGAATGACTATTTTTTTTTTTGTGTAACCATGAATGTGTACATCTAGAGAAACTGAGGCTGTATAAGCGGGACAGGAACAGATCATACATCAGCAAGTGAGCACTGGGAAAAGGAAAATAAAGGGTGAAAATCATGGAACTTCTTTAATTTTAAATGCCATTTTCGTAGGGGATTGCACTCCTCATCTCTCTGTCCCTGGTCACTTCTTTATGGCTTGAGACAGAAACGTGCTGGGCAATGAGACAATGAGAAATATCTGTGAGGTGGCAGAAGTGGAGATGTTTTTTAGGAAAAGAAGGAACCTTCCCAGCACTGCTCACCATTAATGTGGTAGAGATGCTTTTCTTTGGGATCCTGGTAGAGCACTCTTTTATCCATTTGAGCTAAAAAA
The DNA here is from genome assembly GCF_026979565.1 of Vidua chalybeata. Taxonomy (NCBI): domain Eukaryota; kingdom Metazoa; phylum Chordata; class Aves; order Passeriformes; family Viduidae; genus Vidua; species Vidua chalybeata. The sequence goes on from NC_071540.1 coordinate 18,369,146, forward strand.
AATGGTGAATGTTCAGCTCCTTCTGCTGAGTAGTTTTGTTTCAGTTGCCTCCTTTTGAGCCCTCAATGTTATTGGATTTTTCTGAGTATCTTGGTGTGAAGGTGGTGTTCTTTGATTGATATTTATTTGTCATTTATGAGATTAATATCCATTCTACTTTATCTGTTGTAACCTTTGAATGCAGACATACTGCACAGCTGGCAATATATACTCAAGAAAATAAAAAAGGTGCAGTTATTTTAGGCTTTACAAGGCTGGAAAACAGAGAAAATTGGTTTGCTTTCCAGTCCTCATCTCTCTTTAGTGGCATTTGGGATTTACAAGGACTTGGAGGGTGTATGGTTCAGCAAAAACATTTCCCCAGATTAGGTGATGCTCATTCCTTGGTCTCCTTTAAAAATATTAAAAGAGATTTCATCAGATCATGGAGCTTGGAAAGTCAAATCAGAGTCTTACACAAATAATCCAGGTTTTGGGGAGCTTGTCATGCTAAGTGGGTTTTTTGGCACTGACTGGTTTTATTATGGATGGAGCCACAGCAGAACCACATTAGAAAAGGATATTGTTACAACACTTTCAGTATCAACAATGCTACTTGGAGAGGAATAATCTGTTCCAGATGACTGTTAAGAAGATCTGTCCTTTTTAGAAGGGTTTTTTTCTTTGGTTGTTTTTTTGTTTAGTTGATTTATTCTGATAAAATTTGGGATCATTTAGTCTCCTGTCAAAGCGTCAGTAAACATGAAGATAATGTGATTCACAGAAAGGGCAGTCTGAGAGGCTGCTTTCATTTAATTCAATTAGATGGGCTTTTATACTGGATTTATTTGTTTTATCTTGAGTATTGTAGCAAATTTTTCTCTTCATGAAAGAGGAGGCAGAGTACAATTACTGCAGACATCAAAACTGCTGGGTTAATTCCAGAGCTTTTCCATGCCACTGGCAAATAATGGGACTGCAGTTACCTGCATAAATAACTGGATGTAACAGCAGCCACTGATAAAACAGATGGGATTTTGAGAGGCTTGAAGGAAAAACTCTATTTGTGATACATATCACACCAACATTTCCCACCAGACCCACGTGCAAGGCAGGCAGCTAACTGAACAGTTTGAAATGAAAGCAAAAAGATATTTTAAATTTGGCTTTGCTGGACATGACTGAGGGGAGTCTGGGGAACCAAACCTGTAAACTTACAGGTTTCTTCAGTCTCTTTGTGCCCTTCCTTTGTCCTGCTCCTGGGATAACACCCATGGTGTTTATAGCACTGCTGGGGACACATTTGGGATTTTCCTTCCATCAGAGATGCCCCTCTGTCCCAAATCATCCTGCACAGAGATACACCAGGCAAGACAAGGCTGGGAACACCCCTGGACAGAGCTCAGGAGCAACAGTGCAGGAAAATATTCCATGGCCAGTCTGGCAAGGGGCAGTTTTTGAATCTCCCTCTGGATTTCTGCTTTGCCAGGGATTTCAGCTCATGGGTTTGTGCCTGTCCCCAGGCACAAGGGTGTGAGCAAATGCTGTTGTGGTGTGCCTCAGCTTTTTATTGTCTGCTCTTCTCAAAGCTTGCTCTATCTGGGCTCCCTCCCAGCTCCTCCCTAGGCCATTGCTCAGCTCCCCTTGATGCCCCAGGTTTTAGATTTTATATTTTTCACATTCTGGGCTGCTTTGGTGTGTGGGTCTGAGCTTCATATGAGGGGATGGTGAGCTCTCTTCACAGAGCAGGGAGACAAAACAATTCCTGCTCCAGCTGGGCACCAAGGACAAATGATCCAAAGCTCAGGCCCAGGAGCACAAACAGCGTGGGCTGGAGAGAGAAAAACAAGCAGGATGGGAGTGCCTGGGCTAAAGCTGGGATGGGACAATGAACTGCAAGGTGCAAATGGAGCAGAGCTGATCCCAGTGAGAGCCCCCGGGAGCGCTCGTGCATTTTGGGACCATTTTGGTTCATCTTGGGTGCAGCCCTGGCTGGGCTCTGGTGCTGCCCAAGGTGGATTCATGGAGGAGATCCTTTTAATAAACCCCTGCTTCATTCTGTAACTCTGCCCAGCCTCTGTTCCAGCTCAGCCTTCACCAGGCATCACCCTGGATCACCCAGGAGCCATGGGGAGAGCAGTGGGGGCTGTCTGGCTGCCTCTGGATGCCTCTTCCACTGAGCAAAGCCCTTGGTGACGCCCTGACAAAGCTCAACGTTCACCCCTGCTCTCTGCATTCCCAGCACATCCACTTCCATCCACATCCATCTCTCCAGCCACTGGATTTTCCCTCTGAGGACTTCATTTTGCTTTTGAGTGTTACTCCAGCAGGCATTAGTTAAGCCTGAAAGGCTTTTGAAGATGTTTCCCAGAGCTGAGGGCTGCTGAGCATTCAGCAGGGGAAGAGTTTGGGGAGCTTTGTTAGTCCTGGATGAGCAGATTCCTGTTTTGTATTTGAAATAGATCTGCACCCGCTTGGTTAACAAAATATTATGCTCAGGATAACTACCTGAGCCACCTCGCCAAGCCAAAGAGCCCTAGGAGGGTTCCAGAAAAGCCAATATTAAATCCAGAGACATCAACATTAGTGAAGTAGGACTAAATTATCTCCAGCTGGTGCTGGCTCTCGCCTGAGGCTCTGAAATGAGTAGCTCCCTGGAAAAGAAGGAAAGATGAAGGCTGTGCTAACGAGGAGCAGAACCAAGCTTGGAGCTCAGGTCACCTTCTGTTTCCAGCCCTATCAAGTCGAGTCAGTGACAATTTTTCACCTCCCATCCCTGGTGCACCGGCCACTCCATCAAAGACAAATTCCTCTGGCAGTGAGAAGGATCCAGTCCCACTCTTGGAGCACTGGGGACGTGGGCTGCCCCTGCTTCCAAGGTCTAGGTGAGAAGCAGAGATCCCTTGAAACTTCTGTTTTTCTTCATTCAATTAACTTTAGGTAACTGTTAATTGCATGTTAACCATGATCAGAACTCCCTACCAAGGGCTCCTCTCCTCCAGGAGAGCAGCACCTTTGAGTGCAAGCCTTGGAATATTTGGGGAAAATGATGGGTAAACATCAACCACTGATCTGTGTTGAACGTGACTTAGAATAGCAATGTATGAGCAAGTTAAAAATCAGCACTAACATCACCTGGATATTCAGAAACCTTCACGGAGTGTTTCTGATCACTTCCTATGACAAAAGGGGTCTTAGAAGAAACAGGGATTTCAGACATGAATTATTTACTGCTGTGATTGGTAAGCTCTCCTCTCACATGTACCATACTGTTATTTTTAATTAACATCTCCAGAGTCTCTGGAAAGCCCTATTTGCCATGTGAATCTCTATATCTAACAACATTGAAAATACCTTTACTCCTAACTGTACCTCGAGCTGCAGAATCATAGAATGGTTTGGGTTGGGAGGGACCTTGAGAATCCTCTTGTTCCAATCCACCTTCCACCATCCCAGGTGGCTCCAAGCCCCGGCCAGCCCAGGGATCCAGGGGCGGCCACAGCTGCTCTGGGCAAGAAGGAGATGGGTATTTGTACGAGTGTGGCACTTGTGCAGCACTTTGGGGCACGTTGTTGGGCAGAGATGGATATAATGAGGCATGGAAAACATAAATTCAGCTGGCTGGGAGCACGGGGTGAGTAATTATCCCTGTGGGAACACAGCAGGTGGATCAGTTACTGGGCTGCCTCTGCAATAAGCAATTAAGGGAAAACATCTGTTTCACATCTCCCATTCCTCCTTTTCCAGGATACTCCTCCAGTTTGTCTCTCTGATGCTGCAGCCTGGAGACAAGTCATTTCTGCAGCGAGGCTGGGCAAACATCATGTGTTCCTGTGTGGAAAGCAGGGGAGGAGGCCAGGAGCAACAGGACACGGTGAGGAACATCCGGAATCGACTCCTGACTCCCTTGTTTTATTTTCTGTTGGGCTCTGCCTTGTTCCATTCCAGAAGGAAGCTGTTTCCAGGGACTGGGAGCAGCCCCGCTGGAGGTGCAGCAAAGAAACCAGCTCTGCTCAGTGACTCAGTATCTCTGCTGCCATCTGGAGTAAGAGGAAAGCCTGAGCATCTGACCAACTGCTCGATCGAGGTTTTTAAAGTGCGTTTTGTTCAATTAGCCAAGCTGATATCTGGTGCTCGAAGTTTTGGCAAGGCTCTGGTTGCACCAGGAAAGGTTTCCATGCTCACCGGGGTATCCATGGCTGATGCTGCGCGTCCTTGTGCTGCTGAAAATTGAGAACAAATGAAGCAAAACTTTTTTTTTTTTTTTGTTACCAGCAGGATTTCTTTATGCTCTGGGTGTGTTTAACTGGGAGAGATTCTGTTCAGAATGATGGTAAATCCAGAATAACCCTGCTTTAGGGGAGATGGTTTCAATTCTGCTGCTGTAGCATAGAAGCAAGAGAAGGGATTTCCCCCCTAAATTGTGGGTATTTCTTACTGGGATAAATTATCCAGTAGCTAAATCTGATTGTCTATAGATTATCACAATGTCTATGGATCTGCCTGCTAAGAAAACATAGAAAAAAAATTTTTTGAAGGTGTGGGTTTCATTATTTAATTTATCCATCTTGCCTAAGCAAGTACTGCTTTCTCTGAAAGCCCCTTATCCAAATTGCTCTTGTCTGGGATTTATTTTTCAGGCAAGGATTAGATTAAATTTCTGCAAAAATATTTAATACACTTGATCAGCAGTGTGGGCTTTAGCAATGCATTGGTGTGTTACCTGCTGTGCACCCAGCAAATGTTGGTTATTTTCTTAATATCTTGATGTAAACTCATGAATATACAACTGGAACATACATTTGGGGAAGAAATGTATCTACCCTCCTTTAGAATGACATGAAAATCACATGTTTAATTTAAAGTACAATGGAATTGTTTCTTGGCTTGAAGGGCTTAAGCAATATTAGAAACTTTTGCCTAATCTCTGTTTTACAGATTAAAATACAAATATTTCCAGTGCAACCACAATTTATTTATTTCCCTATTGCCTAGGGAAATATGCCTTTGGATGTGTTTCTATCAACTCTCCTGGAAAAAAAAAATGAATGCAATTAGCATTGCATAATCTTCTAGAGAGAAAAATGGGCCAAAACCAAAGTGCATCAAGAGAATATTGCAACTGTGGAGCGTAAATTGCTTGTGGCTGCCAGGCTGGTTGTTATTCCTGGGGGCCAATGCCAGTTAGAAAGTTCTAACTGGAAGAAAGCAGCAAGGCTGGAAGTGTCCAGGAGAAAGATGAGATGAGCTGTTGTATAAAATCGGGAAAGCAGAGTTCCAGAAGGGACGGGTAATTTGTTTTCTATATACCTTGTATACCCATCAGTGAAATTCAGGCCAAAAAGAAATTGTCCCAGTCCTTGGTGATGGTGTTTCTCTCTGAGTTCATGGAGACTCCATTGGCTCATGAGATGTTGCTGAATAATTTTCAGTGATTGTTCCGTTCTTTCTCATTTTCATGGTGAAATCACTTCTGTGGATCAGCTCCTTTTCAATTAAAACAATTAGCTGGTTAAAGTCCCTCCACGCAGTGAGGTCAGACTTGGGTGGTTCTCACAGTGCAGTGGCTTTATTTGGAGGGGAATTTGTGCACGTGGGACTGGGCTGGTCTGGTTTCACTCTTCCTTCTCCTCCTCACCTCTTGTCCGCTGCCGTTTTTATCAGCAGGGATGTTTCTTTTTTTTCTGAGCAGCACCTGGGCTGGGAGCTCCCGTCCCCTAAGTGCTGCTGAAGTATAAATAGGAGCAATAAAGAGCCTTTTCCCTCTGCTGGTAATTCATTGGTGTTTTGATGCAGAATTCTGGCCTGGAGCAAAATGTAATAGGCAGGGGAGGCCACAGTGACCTGTTTCAGCAAGGGACCATGGAATAACAACTCCATGAAATGCTCTAAACATCACTGAAATCAGAAATGAAGCTTGGCTTGGAGAGCTCCTCCAGGATTTAAGACTGTTTTCCCAAAAACATCTGGGGGAGAAAACCCCAAACAAACAGGAGGACAGAGATTAGGTTATTCCATGTGTCAGTGAAAAAATAGCTGTTGGGAATGGGTATATGGTGCAAAAATGCAGGTCTGATCTGTCCCCCTGAGCCTGTGACATTTACCACGCATTTGGGTTCACCAGATTTGCTAAAAACTCTGCCCTGAGGGAATTTTGACACTGGCAATTCATGAATGAAAAAAAAAAAAAAACCAAAAAAAACCAGAGGAGTGTATAATTTGCTGGTTAACTCCCAATTTCTAAATGATTCATTTGATGGCACATATTCCTGAAGATATGGAATGGTTCTAATTAAAGGCAGATGTGCAAAATATAGCCTATAGGATGGATATAGGGAAAACATACTTTTCCATGTGAGTGGCAAAGCCCACAGCCACAAATACCTCTCCAGTATGGCAGCCTCAAAAATGCATCCACAAATATTATTCATCTCAGTGGTCTGCAAAGATTTATCAGGGGTTACAGCTTCCTGAAAATATCTGTGAGGCTCAGGGGTTTGGAGATTTGTGTTTGTCACTTGGCAAACAGTCACTTGCTTTTACTATACCCACTGAGAGGGCAGCAATTATGAGTAAGACAGTCTGGAAGAGACTGAAGTGTTCAAAAATGGATATTATGGGGAAAATATAGCTGGATGTTTACAGTAATTTCTTCAATTTAAAGTCATGAAAAGCATCTTTCCACATGTCTGCTTACTGCCTTTTTTTGAGGGGGGAAGAATCTTTTAGAAAGGAAAATCTGTCTGAATTTGCCCCAGATACTTTAAAAATAACTTGTCATTTTGGCTTATGAAGGATGGTTTGGGTTGGAAGGGATTGGAAGGGATTTTAAGGATCCCTGCCATGGGCAGGGACACCTTCCAATATCCCAGGGTGCTCCAAGCCCTGTCCAACCTGGCCTTGGACATTCCAGGGATCCAGGGGCAGCCACAGCTGCTCTGGACACCCACTCTGGGCCTCTCCACCCTCACAGGGAAGAATTTTTCCTAATATCCCATCTAAACCTAAATTTTTGCAGTTTAAAGCCATCACCCCATTGTCTAATTGCCAAATGCCCTCTCCAACAGCTGCACACATAATCCTGAAACTCCTGGGGTTGAGTAAGAGGTGTCTCACTGATGAGCAACCACAGCTTTCCTCATGGATACTGTTGAATAATTGTGTTGTACCTACAATTCTATGCTTTCTCCGTGGTCCCTAAAGCATTTTTAAAAGCTATCCCTCACTAGAAATAAGAAAAAAGGAAAAGTCTCTATGGGATAGAGGCCTGGGAGCTTGTCAGAGATGATTCACACACTGGAGTGTGCTGAGGACTGGGAGGGTACAATAATGCCCCCAACCAACATTTCTTTCCCACATTCCCAGAGCCTGGAGTGCCTTAATGTCCCTCAGAGCTTCGGTTTGTGAAGGAATCCCAGCATAAGCTACTAAACAACAGTGCTGGATTAAATATTTGCTGATGAGTCTCATTTTCTGTCTCTCCATGTCCAGCTGAGATGGGGATTTTCAATGACTTCTGGGTGCACAGACAGTGAGACCCAGAATTACTGGGATTTCTCATCTCTCTTTTTAAAAAGACATAAAATGGGGATTGGTTCTGTGCCTCAGTTCTTTAGAACAAGCTATTTGACCTGATGGAGTTGAACTCAATGATTCTTGTCCCTTCCAACTCAGGATATTCTATGGCTCTGTGACCTTTTCTGGCAGATTTTCTCATTTTTCTTCTTGACTTTACCCCTTTGATGCTATTATAACTCATAGATGTTTACTCCAAAGCCCCCTCAATTTCAACACAATAAACATTTCAGATAATCCATCACTTAAAAATTAAGATCAATATTTATTTAGGTTTGGGCCTGTTTCAGGTTTCCAGTCCTCTGCAGAAATGAAGTTTTTCTCCAGAACACTTAAAATGTTGATTGAGGACTTCTCCCTTTTACCCTGATGCTGAGCTCCAACAAAATGTCTGTGTGTGTGAATGAGCTGCAAGGTCAGATGTGCAAATATATAATGGATTGTTGCAGATAAAATGGACTTAACCTTTAGGTTGTCTTGGCTTTTTTAAAGTGGTCCATCTTGTCTCTGAAATTTTTATATTTGCACTTAGTTTACTTAGCAGGCAACACTGAAAGGGGTATTTTGGAGGAATCCCATCTTTGTCCTAAATCATTAACTCATCTGAAGGATGGCAAAGATAGAAAATCTGGGGGACAGAAGCAGAAATCAAAAGTACCCCAAGAAATGCTGCCTCATTTCCCTGGAAGGATCGTTGTTCAGTTTACTGTAAATCTGCTGATGATTCCTGTGATCACAGGCAAAGGTCAACACACTCTTGGTGATTCTCTGAAATGCAATCTGTTGGTTTATCTCATAAAACAAAAATACAGTGTGAAGGCACTGAGGAGAATGGTTTACAAAAAAAAACCTTACGAACGGAAATGGTGAGTTTTGGTGACATTTGAATCTTCATTGTGAGCAAACTGGATCCAGATTCCACCACAGACATCTTAAAATACAAAAGGAAAACAAGGGTCAAGGTAAGTGCTTTTAAACCCAGAACTAGGAATTTGTAAAATACAAGTCAAAACCCAAGTCCTGGGTTAATTTTTAGGGATGTGGGAGATCACAGATCAGAATAAATGAGTATAGTTGTGGTAGGAGAACCCCTTTAAAACGGTGCTTATGTGCTGGGAAAGGGCTTGTAACCTAACAAAGGCATTCCCTAAAATAGAAAGCACAACACCAACATAAAACACTCATCATGTTTTCAGTGCAAGGCAAGGATTTGCACTCCTAACCTCCCACGTTGGAGCTGGGGCTTGAATAGCATTTCTGTTCTCTCCTCAGCTGAGCTAATGACAGATCTGAAGAAGTGTCAACACCGTGGCTGAAAAAGCTCGAGGTGGCAGGAATGTTGTTCACAGGGGACATGGGAGTCACAGCAAATACTCTCCTCAAGGCTGGCTACTCCTGACTAAACAGTGTTTTCAGCAGGAAAAGCCAAAATCTTGCCCAGAGGCAGTGGAGTGCTCCAGATGAGTCCCATGCCTACTCCAGCAACAGCGGGCGAGGTAATGCTCTCCCTGGCTCCTCTCTCCTCTCCTGCTGCCAGCCCTGTCTCAGGCTGGGATATTTGCTATTTATTTGCTCTTATTTATTAGCTATTTGCTATTTACTCCTTGTTATTTATTTATTTATTTGCAGTTTGCTATTTGCTTTAGTCAGGGGCCCACATCACCAACCTAATTCCCGACGGCTCCGTGTGTCATTTTCATTCTTGGCAGGGGGAGTTCATCTTCTGTGACTTCACCTTCCATAAAGTTTGAGTGGAACTCACCTAAACTGCCCACGAGCTCCGTGGAGGGAGGTTGGCACTGATGTACAAGTTCCTCTGAGGTCCCTTGGACACCTGTCTGAGTTTGGGATGAATCACCCTCTGGACACAGCAGGAGAGGAAACGGCCTCAAGCTGAGCCAGGGGAGGCTGAGATTGGATAGTAGGAAAAATTTCTTCATGGAAAGGGTTATCAAATGCTGGGCCTGGCTGCCCAGGGAAGTGGTGAAGTCACCATCCCTGCAGAGGTGTTAAAAACGTGTGGATGTGGCACGTGGGGATGTGGGGTAGTGGCTTGGCAGTGCTGGGGCAATGGATGGAACTCGATGGTCTTGGAGGTCCTTTCCAATCTTAATAATTCTGTGACATGCCAATTTTTCTTCAGGGCTTGCAGAGATACTGATTTTTTTTCCAATCCATATGTGAAATCTTCGTTTGGGATGGTGAAAATCAGGGGAACTGAGTGATGGTGATCTGGAGAAGGGGCTCTGATGCAACCTCGTAGTTCTCTGACTGACAAAATCTGCATGAACAACTCATCCCAAGGGCAGTGAGGGGAGAATGAGGGGAAAAAATTGAAGTTTGATTATTTTATTATTCCTTCCCCGTGTTTTGGTTCTCTGGACAGCATATTCCAAAGCTGTGTTTCCCAGTTTCTGCTCAGTGTTGGATACATCAACAGTTTGGATTTGGGATGGATTGCTCCAGGATGGAGCAGAGCTCAGCCCAAACTCTTGCCATTATTTGAGGTTGGATTTCCCCGTGCCAGCCCAGCCTAGGAAAAACTTGCTGTCTTTGTAGGAAATGACTGGAAAAAGAACATTTCCCAGCCTTAGAGTGAAACTCTGCTAAAATCTCACCTGTGTAACACAATATAAATTCATTAAAGTACTTAATTAATTAATTAATTAATCATATCTTAATTTTGGTGAGTGAGGTGGAGTTTCACAACCAAGTTGATGCTTTCATGAGTTCATTGTGCCAGATATGGTCTCTATTGAAACTGTTACATTTTCAGACAGAAGGTGATGTTCCCGCAAATTTGTCAGTTTTGTTAGCTGGGACAAAACTTTAATTTTAGTTTTAAAATGTTGCCAAAGGTCCCAAACTTGAGTCAGAAGCTGGTACCATGCCTAATATTTGCAAACAAACATAAGAACCAAAATGTTTTGTTTCTGTCCTTTTAGTACTTTTAATTTTGTTCATTATTAAATATTTTAATTGCCTTCCCTTCAGTGAACTTCAAAGTTCAATTACAAACAAAACCAACAGATTTTTTCTACAAAAAAAGTATTAAATGAAGTTTGTTCCTGTTTTTCCATAATTTTTTCAAGTGTTGATCAGCTGATCTCTTTCCAGAAAAGAAAAGAGACAAGAAGTCCTCTGAAATATCCTCAAGGAATACCCACTGATAGAAGTATTTGTTAATGTGAGGAATTTTTTTTTTTTCAAAAATAAGGCATTTCTTATTTCTGATAATTTATTTCTGCTTATGGAAAGCAAAGAAGAGAAGTTCCAACTGGTGCATGAAGGCATCAGGTGTTGGCTATGAAACGTTTGCCAGGCCCGGACAGGTTTTTAAAAGGTCTTGGACCTCATGTAAGGAAAATGAGGTTTTAATCAAATTTCACTCAGGTATCCAAAAAAAGGGGATTCATTTCTAAATCACCAGTGACCTGTGGCTATTTCTTAGCAAATCCAGTTGTTATTCCCAACGGGAGCTCCCGTTTCTCAACAGAGCTGAAGTTCAGGCTGCTTCACATTTGGAAATCAAAGGGAGCTCTTTGTGCTTCTGAAATTCCAGCCTTGGCCAAGTGCTCTGCAGCCAAGAACAAAAGTTAAGTGAACTCAGAAAGAACAAGTCATCAGCCTGACCTTTGGTCACCAGAAAAATGTAAAACATCTTAGAGTTATTCCCCAAATCCAAGTCAGGTTTCATCTGTGCTGAACATTCGGTGAAATAACTGGGAATTGCACAAATTAGCCAGCCTGAAGTCACTGCTGGCAGTGGGGTGATTTGTACATGACAGTGTGTAAAGAATCCATCATTCCAACCTGATGGAAAGAGTTTTTAAGGGGTTTTAAAATTTGGTTTGGTCTTTTATTGTTGTGGGGTTTTTTGGAGAGTGTCATGGTTTGTTTTTTTTTTTTTGTTTGGTTTTTTTTTGGGTTTTTTTTTGGTTTTTTTTGGTTTTTTTTTTTTTTTTTAGTTTTTTTTGTTGTTTTTGTTTTGTTTGTTTTTGTTTATTTTTGTTAGTGTTTGTTTGTTTGGTTTGGTTTTGGTTTGTTTGTTTGTTTAAGTTGTTGTAAAGGATTTTTTTCCAGCATAGTGACTGGAGCTTGTTGAGGTTTCTATTTACTCCAAAGGGTTGTTATGCAAGAGCTAACCTCATTGTTCTAAAGCAAAATGAGTAAATGATAAATGAAGGTGTTTGGCAGCAGTAAAGCAAAATAATTTTGTCTGGAGAGAAAGGAGGTGAAGGTCCTGATTTTTTTTGGTTTTTTCTCCTCTCCATCCTCCTGCATGATGGGTGATGCTCTCCCGTGTCCATCACGTCATTGTCCATCATTGGACTTGAGAAATTTCTTAAATTATTTTTATTTATGAATAATCACTACACAGACAGAATCTTTTTGGGAGATAACAGCTGGAAGAACAAGGAGACCCTCACAGTGGAAATCACAACATGTAGAAATGTAAATGTTCATTGTAATAAGAAATACCTGAAAATGGAAAGAAACATTTTGCTGTTCAGTGCATCACAAATATCAAACTGCACCCAGGAAAGGAAGGAGCTGATTTAATAACATCTGGTCTAGATAACTTTAAAATGTCTGCCATGGTAATTACATGTTAAGGACATGATTTCACCCTGCTTATAATGTCAGAAGCACACTGTTTCTAATTATACATTACCCAGAAAAGGGCCTTGCTGCCTTCTGTCTTTAAATTATTGTTTTTATCCAGACACCACCTGTCCAGGTAGGTAATATTATGGCTAGGGTTGCTTCTGAGAACCACCTGATCATTGATGGATTTATGCTCACTTCATAAAAACCCTTTTCCTGAACCCTGCAAGTTCACAAAAATATAATTATTGCTGCATTTCAGTCAGAGAAATTTTCAAAACAGTGGTAGGGGATTTTCAATCGGCTTTCTATGAATAAAAGAAGAAAACTTCTTTTCCAAGAATACATTTAGTGCCTCACCATTTTGCATACCAACAAGTCCTTCATTAAGTTTTAGTCTCTCAGACACCTCTCCCCATATGCAGCACTGAGTTACTTTCCATTAAAATCAGCCTCCAGAGATGGATGTGCAGCTTCCATGGCTTGCAAACATCTTCCCCCAGCACCTACCTCGCCAAAGAAATGTTATTTCTGACGCCCTGCCCGCAGTACTTTGTGTTCTCTCTTAATCAATCAAAGTGCCCTTATCTTTGCTGCACTTCATCTTGTCTAACAAGCGTTCCCAGGAGCACCTGAATTTTATTTCTAGGAATAAGTGTGTTGTCTTATTGGGACCATGTGTTCTTCAGAGCCTGCCCTGTGCCCTCACACAGGAGAATCCACATTGATTCATTCCCAGAGCTCGAACTCTGAACGCTCATATTATTTTTATTAAACTTAATTCTGGTTCTTTCTCCCTTCTCCCCTTTCCCCTGCACCCTCCAGCTATATCCAGCCTCAGAGTCAAAACAGGAATAAATGGAAAACACATTGAAAAGAGGATTATGTCCATGTGGAGGAGGATTGACGTGCATTTCCAAACTGGGAAGATTGAGTTATACCAGGCAGTTTTGCCCTTTGTTATCCACCTAAGATGCCTGTGCAGGTGAGTCAATGCCTGAGCACCCAAGGAAAGCACCCTGGGACGTGTCTCAGCACAAAGTGTTGGCCAGCCTCACAAATCGCTACTCAAATCCATCCTTTCTGTGGCCACAGTCTGGGAAGGACCCGAGTTCTCTTCCCATCTCCCTGACTGCTCTGTCAGGTTGGATCATGGTGAGGCAGTAAGAAACCAGCTGGAGATTCCTGGCTCTGGGCTGGGCCATTGTCACTTCGCTGCGACAGTGAGCAGTGCTCAGGAGATGTGAGGCCACTTCTGGGTGAGTTTGATTTCTCCTGATACTGATAAAACTCAGCCCTGGCCTTGAGCAGGTCTTGGTTGGATTGCAGCTGTGGCTCAGAAAAGCAGGGAGAGGAAAAAGAAGAAACTGCCCAAACCTCAGCAAGGTTTTGTCCATCTTCAGGGCTGCTTTTGTGCTGGAGTGGTTTGGAGCAGGGTGCTGACATCTGTTTGGAACGAATGCCACGTTCTGTCCCTCCAACACCACCCTCCACAAAGTCAGTCCTGATTATCAGTGTGGATGTGGTGCTGAAATCTGGTCCTGAACTACGAAATTTGCTCTATAACCTTTTGTCATTCCCAGAATGAAAATTATCCAAGCACATCCTCATCCCACAACTTTCCTTGGAAATTATCCTCAACCCTCACATCAGACTGAGGGATGGAAAACTTTGAGAGATCTCTAAAGCCAACAAGATCAGGGCAGGAGCTCAGATTTCTCCTCTCTGAGCCACAGCTCCCAAAAGCTTGATAAATAACAAAATGGCTATTTTAATGGTGAGAAATCGATTTAAAAAAACAAAAGAAACCCTGAAACCCCAAAAACCTAGAATTGTAGAAATGTGAAAAACCTCGCTGTAATAGTAACAGAGTGATGAGAATCAGGATTGTGTCCACAGCTCAGTTAAAAAAAAAAAAAAAAAAAAAAAAAAAAAGCCAGATTAATGGGCATAATCAAGCCTGACATTGAGTAAGAGGCAAGAACGAGTAATCAGATCCCAACTTAGCTGATGCTGGCATTACTGGGAGCCTGGGGCACAGTCCAAGGATAAAAACATAATGTCTTATCTAAGCAAGGAGTCATTTGTGCACCACTGGTTACAACACGTCCTTAAAAAGGGAAAGAAGGAAAAGGAAAATATGGCACATGAAATTATTTTATTCCCCAGAAATGATAAGAAAGTAAAGCTAAAAGTTTCTACACCCAATCTTTATAGAGGAGAAGCCTATCTAGAGTTAACCCCTTGCAATGTCCACTGTAAAACCCCGGGATACCAAAAAAAGATATTAAAACAGAAAGTGAAATGGGGATTAAATCAAATTAGAATAATGAGAACAGTTAAAAACTCGGGTTTTTGAATATTTCTTGCTATTTGGGGATTGCTGGGATCCTTGGGGCCAGCCTGCTCCTCGGTTCAGTGAGAGTTCAGGCAGTCTGGCAATCCCATCCTTTTGGCCAAGACTCCTTTTCTGGCAACACGTCTCCCTGTTTCTCAAGACTCTTCTTTTCCTCCAGATTCAACAGGATGTTGACCTGGATGTCTCAGAACAGCTCATGGAGAGGAAAGACCCTCTGACACAAAACCACGTCACTGGAGAGGGAACTGTAATGTCAGGGAGGGCATCTGGAAGATCAGAGTGGGGATAAACCAGTCACTCCGAGCTGTGTGGCTTTGCATGGCTGAGTTTTATTTCCAGCCTTTTGAAGCACAGCTCATGAGTCTTAACAAGGAAAGAACTTTTGTGTAAAATTCAGTAAGTCGAAAAAGCTGGTTCGTGTAAAATTCAGCAAATAAAAAAAAAAAACAAAAAAAACCCAAAAAAAACCCCAAAAACCCCAAAAAAACCCAGACCAAACACCAAGGGCCTGTGGGGGAAAAACTAGAATTTAATTTCTGTAGTACAGACCTTTCCCAGAAAAGCCAGGCGCGGGTCGGCGTGAAATGCAACACCACACATTGGTGGGGGAGTCTGCCCAGCCCTCCCAGCCATTTCCATCATTTGCCATCGTTTGAAACCTTCCACGATGACAACTCACCAGCAGAGCCCAGCTCTTCCCCAGAGGGAGCTCTGGGACACTGGGGCTGCCTGGAGTCAGGAGGAAGACACAGGTGAGAGGGATGGAGGGTGGTGGGTTGAAGTCACCTCCTCCACCTCGCCTCTGCCTGTGGAGCAGGGTGAGACCATGTGGACAGCTGGAACGAAGCCTCATTTTCCCCTTCCAGCTGCAACTCAAGGTGTGAGCACTGTGGTGTCACACGGAAATGACTCAGGTTCTCAATGCTGACCTGCCTCAATGGCCTTCATTTGGTGGGACATTGATTTATTGTCCTTGTGAGCCTCAAGTGACACCATTTGCTCTTTCCCCAAGGGCTGGTAGGCGAGCAAGGTGACAATTGGTGATTGGACATGACCACTGCTCTGCCCTGGGAGAGTGACACATGCGTGTGACGGCCTCTCCTCAGCCCTTCTCAAAATGTTTGTGCAGGAGCAGCCATAAATGCGGCTGTATTGACCCGAAGATGCAATCCAAGGCGTTGGAGCCTAGGCCTTATCTACATCACCTTATCAGCAGCGAGAGAGCGAGATGCACCCCGGGAAGGGAGGGGACTGCACCGGAGGGTTTGGCCTCGTCCCTTCTGTCCTGGCATGGGGAGGGGACTGCGGGCAGAGCTGGGTAATGATTTGTCATCGCGAGGACCGGGGTGTCTCTCTTTGCAGAGAAACCTTGGCCGTGATTGACAGTGGGGCTGTTTCTGCCACTTCCCTCGCTGTTGTCAAGTAATAATGAAGCTTTGTCAGTCCATCATGGACATGGATATGCCAGATTATGTCGACTCCTTGGACTCCTCTTATACCATGCTGGAATTCGACAACCTCCGCGTGCTCCCCAATAACACCGGTGAGATTTTTATTCGTTTTCTCTTGAATAAGCTCCACTACTTTTGCTGCCAAGATGAGCACAGAGGAAAGGCTGGTGGGAGGTATGGGGCAAAGGGTGGAAGGGGTAATATTTAAGCAGCTGACCTGTCAACCTCTGCTGCATCCGTGGTTATGTTTGGTGTGAAATGCGACCCCTTTGCTTGCCGGTCCCGCTTTGGGTTATTCTTTTTGTTGGCGGGCTGAGCGTCACGCCCTGAAGAGCCCACCAGGTTTTGCTGAGGTTGGAAGAGGTCTTCATGGCATTCCCTGGGTTTGTCCTGCTGTATTGCATATGAGAGGAGTTATTACCAATATTTCTCATTCAAACGTGTGTTTCTTTCCCGTATACGACCTCAGTTGTATTTAATCCTCGGGAAAACATGTCATCCCAAACGGCATTTGTCCATGACCGTGTGCCCTGTTTGGGTTGGTCCTGGGAACCTGGACTGAGAAGCAATATCCAAATCACTGCTAGCTCTGTATTCCTTTTCTGGCTACCAAGATGGGCCAACAGTTTTTAGGGCACAAAGGACTTGGCTGGGAGGCGGGAGTGTTTATATGCCGAGACTTCCGCTTGGTTCGCAGGAATAAAGCGCTTTGTGTGGCATTTAGTTTTTCTGCAGTCAAAAGTACTCTGACACAAAGTGAACTCCATCCTGTGAAATCAACTGCTCGCTGTGTAAAAATAAAGGGCATTTTGGTCATCTTGCATGAAACCAATCGTGCAACTGAATGAGATTCCAGCGTTAGCGATCCCTTTGGAGAGTTTTGGCAGCCTTTTAATTTGTTAAGAAGCTTAGTGAAATTAAGATGGGATTTTCGCATTTGCTCATTAACTGGCTCATCAGAAGAAATCAGAGTTGCAGTAAGGATATCACCTACAATATAAAATGATTAGACTTATTATTGTGGGGCATGGAGGGGAGGTCAGGAGACAAGTAAAGTTAAAAGGCCCAAAGGAAGTTGGATTTAAAATTGCCTTCTGTAAAGTTCTCGCTGTCCCCAAATCAAGGATTTTCAATATATATAATTTTTGGAAGCTCCAGCTAGACTGGATCTTATTCTTGCAGAAAGCTTTCCACCTCCCATCCTACTCCAGAAGTGTCATTTAACACAGATGTTTCGCTTTGTCACTTCCCGTTGAACAACGAGATATTTTTCATTTTTTGAAGCGGCACAAATTTCCCCGAAATTCAATATAATTTTGTAAACGAACCAGCGATGCCTGTTTGGGCTCTCTGTTGATTCACGCAGTAGAACTGACAGGTTGAGGTTTTTTTCTGAACTTTATCGAACTCGGTATTGTGTTATTTGTTTAGCTGTTAATGACTAACCAGCTCTCTCGGGAAGTAGCTGCTTTGAAATTAGCTTGTTTGTCTTGGGTAAGTGTCCTTTTCTACGGTTTGTAAAAATAACTTCAAAAAATACCTGAAATGGCCATGCATGGAAATCTATTGCTGTCCAGCTGAGTTCAGTCCCCCTGAGGTAATTCAAAATCACAGTTTCTTTGTGGCTTCAGAAATATTTAAAAGTTTCTTAGAATCAAGAAACAACCTCATTTTAGGTATGTTTTTATAACTATACTGGATTTTTTTAAGATTGCTTATATGTCTCCTAAGGTTCATCTGTATTTTCCTTACTAAATGATGACAGCTTTGCTCTCTATAAACACGAACAGGAAACGATGCAATATTTATTTTGATGGACTCAGCACAGTTTCTTACCTTCTGAACAATTCCAAAAGTGAAAATTGGAATATTTTCAAATAAGGTCATGCTTTCTTGAAACCAACTCTTTCCTTCTTCAGAACATTATTTCATCAAAATTTTGGGTGGATTAATTTTGTGGAGCACTTTCAGTGCTTAGATGTTTCTCCTTCATTCATCCTTCAAGCTGCTATCATTCTGAGATTTGCCCAGACATTTATTTTGGATTTTCCACCTTCAAATAGCCCACAATTTGCCCAATATTTTAAGATTTATTCCAAATAAAAAATAGAACGTTTTATGGGAGTGATATAAAAAAAAATATGTAAGGTTTAAATAGAAAGAATGGCAAAAGGAAAGGAGCAAAAATCACTGCTAATTCTGTCTTTCCTATGTGAAATATGTGTTGCAACAGCAGAAATTTTCCCATTCTGCACAAATTAGTTTCTTTCACCTTGGCTGGCACTACAACCCATATTTTAAGTTTTTATGCGTGGTTAATGCCCATTCCCTCACACTCCTCTCAGAGTTGTCTCGTTTTGGTGAAGATGTGAAGCATTGCTGCAATGCAGCCCCAGTTCTTCACTGGAAAGTCGGGGAGCGCTTTCTCCCAGGATGGTGCTCGCTGTCCTGCCTCAGCCCCACACTCCACACTGATCCTTGGGACTCTGGCACAAGGCTGGTGATGTCTTTCCCAGCCCTGCAGGAGTCTGACCCCGCTCAGACCGTGCAAAAGCCACCAGAGATGTTTTGGCAGTGATTTACCATCCCTCGAGCTTCCAGTGCCGGGAGCAGCACCTTCATCATCGCTCCAGTAGGATTTGGGGTCACTAAATCAGAGCTATGTTTTATATCTCAAAACCTCTTCTATTTGCTAAAAGCTGATGTAGAAAGAGGCTGACCTGCACGTGGCCAGGGTTTAAACCCCCTCCTGCCCTACATTTGTGTGTACAGGTTTCACAATGCTGGCTTTGGCACCGAGTTTGACTGTGTGTGTTCAAGCCCTAAACCCACACTTGTGATCTCTTCACATTCTAGCCCAGCACGTGTAATTTGGGGATTTGCTAACTCCAAATTATGTGCACCAAAACTTGGATTTCCCAGTAGATAAAAGCCACCTTGGAAAGTATTGCAAGACAATTCTCTTTTACAATGTGCATCTAGAAGAGCTGTAGCCAGTAAAGGAACTGAAAGGAAAAGCAGTGCAGGGGTCAGGTTTGATGAGAACATCCTCAGTGTTATTTCTTATCACTGTAAAACTGGCATTATCATCTCAGCCCTGGTTAGACAATGATTAACATACAGAGGTAGTAGGTACCAAAAATTTTGTGTGCATTTCAGTTGTGAACTTGGCTGATCCCAAATCTGGGGAAGCCACTGGGTGCTCTTAGCCTTAGGGAGCTCCCAATCTGCACACTGATTATATATAACTCACAAAAAAAATGGTCAAAACTTCAGATATTTCTGCCAGTGAACCTTGGGGGCAGCCCCAGTGAGGGGTCTGGCCACAAGCAGAGCCTCAGCTCAGCCTGGGAGCCACACAAAGTCGGGATGAGTTGTGGTCTCTTCCTGGAGAACAAAATCAAGTGCATCTCTCCAGTGGAGATTTCAAAGGCAGCGTGGCACAGCGGAGGAGCTGTTCAGGTTATCTCCTTGTGTCAGGCAGGGATGGAGCACACGAAGCAGATTTCACAGGCAGGCAGGAGATTTCACTGTGCTGCCAGGGATCCTGGCCTTCCTCTGCCTTTCCTCGCAGAGATCAGTCCAGGAAAAACCCAAATATTGGTTTGAAAGCTGTGTTGAGAGTCTCCTGGTGCCTGTGATATCAGCTGTGCTTTGCTCTTCTCTGAGCTAATTCTCATTTGGAGCCCATCATTAGCTGGTGATAGGATTTTGTAATTAAAAATTGCGATCATAATTAACGTGCATTCTGGATTAGGGCTTTCCTTTTATTTATTGAAATTTCTCTTCACATTCAGCCAATTCCACTGAAAAGGACACGTGGCTCCCTCCCAGGGTTTGAACTTTTAGCTGTGGAGCTGCCCTAACACAGAGCCACCCAACTCACTGGCGATTTGTTTGTGCTTCCATGGATACAAATGAGGGCAAAATTTGGTTTGCTAATTTCCAAGGGCCCTCACACACACAGTGCTGATGGTTCCCCCTCCAGTAACACCTGGTTTAAGGCCAGATTATTAATTTCTTCCTTATATCAGCAAGCAGATCCTCACGTCCTACTCACACAAAAGGAAAACAAGTCTTTTCTGAAGGGTAAATACTTTCCAACATCAGGAATATTTTGCAGTCTGGACCTGGATGAGGGTTCTGTTGGAGACCTAAACTGTTTGACCTTGGCTTGATTCCTCTGAAGTCTAGAGAAAGCATGAGTGGAGTGAAGAGGAAATTGGCTGCCTTATCTTTATTTCGGTTGTGCAAATTTTTAAAATGGAATCCAACACAGTGCATTTGTTTATGGTCATATGCTCCTTCAAAAAATGGATGGAACAACAGATGCCCAAATGTTCTGCAGTTATCCTCAAAGGAATGTTTTGTACAGTTAATTTAATACTAAGTTATTAAATAATATAAAATCAAGAATAATTGCAAAGAAACCCTCCTAAAAATCAACCTAAATTGCCATTAAATACCTCTGACATAGACAATGTTCCTAAAGGACACAAGTGTCACTTCCAGACAAACGTCAGGGCTGGGAGAATCTTACACAGAATTTGGGAAGAGGCAAATCTCAATTCCTGTCATTATGACCTGGGAATGATTTTGGTGCTGCCATTCTTCCTTGTCACATTGCTTCCATCTTGCTGTAACCCACTTATTTACTCATCCATACACCAGAAAGTGAATATGGACCAAAAGGGTTATTTTAGGAGGTGACAGGAAGGAAGTCTGAACTTTGCATTAGTGAAGTCTTGGCTAAAAATGTCTTAGTCTCAGCCTTAGCTAAGAAGCTGTCCAGTTTTTGAAAAACTAAAGCTTTGTTGACTTTATTTTTTTTTTTTTGAGGGGGTGTTGATTACAATTTTCATTGCACAGCAAATACTTTCACTGTAAATTTTTTTTACATATATTCACACACAAAAATAACCTTCTCTTGCTCTCTCTTTGTATATATTCTGTGTGTGGATTACCCAGAGCTATTTTTATGCATTATGGATCAGAAAACTCTCTCTAGGCAGATCAGGTGGCAATTCCTCCCCTTTGAGTAGTTTCCTCTAAGGAACTGCTAAGCTGAGCTTTCCCCATCTCTGTTGCGAGGATGTCCCATCCCAGAGACGTGTCAGGGTGTGCCTTGTCCCAGGGACTTTTCTGAGGTCACTGGAGCACGAGATGGGCTCCCCTGGAGCACAGAACATGCTCCCAGAGGTGTGATAAATTCATAAAATCATCCTTCAGCGAGTGCCCGGGTCAGGCTCTGCAAACAGATGGGGAGAGACAAACACTGTCAGCTGCCCTCTTCGCAAGGGTCTCCTCTCTTTTCCTTCCCCAGGCTGTGCCTCAAATTAGGAGGATGAAGAGGGCAGCAAGTCTGGTGGTTAGAGCAGAGGGAGAGGTTCCAAGGGGAGTTTTCAGCAGTGTGTACACACAGGGGCAGAGCTATTCCTGCCCCAAATGAGTGGGTGCAAATGAAGGACATGACAGAGGGCATTCATATGACCTAATTTTAGGTCCCTAATTTAGAAATCTGATCTTCCTGCACACCTCTGTTGCTTTCTAGTGGAAAGCAGTGAGCCTCTTCAGAGAGGATTTCAGAGGAGGGACCAGACTTAGAACTAAAGTGACCCCTCTGGGAGCTGCTGTCTCTGCCTTCCAGCTGCAGAGGAGCTCTCAAGAACAGTCTTTTATCTTCAGCACCTCTGTCATGGGAGTGAAGCAGTTCATTCTTTCTGCCTCTGCTGTTTCTTCTCTGCATTCTATTTATTCAAGTTAATGAGCTTTTTTTCCATTTCCTTCTGTGCAGACCAGCTTTGAACCATGTTCTCCAGGTATCTCATTGAGGAGGTGGCTCCCCATCCCTCAAAACCAAAAAACTCACATGCAAGTGAGGTTTCTTTATATCTCTCCAGGAAAGCAGTGATAATTGATAAATTCTCAGGAGCAGTTTGGGCTATGCAGCTTGAAATCTCTCTGATCACTCAAGTGGAAAAAAAAAAAACACCAATACCAGAATCAAAGGAGCTGATCTTGGGAAGAGCATGACCATAAATTGAAGGATGTTGAGATGCTTGAGCGCATCCAGAGGAGGGCAACGAGGCTGGTGAGGGGCTTGGAACACAAGCCCTATGAGGAATGTTTGAAGGAGCTGGGGTTGTTTAGCCTGGAGAAGAGGAGGCTCAGAGGTGACCTTGTTGTCTCTACAACTTCCTGAAGGGAGGCTGCAGACAGGTGGGGTCGGTCTCTTCCACCGGGCAGCACTGACAGAACAAGAGGATACAATCTCAAGCTACGTCAGGGGAGGTACAGATTGGATATTAGGAAAAAAAAAATTCACCAAAAGAATAATAAAGTTCTGGAATTGTCTTCCAGTGGTGGTGGTAGAATCACCATCTCTGGGTGTGTTTATAAAAAGACTGGACGTGGCACTTGGTGCTACAGTAGAGTTGAGGTGTTGGGGCATGGGTTGGACTTGATGATCTTAGAGGTCTCTTCCAAGCTCATTATTCTGTGATTCTGTGAAATTCAGAGGTTTCCATTGCAAGGAGCTCTAAATTGTCCCCATTCTCTGCCCGCAGAGGCCATCGCGGCCGAGTCAGCGAACACCAACCTGCTCCCCAACGGTGTCAGCTCCCTGTGCTCCATCTGTGGGGACCGGGCCACCGGCAAGCACTACGGGGCCTCCAGCTGTGACGGCTGCAAAGGCTTCTTCAGGAGGAGCGTCCGCAAGAACCACGTCTACTCCTGCAGGTACCGAATTCCGGCAATTCACAAACGCGATTTACGGACGTGGGAAATGATTTGGGGTGGGGATCAGGGGATTGTATCTCAAATGCCGAGTTGCCACACAGTGAAGGCCACCAGTAGGACTGCAGTTTGGTTTACAAGGAGTAAACTCAGTCCTATCTCTAAACTCAGTCCTATCTCATTTGGACCCCGAGACCTTCTGTGCCACGCATCGAGTGAATTCACCATCACTGCTTTCCCCATGGGGTAAGTTGAGGGAAACTCATAGACCTGAGAATCACAGAATGAACTAGGCTGGGGAAGATCTTTGAGATCCTCCTGTCCAACTGAAAACCTGAGGTTTGACTGATGTGTAAAATACATAAATACAGACCCTGGGTGTGGAGTGACACCATGACCTCGTCACAGCCCAGCAAGGGGAAGCCAAGGTGGCAAAGGACCAAAGCTCCAGAGATTTGATCTTTCTTGCTTTTCCTGGTAAAAAAACAACAGGCATCCAAGAATCTGTCACCTCCAAAGTCCTCTCACAGCTTCTCCGTTCTTGTTTTGAAATACAATTAATGATGTACACTGACTTATCAGTGATGATTTTATGAATATTCTGAGAAATATGTGTGGACCAGAGATGATTCACATCCACTCTGGCACACAGGTATACATTTGAGAGAGGTTTTTTTGCCAGGAGGAGGTCATAAATTATAAAGCTGCTATCTTGATTGACCTTAGAAAAATTATATTTATTTTAGCACAGGAGAAAGTGGAAAGAAATCCTGAAGCTCAGTACAATTAAGCCCTTCATCTCTAGTTAAAACCTGGAAGTTCTCTTTCTGTTCCAAAGGTTTTCCTCCTCTAAGGACATTCCAAATTTTTCCAATGCGAGTCACCCTACTTGTTCAAAATGTTCCTAGTGCCTTTATCACTCCAGGACACAGCCATGTCTCCTGAGGTGGCAGCAGTGCCCACTCACACAGTGCCCATCCCATGAACTGTGGGATTCCTGCAGGAGGAGATGAACTCTGCTACTGGTTTCTTTGAAATTTCAGCTGTCGGTCTCCTGGGAGCGGAGTTGTTGCCTCTTCCCAGGAATCCATGAATCTCTGTGATTATTTGGCAGCTCAGGGAAGATCCACAGCATTGAAGCCAAGCTTTTGTGCAAGCCCTTATTTGGTGAGCTCAGCCCAGCTCGGAGCTCTACTTATGGCAGACGTGAATTCCTTTGGAAGTCTTTGGGCTTTTGTACCTTTGGCTTTTCACCAGTCTGGGAAAGTGCCTCAGCTTTTACAGCCTGGTGGTCCCGGAGCAACCCACATCATCTCCTCTCTGCATGGAAGAGTCCCCTTCCATTGTCTCACCCACCGTGGGGAGAGCTGCCAAGCCTGTGTGGGCCATCCCTGCAACAGCAATTAGGAAATTTAGATTTCCTAAATCCCTGCTGAGTGGAGGAGGAATTAGGAGGCCATGGGCCTCAGAACAAGGCTGCAGACCCAAAGGGCTTGTGGCCCATAACTCATTTTTTTCTACGCAAATCGTAGAATAGTTAACAAGTGAAATCAGACAAACCCCAAGGCTGCACACCCAAAAACTGTCTGGAAGCGGGAGATGGAGCTCCTGCAAAAGCACAACTTGAGTCACAGTCATGTTTTCATGGCGAAAACCATCCCAATCCCTGCAGGGTGGGTGGTCTGCAGCCGCTGCGCTCCCAGCTGGAAGGAGCGGCGGTGGGGAAGAGGAGAAGCTGGGCCAAGCCAACGTTGATTCAATCCAGTTCTGGCAAACCTTAGACTCTTCTCTAAGGTCCTGCAGTGTGGAGCTCAGGGAGGTCTGGGGCTGTGTTTGGGGCTGCTCAGGGTGAGGGCGTCGCAGATGGTTACTCCATGTTGTATTTCCCATCTCCTCCCAGGTTCAACCGACAGTGTGTGATAGACAAAGACAAGAGGAACCAGTGCAGGTACTGCAGGCTGAAGAAGTGCTTCAGAGCTGGCATGAAGAAAGAAGGTGGGTGCAAAGAGACATTTCCAACCTTCCTGCTGCTGTCTTAGGCCCTGTTCCACTGCAGAGCATGGTGGGGAGCAGCAGCAGCACTGCCTGGAGAGATGATGATTGTGTGCCACAGAGAGATATTTTTTCTTGCAGCTATTTGCCATTTTATCTCAATTTCAATGAGAGCCCGGTGACATTATTCACCCATCCTGTGAGGCTGGTCTTTTAGTCCTGGGAAAGGGATGGGCTTCCTCAGGGATTATTTGGTCTCTAAGTGCTTTGCAATAGCAATTTCCTCTTTCCATACCCACTGGTTTGACTCCTAATCCTGCCTGTGCCAATCTCAGTGAGGATCTGCCACCTCCAATCTCATAAATGCCATCAATTTGCTGCTTCAGGTGGTATGGTTGGCTCAGCTGATGCTCACGTAGCTGCATGCAAGGGCAAGGTACAGGCTTAGCACAGAGCCTTAAGGAGTGGGAGCCTCTCCTCGGTGGCCCAGGGCACACGGGCAGAGCTCCAGGAGCAGGGTGACTCGTGTTCCCCAAGGCTGACTCATGAACTCCAGCAGGGGACATGACTCAGAGCAAAACCCTTTGGTCGTGCTGCTGGTGACAGGGTGACTGTGGAGCCACCACCAGCACCAGCACTGAGGAGCCAATCCCAAGTTGGCCGACACCTTTTGTTGCACTTCCCATCGTCTGTATTGAGGAGGAGCAGAGTTGTAGGTTTGGGTGCCAGTGACCCTCAGGATGTGCCCTTTCTAAAGGAAATACTGTCATAGTGCCTAATGCTCTGCAGGAAAAAACACCCATTTCTGTCAACCTGTGCCTACGTGCGGCTTCCCTGGGGAAGTCTGGGATCTACCACAGCACTTCTGCTCTCTGCTTGTCCAGTTCTGCACACTGGGAGGGCGTGGATGATCCTGTTCTACTGTGACTGTCCTTGTCTGCTGAGTGCCTGGCAAACTGGGGGCCCAACCCACCCAAGGTGCAGGTTGTTGGGTGATGGTTTCACACTCTTCACCCTTTGAGCTGTTTCACACTCTTCACCCTTCATTTGTGCTGTTTCCCAACCCACTGGCAGCTAAAAGATGAGGGAGTTTGGAAGTTTCTTTCCATGTCACCAAGTTCACCCAAGGGGTGGAATTGTGGCCCCACTGAACCCAAGGGGAAATTTGCTGTCGATTTCTGGTAATTCGTAAGATTTTACTGGTGATTAAATGATCTTTCCCATGTTCTGACCATATGTTTTCCTGGAGAAGAAGGGTGTTTTGAAACCTGGCATAAATCGTGGATGAAGCAGAAATGCCGACTGGTTTAATTTAGGAGAAATGGAGTAAATACAGCAGATGGAAAAACAAATAGAGCTCAAATTAATCAAGACAAAAAATAAGCTGATTTGCTCAGTTCTAGATGGGATAAAGCCAATTGCCAATGCTGCAAACTGCACTGCTTGGAAAGGTTGAAATCTTGTTATCAGATCTATTCTTTGAGCTGAAGCATGATTTTTATTGGTTTTTATGGTAAAAGTTATAAAACCTTGGCTCATGCCTCATCACTGAGTGCAGCTTGATGGGAGATGACTCATTTCAAGTTCCACATCGTCACATTCCTTGAAACTTTTTACTGAGTGCAGTCAGGTTGTGCGCTCGGAAAACGCTCCTGTGTTTGGCAAGGAAGATTTTAAAGCACCTTGAGCAACGGCTGTGCAGAAATTAGCTTAGCTGACCGGAGCTCTATCCCGAGCACATGTGCAGGACTGGGAAAGAAAAGTTCTTGCACAATTGTGTGCACAAAAAGAACACAGCTATTTGCTTTTGGGTGGTTCTAGATTAATATTAAACAGCATTGCGAAGCGTTAGGGAGAAGGAGAAGCCATGTCTTGGATGGAGCACTATTGGAGTGCCCAAATATTTGTACAAAATCTTTTGGAGCGTGCAGGAGCTGGTGCTGGGAGGTGGCAGCAGTGACATCCACCCTCTTGGCGCTCTGTGTCCCAGCACTGGCACAACCCTCTTTCCCTGGCACATTCCTTTAGGGCCAGCCCTCATAACGGCAGAGTTTCCAGGGTGTGGCAATGGCATTGTTTATCCACGGCAGAGGGGAAGGAGCGGCAAACGATCCTTTTCCCAGGCTGGCTATGACAATACACCTGGGGTGGGGTCAGCGGGGCTGTGTCACCCTCGCCGTGCCCCACTGACCCACTGCTCGGTCTCTGTGTGCTCAGCCTCGGAGAACTTGCTGTTCCCTGGCAGAACTAACTGATAAACGGGAATTTTGGATCCAGAGGGGCTGTTCTTTTGGTTTTTTTCCCCAGTCTTCATGTGTTGCAAGATGTGATGTGACATGTTTGGATATTTCTTTTTCTCTCTCTTTCCCTTTTTGGAAACTTTTCTAGTGGATAGGGAATTGCAATGAACCGTACAGCCTGGTAGAAGGGAAATTTCTCCCTAAAGAAAAAGCCATATAATACAAATACCTGAGCTACATGGTGACCAGATCTGCCTGGGGCTGTAGGATTTAGACTTGTGGCAGGGGAAGTTTAGGTTGAATATTAGGAAAAGGTTCTTCCCCCAGAGGGTTGTGGGGCACTGAACAGGCTCCCTAGGGAATGGTTGAGAAAATTACCTGTAGGATCTTTAGATTGCCTTGTTTGTACAGCCTGAATTTGATCCTGCATTCAGGAAGGACCAACACTGCCCTCCACAAGAGGCTTGTGAACTGAGATGGGGCCAGGCTCCATCAGCACTAAAGAGAGCAGGGAAGGGACAAAACCTGAGTCTTGTGGAAAGCCCACTTCCCAGATTTCCTAGAAAATAACTCACTCAGAATCACTCCTATCCAAACTGCATTTCTGGTATCAATAATTCACTTTAATAACAACCATTAAAGTTAGGATGAGGGGAGAGGGAAAGCTTTGCCTGAACAAAAACCCCTCTTATGTCCTAAACACCTCTGTGATCAGGATCTAAGATTTTTACAGGAAACTCACTCCTTTATTCTTGTGTTGGGGTTAAGGCTGGGGCTGTGCCAGAGGGTGGTCTGGATGTTTGGGGGATTTTCTGGCTGTTCCCCCTGAGTTCCTCTGTTGGCTCAGAAGGTTCGATTTCTATTGTCTTGCACAATGCTACCAGACAGGTTTTTGGTCACTGCAGCATCAGTGGCTGAGTAGAACACCAGGTACTTAAACACCCAAAGAAAACAGAGGGATTCTATTTTTAGCATCTCCCTGAGATCATGTTTAACCTGGAATAAATCAGCAGGGTGTGATTTCTCAAGTGAGCCAGGTCATCTCCTCACATGGAGCTGAGTGCCTGAAAACCTGGAAGCCTTTGGAAAGGCCAGCACTGCACTGTCAGGATTCAGCTTGCTGGTGGGAAAAAAATAAAATGAGGGGTTAATATTTAACCTCTCATCCCCTTCAAAGTAATTTATGAATGTGAATGAACTTCTTTAGTTTTATGTAGAAGTAAAAAGAATTGTTATATCACTTGCTTCTGCAACAGTAAGGAGGAGGGAGTGTTTGAGGGAGGGTTTGAGGCTTTTCTTTATTATTGTGAAATTGGACAGGTTTATAGGACAGTTTTATTAGTGCTTCACAGGGCCTCTATCTTGTTTCATACCTTTTGTTTACACATTTCTCTTGCCAGCTTTCAGAATGCTGGGACTGCAGTTTATTGCAAAGAAGGATGGAAAAGATAAAGGATCTTCTCTACCTTCAGTAGTCATAAATCAGCCCACAAGCCCATATGAAGGGATTAAATGTACGTGTACCATTGGGATTTATTTGCAAATAAAACACACCACACCTACAAAATCCAAGGTAGCTCAGGAAAAAAAGATTATTTGTGGATATAAATTAATCAGGCAGCAGGAGGAGTAAATCTGTCGGTGAAGACAGAAACACTGTGAGCACTGGTGAGTGCACCACGCAGGGACCTCCCTCCTCCTGTCCCTCTATGCCATTAATCACTACATTTCCAACCCCACCAGCACTAACTGAGGCTGGTTTTAGTGGAATAATGATGGAAAGAGTAATTCCTGTGTAGGCAAAGCTGGAACCTGTGCAGTTGCTGTGGAAAGTTACCGGTTTGCTGCTCTCCCAGGCAGTGCCTGTGCCCCCATTTCCTGGACTCCCTGGAGGTTCCTCATCCCAGGCTCTGGCCCTGCGTGGCAAGGCAGCGAGGACAAATAGTTTGGGAAGCAGGGGCTTGCTGCAATCCCACAAACCCTGTTTGCCCAGAGCTCGAGGCAGAGTGGCCAGCCTTGCTCTGAGTGACCAAACCCTTCCGAGGGCTCCCCTGCGTCACACGGAGGAGATGTTTGTTTTCCCGTCCTCTTCCCACAGCCAGGACATGCTGTAGCCAGGGACAAGTCCCTGGAGGGAGACTCAAGCATCGTTCTGCCCTCTCTCCTGTGGGAAAGCCCAGCTTGGGGCCACGCTGTCCCTGGTCAGCACCATCCTGGGGGCTCACGAGTGCTGACGTCCCTTCTTGCAGGGCTGGGTGGTTCCTTGTGGTGTTTTCTGGCTTTGGGAATGTGCAGAGAGGGGAGAAAAAAACAGGGGGCAAAGATTTTGCCAGGCACTTCAGGAAATAGCAGCCCCTGGGAGACAGAGGGATCCAGCACTGGGTTTTTAGTCCTTCCTGCGGGTTTGTTGAGTTTTATTGACAGCAAAGCCAAGATCACACCTGAGCCCAGCACCCCCAGGGCCAGCACGTCCCTCGAGCACTCCCACTGCCTCACCAGGAGTAACCTGTCCCTTCCCTTTCACAAACACAATAAATACAGCAATATAATCACTGCACAGTAATAGATTAATTTTTGTGGCAGGTGAAACATTAACTCCCCTTTGTATCTAATTCCATCACATCTTGGGTGCTTTCAGTGATAACACCCAAATCACCTTGAGAAAGTCACTCTGTACCATCCACTTACACTGGAAGATTGAGCTTATCAGAGCATGAGGGAAGCACTGAAATATGTGCCATAAAAACACTGGGGGGGAAAACAGGCTGAGGCTTCTCAAAGGAGTCTGTCTCATGGACCAGGTCTGCCTGGGATTGTAGGATTTACATAAAATCAGATGTGTAACTCGACTGGAAAGGCAAAACTTTCCCTTTTCTTGCCAGCAGAGATGCCCACCCTGAGAGCATGTGGGGGAGCATCTGATACAAATCCAGTGCAGAAGCTTGGATGGGGATTTTACAAAATAGTCAGTGATAGGGTCAGGCTTGTTTCTCCTGAGTGCTGGATGCTGCCACTCACCTTTCTGGTGGACCAGTAAAACCCATGAAGTGTCAAGATTATGGTTCCTATAACCACCTTCACCTTCAGGCTGAACCTCTCCTCAAGCACAGGGCAACTTATGCTGCTGTCTGAGGAGGGTTAGCAGAGCCTCCCAAAAGCTGTGTTGTTTTTTTCTCTAAATTGATGACAGATTGCCTCTCTGCAGTGTCCATAGCCTGAAAATGCTCCAGGGATGTGTTTGTGTGTGGCACCTTTCAGAAATGGATGCAGCCCCTCGCAGGCAAGGCTGGCTCTGAGGTACAAAGTCAGATCCCCACAAGCTGATCCTGACTGACAGCAAGGCTGAGCCCCAGATCTTGGAAAGTAAACTCCTGTTGATAAGGGGAGGCATTGATTTTTGTCACTGGTGCTTGTTTTTCTGCCCTTTCACTTTGTTGGCCCCTCATCAGAGGCAGGTTAGGAAAACAGAGCAGTGGTTGGACATGAGCTGGCAGAAAGAAACACCTTCCCTCAAATTGTGCAAAGCAGCACTCGCATTTTTCCTCTGTATGGATTCCCAGGAATGGGTCCTGATGCTCTAAAACAACACCCAGCAGCGAGGCAAAGACTCAAAAGAATGATGGCAAAGTAACTGCTGATTCTGCAGAAAGGGGAAAAAAAAATTGCTGGAAAAATCTTCTCCAGTGGCCACTTTTGAGACAAACCCACGGCGTTCTGCACCCAAGGGGTTAAAGCACAGAGTGAGTCGTGCTTTGGCAGCTCTGTTTGAGTCATTCCCCCAGATAAAGCAAAAGGAGTCTGGGATTGCTGCATGAAGGAGGAGAGATGTGCTGCACTGTCACCACATGCTAAATCCTCCTGCTCCCTCTGCTTCAGGGACAGGACAAGTGCCTTTCTGAGCTGTTTGTGGCCAAGATCTGCGAGCTGCCAGGAAAACACTGAGTGTGTTCAGGCTCCTTTCCCCAGCCCAGAGCTGCTGGACAGAGGCAAGAGGGCTTGGGGGAGAAACCAGCACTGAAACCAGGTTGGGTTAAATGGAAATTCTCCTTTTTTCTCTGCTGCTGTTTCACTCGGTGGCTGCAGTGGAGGTGAGTCAGCTTTCAGAGACTGCTGCAAAAATAAGCTGCTGAAGTGCAATCCATGCCTTCTGTTCCCTGTGCAGGGCTGATGGAGCATGAGGCTGGATGTGGCTCCTGCTTCAGGGGGAATGATGGTTTAAAGGGTGGAATGGGCATCAAAAATCAGTGGTTTTTTTCCAATTCACCATGGCATGTCCAGCAAAGGCTCTGGGCTGACCTTCACTCCGCTGTGGTCCCTGCAGTGTGTCCAAGGTCTGTGGTGTCGCTGGTTTTACCAGTTCAGGACACTGAGCTGGTTTCCAGCAGGGATTTGCAGCAGCAGGGCTGGTGACAAATCCTGGCTTGGTGCTGTCACTGCTGTGGGGGTTCCAGGCTGGCTGAAATCAGCTGAGTGATGGGCAGCACTGAGGGCATGGTTTAAGGGGGATTTAAAATTCCTTCTCTTTGATCTTCCTTCATGGAGTGACTCTTTCTGTGCCCCATGAGTGGTGATGTCCCCTGGGGTCACCACCTGCCATGCCTCAGGGGCAGGGGACACTCCAAGGCTGCTCTGAGGTGGCATCAGGGGACACTTTTCCAGCCCTGCCATGAGGTGAGGTGCAGCCCCAGGAGCAACCTGCTGTATCAGGAGCTCAGCACAGGAGCCCTCAGTGCAGCCACGGCAGAAAGGGTCCCAAAGGCCAGGGCTCCAGCACTGCCCAGTGCAGAGAGGTGACACCAACCCCCTCAATCCCCCCTGAGCTGCATCAAATCCAGTAGGAGCAGCAAACATCCCATGGGTGTTGCTCTGTGCCCCAGATGGCCTCATCTCCCTCTTGTGCTTGCTCTTCTCCCTCTGAAATGGCCTTTTTCCCTCCCCAGAGCCTGTTTATTCCAACATCCAATCACAGTGGAGGGTCTGGCAGGAGCAAAGCCCCATCCACTCCTGTTTAGGGACCACAAGGAGCAGCAGCCACTGGCTGGGGGGGATTTCTCACTGACACAACTGTCGGGAGTTTCTCATTGACACAACCACTGGGATTTTCTCACTGATAGAACCATTGGGATTTTCTCACTGGCACAACCTTTGGGAGTTTCTCACTGACACAACCTTTGGGAGATTCTCCCTGGCACAATCATTGGGAGTGTCTTACTGACACAACCATTGGATTTTTCTCACTGACAGAACCATTGGGATTTTCTCACTCACACAACTTTTGGGATTTTCTCACTGGCACAATCATTGGGAGTGTCTCACTGACACAACCATTGGATTTTTCTCACTGACAGAACCATTGGGATTTTCTCACTCACACAACTTTTGGGATTTTCTCAGTCACACAACCATTGGGATTTTCTCAGTGACACAATCATTGAGATTTTCTCACTGACACAATCATTGGGATTTTCTCACTGGCACAACCATTAGGATTTTCTCACTGGCACAACCTTTGGGAGATTCTCACTGACACAAGCACCTCTCTCTCTCCTTTCAGCCGTGCAGAACGAGCGTGACAGGATCAGCATCCGCAGGAGCAGCTATGAGGACAATGGCTCTCTCTCCATCAACATCCTCACTCAGGCTGAGGCCATGGCACAGCAGGTAGGACACGTGGGGACAGCCCCTCCAAACGGGTCTGTGGCTCTCAGCAACTCCAGCCCGCTAAACCAAACATGGCTGGAAGGTTTTTCTGCTCCTCCACAAACTCACAGGGAAGAAAATGCAAAATATTCAAAAGCAGACAGGAAAAAAATGCATTATCAAGGCAATGCATCCTGCAGGGAGCAGATGAACCTTTGGTGGGAGATAGAAAGCTGAAATTCCAAGGGCTGAGGGATGTTGTAGAGCCCAGGTCCCCTCCTCCCCCAGCCTAAATTGTTGCTGCACCCCTAAAATCTCACTGCATTCACACAGAATTTTATCCTTCCTTGAGGGAAGGAGAGCCACACTCTCTGTCCTGCTCTGAACATAATATTCCAGTCATGGTTGATTGTATCTTTCCACATAATTTCTTTATCAGGACAGAAAAATAATGTGAGTAAATCCACTGGGCTTCAGCTGACGCCGATTGCTTTTTTATTTCATGCTTCACTATTAATTTCACCCTGAGCGTCCCTTAAATTCTTATGCAAATATCCTTTCCCCACTGAAGCACAGGTCCAGATGTTGCACTGTTACATGCAGCAATGAGCATGCATTCCTTTTCAAAAATTGTTGGTGTTAACCCTCTCCATCCCTGTAGAGATCAAAAAGGGAGTTTTGTGTCCCTGACAGCAACGTGGGGGAGAAAAGCTGGATGCATTTCATGCATTTGGCTGCCTGGAGGGATCGAGGGGAAGCTGAGACACAGCGCTGCTAGGGATGGGAGCGCTGATTTTGTCCTGGAGAGCGGGGAAGGAGGCTGAGGAGGGCTGGGTGTGTGTTGGGACTGAGCACCACCTCGTGGAAGCTGCTCCACGGGCTGAGAGTCGGACGCAGCTGAGCGCAGAGAGTCCAACCACAACGGGGACATCTCAGGGCTCCGATGGGGTGAATCGCTGCTGTGGAGGGTGATAAGACACGGGTTTTGCACCAGTACAAACACAGCCGGGTGGTTTCTCTTTCAGTATTTATCCCTGAGCCCCGTGCACAGCACAGACATTGCCATGAAGAAGATTGCCACCATCAACGACGTGTGTGAGTCCATGAAACAGCAGCTCCTGGTGCTGGTGGAATGGGCAAAATACATCCCGGCCTTTTGTGAGCTCCCCCTCGATGACCAGGTACAACCCCATGGCCCTTCCTGGTAAATCCAGTGCCTCCGAAAGGAATTCCCAGCTGGGCCTCTCACAGGAGAGCCTGGCATTAACAGATCACCCTATGCAGAGCTACAAACAACAGGAGAGAAAGAGGGACCAGAGTTAAAAATAACTGCAGTAGCCAAAGTCCCTCAAAATATAGATTTGGTCAGTCCAACCTGCAAAAGATCCAGTCAAAAAAAAAAAAAATCTGATTGTGTCAGACTGCTGCAGTTCTGAATTACAAGGCAGTTCTGATTTTGCCTTTACTGGTACCTAATAACTGATTATGGAATCTGATTATTTCCTAAGAACAAAAATTACTCAAGCCCCTCTTTGCTTCTCATTTAGTTTGCCACGAATGTAGCACTTCTCAAAGTGAGCATACACTGATATTTTCTAGCCCTGAACAGAACTTTATCTGTAGATCTGCCAGACCTAAGCAAACACTAAATGGGGCTTAATTAAACAGCAACAGCTCAGCACTCCATCCTCTGCTTTTCCAATAGAATCTTATTTCTTTCTCCTGTGCCACCTCCAGGTTGCCTTGCTCAGAGCCCACGCAGGGGAACATCTTCTCCTCGGGGTAGCCAAGAGGTCCATACCATACACTGACTTCCTGCTATTAGGTAAAGTAGTGAAACACACTCCTGATTTTATAATTCACCCCTCCCAAGTCATTCTGCATCCCTGAAGCCCCCCTACATCCCTGAAACCCTCTCTGCACTCCTGGGCGTGGGCTGCACATCTGGGTGGAGACACAGTGCTGGAGTAAAAGGGAGCCAGTAAATTCACTGGGATTTTTTTAACTGTTCCCTCACTGCTTTGAAATTGTGCATGAGAAAGCCCCAGTGCTTAAATGGCATCTCAAACTGACTTGTTTTGGTTTTGTACCTGAAATTGCCAAGGCCCAGGCAATGGGTTTTTGGGTATGGATACTTGGAAACTTTGCAGAAATGTTTATTAAAAATTACAGTGCAAATAGGTGCTTCCTTTTCACGTAGCTCTCTGCCACTACAGGTGGGATTGTTCTTGGAAAAATGAGAACACTGAGAATGAGAATACTTCACATTAAAGAAAAGAGAGAGTGATAACTTTTTGTGAGAAAAGAAAACCAAAACCAGCAGTGCTTACAAACAGGTGCTCGATGTAAGACAGGGCAAAGCAGAGCAGAACATGGAGCAGGCTGTGTGCACAGGGTGGGTGCACTGATGTGCAGCTGAGATTAATAAGGGCCAGGGAATGAGATCTGGGGCTTTCTTCTCACTCGTGGATCAGATTATAAAGCTGCAGACTGGAAATTGCTGCAGATGGCACTGGGACTATCAGGCGACCCTCCTTTGGGAACTGCTGGATGAAACCAGAGCTAGAGCCAAAACCTGATGGGGAATTTCTCATTCCCAGGGAATGATTTCATCATCCCAATGCACTGCCCAGAGCTGGAAATCGCTCGTGTGGCCACCAGAATCTTGGACGAGTTGGTGAAGCCCCTGCGGGACATCCAGATCGACGACAACGAGTACGCCTGCCTGAAAGCTATCATCTTCTTTGACCCAGGTGAGATTCCCTCTGACTGCCAAGCACGGGGCTTGCACAGCAGCTGGGGGCTCTCCAAAATCCAGGAAAACCCCTTGGAAGCAGCTCTACATCTCAGCCTGCCCGTGCTGCAATGAGCAGCACTCGGTCGTGCAGTTTTGAGGCAGAAGTGACCTGTTCCTGAGCGTTCCACACTGTTTAGCAAGTGTGAACCCCAGCCAGGCTGATGTGCAAGGCTCTGCAGGCCCTGGAGGAGTTTGGCTGCTGCAGGAGCCTGGCTTTGGGAAAGCCCATCAGCCTGAAATGCAGGAGATGATCATTAAGGACATGCATGCCTGTATTAATTATGCATAAGCAGAGAGAGGCAAGCAAGCAGCAATGTGGAGTGTCCATAAGAGTCCAGAGAGCACCATCAAAAACCACAGAGAGCTGGGCAGCTCAGAGTGCCCAGAAATATCAGGGATCTGCTAATGGGTCTTGCTGGAAGCCAGCAGCAACCCAGGGCAGGGCTGATCCACAGGATGGAGAACAGGGAAACACTGAGAAAAACCAGTTTGGTTTGAAGCTTTGCTGTGTTTATTCCAGGAGCACAGGGGTATCTCCCTGGAGCTCGGGGAGGAGATGGGAGAACAATCCCAAGTCCAGACAACGCCCTTTTGTCTTTTAGCATGGAGAAATCAGAATATCATCCATTAATTACTGTTTTTTTTTCTGTATTCACTGATTCAAAATCAAGATCCAGGAGTTTCAGGAACATCATGAACTTTGGCTCCCCAAAGCCTGCTGTGAACAGAGGAGGGGGTGCTTTCATCAAATTGATTTTGACAAATTACCTTCTCAGCTGATCAGTGTCTCCCTGCAGCTTTAGATCAATGTGACAATGAGGTGCTGAGGCTGCAGCTGGAAGGAGGAAGTGTGAAGTGAAGTTCATCCATGCTAAGGAGCAGGAATGTCCTCAGAGCTTCCCGCTGACACACAATCATTTGTTAACCACTTTATCTAATCTCTTGGCACTACAATCCCAAAAAAATGTGGTGCCTGTGGATTCTTTGCAGGCAGTGAAGGAAATGGTGCAGTGATCCAGAAATCTCAGGTTTAGATAGCAGCAGAGACAGGAGTGGGAGGCTGTAAATGATAAATGCCAGCACTTCACCCGACCCAGGGACAAATTTATTTACTTAAGCAAAGCTGGACCAGTGGTCCTTGAAAAAAAGGATTGACCACAGGTCAAAGACAGGAGAGCAAGACAAGAACCTGATGCTGCAGCGAGTGTAGTCACAACATACAGGCACTAAAACTCCTTGCACTTAGTGGTGGCAGCTGTGAGTCAAAGTTTTCAGGGGAAAATTCCAGGCTGTTTCCTTGGAAGGATAAATATTTTAACTTCTAAATTTTTCCCCTTCACTGATGGCAGTAGGCAGACACATCCATGTGAAGCAAGCTCCTCTTTTCTTACAGTTTCCCTTCAATCTCTCCTCAAATTACTGTTTCTCCTCCAGTTACTGCTTCCCTTCCAGTTCCCCTCACTGTTTCCCTGTTCCATGTGAAGCATTGGCAGCCCAAGCTGCCAGCTGATCTTGGAGACCCTGTCAGAGCATCACTGCCATCTCATCCTTTTCCCTGCACACAGCCTGCCTGTGAGAAATGATCCTCACTCCCAAACATTTAGAAAGGTTTATTGAAACCTTATCAAAAATACAACAGAAGACTGAATAGAGAAAATATTATGGTGCTGGGAGCAGAGGATTTTCCCCACCATGTGCTCATCCACACAAAGGAGGTTTTGCCTTTTAACCCTTTAGCCCCTCCCAAAGTTCTGTCCATTGACTCCTTCTCTGCTGTCCAGTGGTGATAACTTCCTGACATCTTTTTTGGAGGTCAGCTGTTGCCATAGTAACAAGCCAACCCTCCCAAATGTCCCAAACCCAGGCCACCCCTGATAACAACACAAGGGGGGGTAAAACACAACTATAAACCTATAAAACATCTCTTAACATACATACAGGATATTTGCCTTTTAATTGTGAGAGTCAGCCATCGCATTCCTCGCCTATCACGCTGCCTGACAGGCCAAAATCTGCCTGCACAGGCCAGCAATTAACTCCATTCCCCCCTCTGCCAGACTGCAAGGGCCTGAGCGAGCCGGGCAAGGTGAAGAACATGCGCTTCCAGGTGCAGGTGAACCTGGAGGATTACATCAACGACCGCCAGTACGACTCGCGGGGCCGCTTCAGCGACATCCTGCTGCTGCTGCCGCCCCTGCAGAGCATCACCTGGCAGATGATCGAGCAGGTGCAGTTCGTGAAGCTCTTCGGCGTGGCCAGGATCGACAGCTTGCTGCAGGAGATGCTGCTGGGAGGTACGAAGCCCTCCCGGGGAGGGGCAGCCAAGCTGGGTTATGTCAAAGCTGTTGTGGGGCTTTGCGTGCGGGTTTGTGTCTGCTGGGGGGGGTTTATGGAGGGAAAGGGTTGGGGGTGTTGAGCCTGGAGAAAAGGAGACTCAGGGGTGACCTTATCACTCTCTACAACTCCCTGAGAGGTGGCTGTGCTCGGGTGGGGTTGGGCTCTTTCTCCAGGAACTGACAGAACCAGAGGTCACAGCCTCAAGCTGCATCAGGGGAAATACAGGTTGGATATTAGGGAAAAGTTTTTCACAGAAAGAGTGATAAAGTTCTGGAATGGCTGCCCAGGGAGGTGGTGCAGTCACCATCCCTGGATGGGTTTAACAAAGCCTGGATGTGGCACTGGGTGCCAGGGTTGGGTTGAGGTGTTGGGGCTGGGTTGGACTCGATGATCTTGAAGGTCTCTTCCAACCCAGTGATTCTGTGAATTCTGTGAGGACTGAGGGAAAGGGTTTTAAGCTGAAAGAGAAAAGGTTTAGGTGGGATGTTGAGACAAAATTCTTGCCTGTGAGCGTGGGGAGGCCCTGGCACAGGGTGCCCAGAGAATCTGTGGCTGCCCCTGGATCCCTGGAAGTGCCCAAGGCCAGGCTGGATGGGGTTTGGAGGAACTTGGGACAGTTGGTGGGATCCCTGCCCATGGCACGGGGTTGGAATGAGATGAGATCTAAGATCCCTTCCAACCAAAACCATTTGACGAATTGCAGCTTGAAGGATCCTTCTCACTCCAGTCCAATCCCAGAGCCATTCTTTCCAGCCTAGCCCTGGAAATCTGAGAGTCACAGCAAAGCACCACTCTGTGGTGTGGCACTCGACTCAGGTCTCCGACCTAACCGAGGCAGTTTAAGGAAGACAGCACATCTTTTGTTGGAAATGTGTACAAGCTATAACTTTGTGGGAAACCTGGAGAAGAGCAGCACTTGGGACACACCCCCAGGCAGAAGAGAGCAGCTGAAAGCCCAGGGGGCTGTTCCTACACAGCCAGGGGCTGAGAGCAGGGGGAGGAAGCAAAGATGAGCCATTAACCTTCACCCACAGAGCTCTTCCACATCCTCTGGATGAAAAAAGATTTAGCCCAGAGCATCTTGTCAGGAACTGTGCAAGGAATGATGTCTCTTCCCAATCCCACTTGCAGGAGCCTCTGCTGATCTCCAGTACCAGTCAGCACCTCCCAGCCTCAACCTGGAACCACTGCCAGGACACGTCCTGCAAAGCAACATGACCTCTGTGATCCACACTGCTCCAGACCGTATGTCCCCCTTTTTGCATTGCTTTTTATTTTATTTTTTATTTTTTTATTATTATTATTTTATCTCTATTATTATTTTTATCTATAAATTTTCATTATTATTTATTTAATATTACTTATTTTTAGTATTATTATTTTTATTTATTAATTAATTTTTTTGTTTTTAAATTATTTTTATTATTTTATTATTATTTTATTATTTTTTTACATTACAGCCCATTTTCACATTATTTACATCATCAGTGCCAGCATAGCCAAGGAACTGGGCAGCAGACACAGCTCAGGGGAAAAAAAAAAGTTTATTTATTTATTTTAAATGTTGTTTATTTAAAAAAAAAGTTTATTTATTTTTAAAAAAATCATTTAAGTTCTTTGAGTTTATTGAAGTAAATGTAAGTTTAGTTAAGTTCTTTAAGTTTATTTATATGAGTTCAAGTGTTACACTGGAATCAGAGCTCACAGCCCCCCTGGCTGACTCCTTTCCATGATTCCAAAGAGAAGTTAGGATTTTTAATGGTAGAATGACCCAGGGGGGCTTGGAGATGTTACTGAAACAACAAAAGACTGGGAAAAAATGGGTGAAAAATCAAGATTGAGTGTTTCTCTGGATTTGGCAGCACTGGGAGAGGCCACAATAGAGGACAGATGGTTCTTTATGGCAGGAGCTGCCTGTGCTTGCTGCCAAACAACAGGCCCTGAAAACAAGACCACCTCCAATCACCCTGGGCACTGCTGGGGTCTGGGTTAAGGCATTTATCCCCTGTAGGACCATGCTCTTGGAAAAGGGAAGTGGAACAGGAGGTGGAATTTAACAGCCACTGCCATGTAATCACAATGTCCTGTACTCACAGTCTCCCTCCCTCTGCCAGTTACAATCATTTACCTCCCATTGTGTATTTTGCTGTTTCTCGGCTATATAAATGTTGGCATCGTTTATTTTAAGTGGCTTTTATTTAGCTTTTAAGCCCCTTTCCAGCAAAGGAGATTAGAGAAATGCTGTGCTCTGTAGATGAGGTACAGTGGGGCTGCAGGCTGAGCTCCTCTCTCACAAGGAGATGAAGGATTGAAAAGCCCTTGGGGGCATTCCCCAAGTGCAAAATACCGAGAAGAACTGGTCCATGTCTGCCAGTCCACCCTGTGCCTCCTCACAAACCAGGAAAGAAGGATGTGCCAGGATCCCCCAAGCTCCTGCGCTTGTAGGATGGTTTGCTGATTTCTATTGAACAGCAGCCAAGTCCACGTTAATTCTGTCTCTTTTCTCTCCCACAGCATCTCCTGAGACATCCCTTCCATCTCCTTCTGCCAGCACAGGCAGTGAAGACTATAAACTAGGCTCTAGCGCGGGGCCCAGCACCATAGTGCAGCTGCTGCCTCAGCCAGTGATGCCCAAGCAGGAGATTTTATAGGGAGAAGGAGGAAGGAGGAGCTGGGAGCAGTGTGGGATCCGTGCTGACAGTGAACCGGGCCCTTTCTCTTTGCAGAGGCCAAGCACAGCACGCCCCTGCCTGCAGCCGCCGCTCCCACCCTTCCCCGCCTGTGAGCCCAGGGACAGGGACAGCCCGCAGAGGAGCCTCGCCACGGAATTCCCACCACCAGCACCCCCACGGCACAAGGATTGGGGTGGGTGCCCTCCTCGGTAGGGCCAGGAGTGCCAGCTCGTCGGGTTTCCAGACTTTGTGATCCCTGCTCGGTGCCACCGTGCCCCTTCCGTCCCGGCGCCTTGCACAGCTCCTGGAAACCCTTCATGCACACAGCGTGGCCTGAATTGGGATGAAAAGGTCTATCCCCAGCACAAATTCTAACAAACTGCACTCCCGTTTCTCCTGTTACGCTTTAGGAAAAATATCATCATCATCCTTAAAGGCCATGGCCTTATTCCACCCAGAGGGGCCTTGTCCCAACAGGGCAGCCAACACTTAATGCTGTCCAGTTCTTTTTTATAGAAATGCCAACATTTTGCTATTTTCCATAATTTCCAGTATATCCAGAGTCCATTTGTGAGGCAGTGGGTGGACTCTGCCTTGTGAGCACATCTAACACCAGGCAGCAGCAAAGATCTCTGCCTCTCACCACGGCTGCTGCTCTGGTAAACCCCCAAATGAAGGCTGACTTATCCCAAACCCTGCTCGTTATCTCCTGCAAACTTCTACCGCAAACATGTGCCCCAAAATACCTTTTCCCAGTACACTGATGTGATTTTTCTGGAGTTTTCTGTTTCTTTCTAATGTCTGCAATGTGGCTCTAAATTAGCCAGGAAAAGGAACAGGCAAGTCTGTGAGCCACTTTTTATAAAAAGGGTTTGTATTTAAAACAAAGTGCTTCTGCCTTAATGGAAAATTCAATCAGCAGTTAAACAACAAATTAAATAAGCCCAGTGCTGACTACACAGCCTCAAGAGTTCCCCAAGTGCTGTCGTTGTGCTATGGAGTTGATTTGAATGAATGAGACCTTATTACAAAGCAAATGATCAGATTTCCACAAAACCTAAGCTCATTTGTGCACCAACCTCTACCAAACAGCCACTGAGGGATCAGGAGTGGCCGTCCTGAGCACTGGGACACGATGGAGAATTCCTGGCTCTGACCCTCTGCACAAATTCCCAACCCACCCCTCCCTGCTGATGGCAAAGCCGAGCTGGTGGAGCCCAGAGGGGCTTTGGGGAGCACCTGGAGCTGCTCAGCTGGAGGAAACACAATCCCAGCCACTGAAAGGGAACTTGGGAAGAGCACCAGAGCTTCCAGCAGCAGGGGAATTTCAGCACTGCCATTCTGCAGCACCAGAGAGAGCTGAAAGCCATCAGAGAGCGGCTCGAGTTTCACCTGGATCAGAATGTTTGCTTTTTCTCCTGCCTCTGATGAATTTGAGCTGACTTTTTATGCTGATAACCCTGATTTGAAACAGCTCTATCTGGAGAGCATGTTCCACTGCAGGCATTCCTGCTGCATGACAGACGCAACTGTTCTGAGCCAGCACTGCTTCCAGTGCCTCCAGCAGCTCCATTCCATTCCTCTTCCAGACATTAAATGTACATTTATACTCATTAATGGTAAGAAAATAAATCTATGGGGGAAATAAATTCCATATTCTTGTATTTCATCCAGACAGTCTGCCTTTTTTCTTGAATTCAAAACCAAGTTTCCAAGGTTCTCCACTGATTTCTCCAATACAGATATCTATTTTTCATTAAAAAGAATCACCTCTGGCTGCAAAGCCTGGCTTCCACTGGATACTGATGGAATTCACAAACTAAGAAGAAAATAAAGTCCGTGCACCAGTGGATATCACAC
The DNA here is from genome assembly GCF_026979565.1 of Vidua chalybeata. Lineage (NCBI taxonomy): Eukaryota > Metazoa > Chordata > Aves > Passeriformes > Viduidae > Vidua > Vidua chalybeata. The sequence continues at coordinate 18,411,391 of NC_071540.1, forward strand.
TCAGCCCCCAGTGTTCAGCTGGTTTGGTGAAGGTTTGCAGCAAGAATAATTTACTGTCTAAAGGCCCAAAATGGAGAATTTTGCTGTGAATCTTTCTGGCTTCCCTATCTCAAACCCCGCTCTAAATTAAACCAATATTCTTATGCAAACACACCTTGCAAGTGACCATTTTATTGCAATTGTGGTTTTGTTAACAAAAGAGGTTCAAAGCCATCATTTAATAATATTTCCCTTGTCAGTTGTCAGCTGCTTATCAGAATGAGGCACCTCAGGCAAGAAAATATTAAATATTTCTGAATTATCCCTTTCCTTGCCAATTCTAATATGTGATTTAACACTGAATGTGGGGCCAATATTAACTTTGTGCTGCACTATAACATAAGGAGAAATTGCAGAAGTATTTTGGAGGTGCAAAGTTTTGCTTCTGTTATTAAAAACCAGCCTGTGCTTGCTTTGATGCCTGCTGGATAATTTCCAGGGCTCTGGTTGGGGATGACAAGAGTGAAGTGCAGGACAGGAGCAGATGTGCTACTGGAACACAGGCAGGAAAAAAAAAAATATATATATTCAGAACACAAAAAAACATGACTAAGTGAAAGAAGCAGAATAAAAAATTAATAATCTTGTCACTGAAGAAGTACCAATCACATTAAAATTAGAATTGACCTGTAACCCTGTTCAGAAGAAAAAAATAATACATATACAAAACCCATGCTGGTGCACTTCATTTTAGTGTTATTAACAGATTCTAGAATCATTCTACAGCCCAATTTCAAAACCCCTTAAGCCACTTTCTTTCTCCAACATTATTGGACCTGGAGCCAACAGAGAGAAGCAGAACAATTGTAGAGATTTAACATTTCTGCACAGGACGGGCATAAAGAAATCCATAAATGAATTCTTGCTAAGTGCAAGACTTCAGAAAGGATTCCTGGAACAATACTGACATTACTACTAGAAATTAAACAAGAAAATAAAAAGGAGATAAGCTGGCAGGATCCATCTGCAGGGATGTCTGTTGCCTTCAGAGAATCAACAAACTCTTCCTTAAAATACACATAAACACAATCAAATCATTAACCTGCTCCAAAATATCAGCAGCACTGGCACAGTGTCTGTGTTCATGGATTTGGAGCTTTTTTCTCCATAGGAACATCAGAGTAGAGTGTGATACAGACCCAGAAAATATCTCACAGTGTATTTTAGAATTATTGCAAAGGGGAAATGAACAGCTTTGAGTCTCTCCATCCTTTCCTGCCTTTTGTTCCTCCTCCCCAATGTTTGGGTGGACACTCCCAACCTGCTGCTCTCCAGGCTCAGAACTCTCTTTGCTCCTGAAGCTGCAGAAACAGAGGAAAAATCCAACATTTGCATGGAAAAACCGGAGACTCAAACCTGTATTTATCCCAAATTTCCTGGAAGTGCAAAGGCTGGAATACCGAGGTAAGTTTTCAGATTGGAAGTGTTTTCCCACTCCCCTCACACAATCAGGGTGGGAACAAGATGAGCTTTAAGGTCCCTTCCCAGGTAAATCATTCCATGGTTCTCTAATAAAATAAGCAACTACACCAGAGGATGAAGGGAATGCCCAAGAAGAGCTAAAAGAATATAGTTTAAAATTAATAAGCAGAGGAGCCTCTTTAATTTGGAGCAGTGTCATCTGTTAATTAATATAAATACAAATTAATTACAAACCAAATGATTCAAGACTATTTCCCAGAAGCTGCTTCAATCTAAGTGAAAAAAAAAACCTGACACGTAGAGAAGTTAATCAACTAAGACTTCATTAGTTTATTCTTTTTTTACATAAAAAAAAAAAAATTACAACGTAAGGATTTGAAAAGCCGAGTAAACCGGATTTCACACGCACACATTTTGCCAAGTCACAGGGTTCAACCACCTGGAGTGCTATTTTCTGATTTTCTCATTGAACAATATACACAGTAAGAGCCTCAGGACAAAGCCAGACACCTTTTTTTCTCCCCAGTCTTGAAGGTGTGCAACTGAATCTGCACAGAATCCTGTGGAACTTCCAGCTTCCCCCTCAGTTTTGTTCACAGGACTGCAATTCCAGTGGATTTCTACCCAGGAAGGCTCCAGCATTCCACACCACCACCCTCCCCCAAGCTAAAATATCCCAAAGTATTGCACAGTTTTGTTCACAGGGCACAGACAAGGAATGGATCCCTCAGTACCTTCAGCCACCCCATGGAACAGAAACTGATGGAGCTGGGATCAGGATGCCACGAAGAGATGGAGAAGCAGGGCACTGAGAAAGGGAACAGCTCCTGCAGGGCACAAAGGGTGGAATGCAGGGCTCTGAGCTGCTGGAGGTGGGACAGGTCACCAGTGCCACTGGCTGAGCAAAAGCAAGAACAGGACAATTTTAAGGCAAGTCCCAAAACAGGGAGCTATTTACTTTCTAGGCACGATTTCAAGCTATGCATCAAGGCTCCTGCTTTATCCTTTATATGGTCAGTAATTTATAGGTTAACAAGAATACAAAAAAATAGTCTAAATGTCATTTTTAACGAATCAACTTTTAGCTGGATTTTTATTACTTGCAGCTTGCATTTCATTACTTGCAGATTTATGAACACTTTTTAGCACTACTGTTGTTTGTCAGGCCCACATAAAGCAGTTCTAGATCTATATTGCTCTCGTTTGTTCAAAGTAGTTTTGGTTGGAAATGGTTAAATTTAAAATAACTCGTTCTATTGCAGATGTTTCTACATTTAAGATGTGCTGTACTTCAGAAAGGAGGCAAGTTGCCTCTTTCTCTGCTGTCTTTGTCCAAGGGATCACAAACAGCTTTCCCTCTGTGAAAGGTCTGTACAGTAAAAAAGGGGCAGAGCAAGACTCTACAAGGACAAAGTGTTTGCAGTGAATTACCCCCAGTTTGTCCACCCACTATCACCTCACACAGCAGGACACTGGTCCCACTCATCCCTGCACAGTCCACACCCGAGTTCCTCTGCAATCAAAGCGTGAGGAACTGGAAATGCACATCCCAGGGCAGGATCTGGCCCCCCAGCTAGGTTACAAGTGAAAATGTAGCCTTTCCCTAAATGCCAGATGGGATGGACACTGCCAAACACAGGCCACGCTTTAGGGAGCCTGGGCAGACACCGGGCAGGGTGTGACAGTGCTTCTGTGCTGGGCACCAGTCCTGGGCATCACCTGCACAGGAGGAATGTGTGGGACACACAGGGACAGCTCTGCTTATCAGGACAAGCTGAAAGAAAAAGGAGAACTGAACAAAGCACAATTCCCTGAAATCTGGACTGAGAAGGCTGCGTCTCACTGGAGATCAACTTCCACCAGAATGCTCCTCCTAATGATTGACAACTGCATCCAAGGACTTAGACTCATTAAAAAAACACACAGGTAATTCCCCTGACATTTATCAAATAAAAAGGGTTTAACAAAAAAATGGGGAAGTAATCTCAGAAAATAAATTACAGTAGCATGACAACATTTGGCTTCTTTAGTGTGACCACGTGCTTATCCTGCTGTGAAGATCATGGCAGATCCAGTTCCTGTCTCGGAATTATGAGATGTCTGTGACAATAAACGTAGAAAACTCTGCTTGCTACAAGCAAATGTCTGATATCAGTTTCACCTGGTCACAGATTATATGTAGACAGCCTTCTCTGGCCCCAAAATAAATACTATATAGGATTCTTGCAAGTTCCAGCATATTTAGACTCAAACAGAAAACTCAGGTCCTCCTTTCTTCCCTCGCAGTAGGAGTCTCCTGATCCGAAATCCTGCGAAAGGGTTGATCCACAGGAGGGAGGGCTGGCCCCCAAAAACAGATTTCATCCCTTCCCAGCGGAGCCTGCGCTCCCACGTTGGCTTTTCACTCTTGAGTCTTTCAATCTCCTGTAAATAAACACAGGCAGGGATGCACTGCTAAGTCCAAGGTTTAGCTTAATCTAATGCTGGCTATAAAAACCAAGGTTTGCATTTTTATTGTGTTGTTTCATTGTGTTGTTCCTCAGCTGATTCGTTTCTTACTGTTATTTATTAATTCTAACTTCTTCCTTAATAATGTTTTAGCCCCGTGGATACAGGGCAGAAGATTTAGAACATAAAATATGTACAAAGAAGGTTGATCTACCTCTATCTCTTTCCCCCTCAAGCTGAAAGACAAAAATCCCAGAAAAGCTGATGGATCCACATGCACTATCCTACACCACAAGTGGGTTACTCAATTAATGAAAGCAGACAAGAAGGCTCCTGCTCCACAATTACTGGAGGCAGGATTACTCTCCCAAATGCATTACTTTGGTGGTCATTTTATGTGCTTCTCACTAATGAAGGCTCAATATTTACCAGTTGTTTTGCACTTTCTCCTCAGTACAGAAATACCCTTTTAAACATGAGAAAATAAGGAACAGTCACAGGATTCAATTTCCTCATGTTTCCAAGTAATCACTCTCTCCAGATGTGACACTGCAGATGTAAGGACAAGGGAGCCAATGGCCCAAACTCTGTTTTATCCTCTGATAAAATGTATCACAGTGAGGTGAGAGACAGTGATTTTCAGTGTAAAATTGAGAAAAGCAGACACTTCCCGTGGCACCCAGTAGGAATTTGTGCCAGCTGAGAAGGGAAAGTCAAACCTCAAGTCAGAAGCTTTGCATTCTTTGTCATTTAAAACCAAATTACAAAATGTCAGAAAAGCAAATAGTGCTAGAGCTTCTGTTAGAAATCAACCCCCAGTAAACCATTCAAATTTTTTCAACTGTCAAAAATAAAAATGATGAACTATTGAAGTTTTGCAACTTTCTCCAAAATAAGAGCCTCTCCTCATGCAAATAAAACCACATCTAATCACATCTTCCCAGAATAAATTTTACAGAATACAAAAAAGTCAAGGTTTTTACCGTTTCATCGTTGCATATTGAGTGGATTTGGGTGCCAAACATGACTGCAGTGAAAGTGAGAAACAGAAAACCCTCAAGGCACAAGAAGATCATCAGGATCACAGTTACAGGTGGGGAGAAGTCACTGCACTCTGTGAAAATGAGATATTGTAGTTACAAAAAAAAAAACCCAACAGCAAATTGTAGAGCATGTCCTACATGTCTGGCACTTAAAATAATATTTCACATTTAAAACAAACTTCTGATTTTGCAGCAGCTTTATTTGCTGATCAAGAAAATAAAGAATTTTATGGAAGCAACACTTCTGGCTTCCTATAAAGCACATGGTAACTATCTCTGCAATCCTGCCTCAGGATTTCAAGGCTATCAAATAAATGTTTGCACATGAGGTGAGTGAAGAACTCAGAACTGCACATGAGAGAGCAGCTTGGAGCCTCCTGCATGACAGATGCTGTAAAACCATCCCCACTGTCAGCCCTGACTTGCTAATACAGATGTTCCACTTGGCTGTCATTGCTTTATGAATTTATTTTTTTTTTTAATTCTCCAAAGTAATCAGGTTCTGCCTCACACTTCTATCTCTGGAAAGCCTCTGATCACCTGATTAATTCAATTATATTTAAACAAGGACAGTGTACAGGAAGTGAATGTTTCAAATAAAACAAAGTTCTAAGAGTCCATCTATTTAATGAAATTCCCATTAAAAAAAAAAAAAAAAAATCACATGGATTTCCCTGTTGCTTCATTTGCCAAAAGAACACTTCAACAATCTGCCAAAAGTACAAGACCAGAAAGAGCTCTGGCACATTGGAACATTAAGAAATACAAGCCAGAAGCTTAAAAAAACAAAACAAAACAAAACAAAACAAAAAACAAAACAAAAAAAAAAAAAAAAAAAAAAAAAACCCAAAAACCTGGGATAGTTCAGGGAATTTCCTTTCTGCAGGAGCCCCACAGCTGACTCCAGTAATGGAATGAGGGAGAAATCTGTTTAAATTTTAGGTGTCATTCCCACAACTGCCACAAAGCCCAGATTTAGGTGGTGTAGTGCTGAGGTGCCTGAGGACCAGCTCAGTTTCCTTCCTACTGCAGGAGTAGTGAATTACTACTGTGTGTAAAGGGAGTGAGAATGCCCCTGACAGCCACAGCTCTTACAGAGAATGACTGAAGGAAAGGGGACAAAAAACCCAGAAGGCAAAAGGAGAGTGATGGATAAACAGATCTGAAATGTTTTAGGGATGGGGCTCAAACAGGAATGCTATGACTTTTCCCTAATATCTACTAGACTTTGATAATGAAAATTAAGTATTTATTTGCTCACCAGTCCACTGCCCTCGGACACAGGAGAAGAACTGAAATCCACAGAGTACAAGAGCATGAGCTGAAATTAGGGCTATGTACATCTGCAAACAAGAGACAGCACCATTTCACTCACTGTCACTGCATAAAACACAGCAAAACCAAGAAACTTTGGAACAACAGCACAGAATTAAAACCAATATGGGTAGAAATACCTTGCATAGAAGGAAAAAACCCACCCAATTTAACAACACAATCATGTCCTAAAGCCATTCCTCACTAAGCACAACCTAAATTGTTAGAAACAAGGTAGATTCAGACTAAAATCAAGCTGCTGTTGCTGCTCACTTACCGTAAACAGAACAAAGAATCTCTGATTTTTCTCCCCCACACAATTGTTCACCCACGGGCAGTGGTGATCCATCTTTCGGATGCATCGCTTGCAAATACTGGAAGAAAGGACAAGAGGCTTCTGTTGAGAAATTGTATTTTAAATGTAGAAACAAGGGCAGCCAGTGGTCACAGGATGATGTGCTGAAATATTTCCTGACAAAGTCCAGACAGGGATTTTACTTGCATTTCTTTAAAGAAACTATTTGTTCCCTCTCACAACTCAGCTTTTGGTTGCTCCAAAACGGACTGTGTACATAAAATACTCCTCACAATAAAAAACTATCAAGCAAATCCAGAACTTCAGACACCTGTAGCTCAGAACAAGCAAAGCTTCAGCTCTCTCTCATTCAGTATTAGTAAGACTTTTTCCCTTCTGGAGAAGTTTTTTAGATAAAGTCAATATTTCACTTTGACAGGCTTTGAAGTTGTAAATTTTATTTGTGGATAAGAAGAAATCTAAGAAATTCACATCTTCAAGGGAGAAACTGTCACTCTTGAGGTCTCACTGGCCACAAAAACTCTAAATTTATGTAATCAAAATCTCAACTAAAGCACAGCTTACAGTATCAAACCTTGCTTCCTCAAGAGAAAACACAAATATTGAAACTATAACCAGCACTTATGGAGTAGCTACTTGTTCGTGACTGCTTGAACACTCCTGTTCTCTGCTGGTTCACTTGGTTCCTGCCCAATTTTGAGTCAAGGCTATGTCCACAGAAGACAAATAAATACTCCAATAACTCCATTTTACATCTGCCATACAGCAGCAGAGGGCTCAGTTCTGCAGCCAAATATGAAGAATTACACACCAAAAACGAAACAGTTGTAACATCTGTTGTAGTTCTTCATAAATCAATAGCTTAAGCAATGCTGATATTCCATTTTCCCAGCTTTGTACTTAGGACAGCCACACACTCAGTGCTCCAGATTTTCCCACAGAATATCCAGAATATTAAACATTTTCACTTCAGCAGTAACCAAGCTAAAGAAGGCTAAAAAATGCAGGCACTGTTATTCAAACCCCTTTAACACAGGCTGATTTATGTGTGGTGTCTACAAGTACTGCAGTGAGAAACCACAAAGCAAAGCTGGGTGACTGTCACTGGAGAGACAAAAGAGGGAGGTGTGGGGGGAAATCAATGCTCTGAGGCAGAAAATAATTTTTAAGTCATCACATTTGTATGATTCT